>NC_084520.1:11494311-12694311 GCF_024500385.1 Phyllopteryx taeniolatus | reverse complement strand
GATTGTAAGCGCTTAAACACTGTCTAAGAATAGTACGGTTTAAAAAAAAAAACATAATTCAAACGTAGCTTGTACGTGATTTTGTATCCATTAAAAATAAAATAAAAAATCTCGCCATTGAAGAAACGTACCTAACACTTTCTGTCATTTTGGAGCTTTGTTATTCAGGGTGGTCACCGGGCTTTTCCTTCTTCCACTCCTTCGACGAGTTGGGGTACAAGAAGTCCATAACACCTGTTCTCGTCCATCTTGTCTAAATGTTTTGACATTTATCTGTACATGCTCCCAACTCGCTACAAATACACACTGTAACGTCATACGCATTATATAATGCAATAACGTCAAAATAAAATCATTCATAAACACACTCCTACTGTTGTAGGTTGTTTTTTGGGATGATATTTTAGTTTAGAGAAGATAGGGAAGTATATCATTTTGAATAGCGGATTAGGTACTTAATTGTGCGGACCAGTAGGGGTCAGTGTTGCCTTGAAGAAGAGGACTCCAATAGCCCAAATCATTAGGTACACCTACCCTTTCGTTTCAACGGAGATTCTGTACAGAAAAACAACCGTCACTGAAAAGAATCACGCCGATTCAAATAATGACGTGTTTTGGCGCCGCTGTTGTGAAAATGCTCATTAATTAATATATTTTTATTTTTTTTTCGGCGGTTGTTAAATAGCCACATTCAACAGCAAAAACATTTTAAAAGCTATTAGCAGAGGATGGTTTCGATCCACCGACCTCTGGGTTATGGGCCCAGCACGCTTCCGCTGCGCCACTCTGCTACATGTTTTACAGCAGAGTGAATGTGAGTATACGAGCAAGCCACGAGTAAGCCATTAACATGCAGTATCAACATTAAACCCACAATTTATATTTAAAAAAAAAAAAAAAAAAAAAAAAAAAATGTCCGAGATAAATGGTTCAATTAAATTGTATTGCACATTGAAGTTAAATACAAATTGTACCTGAATAAATGATTGAAAAGAAACAGTTCTAAAAGATAAAAGGCAAATAAATTGTATTTAAAACTTCCATACAAATGAACTGTACCTAAGAAACGTGCTTTACTATCTGAGGTCTGTGCTCATTCGCACCCAGAATGACGCCACCGCTGGCTAATTAACAGAAAACAAAAGATTTACTTGATTGTTTAATTTCACACTTGATTGCGAGGCAGGCACTCCAGAAACCCAACTATTTGCATATTATTGATTCAAAAAGAATGTCATTTTTCCATAAAATGCCCTTTGAAAACATGCCAAAAAATATTGTCTGTCTCTAAAAGTTTCCTGTCCTCTGTAAAAGATCCTTCTCCAAATAAACTGTGATCCTTCAGTCGGCCTCCTTAAAGTCTTCCCGTGGCATCAGTCCTTGGAAAGCGATGTAGTGAGAGTTACAGTACACTGCAGGCTTGTTGGGGCAGGCCTGCACCTGCTCTGGCTTCTGCGACGCGAACGGATTGGCCCCACTGTCCCTGATGTTCATCTCCAACTCCAGGAGGATTTGCAGCGAGTGCTTGAGCTCCATGTCGCTGTCAGAACCAAGAACACGTTTTTACAGTACACTGTATATACACTACGAGGACTGCAGTACTGTTTTTTTTTTTACTGTCTGATGATAACTGATTCAAGCAGGGGTTCTCAAACTTTTTGTTTTCAGGAAACCCGTACAGGAAGGATTCCCCCCCCCCCCAAGGACATCCTCATAATCCTAGCAGCGATTAAATGTGTATTTTGTAATGGCAAAATTATTCAAGGCAACCATGTAATGTGTTTTTTTTCTAACCAGACACACGTGAATGGAAACCTTCGACACTGATAAAAGCAACCGTCTTCTTCATTTGGGGAGGAGATTCACTTAGTACTAAGATATTAAATTTCTTAAATATATGTGTCTGAATCCTTTCTTCATCTCACACAGACAAACAGAAATGTCGACAACAACCTCTAAATGCCTTTGGAATAATAAAAAAAAAAAAAAAGTTTTGTTTAAAGGGAATGAAATAAGCCACTTCGATTGGACAGAATTGAAGTCGACGCCCACACTAGCGCAGACGTCCCGCTTTTTAAATCCGCTTGGGGTACGCCGGGCCACGAAATTACCAAAATCGGGTCTAGCCTGCCTCCTCACAAAATTAAGTGGGCAAAGTCATGCAGTTCAACAGGTCTGATATTACACAAATTTGACATTTTCTTCCTTGACAGTTGGTATCTAGCAATAAAAAGGTTACTGGGTCTTGAGCAGGAAATTGCACTGACACTGAGTGCCACTAGGGGGCTGCAGCGCGTACAATCTGGAAGGACTTGCCTTACCCATCAATCTCAGTTTCTGTACTGTATAATAAAATACTGTATAATAATGTCAGCATCCGCCACTGAATGAATTTTCATGTGGCTGTTGCCTTTGAGTTCTATTTTAACTACTTATGACCGTTCCCTCTTCATGTTGACCATAAAAAACGACATTTCCCAGCATCCCCCAAGATTGACCCCACCCACAACAATCTCTTTTCTATCTATCTATCTTTTTTTTTTTACAGAGTGTGACTCCACAAGGGGGCGCTAATTCCACATACTAGGCAATTATTTACATGTCAAAATGCCAATAGAAAATCATTTCAAGTGCATCTTTGTAGCTTTCTGCAGCTGCACATGTTGCACATACCAGAAGGTATGAGCAAAATGGAGGAATGGATGGATGGACTTTCAAGCTCGTTATTCTATGGGCAAATTATGACTATTCAACCTGTCTGACTAACATTTTATCGTTGAAACTACTAGAATTTGTCACAGTAATGTGCTGATCCAGATGACTGACCTGTACACTGTGAAGTAGGACGGGATGTTGTAGTCTCGGAGCAGCAGAAGGCTGGGTAGCCACCCCTCCACCAGACCCTGGGTGGCATGGAAACCTGCAGTGGGTGAATAATTAGCTCATGAAGACGAAAGTAAAATTCATGAATGTCGACGAGTTCACAGATTTTAGGCTTGATTATCCTCTCAGACAAATGTGGATTTTTTTCACTTGCTACCTGGCCCGATAGCTGTGCCATGTCAATCGTCTGGACCAGTTCAGAATCAATATTTACTATTTAATATCTAATAACACGATACAGTAAAACCGTAAACAGTTAAATAAAATACATCATACTCGCCAGATATAAAAAATGCGGCAAACACTGTTTAATTCTTTACATTATATTCAAATATGTAATTTATGTATGTTTTTATAAAGTAAAATATTAGAGTGTGCTATTTTTTTTCCCTTTAAATTACAAAACACAAGTGACATGTGGGAGCCAAAATCTGGCTTCAATCTGTTGGATAATCCCACATCCTCACATTAGCCGCCAGTCGTCTCTTTAGCCCTGAGGCTGATTTATTTGGCCGCGTGTCGTATGAATAGCTTGCCCTTCACCCGCGCCTCTGGGCTTCAAGCCACCGTGGAAATCAAACACTTTAAATCCATCCGCACTTATCTGTCCCTTGAGTGGGCTTCGACAACCCCCCCCCCGCTGATCAAATAGGGTCTTACGTTATTGGGGGATGTCAGCTGACATTGAGCGGCCAAATCAAAATGTGAACACAGCCAGCTGAAGGAATTCTTTGCAGCTTCAGCTCTTCCGCCCTGCCCCAGGTTAGCGCTTCTCATCAAGATAAAACATTAAACAAGGACTTAATGTTTGGACCCTCTGGGGAGATGAAGCGCACTCGCTGCATTCTGGCTATTAATTGCAATAATTGTGTGGCACTAATGAGAATTTGGCCTTGATGCAGGATAAAGATTTAGATTAGCCCCAAGGAATATCTCTAAGAGATTCTTTGATACAATTAGGACTAATTAAACAGGAGAGTTTAGTGAGGTTTTGTCCATAAAGTGATGAAGTAACAAAACCCCCTAACTGCTACTGCACCGATGTACTACAAGGCTTTTATTTTTCAGTGTAGTATGTCATATCTGATGTTGTGTTTGCACATGAAGAGCCTGTTTTAGTCTGGAGTGCTTTGTCTGTCTGGGGAATATGGCTCAGCCCGTATAAGAGAAAACAGAAGCGGTTCTTAGTGTAACAATGTGTACGTATCGTCGGAGTTGGGCGGAAACCCGTATGTCCAATTTAATATTTTTTCACAAAACAACAATATTGGTCAGTTCCCATGTCATTTGTTATTTTTACACAATATGAACCAATTAAAAGTGTTGAACATAGCTTGAAAACAAATTTATGAACTCATTTGGACACTTGAACTGCCTGATAAGTGGCATAAAACTCCAATTCGTCTTCGCTCTGGGAGAGCCGTGCGGCATTATGTCGCCTCAAGATTAAAGCCTGGATGCTTTTTAGGCAATAACGAATAAAAATATGTTAGATACATTTGAGTAAACCTGTTTTAAATTCAAATTCATTGCTGTAATGCTTTGGGGCAGAAGGAAGCGTCAACCACAAAGGTACGCTTGGCATACAGATTCATTTCCGCTTATTACGCTGCTTAGTCAGCACGTGGTTTTATTTACTGCAACTCTAATGGCTCTAAGACCTCTGTGGCAAAGGTGGGCACACCAGCGGGACCAGCACAATGAATTGAATTGAAGCATTATATCATCATGCACAAACTGATTTTTTTTACCTTCTATATAATGTAATTTTAGGATTACGATGTTTTTAGTAAGCACAATGTTGCATTCCTGTGTAAATCTGACCTATCTCCATGACCTCTCTTCCAGTTGAGTTTTCTTCGATATTTCAATACCTATTCACCTTTCCCTCAGTATTTATCTGCTTTGTCATGCCTCATGGCGCCCTCTTGCTCAAGCTGTGTCAAAACGTTGCTTCGGGCCAGCTGATACACAGCCAGCCTCTCTCGGGCAATTTACTCCCTGCGTGACGGATTCGTGTATATTTAGCACACGGTGATAAGTGAGCCGCTGGGGATGGAGGTTATGGGTGCGGCCGGGTCGGGCTTTAACTGCTGCTTGGTGGGTTAAGGGTCGCACAACAGACTTGTGGTGCGATCACATATAGGAGGTGTGAGCATATAGTGCCACTTTTATGAGCTGGCACTGTGTGGGTGTTCATGGCATTGTATGTATATTTTACCTAGTCTTTGTTGATCAAACTTGTGCATTCCATTTGCGCAGTCCATTGTACTTTTCACACGCCAGCACTGACCTTGCACAACCCCATGTTGCATGTTTTGTACGGCTGCTACATACAGCAGGTTGACAACTAGGTGTCATATTTTCTTTCTATACTTTTCAGCTCAAAGGTCACAGTTGATTTTTAAAACGGACAGATGGGACCATAGTGAGGATGAGCAGAACGGAAGATGAATGAATGAATGAATGAAAGATGGGCAAAGTTATTTGCAGGTGTGGGGGGAAAAAAATTCAATGTGTGTATGCAAAATATGTAAAAAATATTTAAATATCTGGTATTGATAAATCATGGTGCTCATTTTCAAATGTTAATGCCTATAATTAATTTTAATAGAATGAAATAACCAATCATTTGATTAAATATATATTTTTCACAATTCTTTATTTAATAATATTTTATGTGCAAGTTTATTTTAATTATAAAAGTAATAATTCATGCTTATTTTTAAATGTAAATGTTTATAATAAATTTATTAATTTAAATTAATGATGATTCAAAAATTATTTTGTTATTATTATATATTTTACCAATCTACTAATTGTTGATTTTAATAAGAAAAACATAACTCACACTTATTTTGAAATTATTGTTCACAATTAATTAACCATTTAATATTATAAAAAATTAGAATTGTTTATTTTACTAATGTTTTTGGATTTCATGTAAAATGATTTATTTTAAAAATACTAATATTTCATGCTTATTTTCAAGCCATGTTTATAATTAGCTTAAATATAATTAATTACCCTGTTGTTTCAAAAACAATTGAAAAACATTTTATTTACAGACATTTCATATTATATTTTGTTTAGTTTCATAATAAGGTAATTTTTTGTACTTTTAAATATTACTGTTCATCATTAATTTATTTACATTAATAGCAAATTGTACCTCTTTTAATGCCACAACTTTAGATTCCTTCATCTAGTATTTTTATGCCTCTATTTGTCTTTTTTTTTAAATTTATTTTTTACTTGGTATCATTAATTATTTGTCTGTATTTTATACTATGTTGGCATCCATGTAGACTGTAAAGTGCGAATTTCATTGTACAGGGAAAACATGTTGGGGGAGCACGTCTCCACTTTTTCAGGAGGTCAGCTAGCAGACGTTTTGCCGCGAGCCAGTAAAAGTGTATTCCCAGCTGCTCGCATTAATCACCAACACTCTCCAATAAAAGCCAGGGGCTAATGAATAGAGCAGTTCTAGCGAGTTAAACATCTAATTGGTCTGTTGTCTAAAAGATGGGAGCATAAATAGAGGGAAGATATTGTTTTTGACCTTTGATTGCTAAGGTGAAAAATTCAATTTCTGATTGCTTTAAAGCATGCAAGTACTGTAGCCACTATCTTTGTTGTTTTAATTTGACAGCAAAACAAAACATTTTAGGACATACCTCTTTGAAATATGTTTTCGCTAAACGTTAGCTATGACATGAATTTGCTTAATTGATTAATACATACTAACTTAGAAAATCTAAATATATTTTATTACCTTTAACCTGGAACCAGAAAAACAAAGACAACAAATTAAGTTGCCTGATTTTGCATTTGAACTCTTCAAACATTATGAAATTGTCTATAGAAGACTAAATTGTCCATAAGTGTGAATGTACCACAGTGAGCGCAATAGAAAATGGACGGATGAATGTCTGGATCACTCTATCGACATCGTGAGTTGACCTACCAGGATGAAAGGCGACTACCAAGTCTGGTTTGGCTGCTTCCTCTTTCTCAACCACTTCCTCCCAGAACTGATGGTAGAGGCCCTTGTAGGCGCTGATGTAGACCCTCTTCTTGGGCCCAAAGGCCGAGAGAGGGGGCCTCATGATGGGGCCGGCGACCACCTCCGGCCCAACCATGACCACCTCGATGCCCTGGTGTCCCGGGAACATGTTGCTGAGCTCGTCGTAGTCCGTCAACCTGGCTCCCATGGTCTCATTATGCGATGCTCCCGCTATGTGGATAGTGAGCGGTTTGGCGTGAGGGTCCAGCTCGTAGTGCCGCGCGGCCGAGCCCACCGCGAGCACGCGGGAGAGGAACTCGCTCTGTACGCGCCACGCGGACTGACGCAGGTCGCCGTCGTCCGGCCTGGGCCTGCTGGCGTTCTTCCACAGGAGCTCCATGTTGGCGCAGGTCAGGATGGCGTCCAGACGGTGCGTGAGGTGGTCCTCCTGCAGGGCAAGCCAGTCCTGCCAGGTCTTTACCTCGGCAACTGGCTTGGACCACTTCTCGGTAGAAAGTGGAAGGTCTCCTGTGTGGGCGAAGAATTGTCCGTTTCTATTTCAAGGAATACAAGGAAACATTCAAAAGCGACATTTAACCCTTTTCATTTTCTATGCACACCTAGTGCTTGAAAAATATGCTCATAAAGTAGACCTTGTTCCTTTCTCTCTCTCCGATATTGTATTACTAATTTGCTAATTTCTGTGGTTGGGGGTGGGGGACACACCAGTTGCATAAGGCAGACGATAACTGCCCGTTCCTAAGGAGAAATAGGCGGGCACTTTATCGCCCAGACATCAGGTTGTATTTGAACTGTCTCCTTGCACTCAAGTTTTATTAAATTGACACAGTATGGGCCAAGAATATTCTCATCATGATTATATATATCAAAATGTATTAATAGCCTGTCTGACATTAATGAATGGATGATTAATCCTTAATCAATGTTTCAGAGAAAAGGTCAACTGGATTTTTTAAATGTTTTATGCCACTTGTTTTTGGATAAAAACATTACGAGTGTCAAGCAACGTGATGTCCTGTTTTTCAGTACCTAACACCGTCCCATAAAAAGAGTCTCACTGTTTAGATTTTTTCTACCCAATGACGTGTCAAAGACAACAAGTGAATGTTACTGCGGGAACATTTGCAAATATAGTGGAAACACAGTCAGTTCCCGGGACTGTTTCAAACTCCCTCTTAAAAACTCTTACCATTGTCCCATAAAAAATACAGGTGGCAGCGAAGTCAACTCCCTTCACAACAAGGAGCAGTTTGGCAGATAGTGAACAAAAGTTGCCTTCAGCTAATTATTCCTACTCCCAGTTGAATTTTAAAGTCAAAATCAACACCCAACAAAGAGAATTACAAATGTGGCAATAACTGTTGCAATATTATAGAGTGCTATTTTTCTTATTTAAAACACACTACAAAAACATTTGTTCTTTTGGGGGGAGGGTGGAACAGATTAGTGGCATTTTCATTCATTTTAATGGGGAAAGATAATTTGAGAGATGACTGTTTGGAATTGAGAGCGTGGTCACGGAACAATTTGAAGTCCTATCTCAAATCTCCCACCCTTTAACATTTTACATGTATATCCAAAATTCATTTTATTAGGCACAAGAGACACAAATATGATCTGGAACAGTCTCAGTGTACACAAAGTCTTTTGCAACATTTTCATTTTTTTTATATTTTGATTTACTTTAAGAAAAGTCAATAAATTTCAGGGTGACAATGAAATGTAGTTTTTTTTTTTTTTTTTTATATTTACTGTCAAATTTGACCCGATCAGTATGTAAGGGGATCATAGTACGGAATATTGGTAGCATAGTGCGTTTTCTCCTGGTACTCGATAATCTCCTTCAAAAGTCTTTACGTTGTCTCCTGGGCTTTTTTTAAAATTTTTATTCCTGCAGCTCAGCATTAAAATATGCTGTCTCATTAATTAATGTGATTTTTCTCTATGAAGCCGTTTCTTGTTGGCCACTCACCAGTGAACATCAGCCACTCCACCAGCCTGTCGATGGCCACCAGGCGCAACGTCTTGCAGAACTTTTTATGCTGAGGCCAGTTCTTGACCTGACAATCCTTGGAGCAGTAGTACACGTTCAAACACCTGTCAGAGGGGAAATAGGACATAAGAAATAGCTCTCAGTAGGACAAGGGTGCACACGCACAGAAACATTTTTATACACATTACTGAAACGCTTTCATACACACACACACCATGCCTTTGTTCAGTATCATGAGAGCGTTTTAGTAAATTATATTGTATAATTTCAATTAATTGTTTTGAACTATTCTACTATCAAAATTGTAAAATGCATACTGTTTTTAATGCCTGTATGCTTAGCAATATTTTATTTACCGCATATTAAGTGTAATTGTCAGTTAATTCCCATGAATTGCCATATACAGTATTGCCTTTTTATTATTACTTTCCATTTCTGTATTTCATTATCATTTCTAAAAAAAAAATTTTGATTCATATTTTGAAATTGACATATATTCCAACAAACCCTCGTGCTAAGCTTACCATAGAAAGTTTATGACAATATTTTTTTTCCAGATGTTTCACTCCTTTGCTGCCCTTCAGAGGATTTTATTTATTAAAATCATTAAAATAAAATAAAATACACATACATATATAGTGATTGATGGATTAACTATTATTAAATTCTTATTCATATTAATAAAATTAAAAGAAATTGCATGCAAATGTTTTTTTTTTGTTTTTTTTTTTTTCCTTCCCCTCATGTATGAATGACCTTGCCCATGAGGACGTTTTAAAAATAAAATCTGTCCTTGCGTGAATAAATGCATGCCTTGGTTAGAAATTTTGCTGAAAATAGTGCAAAACAATACCCTGGAATCTGTTGGCCAACTGAGCAGTGTAATAAATATCCCATATGGATGCCTCACATGACATACACCATAGACAGTACAGTGCAGGATACATAAATCTAAAAGCAGAGGTTTTGTTTGTGTCAGGAAATAAACTCTGTCCTTGACACAAAATGAATAGTGCGGTGATGTAATGTGTTGGGTTGACAGGGGGGACTAAATTATTTTTTTTATCGTAGAAGGCCCCTGTGTTTACATATACTCCTTTAATCATAACCCCCTCCGCTCCAAAATCCTTCAAAAGCGGCTTATTAGTGTGACTCAAAAGAAGCCTGGGTTACACTTTTGTGACTTTATGGGTAAACGTGAATGGAATAAGGAAGAAAAACAAAAAAAGAGCATGAAAAGTCAGAAATGTTGCGGCAGTGACCGGACAAGGAAGTTTTATTCCATGTCGGCGAATCGGCATTAAACATCAGCTGCTACCAATAATTGCCTTGGAGAGAGGCACAAGCAGCTGAGAATTTTTAGTGCGTGTGTGTGTGTGTGTGTGTGTGTAAGAGAGAGTGGGGGGCTCTTGGTGGGTTACGTGCTCGTCTAAAGATCAAATCACTTGGGACAGCTTTTCCAATTATCAACAGGAATTGAATTCCCAAATGGGGGAAAACAAGACGAGATATTGCTAAACAGGCTTTAATGTACAAGAAGTGCTTGTACATTAAAGCAACAGTTAGCAATATAGTCAACCCTCACTATTCGCAGAAGTTTAGGACCTAGCCCCGACAAAAACAGCAGAGACATGCGAATAATACACGCCGCCCCTGGTGAAAATGTTTTGAATTGACTTGAAAATAATTTAAAACTAATCTTATGTTAGCCTTCAAAATAAATGGCCTCGCTGATCTACCAGTATTAAAGGACACAAAAACAGGTGACTAGGGATTAATAGCTATTTATGATCATGTTTGATTTTGACTATAGTATGAGCTACTTCACGTGCAATAAATTATGAGTAGTACTCACAACTCGTAAAAAGTAACATTAGGATTTATGCTAATACAACATGAGTGATGTCCTGGCTGGTACACCGATTTTAAAAGGCACTGAAATAAGTGATCAGGGATTACTAGGTACTTATTATCTATTCAGTGTACAATAAAGTTTGTATGAGTAGTACACACAACTCTAAAAAAGTAACCTGAGCACTGATGCTTGCGCCAACTCAAGATCAGAGATGTCCTGGCTGGTCCACCATTATTACAGACCACTAATTTAGGTGATTACGGATTACTAAATACTTATTATCTTATGAGTGTGCAAGAAAGTTTTATGATCATTAGACACAACTTTGAAAATTAACATTAGCTTCAATGCTAAGGCTAACTCAACATGCGAGGTGTCCTGGCTGGTCCACCATTATTATAGTCCACTAAATTAGGTGATTTGGGATTACTAAATAATTATTAGCTTCTAAGTGTCCAATAACGCGACATGAGATGTGTCCTGGCTGGTCCACCAATATTACAAGCCACTAAAATAGGTGATTTGGGATTAATCGCTATTTATTAGCTTCTCAGTGTGCAATGAAGTTTTTATAAGTAGAACACACAACTCTGGAAAGTAACGTTAAATTTAATGCTAAGGCTAACACGACAAGAGGTGTCATGGCTGGTCCGCAAATATAACAATAAGCCACTAAAGTAGGTGATCAGGGTTCGCTTACTCTGGCATACAAATCTATCATCACAATTTGATGCTGTCAGATTAACAGATTTCGTTTCTTTAAATCTATGTCATAAAAAAGGAGTCTGCAATGTATTTTGCGGGATATTTTGAGATTAGAGACAACCCTAAGCGTGTTTTATGGGCTGCCGAGTTCCATGCAGATGGTTCACAGTCAGAAGGTCTTAGCTATATTTACACCTGGACATCATCCACTTTTTATCAATTGTGCTGTCAAACTCAAACAATCTGGCAGAGAGGGAAAATACCAGAGCAAAAGTCATGAGCGGGTTCGCTTGAAACTGTTTAATGCCAATACGTGTTGACGCAAGGCACGGGTGATTGACAGCGCCTCATGCGAGTTGTTATCCCTAAACCAGTGGTTCTCACACTGGGGTTGCTGGACTTCTAGTGGTCTGCGAGCAGGGGCGGAACCAGGACTTTTCTATAGTGGTGGCCCGAAGGTGGCCAGAAATATTGTGGGGTGGCCACGGGGGGGCTTTTGTCAAGCCGCTCGCCTTTGGCAACAGGTTTGGAACTCGGAAGCACACAAATTCCTTGTGGCTCATGAAAGTGACTCTTCTACATTGTGTACTGTACGTCAACAATGTCATGATGACCAAGCACCTCGGCGTGGTAAGTTTGGATAACGTGCAACTTTCAAACATTTTAAAGCTTTTGTTTCTAATTACTTACAATAACTTTGAACTGTACTGGGTGTTTTAGGCCACCGAAAAAAAATCTACAAAACAATAATTTTGTACTGTACAGTAGTAATATGGCCTCAAAAAAAAAAAAAAGTGCTTCAAAGTGCTGTAATGGACAATCGGTTATATTGACGCCCCCCCCCCCCCATTAGTCTATTCTATCGAGATTCCTCTGTATGTTATATTATTTAAGAATGCATTTTTTTCATGTGGACCAACCCAATAAAGCAAACATATTCATGTATCATCGCTAACAGTAAATCTGACATTACCTGCATGCACTGCACTGACTCACTTGACACAGCGCCTCAGCATGTTCCTCTCGCCGATGTGTCCTGGAAGTTTGTTGCAGCCAGTGCAGAATTTGAAGGTCTCCTCCATCTTCTGGAACATCTCCTTGTAGTTACGGAAGGTGATACCTTTGGTTTTTCCCTCCAGGGCAGCCCTAACATATCAATCCCCGAAGTTGCCATGAAACTGATTGAATCGGGGAAGAATTTGTTGTTTTAAAAGTCTACCTGTACTGTCCATAGTCGTTCAAGTTGAGCTTGTTTAGGATCACCTTGGACAGACCCGGAACGTTGGAGTCCAGTGAGTAGAAGCCAGACTGGTCAGAGAAGACGCTGGAGGTGCCCGGAGAGTAGGACTGGGGGAGTGCTGGGATCTGAGATGCCATCATCAGATACTTTCTTCCGAATAGGGCAGTGAACAAATTGTTAATAAAACAAACAAACATAACAATAACATAATCATCATCATCCGATTCTGTGTGCTAATGTAGTAAACAATTTTAAAATAATACATGTACAAAAATACATTATTTAAGTCACAATTAAATAAATCAAGCCTTGTCAGTCAAGATATTGTGTGTCAAAAATATATTTCTTAATATTATTATTCTGATTGATTTCTTAATAACAACAATACAAATAAAAAAACAATCACATGAACACAATTTCATTTTTCAAGTTACTATTATTAGTATAAAACATTCAGTTGTTGCTAAATTATTATAATACAAAAATGACGACTTACTGATGAATTTTAACCAGTAAATCATAGTTAAATTAATAAATCAGGCACTCAATAAAGATAGATTATCATTATTCACTTTCTGATTTCACAATACAAATTATTAATAATAATAATAATCATATTAAGAATTATAACTATACTGCTTTGAAAACAGTTAATTAGTAATTGATAATTAAATTCATACTTTACTAAAAATATTGTAATATTATCATTCAGCTTGTTTAAAAAACATTCAAAAAATATATGTTTTTAATCCATTAAAATATATTAGTTTTTATATGTTTGAAATGAATTATTAAGTAATGTCACTCAAAACAGTGGGGAATTGGAGAACCGCTGGTATCCCTGAATGCCCTGGCGCTCTTGGAAGGGTTAAATGTGCATAAAAAAAGAGGTTGGAAAAAAATTCTAGATCCAGGCACTTAGTAGAATAACAAATGTAAAAAGCCTTTATTTTTTAACCCTTAAAAATTAATTATCCTGCGGAGTGCCTGGATCTGCAGTTTTTTTCAACCTCTTAATAAATCTTTTCAAAAAAAAAAAATCATTAATAAGCAACCATTTTTTTTTTTGCAATTCTTTTGGAACTAATATTTTTAACTCATTATTGTTCTGCTTGTATTTATCTTCTTCATAATGCTGTCATTTATCAATATATTCTGACTAAATCTACCAGTAAGCATAAACAAGGGTATGATAAGGGAATGATATATATAAAAAGCTCATGACATCCTCATTTTAAATATACATCTTTCTACAATCATACAGCATTTGTAGCTGATCTTGAGAATGAATTATTTTCTGTCAGTTTAAGGCACATTTTAAGAAATGTAGTGCCACAGAAGTTCGCTTTGCCCTCAGCATTTGAGCATAAAACACAGTACGAATCTAATTAAGATGCTCCATATCAACAGAGAAGCAGTCCTTGCGCTATTTAACCCGAGCCCTATCGCATTTTCAGCTGTCCAGCCAGAGATATGTCACAGCACAAGAGAGAGAGAGAAAAAAAATTAATAAGTCATACCTCTCGGTTGCAGCCAAATACCAATTTCTTCTGGTGATCTTCCTTTCCCTTCTTTAGTTCAGGATTGCAGTGACTGACAGCTCCTCATGCAGGGTGTCATCCTCTCATGTACCCCCGGAGGGTCTTAACTGGTAGTGGAGATGGTGTGGGGAGAGAGAGCGAGTTTGAGTAGGATAAAAAAGCGGGAGGGACATTTTATTTTTTATTTTTTTTTAAAAGGAAAGATGTAACAAAGAAAGAGGAGTTTTTTTTTTTTTGCCATTTCCCATTCCCATTATCAACATGTACATTAAAGTGTTCTTGCGGCATCTTGGTGGCAAGGGACTATGTCAAAGTCAGTTGAGGAGCTCCATGTGGTGCTTTACTGCTGTTTAAATGCCAAGGAAATATGTTGAAGTGGGTTTAGGAGCTTTGGGTGGTGCTTTGCCCCCATCTCGTGGTATCTTAATGCCAAGGAACTATGTTAAAGCGAGTTGAGGGGCTTCGTGTAGTGTTTTGCTGGCATCTTGGTGCCAAGGAACTATGTTGAAATGAGTTGAGGAGTTTCATGTAGTGCTTTGCTGGCATCTTGGTGCCAAGGGACTATGTTGAAGTCAGTTGAGAGGTTTCATGTAGTGCTTTGCCACCATTGTGTGGCATCAATGGGCATTTAGAAACATTTTTAAGGGGGTTGTCAGTGACTCATATTATATAACATCTATCAACATTATAACATCTCTTGCTCTCTCTCTACAGTATCTATATTGCTATCTGTCTACCTACGACAAACCCCATCCATGGTTTAATACAACAAAAACCCTGGTGTTTAATTTAAAAAAAGAACTTTTATTTGGTCCACTGGAACCTGAGATTGAAATATTCAAACATACATATTTATACACATATATTCACACCCCCATCCCCCCAAAAGGATCGATAAAGTATTATGTCACATTTGTCAGCATTATGCTCCTTTTTGTTGGTTTTACTACTAGTTTAAAAGTTGATTTTTTTTTGTACCACACAACATAGCTTGTGTGTTAGCTTTGCACCTGTACAATTTCAGAGGACGGGTGTCTCTAGCTGTAGTCTCCTCAACCTAGCAGCAGGGGGCGCCATTGAAACATTTAAAAAGGAGGATGACTGAAGGACACCACCAGCAAGAGCCAAAGTGACAATAAGACAAAACATAAATGTAAATATAAAGTGATTCACTGTGGCCTTGCACCATCACATTCCTTCTCAATAACAAATCAGTCGACAACAGGGCTGTAAATTGATCCAAATAAATTACATTGCACAGCGACTCAGTGCAAATATCTAAAAGAGTGGTCATTGTACATATGGATGTTTCTTTGGAGGGGAGGGAGAAAACATATTTACAGCTGCTTTACATCACAGACACATTTACAAGGTGTTTTAAAAAGATAAAACAATGGCTGGAAAAGAAATGGCTAAAATGTATTCCTTTCAAACCTAATCCCCGTGTGTCATTTGTATTAAAACGAACCATAGTCCAGAGCTCTGTGGCTTTCAAGCAAGACAAAAGCAAATTTCCCGAATGCTGTTATTTGACTGTACCGAGTTCATATCAGCAGCAAGGTTTCATGGTGAAAAGATCATTTCGAGTACTTTTAGAATGAGGCCCATTAGTGAGAAAATCCTGTGTAAAATAACTGTCTGGAATCCCTTCGGTCAAGTGGGACAGATAATCAGGCCCAATTTAAGAGTTTTCCTCACTTTAGTCAGCAACGGCCCGATTGTTGGATGTATCTAAAAGATGTTCCTGAGCAATTACAATGTGGTGTGGGGTGTTTTAAGATTAATTTTTCCTGCCCCATCTGCTCGGACAATAATCGGTGCTGCCAAATTTGAACATTTTCGCTCTCTTGCAATCAAAGTCAACAAAGGCCCGATTGTCAGATGCCTCTGAAACATTATCCTGTGGGCTGGGTGTTAAAGAGTCATTTCTCCTCCCCAATTTGCTTGGAAAACAGTCGGTGCTACAAATCGTAGATGTTAAGCGGGGTACACACATACTGATAATCGGACCAAATTTTCCCCACTTTCCAATTAAAGTCAGCAAACAGCTGATTGTCAGATGTGTCTGTAAAATGAACCTGAGAAATTCGAATAAACGTTTTAATCCGATGGGACAGTTTAGCAGGATCTCTCCATCTGAGGGGTTTTCGACACAATTTGTCATTGCGCTGTTGGGCGCGCATCCTTTTGAGGCAGCCTGGACTTTCACGCTTTAGTAAACAAAAGGCTACAAATGTAAACTTCAGCTCCCTTCTCGAGAGAGACTCCAATTGGCGGCTGGCTGGCTGTCCAAAAAGCTGCTCTAGGACTCCCTACAGACCTTGTACTTTAAACCTATAAGGAGTTTGGGTGAGTTCATTCTTACTTATTCTACAGAGATACAATTTATTTTCTGTTTTTTTTTTTTTTGTATCAACATGGTTGGAGGATTAATTGTCTCACATGAATGGGAAAAAAAAAAAAAAAAAAAAAGTTTCCATCCCAACCTTGCTTCTTAGTTTTTGCTGTCAGGTGTCCCATTCAGTGCAGGGTTTCCAACACTTATTGAATTTCTAACTGTATTGCCGGATGTCAAAGTTGTAAAGTTAGTTCATTAACTGTCAAGCAAGCGCACAAAGGGCTTCCGCATTCATGTTTATGTCTGTTGCGTTCATTTATGTATATGTTCGTATGTTATGAAAAAAAACAAAAACATTTGTGTTGTGGGTATGAACCGCACTTCCAATTTAAGCTGAAAACGATTGGAAAACTCTGCTGTGGTGCATAAAAGAATGTTCAAAAACCAGAAATGACAGCATTTGCTTCTCGATGAAGGGGCAAAAAAAAAAAAAGATCAACCATGCTTGCCTTTAACAGGATCATCACGCTACTGGCTTTGGAGTGATAGCGCTTCTTAGATAAAAGATAAAGGATGCTATGTCAGCCATTTCTAATAGGAATTATCCACCTTTGATAATTCAGTTAAAATGTGGTACAGTGAACCCACAAAGGCTAGCGAAAATCATTCGACATGCTAAAAATGTTTGCAACTGCTTATAAATGCCAACAGAGGGCGACAAAGCATTGACTAAAAGAAGTTCCTACCCTTACTTCAACATAGTTCTTTGGCCATACGATGCCATAAGATGGCGCCAAAGTTGTATTTTTTTTTTCTCATGTTAGACATGATTACAAAAACCACAATAGGTCAATTTGTGAATGCCGAACGGCAGTTGGTGGGGGTTCACTGTATTTCGGTACAAATGACACACGTTTGGTCCTGAGTTAGTGACAAATATTGTGAATTTTTCTAAGACCTTCAAACATGCACCACAAAACTATGGATGAAACGTGTAAGACTGATACTGTACCTGTATGGTCAAAATCTTTGTGCTTAAAAAAAAAAAAAAAAAAAAAAAAAAAGTAGGTTTGGCTCGATAGCTAGGTACCTTATTGTCGGTCGGGTGAGATACAGTAAGTGACCCCCAGCCCTCCCCCTGGTTGTTTTAGCGAGTGGGCGGAAAATGGAGGAAACAAGTCTTAAATGGCTCAGTAGTTACAGCACTGGGAATCCACAGACAGCGCTTGTACCGCACGCATTTTGACACTTGAAAGGGGTCCTTGGGGCTTGAGAGTTGAGCGAGTCCGCCCTCGTTCATCCTGAGGGGCCAGAAGATAGCTTCAGTGTTGATGAATACATTCAGATGCGTGCTATTCCACATCTTTGTCCGTGTTTCTAGTGTCGCACGTGCCACTCGTCCAGCGTTCCAGTGGTCTGACCGTTCAAGTGCGCCACATTGGACGGTGGTCATAGCGGCCTGGGGCGGTGCAGGCCGTCGATGTCCGGGGTGAGCTGGGGGCTGTGGGTGGCTTTGGTGGGCGTCCAGTCGCCCAGGGAGGCCTGGGCGGCTTTGCGGTGAGCCAGCCGGTGCGTGATGGAGAAGCCGGCGTTTCCTTCCAGCTGGGAGAGCACCACCAGCACTTGCCTGCAGGGGGAGAAAGAGACACACAATGAAAGGATGGTCAGATCAATTTTAGCAAGCTCAAATGAAGGAAATCCATCAGTTTTCGATAGAGCTTATCCGCACTTTGGTCAAGGGCGAGAGGTGGGATACAGCATGGACTGCTTGCCAGCCAATCCCAGGGCATATATGGACAAACGGGCCAGATTCAAACCCCCAGCCTCAGAACTTTGCTAATCACTTG
Organism: Phyllopteryx taeniolatus; assembly: GCF_024500385.1. Classification (NCBI taxonomy): domain Eukaryota; kingdom Metazoa; phylum Chordata; class Actinopteri; order Syngnathiformes; family Syngnathidae; genus Phyllopteryx; species Phyllopteryx taeniolatus. The sequence goes on along the minus strand of NC_084520.1, from coordinate 12,675,882 downwards.
GCTACCGTGATATGAGGAAGGGCATTTATGTTGTGGTTTTTATTTCCATTTGGGGGGGGGGGGGGGGGGTGAATAAACAAAATTATGTTTCATAATACCTCTGCCTAAACAGATGGAAAGTACATACAACAGCCATAAGGTAGAAAAAAAAATCTTTGACACAGTATTTCATTTATCTATCAAAAACAACAAAACCATACAGATATTTCTTACTGCTTTAAATGCATTTAATTGTACTCAACTTGATTTCCCTCACATAATTAATCTAGCAATAAAAGCAGACATTTCTTTGTTGCTTTAACTTAACTCAATTTAAAATGTTTCTTAGATTCCCCCTCTTTAGACGTAATTAACAAAATGCATATGACTTTTGGCGAGAGCGGCACAATATATAATTTGAGAATTGTGATCGCGAGGTACGTGTGTGCAATAGTCATGTCGCAGATCCTGCGATGTACCCGCGGGGTACCTCACCTTCAAAGATGAGTACTTCTTTTTAGTAGTTTTCTTTCTTTTAAGTGGTGGTGTGCAGTTTGACAGATAGTGAACAATTATCCAAATAAGAGAAAATACCCGCTTGCTTCAAGCTATTTGTCACTCCCAGATGTAGTACTGTAAAACTGACACGTAGAACAAAAAATTAAACAACAAACATGCGCTACTGTAATGCTAACATACAGTTATCATAAACCTTCAAACAACACAAAAAGACCAGGCCAGTGTTATATACTTGTCTTCTAGTATGACAATTGAATGATTATAAACTGTCCAAACAATAAATCACAGAAGGAAAAAAGAGACATTTTTCCCTTTTATGTTTTATGTAATTTTTTCCCAATAATGAGCAGCCCTACTTTTGCCACATTTGAGTAGTATTGTCATTGTGAAGACAGTAAGGACACTGCAAAATAATACCGTAGTGTTGATTTTAAAAAAAATTTAATAAAATAAAAAAAATTAAAAAAAATTAAAAAGTGTGCCCATGGCTTTCTTGTTACGAGAGAGAAACTGTAATGGAAAAAAACCTCTGTGATATTTTAAAGCTGCCTTTTATATGGGTCATAACTCTCGAGGTGAACATGTCATATAACATGCGTTGGTACAAGAGAATCATTTACAGGTGTTCACTTTTTACTTCCCTCCAAATCTAAAAATATTGACAAATAAAGGGATATTTAGATCTGTGTGAGTATGTGAATATACCGGTGCAAAGGCGGTACGCTGTCGATGGTCTTGAGGCTGCCGCGTGTCGACACGACATTGAAGCTGTCCGTGCAGTCGCAGGAGACGTGGAGGTAGTACTTGGGGTGACGGTTTTCCACCACCACGATAAGCCCCGCCCAGCCGTGCGTCAAATAGTAGCACGTCATACCCTCGCGGCCCTGAGAAGACGCAGAAACAGTATCAAAAATTCTGCCCTTGTAAAGATCCTAATGCTCAGTTATAATTATGCAATTGGGAAAAGTCCTGTTTCGCCCGCTTTAGCCACAATGCGCTGTCATTGAGAAAAACAAAAATCAAAGCAAAAAACATCAAATGCGACGATGTTTTGAAGACAGAAGTGTTGCTCTTGAAGCAAAAGACAAACTTGCATGTGCTTAAACAACACAACATTTATGAAGACGACGACGACAGTCACCTCGTGTCTTTCGCCTTTGTTTTCCGTCAGGAGGATGATGGCGTCGGCCAATGTGGTAGCAGCTGCCTCCACCTGCTCCACCATCACCTGTCTGGAGCTGTAGATGGCCAGGATGTAGCCGGGGAAGTCCTGACTGAGCCGCCGTTGGGCTCCACTGGTTGGACTGGAGACTGTGAGAAGGGAGATGGAGATATGGTAACCCTGTTAATGGTGAATGACTAGGATCTTATTAGCTAAAGGAGGTACAATTTTCATGTACAGTGTTCACTCGCCATATCACGGTTCACCTATTGCGGATTCAGTGCATTGCAGATTCCCCCCCAAATTCATACTGTGCCTAATTCGCCATATTGCAGGATTTTTAGTGTATAATGTAAAAAAATTTTTGTGGAACAATTAATGCTTCCAACACAAAAATATTAAAACTAAAAAAAAAAAAAAAAAAATTAAAACACATATGACAAGGAATAAAATGTACATAGTGTAGCCTACACTACTACCATAAGGAAAGTGTAAGAGTTTTGTAGAGGTTAATTGGAGTGTGGGAGAGATTAATATGAGTCTGGGGAGGTTCATACAGCTTTAAAATATGCATAAATAATAATAAAAAAAAATACATGGGCAATACTTTGTGGAACCGAAACCCGCGATAAACGAGGCTTAATGTACACTGATGCCTTGAGATATGAGTTTAATTCCTTCCATGACCAAGCTTATTACTAAAAAACACTCATATCTCAAATCAGCTTTCCTTAGTGAAAGACATGGAAATGCTATTAGTCCATTTCAGTCCCCCCCCCCCCAAAAAAACATTTTTTATGTATTTAAGAAAAATAACTGTACTTTATGAAAACATACACAAAACAACAATTATACAGAACAGTTTTTGCTTAAATTCAATGGACATTGCGCTGCCCCTTATGGTGTGTGTGCCTTAGCCACCGAGGGGCAGTATAAGACAGAGAAAGAGAGAGCACTTCTGGCTGAGGCAACATTGCAAAACATCCAAACATTGCAAAACATGCAAACAATAAAATGTTTAATAATAATAAATCATATCAACTTCAGCACTATTAACCTACCTGTTGCATCCAATACACACTGCATCACATTGTTCCATTGAAAGTCTTGATAGACAAAGGGGGGGAAAAAAAATAAAAATAAATGAGTGTTTCTAGCGGTTCAGCCCACTCAGATGAAATTTAAGTCTTCTACCAAAGAGTAGCAGCTGGAACTCGAAATGGAGAAAAGGTGTTCAATAAATTGGAGGGGTGGGTTATCTTTAACACCCATGATTTTCATTGCGTGTAACACTAGACGGCCAATCTGCGCCTTCAGTTGTACAGGAAAATAGGGCACAATGCTGGTGTCAGGTCCTCTGCAAAAGGTTTTGACGAGGAATGCTGAGATGCCATCTGGCCCTGTGGCTTTCTTAGCACAACTGTGTTTAAAGAGTGATTAACCCTCAAGGGATCAATCAGCACTCTGGCATCCTGATCAGTGACACATATTGACTGTGAAACATCATTATTACTTTCAGAAGAGAAATTGTGGGTTTCAAATCTCACAAATAACTCATGTAGCTCATTTGGTTTTTGTAGATCGTCAGGAGTACAAAGACCTTTCCTGGCCGGGGTCATATTAGTGATGGCTTTCATATTGTCCCACAATTTTTTTAGAGTTAATTGCGTGACAGTTGTGTTCCCTCCAGTTTACAAGCAGCATCAGGAATGTTCCGGTGGAGCCAAGTCTCGGTAAAAACCAACATAGATGACTCACGGTACTCATGGCACACTCTGGCGTTGATACGGAGCACGTCCATTTTCCGCTGCAGCGACCTCACATTGCTGAGGGTCTTGGAGGGCAAGGGGGGCTGGCTGCCTGTGCGTTGCAGAGCCTGTCGGATTGCTCCTCTTCTTCCCCTCCTCCGAAGCCGTCTCCTCGGCGCTCGTAGAATAATGTCCTCGGGCAGGCCAGAGGATGGGGAGACACCTGCCGATCAGAGAGCCAACAGTGCCTCTCTGCTGTACTTGAGTGGCAGGTTATTTCCAACGCGTGTGGGAAATGTTTGGCATGGCGACAGGAGTCCGAGGATGATAATGTAAAGTACCGAAAGTGGTGCAAGGGACGCCATCACGTACCAACACCGATTGCAGAAGATCATCAAAAAGTGTACCAAGGTAGATGCCCACCAACAGACACATACACCCAAAACACCCATGCGTCCAAAATATTAGCTCCCTGGTGAAGGTAACAATGTCTGCACACTTACTGGGTGTAGGTGGCCCTCCGGACCCGCTCACGTTCATCTGCCAGTGGTTAAAGGCGCAGCACACCACGGCGTACTCCCCGGGCTCCAGCATCACATCGCAGCCAACAAATTTCTTCACCGCTCGCTTGCTGTGCGCCAACAGGCGGCCCAGGGTCAGCTTGTTGCTGCTCCCGAAGGAGGCCCGGAACACCATGATGCACAAGTCCAACAGGTGACTGTCGGCCGTGTCTGAGCGCCTGGCGAAGGAAGAGGTCAAAGAAGAGGTGAAGATGCCAGTTTTTTTGTGAATCTTTTCCCATCTTTATTTTAAACTAGAACCTGTAAAACAAGAATCCTGGTCAGGGAGGCTGCAGAGAGGTTGGCCGAGTAATAAAAATATCGAATTTTGGTGCAGAATAACGTGTGAACTGTTTTCATTTTCAAAATGAACAGAAAAATGGATGGAAGAGGGGCAGCCACTTTACCTTGTATGTATAAAACAGATTTGATATGCTGTAGGTCATTGCTTTATTTGAACATACAAACAGAAAAGTTATGTATAAAATAAAAAGAACGAAAGAAGGCAACAATAAATTACATACTTTAGCAAACTTTACCAGTTTAAAAAGGAGTAGGAGAAAGTAAAAAAGTCAGACCCCTTGTGAATTATATTGCTTGGTTAAACAAAAACTAGTATTGGTATGATTGCTTTTAAAATAAAATTAGCAACATAATTTAAAAAAAGCAGTGTGATATCTTGTAAAGGTTTTTTTATTTTTTTATTTTTTTTACAATTTTATATTGATTAAACCTTTTTAAAATATAAAAGAAAAACAAACAAACAAACAAACAAATGCAGATGACTCTAAAATGAAGAAAAGGTTTTGAAAGGGAATTATTTTATACATCATAAAAAACAGTTGTGCTGTTTTTATAGCAACTGCACATGTCCCATGTTTACCTGCTTCCTTCCTGGAAGAGAGCAAATTCCAGCGCCGTCCTCTCCAACACAGTGAGGGCCATGACGGTGACTGGTCCGCTGGCCTTGCTCGGGAAGCATCCCTGGAGTCGTACCTCCTGCCAGTCCGAGTGGATCTTACAGATATCCACAGAGTCAAAGTACCTGTGGGCGAAGAGGAGACATTGTTCTTTAAGTTCATATCAAGGCATCAAGAGTGATTTTGTTGTCTTTCATCACTTTGGCCCCCGGCCCCCGGCCCCCGCCCCTCGTTTCAATTCAGGCAGGCACATGCTGCTGGTTTCAGTGCAAAGCCGAGATATTACATGTCTGAGAGAAATCAGGCAAAAAGACAGATGGGGTCCTTTGGGCCCAACACATTTTTCAGGTGGAGTTGTTCAAAGAGGATAGCTGCCTCGGCCCTCCTGGACTTACTGCAACTCCTATTTTTCTAGACAGGAGGCACATGAATAACAGAGCCAAACATACACATACACTCTCAATATGACGCAGTGCAGTTCAACATTAATGCACACTACAACCACAATAATGCAGTTCCTTTGTTTATTTAATACAGTTATCTCGGACAGTGACAATCTTGATCTCTTTACAAAGGCAAGAGAAGAGATTTCTTTTTTGATTTTTATACTGTACATCCCTTGTCTTGGATCTCCTTGGATTGTGGTGTACGTAATAAAGTGAATGGCTATTTTAAATAGCAATGAAGCTACAATTACAACCTTCTACTATGCATAACATTTTGCATTACATAGAATGCACAAATTTCCCTATTTAAGTTTTCCCCAGTGTGATCGAATATTTTTATATCAATAAATTCATTCACAGCAATTGTGAGTTACCTAGTTTTTATTAGTTAGTGAGTTAGTTATTTTTACCAACTAACAATACACTTAGGAATTATTACTATTATTATTAGGCTCAAGCCTCTTTGCTTGGTGACCTTCAGTTAGTTAGCTAGCTAGCTATAACTACACCCTGAAAATGCCTCTTCCATTGAGAGAGTCTGTTGGTGTGGCCAATTTAGAGCGCCTCGTTGTCAGCCATGAGTGTGCGCATGTCACAGTGAAGGTGGAAGAACAATATTTACGCAATACTTTTGCTCAGGGTTAACATACCATCCGAATCATGCCTACCCACAACCACTGGATAATTCATATTGCAAATGAAATTGTTTTTCAAACTCCTTCATGGAACATTCATAATGTATGTCATTAAAGGATTACAAGTGTCTCTATTAAAAACACCCTCGTATGACACGTCTGGAATGAGAGCATTTTGTGCGTGTTAACACAACAACAACAACCGTGTTGTTCAGTTTGGTGCCAAAACCAGATGGTGAGTAAAATCCACAGAGACATGAGATTACTGAACGCTCCATCACATGACGCGTGTCCATCACGGTGGCCTCAGATGACATTTGGAGAGTCCCTTTTCGCAATTCTCAGCAGACACAAGCTTTGACATTTAAAACTGCCCGTGTGGAGTACATGTTTTCCTCAGACGAACCATCCCCAGCTGGAAATTCATGAATTTTACATTTGCGAACAGCTGCACGTCTGGAATCAAGACAAAGTGTGCGTTTGGCAGCCACGCAGCCACCAGGGCTCACATTTGATAAGTATCAAAATATCAGCGCAGCCGTCGCACTGCTGAGTGCAAACATCACAGCGTGAGACCATGATAACTCGTGTGCTGACAAAATATCCTGTTATGAACTGGTGGTCGATGAGCTGTAATGACCCCTGGAGGCCACTAGGGGGTGAAGAGGGTAGTCAAAAGTGATTGAAGGCTAGTTTGAGGGAGGATGGAATTGCAGAACCAGCACAGCACTCAGTCAAGCGTAGAACTTTGCCAAGGTCCAACAATCAGAACAAACTGTAAAACTATACATCAGTACAGCGACTATATCTCAAATCTCTACCGTGGTTGACTCCAACTCTTTCTTTTTACATCTTTTTTACGAGTCGTCGTCGTCATATGGGAAGGTCAAAAAAGTAACAAATTCAAATGGAGGAAATGCAAGTAACAATTTGTCAGACGGAATAAAACTGAAGTACAGATACCTGAAAAATCTATTTTAGTACAGTAATGTAGTATTTGTACTTCATTACTTCCCAGTCCCCACTGCTGGCTCTTACTTGATGAAGTCAGTGTACTCCATCCAAAAGACACCCTCGCTGCTCCCGTGCGCCATCAGCTCGTGACGCAGATGCTGTGGCCAGTCGGTCCACTCGTCCGACCAGCTGCCGTTCCACGAGAATCGACCCCACGGGTTACGGAGTCGCAGCAACCTGGAAGCGGGACGTGCAGCGTGATGAGAAGAGAGTCAAGGAGAGAATCCACAGGAGAGAAGGGCTGGAACCACCAGCGAGTTGAATGACTGTGTCTTCAGAAAAAGCATATTATTATTTCAAATGAATTAATAAAATAAATGTTTTGTTTATGTGCTTTGAAGTACTCTTTTGCAATTATTTTACCCAGCTAGGAAAAATAAATAATAATAATATAACAATGCAATTTAAATTTACCAAGCATATATGCAGCCTTTTAATAAAATGTGTTTGCCCCCTGGCATCAGAAAATGTGCATTTGTGAACCTCTCAAGCAACGGCCGAACTGTCTATTGCAGGAATTCTAAAAGTATGGTATGACAAAGAATCACTGAATTTAATAAAATTTAAATTTACAAAATTTAAAACATGCAATATAATCAAACAAGTCTGAATTAAGCTCATGGGTATAGGCATTCAGCCTGTTTAAACCTTTGTTTAATGCACTACAGTACATTATACATCTTTGTAGTAAAGTTCAGTTCTATTTAACTTTTAAGTACAGTACAACCATTTGCATTCATTCTTTAAGAACAGTTTGTTTTTATTTAACTTCTACTTGCAATACATTGATTGAGTTGCTATTTTTGTTAGTCCTGTATTTAAGTGTGGTATTAATGCTCAAAGAGTGAATTAGCTTAAAATAATAAATATAATTTTTAGGGAAAAGTGGTACTTGGTTTAAAAATTTTGAGAACTACTGATCTCTTGCGTAATTTAATAAAGGTTATTACATGGTTATAACGTTGTAATGACTGTTGTAACTCAGCACAGCAAACGATTTCTATCTTTCACTCACATCGTTTTACTTGGATAACATGCAGTGAGTTGACTCTTAAAAATGCATGTGACAAATTTAAATATTTGACCAAACACACAATGATAGTAAAAATATTCCGTCACAAAAATGTTAGTTACAACATATTGCACACACAACAAAGGTGGTGACAACTAACACATTTGAGAGATGAATGGGTTTTCTGCAGCTGAAAACTGGAGAAAATATGTTCGGCCCTGGTGGAGGGAGGTTTGTGGTTTTTCTGGGCTTTTCTGGGGGGCGGGGGGGGGGGGGGGGGGGGGGGGGGGGGGGGTCAACACACCTCTGCGGGCTCACACTGTTAGTCATGTGGATGATTGATGATTTTATCTACCCATTTCCAGCCTGATTACCAACAATAAAAATGCTCCAAAATATAATGAAAAACCCACACTGGATGGCTTCCACTCTCTACCAGAAACCTGCCGGCGAGCAGCTGCTCCAAAATCTGCTTTTCATGTCCTCTGCCTTTCCGCAAAAAGGGGGCTCGGTGCCATTTTGGATCAAGCGCTGCCACTCCACTTGCTTTATGGCAGGAAATTCAAGTGTGTGGCTCTTGAGAAAATGACATCTGAGACTACTCTGGACTTACTCTCACAGGTAGAAGAAGCCTGCATTGTGCGTTATCACTCTGACCCCCCATCACCTGATCAAAGGGACCACACTCCAGTAAAGGTGCACCTGCTCTCTATTTGTATCCAGCCCCTCAAACCGTTATACATGGAGAGCACAGTCACAAAAAGATCAGTTTGATCCATTTTAAAACAAGAAAAAAGGTAGATATTATGATAAATAATTCACATCTAATATAATCTAAATGTAGGTCAAGATGAGATTAAAGACTTCTAAATGTTAAAAAAAAACTACTTAAAGATTTGTACAATGCTTAAGCGAGCAAAACCTATTGTACAAATCATTGGCCTTTTTTAACTTTGTACATTAATGAGAGGTGCATTCGAAGGGAATGTGTGCACTCAAAAAAGGGGGAGAAGTTAAAAATGCATTTTACAAGTGGAGAGGCACTTCAACTTGATGTATCCTTTTGTTCATGAGATGACAAAGCCTACGTCAAGGAAACAAAAGTACACAACTCCCAAAACAAGAGCTGCATCAAAGATTCAGCCTTTTAAAACGATAACGCTCAATTCTGAGAGTTAATTAGTATGGCGTTTCAAACTGGTGTATTATGGTGCAAAAACACCACTGCAAACTGCAACAACCAAAACATGTTTATGCAGTCCTTGTATTGCTAGGATTAGACACAGTATGGGTGCAGGTGTACTTAATGAAAAGGCCAGTGAGTGTATGCTAATTGACTGCATTTAACTCATTCACTGCCAGTTGTTTTCAAAGCTGAGTATTGCCAGCAGTTTAGAGCATTGTGACTGAGCTTTAAAGACCCACATTATATTGTGTTCTGTGACAATATGACCACCGAAACTACTCAAAGAAAGAGTTCTCTGTTCTTTCAACTGAAAAAAAAAATTAAATTCATTTGCAGCTTTTTCCATTCTTTATTCATCAGCAGAACATGGGTTGTTTTCACCAAAACACTGGTTTATGACCAAAAAGACTAGGAAAGGGCGCTTTTTTAATGGCAAAATTCTCATTTATTTGCCAATGTACAACTACGAAACATGCCGTGAGGAGCAATCCTGACTCGTGACACACACTTCTGCTACCTATTGCGACACAAACTCTGTTTATACCGTACATACACGTACTCAGTTTGAATGTCAGGTGCCAAAACATGTCTGAATTCCAACGTGTTGGCATTTCTCTCCCTCATAATCGAGGTGACAAGCCAAGATTCATCGCCTAATCTTTACCTTCTACTCAAAACATCCGCTCTCTCAAAACCAAAGCGTTACAATGCCGCCATCTACAGGGATCTGTTAGTTAATACAGTGGTTTAGAAACCTACATTTCATAGACAAGCAGAGTGAGACCCTCTTCCATGACTACCTGGTGAAAAACATATTTGACGAATATATACGTCGGTGGCAGTTGGATTCCAGTTGAGGAACGGAAACATCCACGGCAGTGCACAAGTAATGGACTGCATTTAAGGATGGGGATATTACAAATACTGTGAAGGGTATTAGCAACACTTTCAAAGAATTGATTTGAGTTTGTACCTGTATCCTTGTACATCTCGTACATCCAATATGGAGTAGGCATGGCGAGGGCGCAGACCCAGAGACTCGTAGACAGCATCATCTACCTTCATGTTGCCTCCTCCACACGAGGCGCCCATCAAAAACCTACATGAGGACACCTGTCAGATTTCACTGTGCCTTGGCAAACACAATGTACTTATCTGTATTGTCAGAAAAAAAGAAAAGAAAAAAAAATGTGGGCCGATAAATCAGCTAGCAAAAATACTCCTCCACTTTGGTGATGAACCCTATCCGTTTGGCCTACAGTATGCGCTCTCATGACAGGCCCGGCTGGTCCGCTTTGATTTATTAAAACATACTGCAGCTTGTCTGACAGATGGGCGCCAGGCTGGCTGCAGATCACTGAGCCACTTTGGGGCTCCACTAGTTTGTCTGGTGTTGCTATAAAAGCGCAAATATCAAAGTGGTAATAACAGGAGCGCTTCAATTACTGTACGCAGATTGGGGAAAAAAAACTCTCAATGTGTCTTCAACATATGATATTGAGAGTTTACTCCCACGCAAGGATAAAACCAAATTCATTTAAATTTCTGGTAAAACCACCTCACTCTTGACATTTCTATACCAATGGTCTTCTTACCCAGCTTCCTTGGAACTGAGCATCTTGGCCCAGATCAGGTCCGTATCAATAGGCTCCTCCCGCGGGTTGGTGGAGCTGACCTGCAGCATTAGGGAATCGCACGGAGCCCCGGTCAGTGTGGCCAAGCCCTCGATGGCGCGCCCTGCCTGCAAGGCAAAGTAGGAGCCGTGGAGTTTGGCCAGGGCCTTCTCGATGAGCGCCACCCAGAGCTGCTTCCTCTGGGCCTGGAATGACCACAAACAAAGTGTCACATGTCAACTTTTGGACAGTCCTGGAAAGAGGCGCAGAACATTTGTAAGCGGTTGGGCTGTTGGCTTGAGGTGATGTTAGTCAGTCTCTTTCATTTTCTCATCAATGGTGCAAAGTTGTAAAGTACAGTACATATATTTTGTTACCGTCTTTAAGTAGATTTTTCAGGTATCTGTAGTTTACTTGAGCGGTAGGGTTGTCCTGATCTGATCGTGTGCCCAGAAATCAGGGCCGATCACGAAATCTTTAGCTGATTATGTCGCCTGAAAATATTGTCTTTTTCTTCTTCCTTTTATTTATTGTATTTATTTTTATTTTTAATTTTTAAACAGAGCTCACTTTATGCAGCAATCTGTGCATCTGCTCTGCCACAGTGCTTTTGTCCACAAAGCTTGTTTTCTGTGGTCGGAGAGAGAAAGAAATGTACACAAGCTTTTGCACCAGACTGCAGCTCATTAAGGACAAAGAGGCAAAGAGTGAGATGTGGACACATTTTGCTTACACGGCCGACAGTCTGGGCAAGCTGAAAGATACTAAAGTCTGCAAAGCTTGATATACAGTGTGACCAAACACCTTACTGAAAGAGCAACAAGTTAGCAAACGCGACATTTAAACGACTTACTTTCAAATAGAAGTCTAACAAGTGGGAATGAATTATTCAGTGACAAGCAAGTTTGGGCCCACTAGTTGCAATTGACGAGGTAATTAATCAACAGTGTTGTTTGTAGATGGTGGAGTCGAGCACTCAGGCAACGATTATGCACGAGCGTTGAGTCATTTACAGACATGTGCTTCAAAATAGCGACGTAAATGTAGTGTTCACTACGGAAGAAATCAAATGCGCTCAAATATATAAATCCTTAAAGCAATGCCGAGGTATCGGATCGGACTCAATATCAGCTGATACTCAAATTCAAGGGCCTGAACTCAGACTCGGGAGCAAAAATGTGATTGGAGCATCCCTATGTATTAATTTTTCTCCCTACATTTGAAAACATGTTTGTATGTTCCACCTTTTCCTTTGTCAAAATAGGCTCGTAATTTTCAACCTATGCGGATGATGTCATGACGTAAAAAAGACGTACATCGAGAGAGGTACAGTTGAGAGCTTGATTGATTGAGAAGCAAATTGTTTTATGTTGTCGATTTATGTAAAATATGTATGTAAACCTCTGGCATTCAAAAATTCCCTGTCTAATCTGAAATAACACCTACGGCAAAGGTACATTTGCCCCCCCCCCCCACCCCCTTTTCCCCCCCAGTTATCATTAGCTAATTTAGACTTTTATTGTTAGTCTATACAGAACCTTAGCAAAGCTATTGGAACACGGTTTTAAAACTACAAAACTTGTGTGCAGACAATCCCCCCCCCCCCCCCCCCCATTGTTCCGGTTTATCAACACAGGTACTGTATAATAATTGACAGGGGAAAAAAAAGAAGTAGTTTTCTTAGTCTGTGCTTTTCTACTTTTACTTAAGGAAAGGAGTTGAATCAGCACTTCTACTTTTGCCAGAGCCTTTATTATTATTTTAGTATTTGGACTGCTACCTAAGCACAGAGTGTGAGTACTTTTGCTACCACTGGTTCTACCTGCAATTGTAACATACGTCAATAATGTGTTTACTGTAAAAGATGCATAACGCTCTATTTCATAGTTGCCCTACTCCCTTTTGAGGTACACTTTTCCTACGAGATAATGTACGTTTGATAAAAAACAAGATACATAAAGGTGACTTAATATAAAAAGACAATGTGTGATAGATTTGCAGCAGCTCCACAAACAAGGGTACCACGTTTCACTGAAGCCTAGCAAGCAGAGAAAACCATCAATGTTACAAATGATGAATGTCACATAGAGCGCTATGGGACATTAACAGTCACATTCATGTTTGGCTGCCTTCAGGGGTCACAATCTGGCGCAAGTAAGACTATAAAAAGCCCGTCAGAAGGTGAAAACGCTGCCTCTATCCTTCCATCTTTAATTGCCTGTGTGCACTTGAAAAGGACAAACACCAGAGCAGAAATATCAACTCAATGCCTAACAGTCTTTTCGTTGCAACCTTTCGTAAAATGTCGGTATCTATATATTGATTGATATGCGATTAATTATTTGTGCAGACTATCCGCATTCCACGGCATGACTGGCCACGTTCTTTGTGTGCGGACTAACCTGGGAGAAGAGGAGGAAGCCGTAGTCGTCACAGGGCAGCATGTCATCCACCAGCACTGTCGTCCACGTCCCGTCTTTGCATAAGCGAACTTGGTAGGCTCCCTCGGTGCAAATCGTCCTGGTGATCATCACCCTCTCCACCAGCTCGGGACGCTCGGCCAGCACAGCCAGAGCACTCAGGAACCTGGAGAAAGACAGAAGGACAAAGGGAGACTTCTGTTTATTTAGCTGGTGTTATAGGTACTAAACAATAAAATATAAGGATTAAATGTAAGTGAATTAATCCCTTTATGTTATAATGTCACAATTATTAGCTTGCTGTTAAATGGCTTCCCGTTAGCCAGTCTGCGTGTTGACGGTTGAGTGCCTGGGCATCAGTTGTGGCCATAGGAGCTTGTGAATTAATGTGCTTGTTACCATTTGTTCAATAAACCCATTGAACATGCACCTGTGGTTTTGTAGATACCTCGCGTTGGCGATTGTAGACATGCTGTTGTGGCACGTTAGTGCTGCTTTGCAGTAGACACAGTGCACTTCTTTTTTTAAGTATGAAATGATGAAAAACTTTGGACATTTTCTGCCTATTACGTACTAATTCTTCATGGCTGGCCGCAATAGCGCAAACATATTTCTACATGGAGTGGTGCATCAGTGTGCAGTAAAGTAGTCTGTGTGGAAAAGTGGTCACAGCGAAGCTCAGACTTTTTTTTGTAATTTAATTATTTTAGTTATTCGATTAATCTTTTCAGCAATATCGTGGGCATTTCAATACATAGAATGCAGTGCTTTATCACCATGCTGCTTTTACGTTTTAAATGTTCTCAACAAGAACTAGTATCCTTGCTTTTGTTCAAGTTGGAGAGTAGACTTGAATGGGAAGCAGTTCAGTTTTTCACATTGTGATTATTGGAAATGATACAAAATTATATACCAATAGAATCATGCATGTTGCATTAAAAAAATTATACAAATTGAAAAAAATATATTACCCATCCCTAGTTGCCATGCTGTCAGCTTATATTACAGCTGTTATCAACAAAAGCAGTTGGCACATCTCTACTCTACTTCTATTGGTTGTTTGCTGGTTTATTAGGACAATTGTGTATTTGTATGTGTGTGTTTGTGTGTTTATGTGTGTGCGAGAGAGTGAGGAAGAATTTGGGTTACATCCTGTTGAGAGTGAGAGGATTTGGCTCCAGGGAGGGTTATTTTTGATAAGCTGTGTGCGCTGCTGATGTAAGTTGGAAAGGACAACTTTGTGATGGACTTTGTTGTATGTGTGCGTGGACGCGCACACATGTAGACACCCCAAAGGACACAAAACAAGGACAGAAAGACAAAGCAGATGTCCAGACTACTGTGAATTATCTTCCTGTCAGGTACATTTGTACATCTTTGCACCATGATCTCGCTTCTATTTTTTTCCCTTCGTTTTTTTCCCCTTTCCGACAGCTTATTTTCTCTTTGTTTTCATTTCACCGCCTCTCTGTCTTAGTCACCAACCCTATCTGCTGTATCGTCAAGGCTGAATTCAGTGCTTGTGAAATGTTTTGCAAAGACAAACAAGACAATCGACTCATCTCTTTTGTCTTTTACACTTCATTGAACAGAGCAGAATTTATTGCCTCTCTCTATAATGCTGCAGAAAGACTTATCTTGCCTGCAGCTGTGACAAATTGCACATTTACATAAATAAGGGGAGTAAAACTAATTATTATTTTATATTATCCCTTTCAAAGATGGTCCATTATACATCACAAATAGAGTTTTTTATTTGAGGAAGGATCACTTATTTTGGTCCTTAACATGGGAAAGTGGACTCAATTACAGTCTTTAGGTCTTTAGCATCCAGATTATTATGCACAGTGAATATAGAAGCAATCATGGCCTCCCTCTACAAGTTAAATTAGGAAGCCTGAGGAGCGTCCAATTTCCGTGTGATGCGTTCTGACAGCTCACCAGCAGTTTCCCAGCAGCCCTTGGAGGATGTCAGAGGGTCGTGGCGTGCGGAAAACGGACCACTTGACGCCTCGGTCTTTGAAGTTGCTGCATTTGATCTCGTGGGGGCGGAGCCACTTTTTGATTCGCTGCTGGACGCTGTCGCCCTCGGGGAAGCCTACCGATCGAGGTCCTGGGGGGAAACTGTCGTCCACAAAGTTCACCGTGTTCTAATTGAGGGTAACAAAGGACATGGTAGAGAGTGGAGAGCGAAAAGGAGAGAAGGAAATGGGTGAGACAACTAGACAAGTTTGCTTTTTACATAAATTGTAATACAGTGAACCTCTGTTAATCGCAAGGGATACTTTCCAGAACCACCCGTAACAGGTGAAAATCTGCGATATAGAAAGACCATAAAAAATTTGGTCTGTCTGCATGTGAGTTTCTGGGTGTGACCTGTGGCTGACAGCAGCTTAACGTTATATCTCCACAATTGAGTCCTACATAGTTCGAAGTCTTTACACATTTTCAGCAGTTATCTTCAAATATGTACATAATGTATTTAGAAACACATCTCGAAATTCACTTGACAGGGTCTTTAATGATAAGGAGGTGACATCATTCAAATACACAGCAGGAGACCAATGTGGAACCTTGTACCACACAGGGGGCAAGACCCAAAAGTGAAACCATCACAAACAAACTTTTGGACACATTCCCTGCAGAGAAACACTTTAAAACAAGAAACAGAAAATTAAAAATGCCTGAAATGAAGCTCATCTTTACTGCTCACATAACTTCACTACACAGTTACACAAACAGAACACGATATCCAATCCGACACACTATATGCTCATCTAAAACCCTTTTTTGTACAGCCACACAGGCCCCTCCGATTTCCTGTTTGTGGTGTTAGAAGCAAGCTCGACCAGCCGTGTTGCGAGACAGGCAGGGGATGTAATGCGGGCACCCTGCTGGTAGCTCCCGGTGTAGCAAATTGATTGCTCGCCAGCTCATAATTCAATTCTGTTGCCTTGATGCCGCATTAGTGACCAGACAAGAGTCACCACCTCGGCACCATCCAAGGTCACAATGTAGCATGCAGAGTGCATAGTTCACCGCTTTACGCACGACACCTTGAACTAGCTTTGACGTTTTATGGACGTAGGTGCCAATGTGGATTTACTAGCACAGTCTCGGGAACAACACTTCATTCAGCCCTTGACTTCAAAATAAGTGCATGAAGAGAAGGAACAAAAGGGTCAATCTTTCCCAGTGCTCACCTCTGTTATACACAAGATGCAGGAGTACACTAAAAGCTATTCAATTAAATAATCCAGTTGCTATAATGTAGTAAACTCAAATGAAATTTAACTGTCTTTTGATTAACAATGAATCTATGGTGAAAATGCAATAATTTCATTCAATCAAAATGACTGAAACAGACCCAATTTTCAGCCCCTGACTGTACTGGTACAATTACAAACACAATTTGAACCAAATCCAAATAATACTCTGGCCTGTGTTCTGCACACAAAAGAGCTTGGCAACTGACTATAATTCCAAGAGACAATCATCTTTACTCCATTCGTGTTGAATTAAAACCTGACTTGATTTGCTAATAGGGTTTCACTTTACAGTGACACAGAGTCTAAGGTGGTGTGATGTCTACAAAGTGCGATTCCCTGTTTCCATAACAGTGGACACGTGCCAGCATTGCAAAACATAGACCGCTCTCAGCGGACGCAAAACTGGCAGACATACAAGGCTGCTTTTTTAGGCGGCTGTAAGCTTGTAGTCAAATATTATAGGTGGCGAAGACAACCTGTTTATCTCCAGAAACATGCCAACAAGAATGCATAGAGACAGATTTCACGGCATCACACTTATTTAACGCAAAACAAAAACGAGCGCTTAGCACACTGGCGAAAAGCATCAATGCCATGGGGAGGGAACAGCTGTTAACGGCGAGCAGTCACAACAACCAGCACTTGTAGATAATCAAGGTTTTTCCGCAAATTTGCCGACATACTGTTAGAGAGTAACACAGGAGTAGAAACTGATTCAACTACAAAATAACTGTTCAATAATAACAATAATAGGTCAATAAACTTTTCCATGGTGACCCTGTATCACCTAACATTGTTTTTGACAATAGCAGTGGACCTTTCTGAATAGAGCTTGTCTATCATAAGAGCCAATGATTCTTTGCGGGTTTGGTTGCAGTGCTTGTCAAAAGACCTGTTACACACTAAAATGATTATAAACTCACAAAACAGAAGTTGTGTTTGGGTTACACCCCGAAATACTGTATGTTAGTTTGGCTTCTTTGCCTTCAGACGAACAATATTTAACCACTGTGGCTTCAATAAATTATACCACGGGTATAAAATTACTGGAAATTATTTATTGATTAGTGGCATTTCCATTCATTTCAGATTTGACGAGTGTTTAGGTGATTATACATATACCAAGGTTATTAGTAATAATGTCCCTCTGAGGAGAAACCTTAACTATGATGTGGCCCGTGCCTAAAATTAGTTTGACACCCATGAATTACTCTAAATCCCTGTAGGGGAAAGCCTTGAAGGAAAAAAACAACAATTAACACATCTTAACAAGACTAAACAACTCTGTACATAAAGCCTCAATTCCACTGATGTTGATCAACTGCTTGCCAAGTGATGATGTCTTGAGAGGAGTAGACAAACTTTCAGACCTTATACAGAACAGCTCCAGATGATTGTGTTCGTGATTACATTCACCATAGGGAAGGGGATCATTTCTGCCCTGCACTCAAGCTCTGCGGCTAAAAATAGGCCTGCTCAGTGTTTGCCTTACCATGTTCACGCACATGCAGTCAGCCGTGGAAACATTGTGACATTGGGACAGGTTGAGCATGAGGATTGATGTGAAGTGGCTTCAGAGAGAGGTGAAGGATCACTTTAATGTCAGTCTAGAATTAGGGAAAGATGTGAGGGGAGAGGGTAGCAGGGCTCTCAGATAGCTTCCCCAACCAGGAATGAAGCGATGCATAATATACAGTAAAACTCATCATCACATGGCATTGTGGTGTTATAGGAGGTGAGCATCCATCCAAATACTAAATAAATTGCATGCACTAAAACAGCTCACTGTTATCAGGTGTTCTGATTGGGGATTTCGAAATGAATTAAACATTTGAGCGAGGTTAGCATTTTTCAACCAGTTCTGCCATTTTGGACATTAGCAGTCTTGAGAGAGTTCTCAAATTGTGGCCAAGATTCACCCAAAAAGCAATCCAGACCAAAAATTGCAAGTAGGGGCAATACTAAATATGTCTTAAATGAGTTTTGAGAATGTGTCCTACCTAGAAAAACATGAAAAAAAAAAAAAAACATCCTTTATGCAAGTCAAATTACATTCTGTTGCAGGACAACAGAGGTCTTTGGTAAAAATGGTAAAGACCATGAATTTTCCAAAGCAAAGTTTGTGGAAGTGAAAAACTGAACAATGATGAGGTATCAAAACAATAAAAGAGTAAATACAGTGAAACCTTTTCCCTACTAATGGTGCAATATGTCATCAGTAGTGAGTGTGTTATATTTTTTTCTTACCTCTCTGCAGAAGCTGACAATGTTTTCCCAGAGCTCCTTGGCTTCACCCTCATCATTTCGCCGACGGGCCTCGACATGCATGCTCTCTCTCCTCTTCAGAGGCTTTATCACCTTGCGAAGGGTGAGGTACTGCTGGGGTGTGTGGCATGCTGCACAGTTCTTGGCCTTGATGTCATTGAGCAGCGTACATGCTGGGCAACTCCACTGCCCAGGCCTCTCCTGAAGGCTAGATGAGATGGATAAAGAAGAGGAGGAACTAGAAGAAGCCACAGCTGAAGATGAGGAAGAAAAACCTCTGCCCTGTTTCCGTGTTTTATGACCCGTGGAAGATGAAGAAGAGGTGGGAGTGCAGGAGCATGCTGTGCCAGGCCCAGAGAGGACCAGGCCACAGTGTGTACAGCAGCGAGGCAGGGCTGCCTGCTGCTCCTGAAAGCCGTGCAGCTTGGACGACCCACAGGCAGAGCACTTTGGAGCGCCTGTGGGATTGCGCAGGGTGCACTTGGAGCAGGCCCAAGTGCTGAAGTCCGGGCTAGAAGGGCTAGCCGGGGTGAAGCGCACCATCTCGCAACCTAAATCGATTAGGTCGGCACCGGCCCGTGATGATCGGCAGGTTTCACATTTAGACAAGCCACCTGGGTTAACTAAAGAGCAGCCTGGGCACTTCCAGGTGGGGGCTCCTGAGGAAGGGTGGTGGGCAGCCTGGGGAGTCTTTTGAGGGTCTTCTTCTTCTAAGATACTGAGCCGCTTATTGGGGTATGAGGGCTCCTGGGGTTGGGCATGTTTGGGTTTGCCAGGTCGCTGGGGGCCAGGCTGGGGGAGTACACTCGAACTTGAAGGAGAGGTGGGACTTGGAGTGTTAGTACCTTGGTTTGGTGGTCTCCCAGTTGGGGGCACCTCTCTCCTACTTCGTGGCACAGGGTTGTTCTGGAGAGAGGAAAAAGCACTAAATGCAGAAGAGGGCACATGTGGAGGTTCTTGGGGTTCGCAGGGAGGAGCTGGGGGTGAATCATCAGTTAGGTCAATGACCAAAGGGGGAGACACTGCTGAGGCCACAGGAAATCCTAGTACAGGAGTGCGAACCTCTGGTACCACCAATGCCTCAGGGGGGATTTTGGGTAACGATAGTTTCCTGGGTCCACCACAAGCTGAGCATGACAATGCGACCGGTGTATTGTGAAGCGTACAGCGGGGGCAAGCCCAGCCCGACTGCTGCTGCTCCAGGCCACCCACTTCCCCATTGCTCTCTGACCGTCTCAACATGTCCTCCTTTACGGGAACCTGTCCTTGGGGTTCTGAAAGCACTGTGGGCGTGACAGTAGCCGTTGGGGGTTCTGTAGTAGGAGCAGGTGGGAGACCGTTTGAGGTTGCAGCTATGGTTGTGATGGCAGGTGCAGGGGTGGTGGAGGATGGTCCGAAACCGCAGACGGAGCAAGCTCTTGATCCCTGAGGGTTGTTGAGGGTACAGCGGGGGCAAGCCCAGCGGTGCTCCTCGCTACTGCTCAGTCGAAGGATCTGATTAAGGTCAGGTTTCTGGCGAGGCGCCTCACAGATCGAACAGCGAGGTGCGCCACCTACATTTAAGAAGGTGCAGCGTCCACATGACCACTCACTGCCTCGCACTGCAGCTGCCATGGAGCCAGGAGAGTGAGAGTGGCTGCAAAAGACGAAACAAAGAGTAAGAACAAATTCTAGTCATCTACAATTGCCATAATATCACATTTGATGGTATTAATACTCAGAAAGTCAGATTTAAACCTTTTGGGTCCTGTGTTACCCATAGGGTACAATGTCTTGTCACTACCCTTAAACATGCAGCATCGGTATCCTTCTTGACATGTGACTTGGAAACACCCCCTGTTCTATTTTGGTCCTGGAAAAGGTACAACAGCTATTTAGGAGTCCAATAATCATTTTATGCGGAATGCTAGAGTCGATTCTTCCTTGAGGGACATAAATTGACTCCTGTACCCTTATTTCCAACAGCATATTGAGCAATATTGAGGACAGGTTTCTGGAAAGTACGAGGAAATGAAAGCTTGAGATAAAGAGGACAAGAGTGAATAGTAAGATAAACTATCAAGACAGGGAACACTTGCTTCCAGTGAGATAATGGTGATTATCTGAAGGAAGAGTAGGTAAAAGAAAAAAAAATTTAGACCACATGAGGATGGGACCCAGACAAAATGAGCAAGGAAAAATGTAGTGTGAGAGCGAAAGATTGCCTCGCTCAGGGGAGCAAAAATTAAATCTCTTTCCAGAGGGCATCGAGGGCAGTAAATCCATACACAATGGCTGTATGATTAGCGCCAAGAAATGCAGAAGAGAGAGCTGGAGATGGAGGAGCGGAGGCTGCAATTGCCTCACAATAATAGAGGTAAAATTGTGGCTTCTTAACCACAGACACTTTGCAAACTAGACAAAGTCAGACAATTCTCCATCCGATTATTCTAATACCGCTCTCCCTTCTTCTTCTTTTCCTTTTGGCTTGTGCCTTTAGGGGTCACCACAGTGCGTCATCCTTTTCCATGTAACCCTATCTCCTGCATCCTCCTCTTGAACACCAACTGCCCTCATGTCTTCCCTCACGACATCCATCAATGTTCTCTTTGGTCTTCCTCTAGCTCTCTTGCCTGGCAGATCAATCCTATGCTGTCTAGCCACACTCTCCCCTACCACAACCTTACAGTCGGTAACCTCTGCAGATTATATCGTCTGCACAAGATGTAATCCACCTGCGTGATTCTACCTCCGCTCTTGTAGGTCACCCTATGTTCCTGCCTCTTCTGGAAAAAAGTGTTCAATACGGCCATCTGCATCCTTTTTGCAAAGTCTACCTCCATCTGTCCCTCCAAGTTCCTTCCCCCTTCACTTCTTCATCACCCCTATTTCCTTCACCAACATGTCCATTACAATCTGCACCAATCACGACTCTCTCTGTCTGGGATGCTCAGAACTACTTCGTCTAGCTCCTTCCAGACTTTCTCTTTTACCTCTAGGTCACATACTACCTGTGGGGCATGGTCACTAATCACATAATACATAACACCATCAATTTCAAGTTTCGATCCGATACTCTTTTCACCTCCAAGACATTCTTAGCCAACTCTTCTTTTAAAATAACCCCGACTCCATTTCTCTTCCCATCTACACCATGGTAAAATAATTTAAACCCTGCCCATAAACTTCTAGCCTTACTGCCTTTCCACCTGGTCTCCTGGACACACAATATATCAACCTTTCTCCTAATCATCATGTCAACCAACTCCCAAGATTTTCCTGTCATAGTCCCAAAATTCAGTTCTAGGCTCTATGCTTTCCTCTTCTCTTTCTGCCGAAGAAACCGCTTTCCACCTCTTCTTCGACCCACAGTAGCTGAATTTCCACCGGCACCCTGCATGTTGACGGCGCCGGTGGCGGACATTGTTAACCCGGCCACGACCGATCCGGTATGGAATTCTTTGGATGAATACTCATATTTGTTTGGCAAAGTTTTAAGCCGGATGCCCTTCCTGACGCAACACTCTGCATTTATCCGGGTTTGGGACCGGCCTACAGTTTGCACTGGCTTGTGCCCTCCATAGGGCTGCATTCTAATAGCGCTCTCCCACTGACCTTTAATATGTGTATGCAAGTAGTCAGAGGAGCTAAGGATGTGCGCTTGGTGGCTTTGTCTTAACCAACACTTAAAAGTCACTGTCACTCAAGTTGCTCATGTGTGAACACTAACACAGACAAGGCAATGTGGGTATGATGGGATAGCGAGGGCGTAGTGCTAAGAGGTAAAGCAAAAAATTGGAGGGCAGCGTCTTTGAGTAAGCAGTTCATTTTCATCTCAAAATAAGAGGCCTTTCTTCAAGGACAACAAATTATGGAATGAGAGGACCGCTGATCTCGAAACAGAAGAGGAGGTTTATTCCATCACTTATCGCCTACTTATGATTGTCTCATTCCATGGTAAAAGTGGTCACAGACGAGCTATTTCAAAAACAGTTATAAACCAGCCACGCCTGCCAACAACAACCACCCTCATGTGACCACCCCAAATTGACACACCCACCAGAGACATAAATAGGACTCAACTCCTAAAATTTAGCATTGAAAAAGCCTTTTGGATTAAAGGTGAAAAGTCTTCACCAAGAACCAAGAAGAGTCCAGTTGCCTCGATAAAACTTTGGCAGATGCTTATTAAAGTGACTAGGTTCTAAGCTGCAGAGGTCAATGGCAGGGTGGCCTGATAGAGGGGAGTATTTATTCTCCTGGGCTGATGTCAGCACGCCAACCTAAGCAGCTCTCGGTCTTCCAATGTTCACGATAAACAAGCAAACACAAACAACAACAACAAAAAAACGTACTCGGCTATTTGCTTTGCTTCAACAATTGTTCGAGATGATTATGGGAATTGTGTGTTTATGTGGTTACTAATTAGATTACATGGGAAATATTGCAATGCTTCCATTACAAAGCAACCCAAAATGCTTGCAGCAAAATGTTGCCCTCTTCTAACTGTGGCTGTCCAAGGTTATAATTGATGACACGCAAAGCTCTCCAAAGTCTGTCTACAAGGACCTGAAACAGCCATGACAACAACGAGCGTCAGTGCCTCATGTTTGATGACAGCTCCTTCCCTATGTCCATTTCCATAACTGTCAAGCTGTTTCATCTACAAAGTCGTAGTGTCAGGCACATGGCAAATTTGTCAAATCAATTGATTTGGTTGGCACTGGAGCTAAGGGAAGGGAAATTTATGTCTGTCTGCAGCAGGCGTCAGAGCTCAAAGGACTTTTACAATGAGCTGATCACCCTCTTGAGGATTTTTCAAACATCACACTTAATTACCTCATTATTTTCTGCTCTAAGTGTACGCCGATAAGGGACAGGTAACTTAATAAAATGTCACAATCCTGGCCTTGGATTAAAAGAAATGCACAACTCTGGTCAGTGATCCCAGGACGGTACTTAAAAAAAGATGCTCTTTGCGTCAGTGCGCCACTAACATAAGTATGTGCGCCAACACACAGACCCATGCTCGCACCTTTTCTCCTTGGCCCTGTTCAGTCAAGCTGCTCTAAAAGTGCCCACTTCAGCGCCTCAGTTGCTCGGTGTCGCAGACCCGGGCAGACAGCCAACAGCTTACAGTGGAGCGAAAGCGTGAGAGATGGAGAACTCCACCTTCAGAATAATGATCTTTTCGCAATGAGGATTTCAGTGCATAGTACCTAGTCTGAATAAATCATCAGGGCATCAACGACCCTTGCATAAATGTTCACTGGCTGTAGGGCAATCATGTATCCTCAATTGACCTCCAAACCTCCAAACGTCAGGCGCAAAGTTGAAAATGAGTCAAGTGTTCACGGCTCTGTCCAGATTACAAATAGATGGAAGACAATGGTGGATGCACCATGGGTAAGTGAGGCCAGGTGCTAAGGCTGCTGATTGTGTGTATGCCAGTCTACTGCTGGCTGCTTGGATTCACTCTGCATACTGAACTCTGCTGTGAGATCAAGTAAGCCGAGTCTCGCCAGCTTCTCCCCGCCTCACTGCGAGACATTTGGCCTTTGTGCGACAGTCATTAGCACTGCCTTTCCAAGCTTGGCCCAGGGCCCGGGGGCCTAGAGGAAAAGTCTGGCCTTCTCCTTGAAGAAGCTTTTTGGTTTATTAATACTACACAAAATCGAGCACCATCCTGAAAATTGATGCCTCGATGTATGTACATATCAACGCCACCACAAACTCACACTTAAGTGTTGAATGAGTTGCTGGAGGAAAGTACCATGACTTTTGAACACTAACATTGAAAATAAATTATCATTTGTTATTATTTAAAAACACCAAGAATTGGCTACAATCTTCATAGAGTGCTGACATTTTATGGACCTGTGAATCAGAAATCAGTTTGAACTAGCATGTAGTTTGCATGAGTCAGCACCTTAGGGATATTACACAACTGACAGCATGCCATTAGGTGACTCACAATGACAGTCCATCTTGTAACCAGATGAAACTAGTACAACTTTAATCCTTTTGTACAAAACCACATATTTTGTCTTGCTTATTCTATACGGCCCGGCATCAATTGGGTAACGGAATCAATTCAACCACCAATCAAACAGTTTAAGCTATTTATCATGATGAACATGTGAGGCCACATTACTACAATGAATCAATTCCAATTCATTAATGTTGGGTTCAACATGTAGTTTCACTTCTACTACATCCCTTAAGTTAAATGCTTACAAACACATTTTGTTAATATGCTGGGCTAGAGGTGTCAATGAACACATTAGATTTGACTCAATTAAAAAATAGCTACTTGATAGACAGGCCTTCAATAGCAACAAAGGATAGGCTGATAGGCTATGTGAAGCCAATAACTCCTGCTGTGCTGACATTATCACAGGTTTCCACATAAAACACTTTACAAGAAAGCGAGGTACTAGAGAGATAAACCCTTACCGGCACAGTTTTACTTGAATGCCATGACACACCTTTGTCGATGATAACTGAAAATAATTCAGGTTGTGAAACTTGTGATTATTAGACCAACAAGCTGAATAAGCACTGTTATCATTATTCACAAAGGAGAATGAGTAGGCAGGAAATGTTTGGAGCAATCTTGTTCTGATAAAGCTTTTTCAAAGGCAGGAACCCTGATTGGTACCAAAAACATAGCTTGGCAATTAAAAGGATTCCTGTTAGCACACATGATTTTAAGGCAAAATGGACTATATATACAACTCCCGCTGCCATACAAGTTTGAACAACATTTTTCACTCTAAAGTCACCTCCACCGTGCAAGTGAAGGATCTGATTGACAAGTAACTTTATAATTACTTCAATCCAAAATGTGGCTTAGCCCAAACAGTTATCAGAATGTAGTAAAATCTAGATTTTGTAATGCAAAATATAGCAATTTAAGCACAACACATCCACTGAATTTCTTAACGTTTGTACAATTTAACAACAAATTGTTGTGAAGACCCATTAAAAAGCCTATAGTGATGTGGCAACATAACAACTCGAACCAGAACCACTTCAACTCATGTTATTTTAAAAATGGATCTTTACGCAAACAGACCTCTAAATTGACTCAGTTTCAAAGTCCAGTTTTGAACTGAAACATTCCCCTGCTCGACAACACAACAACGATATGATGCTGTACAAAACAAGGACACCATTGTTCAATTTAACATACTACCTAAGGCTTCAAATTATATAATTATAAAACAGTAACACTTCTGTTGCTGATTTATGAAAGCCCGATATACACTATATGAGCACAAAGACCTTAGGACCAAGGTCTCATAACCCAATTAAATCTTAACAGGATTTTTTTTTATCTAGTTCCCAAGCAAAGGACCGTGCTTGAAATCTAGTACAGGAAAAGGGCAAAGGAAAAAGTACAGAGGCTCCTGACCTCTACCACTGCCCTCAGTGAATATTTCATGACCCATGTTCATTTTTGCCAAGTGAATATGTCAGCAAAGGAGACAGCTTGGGATATTTGAATATTTACACAGAGGAAACTGTCTGACTGGGTTTTAGTGCATTGTGGCAAATAGCTAGCGCAAGCAGGAAGCTGACAAGACACTCCAGAATGAGAGGAAAGAAGTGACGATACGGCAGCAGAACAGTGTCGTGGGTATAAAGGAGGCAAGCCGTCACTCCATGATGCCTTTAGAGATAAAGTGACCAACACAAGTACTGTACCAATGGGTTTTAGCCTCCTCAGCAGAAGCCATGCTGACACAGCAAGAAGGGAACTTCTCAGTTTGCGCAAGTGTTGTGTTGTAACACAGTTCTAATGTAAAAGACGCACAAACAGGAACGAGAGACTCAACAATAGCCCAGTTTTGCAAACAAAGCTACGGCATCAAGACATAAGCTGCATGCCAAATATGATTTGGTGCTTTGGGAGCTGACCCCATCTTTATCAGCCAGCTTCCAACAAGGGAGGACAGTCACTGAAATAATTCAGACGTCGGCACGGGTAGCGGCCATGCTACTCCAGTCTGGTGTTGGACAGTTTTAATCCAATTAAAAGGGATAGAAAAGCCCATGGAGTAGAGGGGCGATAAATGCAATCATCCATCATGCTAAGAGAGGGAACAGTCACTGGGCTCGACTATTTGAAGAGGAAAAAGTGACTTTTGTTGCTCAGGGTTGTCAAAGTCATTAGCAATCACGATGGTAAAATGATGCTGCTCTATACATCAATCTGTATGAATATAGCGAAGTAATATTTAGAAAGGTATGTGAGAATCTGGAGTCATTGGCTTTCAGGCTCATATTGTGAAGCTGGAATTGAATTCCTGTTTTCTGACAGCAAATAAATTAAATAAACACTGATGCTCAATTTATTGGAATACACAAATGGCTGATACACTGAAAAAAAGATGTTATATATTTTCTCGAAAGACAAACAAGGCTGAGAACACTGTAGTCAGAAAATATGCTCAAGAATGAATACACAAGGCGGGCTATCGCAAAGCGGAGGATGTTGTCTCTTTATTTCATGCTTTGTCACAATTCAGCAAAGCTTGCCGAACAATATTAGACTGACAGCAGTGTGTAGTGAGGGTCTATGTGTTAGAGGTGTAGCAAGAGGGTACACATCAATAAAAAAAAAAAAGCACAATGTTTTTATGTCTTATATTACCAGAACGTGGCCGTATCTGTTGCACAATAAAACATATTTTTTTCTGGATCGTTGGTAGCCATACAGCATAATGTAAGGATGTAAAAGAGTGTTGGCTGGTGGAATGTTGATGTGGGCTAAAAGTAGAGTAAACAACGGCAGCCATTGCAGCATTCAGCGTTAAATATAGAGGAACCTGCTGGCGCGGAGCAGGTATTAAGAATGATGAAAGCCGGAGCGGGTGACTGATGCTGAATAAATAATGAAAGCCATTGTGGGGAAAATGTGGGGAATATCAATAACTAACAAAGGGGCCATGATGCTCTGAGTGACTCGGCAACAAGTCCAATACCTTACAGGCGGTCGATATCTACTGCATGTTCTAGCTCTACTTGAGATGACCTAAAAAAGATAAGGCAAAATTGGAACGACTCCAACATATTCCTTAGAGGGCGGTTGAGAAAATAATTTTAAGATTAACAGCCAGTTAAAAAAGTGCTAATCAAAGACCTTACACACGACTGACAGCCAATTTCCCTATGGTGACATATTTTTGAAGCAGTGCAGTGTAACATTTTCAACGGAAAATCTTGATGTTTAGAAAAAATAAGATGAAACATCCTCTTCTTTTAAAAGAAGACTGTTCAAGGCTTAACAGTAATAAGTGCAATGAAGTTGACCGACATTTAGGGACGGGAATTGAAAAAGTTCTTTTTGAGAACCGCTTCCCAGTAACTCAATTCGTAGGAATCGTTTGTTTGCTTGCCTGACGATTCCAATTTTTCATTCCTCTTACGTCCCAAATGAGTAATGATCTCCGTAAGAAATGTATTCCGGTTTTCAAATTTTTCTAACACGGCGCTACCGTACGATACACCCTCCATCATTAATCATTACTTTGATGCATAGCTTCCGAGTCAGTAACACAACAACTGTCACCATTTTATTACATCATCCTTGTGCCTCACTCTCCCGGTGCGACCCAATAATCCACGTCTAATCCAACTGGTAAATTAGTGTTACATTAGTGTAACAGTTGAATTGGGCGCAAATCGATGAGTCATGCCTGTAGGGTGGAACGCTGGAATGACACGCTAAAGCGGCGACCGTTACTGTTACACTGGCCACTTCAAAGCTGAGTGCAACAAACGGAGTCTGTGCAGTGTGCATGTGTAACGGATGCCAGCTCGCACAAAATCGCGCATATTTAAAATCCTTCATTTTCAGGAAATATGCTTGTTGCGCAAAAAGCTGGAGGTCATAATGCTCAATGTCAACATATCACTCAATGTTGGAGTCAACTGCTAATGTTAGCTGGGAATTGTTGCTATGCAATTGTGACTACCATCTTTCTACATTTAACATTACGTTAGTGGATAACTTCTTTTCACACTGATGTGTGTGGCAGCCATTGTTCATAAAAAAAATTTAAAAATCGATTTTTAAACTTTACACTATGACAGAAATGTTCCTCAAAACAAAATGGTTTCATAAAGGTGACATTTGAACCTGGGACAAATTAATTGAATTTCCATTATTTCCTATCATAAAAACTGTTTTGAAATCCAAACAAATCGGAGGTTGACCAGCATCCCCGAATAGAATGAGGTCGACCTTAGAGTTTTCACGGTAAATTGTCTTTGTGGGTGGCTTATGCCTGGAAGTGTTGCCCGGGTCTTCGAGAATGCTTCCTCTCTGTGGAATTTTTCATTAACTCCCCAAAATGAGTGAAGAAAATGAGGCAGGGGTAGGTAGGAGCTTAATAAAAGCTGATATTCTCATCGACCGCCCTCGAGCTTGTTTTCACTAGGTTCAAAACAGTCAGATCAATCACTTCTCAGGGCGAGACAATTGACACCACTGCCAAAACAGTCCATAATGTGCAGCTGCGCTTGTAGATGCCAAAGGGGTGGGATTTTGGTTTACAAATCCAGCTCAGCCAGATTGAAAGTCCAAGATAGAAAAATCACATGAAAATACAGCCTCAGATTTGATAAGGTTTTATGAGTTGATCCATGGCTGTGAGGTCATCAAATTCTCAGTGAGCTGTGCCAAAAGAACTATTAGTTTTCCTACACACCAAATGGACGTAAGTATTTCTATAACCAAAACATTTTGGACAATTCTATTCTATCAATGTGCAACAGTTCACAAAACAAACTCCATAAAGGTATGCTTTGAGTTTGCTCTGGAAGAACCTTCGACCCCTTGACCTCAACCCTAACAAATACCTTTGGGATGAACTAGAAACTCAAGTGGAAGGTTTTTACACAAAATGGAAACTTAAAACTCCACATTTTCATCTCCTGGGTCAATATCACTATAAAGTGCATTTGGTGTCCTCATCAAAATCACTCAGTCATCATGAAAATGGAGCAGTGGCCAAACATTTGCACATATACCAGTACAATGATAAGTATCTTAATAGGTGCTTCTACACACATTTTATACCTTTTTTTCCCCCAATTGATGCATGGGATTTTGGCATGTCCCCCACACTGCTCTGACAACTACAGTGTGTGTAGTAAGTGATTGACTCGTTTACAGGTATATTCGTAAACTGGATTCTAACTGTTAACTGCCACAGACATATATACAGCGAGAACGTTTTTCAACGGGAAGGCGTGGAAGAGGGTCTCGCCCAGCTTGTCTGTGAAACTCAGGTTTGTAAACCACTGTAATGACTAAGAGATCCCTGTAGATGGCGGCTTTACATCGCTCTGGATTTGAGATCAGCACAGCTTTTGCGTAGAAGATAAAGATTAAGGTGTGATTCTCAGCTTGCCACATCGGTTATGAGAGAGAGAAATTCCAACACATTGGAAGTCGGACAAGTTTAGGCATCTCACACTAGAACAGAGTATATACCTGTATATGCATGATGCATGGTAAAAACAGAGAATGTGTTACGGTTGAAATAGTTCATAATGTGAATGACAAATTCCATGCAAAAAAAGCCAAAGACATTCAATTTGAACGATACGGTGAGTTGCTCACGGCAAGTTTCTTAGTTGTACATCCATCCATTTTCTGAGCCGCTTATCCTCACAAGGGTCGCGGGAGTGCTGGAGCCTATCCCAGAGAAATCCCACACAGGCACAGGGAGAACATGCAAACTCCACACAGGCGGGGCCGGGGATTAAACCCGGTGCTCAGAACTGTGAGGCAGACGCTCTAACCAGTCGTTTACCGTGCTGCCAGTTGTACATCTGTAAATAAATTATTATTTTTTCCATCAAAAGCCCTTTCTCAGTCAGTTTTTTGGTCAGAAACCAGTGTTTTTGGTGAAAACAACCCATGCTCTACTGCCTATTACTAAAGAATAGAAAAAGCTACAAACAAACTTTTCCTGGTGAAAGAAATTTTGCTCTCTCTTCTGGTAGGTTCGGTGTTTATATCGTCAAAGAACACAATATTCTGTGGGTCTAAAAGATCAGTCGAAATGGTCTAAAAGGGCTGGCAATATTGGGAACTCTGGTTTGAAAACCAAAATGTGTGGGAGCCTGAGCAATACGCATTTCTAACAGTATAGCATCTACTTAAAACAATGACTATTAAGTTCAGTGGGAAATCAACTTTTTGGGGTGAAATGGTTTCGCCTCAAAAGGCACCTTACGGCGATATTGGCTCTCCTGTGTGTCTCCTTGGTGATACAATATACTGTATTTGTCCACGCAGGGATGCTGAACAGCGTCGATAATGATATTTTTTCAGCATAAACAGCAAGGAATTATTTCTCCTGTAACCTTCTCATGCCTGGTGGGCCAGGGGCACCCTCCTGGCTTGCACTCCAGTTCGAGGCTGCTTTTGACCTTGTTGGCTCTTACCTGCGCTCTCGGTGAGGTCGGGGAGGCGGTTGCTGCTGCTGCTGCTGTTGTTGGCGCGTGATGAAGGTGGTGCCCCACACTGGGCTGCTGTGACTGGTCCTGAGCCAGCCCACCGGGGGTGACGATGGGTAGGGGTTGCTACGGAAACCATGGTCCGACTCGGTCTCTGCTGTGAGGGACGAGGCCGAGCTCCCCATCACCGTAGTGATAGCAACAATTGGTTGGAGAAGAAGGCGTTGTCAGAACACAACTTATTTTTGTTGTAGAAGTTTCCAGTATCGGTAGTAGGACTTCATTGGAGTTCTTAGACCCCTGAATCTGTCACTCCATTGGAGAATTTCTCACAGCGTTGTTTTCTAATTGTCCGTCTTGGTGACTTTAGGCTTCCCTCCACACTGACGCTCTTAATTCCTCTCACATACCTTCGGACATGCCTCGCCAGTCTGTGCAGGCTCATGCTCGGTCCTTCTTTTATAAAATATGCCTCTTGGAAATATTGCTGGGTTCGTCGAGGCCATCAGCATTAGCCTCGTGGTCCATGCAGACAGTTGCAAACAATCAATAGCGGCATGGATCTTGAGTTACATCCAGTAAGAGAAAATCAATGTGCTGCATTTCCTGTTGAGGGTGTTGGCAAAACTACAAGCATGCTAATTTTCCAAAATCTCATCTTTCAGACATGCAGTCTGGCTAACAGCTGGACTGAAGCAGAACCACCTCAGTGGCCACAGCTGCGTATCATCCGTGGGCTTAATTCAAATGGGAAATGTTTTCCCACGCTAAAGGTATTTAGGACCCCCACCCTAGTGGAAGCCATGATTACATAACAACTAAAAGAGATGCTTGTAAAAAGACAACTGTTCTAACAGTTTCCGGCTGGGTTGAAGTTCCAAATTTGTGTTGGAGCCCACTGTCAAACCAGTTGATCAACTTAAGCTGGAATTTCTGCAGGACATACCTGCTTGTCATCACTCGCAAAGTGCATTTAAACACGCACACAAGTGATGTGTGTGAAATGGCATGTAAAAAAAAATAATAATAATAATAATAATCGCATTTGCATGAAGTGCAGTAAAACAAGTGTCACAAATCGAATGCAGAAGGTGTCATCAGCCGTACAGTAAAGCCAGGATCACATCAGCTGATCAGTTTGCCACTTGGCTGTTACATGAGCATTTATCAGTGTAAACACACGCACACACTTTACCGATCAAACCAATTCAAGAATGTATACTAAGAAAAAGCATGCTTGTGTCCGCTTCCCTCAGTAGTACAGTAAGAGAGGCCAGGGAGCGTGTCTACATGCAGTCGACGCGCAGCCTGAAAAAAACCCCCCAAAAACAATACAAATAAAAAAAAAAACGTGAATAACCCACCAACAGGGAAGTCAAAATTCAAACCATCTCCCACCGGATCTCATTTGGGGAGGCGATCATTTGCCAGCAGAAGCATTTGCTGCCTGAATACGCAAACGTGAATGTCTTTTCCAAGCAGACATGCTCGCTGTTTTCTCCTTGAATGCAGCAGGACCTCTTCTTCTTCTTATTCTTCGCGGCGCTCTGTCCCACGCGTCTGCCAAATGGCTCCACTTGGGTAGCTCCCATTAAAACACGTGTGTCGTCCCCTCGTATTTAGCTTGCCATATGATTTAATTGCCAAAAAAGCGAGAGCGCAGGGAACGCGGATGCGATCCCCTCCAAACCAGCGGATTAGCGGAGAGCCAGCAGCGCGCATGCGCGCTCTCACCGCCGGCAGTGAGCAAAACTAGTCGTCAGGAGATTGAAATAAATCGCAAAAAGGGTCCAAACTGTGAGGTTTTAGTCACTGTTGAGAATATGCAGAGGTGGCAAAAGTGCTCACGCTGTGTACTTAAGTAGAAGTCCAGATACTTGCGTCGCAAAACACTCTCTGGTAAAAGCAGATCTACGGAATCGACTCATTTACTCAAGTACAAAAATAAAAACAATTTTTTTTTAACTGTCACTCATATTATTCAACATCACTTTTGATAGCTAGCCAGCGTTGGTCCAAGCTTTTAATCTATCAAAACAATGTGTTCTAACAAACAAACAAAAATAGGGATCATGCATTTAGTTTTTAAAGACCGAGTACAAGCAAAAATGTGTTTTATTTGAATCAAATTCAGGGCATTAAAATTGGTTGTTACTGGACTGTCTAGTTGTATTCGATGCCCTGAGAATGTAAGGAGAATATTCAATTCCAGGCATTTGAATTAAACATTGCTCCAAAAACACAAAACAAACTTGTCTTGAACGTGGCATAAATTTCACGCTAATGTTACACTTCTTAGAGTAACAACTTATCATTACTGACATTTTAACATCCAACTGTACGTTGAGAAACATTTCACCTTACTGTAGCCTGGAACACAAGGCATTTCAGTTATGCGGTGTCTCAGTCTGAACACTAGGGGCATTATATAAAATGGGTACATAATTAAGAAACTAAAAAGAATATAGAGTCTTGTGGAAATACAAGTAGCAATACAGATGCCATCTTACCTCTGTGTGTCAACTACAAAATATAGCGAGTCAAAAGAAATACAAGACAGCTTCTCACGTATAAGACAAGTTATAAAATAAAACTGTGATACGACAACTGAAGTGATAGTATGTCAAACTATTTATTGAAGTCACTAACGGTGAGGTAAAGATGAAAAAGAATAAAAACAAAATAGAACCGAGAAAACGCTGTTGCTCATTGGCGTATGGTCACATCATATCCTGTAAAAGTAGTTTACCACACGCATATGATGGCAATGCAAAGCGAGTTGGCTGCTTTCAAACGTAGCCTAACATTTGGAGCCTCCGCGGCAATGCGTGAGTGTTCATTCTCAACTCTGAGAAACGTGTTTTCAGCTGCCGTTTGCCAGAGACGTAAACCCCCCAAAAACGAGTGGAAGGACACGGTCGCATGTAGAAACGCGCCCAAGCTAAGCCTTGTGTTTAATTTACCTAACAATGCTTGCCGTACATACCAGATTTTTAACAAGCGATACAGACACTGTATTGATTTTGAATGTGTGTGTGTTGTGTGTGTGTCAGAGAACGAGAGAGAGAGAGAGAGAGAGAGAGGGAGCGAGAGTGCACACACACTCACATTTTCTGGCAATGCCAGTGCATGTTTTGTTACAAGAAATGGATGAGTCACGTGTATTAGTTATTGATAGAAAACTATTATCAAACATGTATCAAATGGCAGCATATGAACCAGACGCACAGGGATATGGGTGAATGTTAAAAGCAGAGCCTTTACATTCACGTCCACATGTATGCCTGAAGTCCAACCAACTCTCAATCTAATTCATCTATGGCAGAGAGGAACCACAAACAATCACGAGTATTTCTAGAAGACTACCAAAGGGTTAACAAGAAGATGGTGGTGACCGCACTCCTCATCACTGCTCAGCTGTCCCTTCGCATTACTGAGATAAGCCTTCAAACTTTCCCTCTCGCCTCTCTCTTCCACTTCATATCACTTTGTTGACCTCATTCCTGATCTCTTGTTCCTTCGTTGAATTTATTGTTCACCCAGAGGAAACCACATTTAAAAAAAAAAAACACACACACACACACACATAGGCTATAATTTAACCAGAACTTGACATGACTCACATATTTGCCGGTACATCTTCATTGCTCGGACCGCAGCGAGTTAAGCATTAGTCGGTTAGTCGCAGACGCACTCATTTGACGGTAACTCTGCTCAGTTTCGCCGAAAAAAAAGGGCGTGTTGGTGACAGTCTGTTATGAGCATGACGAGCTACTTCAATAAACGTGTTGCTCAGACTCAAACTGGTTTATCTAGTACATCCGCACCCATGGCTTTGACATGTAAAAAGAATGCAGATCCTAATATTGTTTGGCTTGTTGTTTTTAGGTGCAAAGCCATAAAAGAGTATATTAGGGCCACACAATAAAGTTCCAAGTCTGAGAATAGAGCGTTTTTATGAGGAATGTAATACGGTAGTACGAGGAAAAATGTTAACCCTTTCGCAGACAAGAGACAGGAGAAGGATGCTGAGAATAATGAGAGATACAATTTAATAATAACTTGCATGCCAGGAACAGTTCAAAGGCAACGTGATGACTGCTTTCGAAGAAATGTCTGCCTATTTCTCCTGACAAGAGGTCATTCAGTATACACACACAACAGG
This sequence comes from Phyllopteryx taeniolatus, assembly GCF_024500385.1. Taxonomy (NCBI): domain Eukaryota; kingdom Metazoa; phylum Chordata; class Actinopteri; order Syngnathiformes; family Syngnathidae; genus Phyllopteryx; species Phyllopteryx taeniolatus. The sequence continues at coordinate 12,640,513 of NC_084520.1, read as the reverse complement.
CAGTTATCTGCCTAATGCAACTGGCACCCCCTCTAACCACAGCTATCGTGCTGTCTCGCAGCAAAAATGATAAGAAAATAATCAGACAGAGAGAGTGAAAGGAACGAGGTCTATAACGAAAGATTAGGAGGTTATAATTATCATAACAAAAAAACAGAATACATTTTATAAGTGCAAAGAAAGATATTTTTTTCCAAAAGAAGGCATATTGTTAGGAGAGAAAAAGTTTCATGATGCAAGAAAATGTCATTATTTTACAATAATAAAGTCCTTGAGGCCAAAATTTTATTTTACAAGAATGTTGTAATGTAAATGTTAGGGGTATAAGGTTGTCATGTTTTGAGAAAAAGTTGTCAAAGTCGTCACGTCATGCTAAAAAGTTGGAAAAATAAAAGTAAAGTTGCCACGATATGGGAAAAATCTTATTTTTATGAGACGTTATCAGAAGAAAATGCATTATTTCTCAAGAAAAGTTGTAATTTTATGATAATGAAGTCGTAACCCTACAAGCTTTAGCTCGCATTAATATAAGTCAACATATAACGTATAATATTTAACAACACCATCATAAGTATGAGCAGTTTAATGACATTTGTGCCTGATTTATTAAGGCAAGGTATCTCGAGAATGACAACTGCTGTTATTGCAATTCGGTCTACATTTTCCTTGCAATACTAAAAATGTACTTTACCCATCCATCCATTTTCCATAGCGATTGAGTAAGCTGGCCAATCGCAGGGCACATACAGTACTGTCTTCCTCTTATAAATGTATTGGCATTATATTTTTTTTCTGGTCACTTTTTGCCCTCTTACTCAGATATTATATCAGGGTACAACATTTTCCTTACCCATCGCCGAGGTTAACGCCTTATCAAAAAGGCAAGGGCAGGTTTACACAATCACCTTGCGCGGTTCTCATACTTTCCTAATCATGCGTGTTTTATTCAGACAGTCATAACTCAGCGATATCGCTAAATCAATAAAGGGCAAGAGCTGTAACTCTTTGTCCGTGGTGCACCTGTCACTCTGCATACAGCAGCTGTGCAACGTTCCCAGGCTGGGGAGAGAGGGGACAGGGAGGATGGATTTCATTTGTGTTCCCCCTGGGATGGCGAGGAAATGAAGGGTGGAGGCTAATTTCACACCATATTGTTGGCCGTCACTTGGAAAATGATGCAAATAGCACCTGCAGAAGAACTTCCTCCTGCCTAAGATGCACCATGGACACAGTGGAAAACTCTAAACTCGGAATATTTGGTGCAACAAGGACTAATAATACTGATAACAACACTAAAGTACAGTATTTAACTCAAGTACATAAGCTGTTTATGGCCTCAGGTAAGCTGTAAACAAACACAGGAAGCAAGGTGAGACCTTTGCCCCTGCCCCGAAAGGCTAATTGGACTCATGAAGGGAACGCATGTTGTCATTTTAAACCCACTCTTCTTCGAAGTTGTGTGATTTTAAATGTGTTTGACACGAGTCTCGCGTAAAAAGTCCAAGAGCGGACAAAAGTGGTAACCCAGGAAACGTGCCCAGTGACACCAACATTAGCTTGACAGCGTAGCCAGCTGACGGAAGCTTGTAAACAAAGACGCCACCTTTCGATCGAAGCCACGAACACGGTCGGAATGAAGTTGACCACCGCGAGTCCATTCGAACATCAGCAATTCTCACCTCGCCTCGAAGCGGAGGGACAGATGAGTCCCCTCGTCTTTGTCGTCGCGGCGCTAACTTTTGACAGCCATCGAGAGGTTAAGTTGTTCCCGTGTCGCGCTGCGGCCGTAAGGAACGTTCCCTCCGTGGGCTGCGCGTTCTCCGCTCCCCAAACACGTCCCAGACATTTGTGACAAACGCGTACGAGGATATTTACAACCCGTCAGGTACAGAAGCCAACTGACGAGACCGCGTAGGTTTACCTCGAACAGCCTCAGAAGCAAGCGGGATCACTACGGAGAAAATTCAAGACGAGTGTACGTTAAATGCGTAGTGTATCACAAATGTAGCTCGCGTTGCTCCAATGAGCGTACGTAAGACCACATCGAGAATATCAAGAAAGAGAACTACATTTCCCAGAATCAATACAAACGTTTACAACAAGGATATCCGGGGACGAATTCTTTCTTCTTTGCTAAAGAATAGATTTTTTTTTAATGTAGACGTTCTGATTTTTACCTTTTAACACATTGAATTATTTAGAAAAAAAAAATCTAAATTATGTAAATATTTGTTTCTCGACCAGTAAATTTACAGCCTTTTACTGCCACCTAAAGTCCAGAAGTATGTACCATCAATCCGTTTCAGTGAGCATCAACGTTGTGCTTAAATATAGGGGGAAAAATACTTGTCATGATTAAATTAAAATGTATTCCACATAAAAGTTACATAAAATGGTGTCTAAATAAATTGATACAAAAAAAACCAAAGCACAAATTACAAAAAGAATCCAGCTTTTGATGGTTATCTGAGAGAGTAGTTTTAGTGGTATGCCTATATATTTTGTAACATTACTATATGGTTATTTATATTGTAATACACTGTGATTGTTATTTCGTTTTATGAAGCAAACTGAAGAAACATGTTTATTCGTGTTGGCAATCATTTTCAACAATGGAATCATTTATAAACCAATAGATGAAATGTAATATTGGGGAAAGGATCTACAAGTTTTTATTTATTCCTACTCCATTTCAAATACTGGTACTTGTCTTTATCGTTTTTGATGATCTAATATTAGATTTAGTCTTCGAAGTAAACTACATCATTCATTAAATGTTCGAAAACAAAACGTTCTTGACAATTTCATGCAGATTAAACTTCAAAGTTAAAATACAATTGAACTGTACTTGGGCAGTGATTCTTTTGCCACAAGTTGTACAGAGACCACACTAAGAATAACTGCTCTACAGTACAGTACTAGACATTTCATTAACTCAAACAGTCTAATTAAAGCCCACGCGAGAGCGAAATGTATAATTTTAATAATAATTTCATTGTTATTGTTATAAACCACAAAAACAACAAAATTTCCTGGAGTTTCTCTTTTTTATACCCCTGGTAAAATATAGATCTAATTAGGATAAAGAGTAATTTAGCATGTGAAACGTTCTGTGAGTGTGGATTATCTCTTAATACTGGTGTCACCCGTGTTGTTTGAACCAAGCAAGTTCAAAGGATTAGGCCTGGCCAGTAAATTCCCTAATGATCCCTTGGAGGACCTTAAATGTCTCATTAGGATAATTGCCCTTTGGGCAATCACTCATAATAATTGGCTCCGATTTTAATTATTATTTTTTATGCCCATCTTGCTATAAAACACAAGAAACGTCTCAATTTAAGGGTAATTCTGAGAATCTGAGGTTTAAAAAAACAATTGTTTATTATTATTTCGCCGTTATGGTGGCCGTCAAGCAACAGACACAAACCATGCACTTCTGGGGTTGGCGTGATTTAGGTCCCTGGCCCGAGTGAGGCGGGCGGGGCAAAGCATCCTCCCATCGACCCAAACACAAATCTGGGCGGAGAAACTTCACCGGACGACCCCACATGTCGCGTTGGATTTACGGCTGTCCGCGTCTGTCCACGCCGGAGGAGAACTCTCGCTTAAACTTCTCTGGAAATGTACAACTCGCGAAAACTATGGACGAAATATTATTTTAACACCGCTTCAAGAGGTCTTGTGAATGAAACCTGAACCCACCTCCGTGTAAAAGGTAAGAAAGTGGATGCACCTTCCGTTGTTGTGTTTGTTTTTTGTCAACACTTGTTGATTCAGCACTTGTTGCTCTGCTGGGACGCTAACAAAAACATTGCGTCATTTAGGCTCCAGAGACTCATTCAAAGTGGCCGACGAGCTCCAAGTTAGTAAACTTTTTGTCTGGTTGCCTACACACTGTTGTCATGACAATGCTAAGGCAAACCGAGAGCGAGCACGTTGGGGCTTTGGGGGTACACAAAAGACGCCAACTTGAGTCTTTCAACAACTGTTTCTACAAACCACCCCAACAAAGTGCTTACAAATTCTAAAACTAGCACATAAATTGATTTTGTTTCGCTTTGTTTGATGGATGCATTGACACTCACATTTAGTCACCTTTTCCCTGGCAAAACGGAAAGAGGAGTACTGTACAGGGAGGGACTGAAGTAGTCCAAAGGGGGGAGAAAAGGGGGTCAGGGAAAGGGATATGTGCAATGTGTTGGGCTAAGGTGTGTCCTGTGTTTATATGAGACACTTTGTGACCCAGCTATAGCCAGGAAAGGGATGCTTTCAGTCAGCCCTTTGCTGTTTTACAGCCAGCACACATGTGGAAATGACATATGGCTTCTTCCACAATGGAGAGTGAACCACACAATTGTCCACTTGTGGCAAGTCACAAGGCACAAATAGCTTTATTAGTCTGTATTGAAGTAGATTTCTCAGGTATCTGTACTTTACCTGGTTAGTTGTTTGTCCATGTCTTTTTACTTTTGCTCCCTACATTTGAAAACACATCTGTAGTTTATACTTATTATTTTTATTTTTTATTTTAACCACCACGCATGACAACACAACGTTAATAGAGAGGTAAAGTCAGCCCCAGCTGAGATCTTGGGGTCTTATACGATGGAAAAAAAAAAAGAACAGTTACAGCAACTACATGGAGGAGGGTGGAAAGTAAAGCATTAACAATGATGACATCTGATTCAGATATTCCCAATCCTTGGCTTTATTAAAGAAAATTGTTTGTTGTCGGCCACAAGCTTCTGGTGTTCGAAAAAATCTCCGTCTAATCTGAAAAAGAAATACAAGTAAGGTGTATTTCTTCATTTATCATTAGCTAATTTCAACTTTTTTTTTTAGTCACTTCACAACATTAGCAAAGCTATGAGATCACATTATTTTGGTAGTATTAAAGCCTGAGCCAACTAGCTAGTTCTTGGTTTATAAAAACAACAATGTAACATGATTTCTTTTTCATCTGAGTATAAGCACTATATACAGTAATTTAATAATAGGGGGACTCTAATTTGCTGAGAATTGTCAAATTAACAAAACGGTTATTGTATGAATAGTTGTCGATCACGTGATCGGTATTTCTTTGTCTGCCATGTTGGGGGTTCAGATCAGGAGGATAAGCAAGGAAAGAGTAGTAGATCGACTTGACTGTTGGTTTTCGTTTTTTTCTGTTTCAGCCTTTTCTGTTACGAACACCTATGTTATCCATTTTTCAATCTTCTTAGATAAAGGTTAAAACGACCAAATTTAGAGAAACTTTGGATGGAGTGGCAAAGACATGACACAATGTCAAAGTGGCCATCATAAACAACTCTGATCCCTATACAATTCTAACATCTCTAAGCGCCTGCCTGTGTGAGAAATGAAAACTGAGTGGACATACAACCAAGACTGTTTGACTTAATGACCCGGAATTCAGCCCTTCCTCCCTGTTCAGGTCAATGGCAAAGTTACAGCGAGTTTAAATGTCGACAATGTCTTTTTTTTTTTTTAAACACATGATGTCACCACAGAGCCACCAAAGATGACAATATTAGTTATTTGTGCTTCATTTGGGTTTACATATATCGTTTTGGTATAAATAATTGATATACATGTGTTTAACTTTTGTCCAAAGACACCAGCCTTAAAGAAAACAACATTTTCGCAAGTTCGGCTTCAAACAATCATGTAATCAAACCGTGGTCATGCTAGTTCGTGTAGCATACACAGGAAGTCAGCTATCCCGTTTTCTGGGTTTGGTCACGTGATGTTCCGCAAAGAGCGGATAGTTGACATTTTGGCTTACTTGAGCTAAAACAGCATTGACTTTGCCTAGCATTAACCTCAAGGCTAGATAGCGGTTGGCATGGTGGTCATCAAATAATCCTATATTTTACTGTTGGTACAGAAGTTGAATCAGTACTTTTACTTTTTACCATTCATTTTTTTTAACACAAGTATCTTTACTTCTACTTAAGTACAGAGTGTGAGTACTTGTGCCACCTCTGCAATTGTCCATAGAGAAAAAAGGGTGAAAAAAGGATGTGTGTGGGCAACGTTTGTATGTTGATTTTGGAAATTTGGGGTCAAAGCCAACGCACATGGCCAGAAGGGGATATATGTTGGGCTGTGTTTACGTCACGACTACCGATGTTGCTGCACACCATCATGCACAAAGCATATCAATCAGCTGCTGACATGCATGTGATTCATCAGAAGCGGGTGACTCATTGTTATTACACAGGTTTGTACTCTTGTGCAAGGGAAGTTTTCACAAGTGCCCATGCTTAAAGATGACAGCTTCATGAACCGGTGCCATGCTTTTCATTCGCATCACATCATCAGCATCCTCTCCTGCTGCCAATAAAAACTTGCTGTCTAAAACATGTTGAACATTGTTTTCACTCATCACGTTTGTAAAATGTATTGTCACTATATTTGTTAAAACTATATTGTAGAAATATTGTACTTTTCTTTCACTGGTTGCCTGGGGAGAAAACAATTTTTTTTTACTGCCTTCTAGTGAGACGTGTGGTGTGGGGTCCATTTTGACTTAATGTGTGAGTTACTGTAAAGTGCGCACATAAATTGTTAGACCACCACCTAATGTCAGCCTTATGCCACAGCTTCCTTAAATTAACTGCACGAAATCATTTTTATATGTTTCTGTAATGGTTATTACATCACTATGTAGAAGCAACATGAGTATTGTCATTCATTCATATTCAAATGAACTGTTTTACAAAAGAAATTAGGGAAAAAAACTACAAAAAGCTTAGATAACGTACATAATCTTTTTGGGATCTCATTAGTTGTACCAAATATTGTGAGTGCACAATATGCATCATGCATTCCATTCGTTCATTATTTATCTCTCATCATATGTCGGGGGCATGCAGCAGCCTGGTTTGCACCCGTAGGGCCTTTTGAGGCCATTGACAGAAGCGCGTAAATACATGCGCGGATGCACACTTTTGTTCATGTGGCTACAGTAACAGGTCTACATCAAAGTTACATCTGTTTCTTATGCATGTTTAATGGCACAGGCAGGCAGCGGCCTCCCACAGCTCCATGTTACAGTGCATGTCGTTGGGCATGCTTAGCTAGAAAGAGTTTTTGCACTTTTTGGGAACAGGAGCTCCTTCCAGGGGATTTTTATTTTCATTTAACCCCTCGAAGGACCCCCCTCCGAATCCTAATGCCAGTAAACATAACTCCCAACTTCATGTGTCGCTCTAAAACCCAGAAAGACAAGCTATGTTAACTTGACAGTTTCGCTTACCGATAGCTGCATGGTCAAACATTAACCAAGCCTTGTCGATTATGCTTTTAATTGAAAAGACAATAAAGTAATAGACAATACAGAGACTGGCTTGGGTCCATGAAGAAAAAAAACGTGATTGCGAATGTTTTAGTCCATCTAACTAACACAAGTAGAGCTACTGAGTGCAAAGTTTAATGTGCAAATACCAGTAAATGTTGTGACAGGATTGTATAACTTGATTTATGACTGGCTTCAACCCAAGTAATGACTTGACTCAACTGGCTTGAAATTGAGCTAGTACCGGACTTGCTGGATTTTTGCCACAGTCACTTGGGACTTGCCTGTAACTTGAAGGTTAAGACTTGAGACGTACCAACGGGTTACACATATGTGACTTGCTCCCACCTCTGTCGGATACAAGCAGGGTGAAGCACGTGTCCCAAATTGAACTGAAGTTCACCTTCCGAAATTATTCTGCACTTCTGGATCAAGGCAGCATCCTGCGACCTGACAACACGTTTCCTCTCTCGCCAGATGTTCTACCTAATTAACATGCGGGTTCAGAGCAAGAAAGGCGCCGCCACCCGTACGCGGTGTATTCAAGTGCAGCAGAGCTGCATAATTAGCTTGCGTTATGATGAATAATGTTAATTTGGTTCACGGTAAAGTGTTCCTCCGGGGTGAAAGAGGTCAGTTTGATGGGTCTTCTGAAAGGTTTGCCAACCGAGAAGAACGTCTACACTGCATCAAGAAAAAAAAAAAGTTGTTAAATGATGATTATCTTATTTAATTTAAGTACATTTACCTGACAAATAGAACAGAAACATTTAAAACAAGTGAAATACTTGTACACAAACCCTGGCTGGTAAGAAAAAATATGTTGTTAGACAAAGAGAAAGCATATTTTGCTTGATTTAACATATTTCATCTTGGTTAGATCTTTGTATTGGCAGTATGGGTTGGGTGCATATTTGAGCAAGCAAATCACATTTTGTTGCTACCCATTCAATTTATGAAACTCAGTTTTCTTTGTGTATCACTGGGAATTCAACTGAAGACAACTTTGAGACTCGATTTTTGTGTATAGCTTCCTCAGGCAGTTATTTGGTAATAGGAGTACTTCAAACATGGCTGCATGCTTTCAATCCAAAATATGAATTTCTCCTTTTTACTTTTCTTAGGTGACGGTCATAAATTCACCACAGAAAGTGAAGGACTTCCATGCCAAACCTGGGGAGCCACTCCCGCCCCAGGTTGCTGGAATGGAGCAACTCATCGAGTAAGTGAGATCATGTCTTTATTTACCCGCAAGTCCAGTTTACACATTTAAAATTTTTTTTTTAAATTTTACAGTCTGTGACCATGTGTTCATTGCACTTTACTAAATGCACTTCCTGACTCTATTTTGGGGTTTCCTGGAACTGTTGTTGCCCATTCTTTAGCTCCGACATGGCACCGGGACTGGAGAATCGTTTTATTCTATTAGTTGCTCAGTGGCAGCCTGCATTGCTCAACCCTGTCCACTTTGTCTCATGGCTACAGTGAGTTATAGCTTTGGGGGACAGCAGGTGTATTCAATTGTGGGCTGTATCATCAAGCCAAAGCCATCGGGAATTCTGGGACTCGGATTTAACAGTTTTGGCTCAGCAGTTTGTTGCAGAGTTTTAAAGCTGAAGTAACTGCATTGAGAGTGAAGTCTAAAATATAACGTAATTTAAATAAATGTCCATAATTGCATGCAAATAAATAATAGTAATAATAATGAAACACTTTTAGTACTTGGCTTCCAGGTACTCTACATGAGATTTACTGTGTCCCATTTAGAGTATGTTCTCCTTTCTACATATTTGTGCAGAAACAGCACTACCATTGTCAGATGTGGTGCGTTTATATCCTCTCTAAGAGTTGGATTTCTCTGTGCGCAGTCAAGTACGTCGCTGGGAATTGCACATTTCTTCCAGTTAGTTGTGAGCGACTGGAGCCTCCTGCATGCCCTTTCTTACGAAACCTCAACTCATTCATTTACAAAGCACTAGTTATACAAACTGAATCATAACCATGAGATCATACAGTACATCATCATCACTCCTTCTCATGCGATATTGCTTAATTGGTGTTAAGATTATCCATCCATCCATCCATTTTCTGAGCCGCTTCTCCTCACTAGGGTCGCGGGCGTGCTGGAGCCTATCCCAGCTGTCATCGGGCAGGAGGCGGGGTACACCCTGAACTGGTTGCCAGCCAATTGCAGGGCACATAGAAACAAACGCCCATTCGCACTCACAGTCATGCCTACGGGCAATTTAGAGTCTCCAATTAATGCATGTTTTTGGGATGTGGGAGGAAACCGGAGTGCCCGGAGAAAACCCACGCAGGCACGGGGAGAACATGCAAACTCCACACAGGCGGGGCCGGGGATTGAACCCGGGTGCTCAGAACTGTGAGGCTGACGCTCTAACCAGTCGACCACCGTGCCGCCTGTTAGGATTATGAGGAAAAAAAATCATCCCCTGTCAGTACTCACTGGACCCAACAAGTTTTAGAACCCCTCGTGTACAACCCCAATTCCAATGAAGTTGGGACATTGTGTTAAACATAAATTAAAAACAGAATACAATGATTTGCAAATCATGTTCAACCTATATTTAATTGAATACACTACAAAGACAAGATATTTAATGTTCAAACTGATCAACTTTATTGTTTTTAGCAAATAATCTTTAACTTATAATTTTGTAGCTGCAACATGTTCCAAAAAAGCTGGGACAGGGTCATGTTTACCACTGTGTTACATCACCTTTTCTTTTAACAACATTCAATAAACTTTGGGAACTAAGAACACTAATTGTTGAAGCTTTGTAGGTGGAATTCTTTCCCATTCTTGCTTGATGTACAGCTTCAGCTGTTCAACAGTTCGGGGTCTCCGTTGTCGTATTTTACGCTTCAAAATGCGACACACATTTTCAATGGGAGACAGGTCTGGACTGCAGGCAGGCCAGTCTTGTACCCGCACTCTTTTACTACGAAGCCACACTGTTGTAACACGTGCAGAATGCGGTTTGGCATTGTCTTGCTGAAATAAGCAGGGGCGTCCATGAAAAAGACGTTGCTTGGATGGCAGCATATGTTTCTCCAAAACCTGTATGTACCTTTCAGCATTAATGGTGCCTTTACAGATGTGTAAGTTAACCCTGCCATTGGCGCTAACACAGCCCCATACCATCACAGATGCTGGCTTTTGAACTTTGCGTCCATAACAGTCCGGATGGTTCTTTTCCTCTTTGGACCGGAGGACACGACGTCCACAATTTCCAAAAACAATTTGAAATGTGGACTCGTCGGACCACAGAACACTTTTCTACTTTGCATCAGTCCATCTTAGATGAGCCTGGGCCCAGAGAAGCCAGCGGCGTTTCTGGGTGTTGTTGATAAATGGCTTTACTGACATTGGTTTTCTGAAGTGTTCCTAAGCCCATGTGGTGATATCCTTTACACATTGATTGCGGTTTTTGATGCAGTGCCGCCTGAGGGATCGAAGGTCACGGTATTCAATGTTGGATTTCGGCCTTGCCGCTTACATGCAGTGATTTCCCCAGATTCTCTGAACCTTTTGATGATATTATGGGCCGTAGATGATGAAATCCCTAAATTCTTTGCAATTGTACATTGAGGAACATTGTCCTTAAACTGTTTCTCACCTACTTGTTTGCAAAGAGGTGAACCTCGCCCCATCTTTGCTTATGAATGACTGAGCAATTCAGTGAACCTCCTTTTATACCCAATCATGGCACCCACCTGTTCCCAATTAGCCTGTTCACCTGTGGGATGTTCCAAACGGGTGTTTGATGAGCATTCCTCAACTTTCTCAGTCTTTTTTGCCACCTGTCCCAGCTTTTTGGGAATGTGTTGCAGCCCTAAAATTCTATGTTAATGATCATTTGCTAAAAACAATCAGGTTTGTCAGTTTGAACATTAACTATCTTGTCTTTGTAGTGTATTCAATTAAATATAGGTTGAACATGATTAGCAAATCATTGTATTCTGTTTTTATTTATGTTTAACACAACATCTCAACTTTATTGGAATTGGGGTTGCAGAATTCCAAATGGTGAATAACACCTCCTGCTTACTACACCTGAACCCATTCATTTAAAGTACGAGGGATCCAGCCTTCCACACTGACTGTGACACATTGTCTCATTATGTCAGCACTCCCCAAGACTCGCTTTCCCTTAATCTTGACGTCACGCCTCCAACATGCGGCGGCATCGGGCCGAACAATCAAGTGTTAGAGGTTCTTGACTTGCGCAATCTGTGATTCATCGGTGAGTCATCACAACAGGAAAAGAAGAAAAAGAGAGGCTTTGAATGCCCCCCTATATATGTGCACTCACATACACCCAGGATTGTGCACGCAGGGTAGGTTAGCATTTACCTTGCCCTCTGTCAAGCAATTTATTTTGAGACATCTGCATCACTGTGTGTGCTGCACTCTCAGTTTGTATCGATAGTTACAAAGAGACACACACAATTAGAATAATAGTCAATTGCGATGGTTGTCTTGCATTCTAAAGTGAACAATTATTTGACAATTCAAATTGCTGTTAACTGGAGGAGATTAAATAATGAGGGTTGCTGTGTAGTTTGAAGTGAATAGCCACCAAAGGGCCACTAGAGGGCGACACAGCCATTCAGTTCCACCTTTTAGTCAAAGGTTACGTTCTGAAGGAGTCGCCACCATGAGTTGGATGGTTTGAAATTCATTCTCACGTGGATAGTGGTGATACTGATTTTGTTTAATTACATTGTTACAGTTCTTATAAAATTGCACCAACAAGGATACCAGCACATAGTTGATACTATAGTACTGTGTTTGCTAAACCTTATTGAGCAAAGGCACAGATTTTTACATTAGAAAAACTTCACGGCACAACACCAAGCAGAAATGTCACAAAAAGTAAATACGCACATATAACATATACAACTTGTGGATGCATAGTTTAACCCATTCACTGCCAGCCCTTTTCAAAGCAGACTTCCCCATATTGCCATTTTGACTGATGTTCCAAGACCCACCAGAATATTGTCCTATTACAATATAAGCAGCCAACCTATCAAAAGAAAGCGTAGACTTCTTTCACCAGAAAAAAAAGAGAAAACGAGTTTTTGCCGTTGTGACGCCTCAAATTATAAAACAAGACTGAGAAAGCGCTTTTGATGGCAAAAAAATGATTTATTTCCAGTTGAACAATTATAGAACGCGCCATGAGCGACGATGACTCACCGCATGGCTCGAACATCAGTGACTTTTTTGCCTGCCGGTCGTCATTTACCCCACGAACTGCATCATCCTTCCTCACGATTGCGACACACACTTTTGACTACCTACCACAACACATATTCTGTTCATACCATACACATACACACTCTGTTGGAGTGACGGGTGACTAAAATTGTCTGACTTCTAAAGTGGTGGAATTTCTCTCCCTCACATTCAACGTGACAAGCTGAGAGTAACTCCCTAATCTTTATCTTTTACTTGAAAGCTGTGCTTATCTCGACTCGAAAGTGATGTAACAGCGCCATTTACTTGCATCTGTTTGTCATTACGGTTGTTTACAAGCTATAGTATATATTTACACCGTTTCATTCCACAGAAAGGATTTTTACAGATCAATTAATTGATTATTATGCCCATCCCGTTATTACAACACAATGAAGCAGAGTAAACTTCTTCTTTGGAACATTTAGGGCTTTTAAGCCTATAACGGCAGTACAATAATGTCGCTCTCTGGATTTATTACTTTTGAAGCTACATCGGAAGTAAGGGTGAGAATTATGTGGTCACTTTTAAACATTCAATTTCTCATCAGTCAGACTCCGTTCTGCTAAATTCCACTTTTATAGTCAATTGTCAGCTCAAAACATATTCATTACCCACTGTTGTCCTCACAATAACAAAAACTGTCCCTGTACCTAAAGGTGTCATGTTCTTTTTGTGTTCCACAATAGCACTATAACTTTAGATTGTGCTGTTGCCGATGACCTGTATCCTACTGCTCACTGTTATTTCCGTTTTCCTCACAAAACCGTTCGTAAGACACAAATTTTACCTCGCTGCTTTTGTTTTTGCAAATAACTAATGTCCAGCTGACTGCCCTCTGTTGCCCATCATGTGATTGATTTTTTTTTTTTTACGTTTCTTTCCTTCCCAATTCTGTCTCACTACTTTTTTGGGCGGCAGGTTGGACTCAAATCCGTGGAGCCCCAGACATGACTTGGTGGGCAAAAATTAAATCGTCTCCACAATGCAAAGTGTACAACATTTTACATTTTTGGGCCCAAATAGTCATTTAAAATGCTCTTTTACGTGTGTGTGTGTGTGTGTGTGTGAGTGGTTCAGTAGTCTTTTTGTGACAGGTAATTTTTAAGTATGCTCCTGACAGCCTTTTATATGAAATATTGTTTTATATTACGCACAGCTCGTGGAATGGCCGCAACCATTCTTCCGTTTGGTAGCGCTAGTCCGCCCTCCCCACTGAACCGCAAGCAGCGTCCTTGCACTCGACATGAATGAATTGAGATGAGCACACTGTAAACATGCGTCTCAAGGGCTGAGCCGTGATACAAATCAAACAAATGCGGAGGAGGAAGAGGAAGCCCGCTTGTCTGCCGTCACCGCCAATAAACCAAACAAATACCGAACCTGCATCCCGACAAGTGCGCTTCACTCCCAGACTGCTGCTACATTATGAATGGGCTTGTGTTTGCAGCTTGATCACAATCTGCCCGGGGCGAAATGGAAGCAGCCCTTGGCTAAATGCAACCGGCATGTTGTTATTACCTCCCATAAGCGGCGACAACAACAAAATCTGTCATTGTGACATTACTGCTGCTCAGCACTGCCTAGATTTCCCAAATGGCTTCATATTGACGTCGATCACGGTTTGCACGCCAATGCTTCACGTCAAAGAGAGCGGACGAGCATTCTGCGGCGTCAGCAAGCACCCCCGCAGTTCTGAAGCCTCGCTCCTAAAGTACTTGTTGGTGAAACAGAAATGCAACAAAATAGTTATAAATGAGTAGTAGTTGTTTGTTTTTTTTAATGTTAAAATTATAATTTTTGTGATATGTCCACTAAATTCAACAATGCAAATACAACACTATATTGTATCCATTAGTCACCTGAGATCAACCATTTCACCCGATCACCAAGTATACCAAATTGTCTAATTGCAAATCATTCCGTCTTTGCTTCCCCTCGCTCACTCATCCACCTTATTCATCATTTTGAAGTCACACGAAGGAGATCTTTTGTCTTAAAATAATAATAGAATGATAATAAACATTTATCACCACGGAGAACCTGATTAATTTCAACAGCACCACTTATCAATGATACAAATAGCTGCTTGACCCGGCCCACGACGAAGCCTTGAATATTAGTAATGTTGATGATAATTTATGTGCATGTCTGATGATTTTTTTTTTTATGAGAAAGTACTCGTAATGCAGTGCTTATATCTTTTACTAGGTTTCTCAAGGCTAATTGTCACAAGAACGGAGCGATCGGAGCTTTACAATGTAATAAATGGGCAGAATAACAAATGTGGAAGCATAGATTTACCTAAGTAATAATACGTGCAGGGCTGTAACGAAGGATTATTTGAATAATCCATGAATCTGTTGATCAACATCTGTAACCGATTAATCAATTATCAAAAATCATTATCGATTAATTTGATAATTGATTAGCTTAGTTTCGTTTTTTCCCTTTATCGCCCTCTCTATCGTTCTGTCTTTTGCTCTTGATTGGTCTAACTCTATCCGTCGCTCCCTCTTTCTAGCTCCCTAGCTCTCTCTTTACCTCTATGTAGCGCTCTCTCTTGCACTCTCTCTCTCTGTATCTGTTGCTCTCTAGCTATCTCTCCCTCTCTATATTGTCCTCTCTCTTACCTGTTTAACTCTATTCTTCAATCCCTTTCACTCTCTATCTCTACATATATCTCTATTTATTGCTCTCTATCGCTCTATCTCTCTATCTATCGCTCTTGCGAGCCCTCAATCGCTTTCTCTATCTGCACCCTATCTTTCTCACCTTCTGTATCATTTCCTTATTTCATCTATCTTATCGAATATCGATCTATCCTATCACTCGATAGCACCTTTTCTGATGACGTATTTATAGTCAGTGTACTGAACGTCTGCATTGAGCTCCTTCAGCATTCTATGAGAGTTTCAAGGATTCTTTTCAGCACATTTTAGTTCGTTTGAATGAATGGCATTGTGCGAGTGCATCACGTGATATCAATGGTCCCATCTGTGGAGTCCCATCACGGAGGGCTGATGCACACTGTCGCAGTAATTACAGGAGGAAGGTTTTCTTTCTTTTTTTTTTTTTTTTTAATTTAAACTGACATTCTCCTCGGATGGCCTTGTTTGTCTGTGAAATAAGCCATTTAGTGGAATGTTGTCCGGAGACTGATTGCTGGGATTTATTGTACAGTTTGTGCACTTCTATTGTTGTGCAGTACACAAGGTCTGGTCATTATTTATACACACCCAAATGGATATTGACGTCACCTTTTTGTGACTGTGTGGGTTCGCCGTGTGCACGTGTAAGTGTGTGGTTCATTTGAACACAGACATTTTATCCAAATACGGCAAAACTTGAACGCGCAATGGCTTTTATCATCCTGCGTGAAAATAGCCCCAGAAATACAGCAGTACATGATTAATTCATCAGCCCAAGCCATTTTAGAGCCAAATTCAGTCGAGACACAAAAAAGAGAGCAATTGTGAATGGTTGCAGTGACTCAGAGGAGAACATTGCTACCATATTATTCTGTCTGTCCTTCGTGCCTTTTCCTAATGGTGATAAATAACTGTGTTTCTCAAGACACCAAAGAGCTAACAGTCTCATTTATTAAAATAAATAGAAAGAAAGTTCTAATAGATGTCCATCCTCACATAGTCTGGAGTCTTATCCAATTAAACGCCTCTCTTCAAAACAAATACAGTAAAGGCCTGCTTTGCAATAGACATCTAATACAAATAAATGTTTGATCTTCTCTGCAGTTGCGGAAATAAACAGCCGCGGCCACTTTTTTGAGGATATATACGCAGTTTTTTTTTTTTCTTCAAAGAGAAATGCCAGCCCTTGAAATAACCTTTATGGGAGTGAGTGATCTTGTAAATGTAATTACACTATCCTTGCTTCCAAACTCATTTACAGAAGAATGAAAAGCATGATTTTCCCTGCAATACAAAGCAAGAGTGGTTCTCAAACTTTTTCACAAAGTACCAACTCAAAAAATACTCTTTCTCTAAGTGTCGGCCTTGTGACCAACATAAAAAAAAAAAAGTGTTGTAAGCCCAAGTGTGCGTTAAAAATGAGGCACAGGTTTCATTCCTAAAAATGTATTTCATATTTTTATTAGCACCTATAACATTATGCACAGTTTGAACTTTTAACACTGTGCAAGTGTAATAAGTATTTTTTTGAAGGTGGTACTTGTAAAAAGTTAGGGAACCACTGCAACTATAACTGTATGTACAGTTTGAATATTTGATTCCTTTGCATGGTACTACAGTGAGTCGCATACCACTAGTGGTACTGTTACCACACTTGAGAATCCCTGCTACAGTAATTGGACGTAATTTTCATTTTAATCTGGTCTTTACAGTAAGTCAGTCGTATTCTTCCACACTCCTTCCACCAGAGAGGTGTACTCAGAATATGGCTATGCGTCATGCACTCTCTAATCAGGCCGCATTACATCTGAGATGGATGGCCGGCTGGGGGTGGGCCGGAGCAAATCATGACAGAGAGGCAGGTGATGAACCTGCAGATGGAGAAGATAATCAAGAAGCTGAACTCCTGCAGAAACCTATAATACTGCCACCTTAGATTTGTTTTTAAAACAAACCGATGGGTCAGGTCATTTGTAGATGAGGTTGAAGTGTTCAGTATGTAAAATTGTGAAAAATAATGCCAAAAAGTCATATGAACAGAAGGTAATTGCATCCTCAGGAAGCTTGAATATGTACTGTACTTATATTTGACACTTTGCATGGACTTTATAATCCCCCTTTTCTCGATTTAAGCATGTCAATTAGATATTTCCAAAGCTGCCCTGCTGCTGTAAGAAGAAAGTTGGACAGGGAGAGCTAAGAAAAAAAAGAGAAAAAACACTGAAGGAGATAGATTTAGAACATTGTGAAGGATAACAATGAGACTTGTCCCTGACTGAAAGTGACGCAGGCACACCAAGTAGCTGTTCATTAAGAGCCCTCCTCCCCCATATCCTGCCTTTTATACTGTATTATATTACTCATGATCATAGTCCTAGTCTGTACATACCTGTAGAAATAGGCATTCATTTAGACATACATACTGTATATTTATTTACCGTAGCATACCATATATCGTTACTGTTGGGCAGAATCCTCACATCTCCAAAATCACTACTTTTCAGGCAATCAAAAAAAAAAAATGTTGTTTTACTTGAGTTACCCAAAACCACATTGTTCAAGCTGGTATAATATCTTGTATTGCTTTTATATACTGTTGCACACTGACAAAACGCCATCACCACAAAATGTTTTGAAGAATTGTTCACTATCTACCAAAGTGACACTTGTGATGTGAGTTTTCAGTTGAATTCACCGTCACCACATAGCAAAAAATCGTCCAAATGACGGCTCGTATGTAGAAAAACTCGTATGTCGGGTCACGCCTATCTCAAAGCACCACTGTAGTTTCTTGGCACCAAAATGCCACAAGATGGAATTCAAGTTGCTTTGACCTGAGCACGAAAACAGAATAGGTGAGTTTTACAGTGAATAATGGAAGATAGGTTAGGAGGGTAGGGGGGAGTAACCTAAAATCTCTCAACTCCACATCTGATATTTGGGGGGTGATGTATTGCGGTCATGCAGTTGTTGCTCACGGAGGGAGAGAACAAGCAAGACTGCACAACTGGGTAGGGGGAAGAAGTCTTGAGGGAGCAGGTTCACCTCAGGCGCTGTGCAAAATCTATGCACACGGAGCATAGTGTGCGACAGCGTGAAGACGTTGTCGATTGGTTGAGGCTGTGTGTGCTCATCAAGAGTGCAGTGTGAAAGAATCTGGGCATGAGAGACAGGGGAAAAAAACACAAGAGGGAGAGAGGTGACGAGAGGGGAAAAAGAAGAGGGTGGGATGGGGCTTGCGTACAAGCATCCCAGCAGCTCTGCTTTATTCTGCCACACACAAGAGGACCACTGCTGATCCAGCCCCTCCCTCCTTTCTTTCTCTGTCTGGATTCTTCTCCCTTCGTCGCTCTCGTTCTCCTCCTCAGGGGGGCACTGCTCCTGCCATGTCGATTGGTAGACACTTACAAACGTTACTATTTTAAGAGACTGTGCGCAGTAGCAAATGAGAGTGAGCGAGAGAGAGAGACAATGCGGAGGTTTGGTCTTTTTTTTTTTTTTTTTTTCTTCATTTTTGTGTACATCGAGTGCTTTGCATAAGAAGCTGATGGCACAAGGGGAGACTCAAACTCGAGGCTGATGCCGAGCTGTGCCACCGCATCCGGGTCCGACTGAGTCGAGATACCAAGTCCACAGGTTGGTGAAGCATCTTCGCATACAAGGACAAGAAAGCGCTCCATAAAAAGCATTACGCGAGACCAAGGGCTCGGAAAGGTACCATGGCGACTTTCGGGAAACTCACAGAATACTTTAATCGGCGTAAGTCTCGAGAGGAGCTGCGGGTCTGCAGGAGCTCACGGCGGAGTGGCAGCTACTGCTGTACGGTGGCAGAGGCCAGGTAACCTGCCAACATGTCAACTTGCATGCATTGACAATCTCCGTCTGTCCATCCATCCATCCATCTATCTATCCATTCATCCAGTAAGACCGGATCTGTGATTCGAACCCCGAACCTCAGTACTGTGAGGCAGATGTGCTAAGCACTCTTTCACCGTGCTGCCTCATGCTTTCTATTGACTTCAAAATCCTCAGCCGGTAATGAGACAATTAATGTTTTTTTTATTGACACAACAGTCTTTGCTTACCTACATCAAATCCAAATTTAGAGTTAAACAAGTTTAAAAGTGAATACAAGTCAAACTAAAATTATGGAAAGGTTCTGTATGAGGGAAAGAACTAGGGCTGCAACTATCTATTATTTTAATAATCGCTTAATCTTAATTGACAACTCTAAATTGCCCGTAGGTGTGCATCTGAGTGCGAATGGTTATTTGTTTGTATGTGCCCTGCGATTGGCTGGCAACCAGTTCAGGGTGTACCCCGCCTCCTGCCCGATGATAGCTGGGATAGGCTCCAGTGAGGAGAAGCGGCTCAGAAAATGCATGGATGGATGGATTAATCTGTCAGTTATTTTTTTCAATTAATCGATGAATCGGATTAACAAAACTTTTTTTTAAACAATTTTTCCATCCCTTTATTCAAAGAAAGGAGATCATTTGAAATTGACAGTGCAGAACATGCACAAACATAAATTGATTATGAATCAGTTACGGGTTTGGTCTGTTATGTCAAAAAATAGGCAAAAATGTGATTGTTTACCAAAGTAAACATTTTTTGTAAATGACTTATTTTGATTAAACACAAAGATAATCAGTTGTCTTTCATGAATATTTACAGTTGAGAGGCTGAAATTCCAAGGATTTGGACAATTTTAAGTCAAACAATGTCTCTAAACAATTAATAGATTATCAAAATAGAAGTCAATTAATTTGATAATTGATTAATGTCGATTAATAGCATTTTTAAATAGAACAAAATTGATACACAATGTTGCATTTTTGCTTTCTTTGGTAAACAGCCATCAAATATTGATATTGGGAGCTTTTACGGTACAGCATGAAATATCGATTTTGGGGCTGTATTATTTATCTTTACAGTTTAGTATCAATATGCAGTAGTAATAACATTCCATGCGGTTATGTATCGTATTGTTATCCTTTCGTATCGACGTCACGTAGGTTTCTGGTGCTTTGTCTTTTCTCCTGAAAAAAGAAAGATGTAACACATAGACATATAAGGATTATATTTCCTCATATTATGAGGAAAGTATACTTTGAAATTGATGTTAGCAGACTCTTTCTATTCTCATTAACTTCCTGGGTTGCATATGATCTATTGTTTTTATGTTTTTTTTCCAATTTACAGGGTGTCCCAGAAAATGGACTCATTACTCCTAAAATGTGCCCATGACACGTATTTTTAATTTGGACTGTTTACTTTTCTGCTAGTAAATTATTCATGCTCTACAATTGCCAACGTTGTTATTTTCTTTAATGTAACTCGTGTGTCTATGTGGATAAAAACATAAATCATAAACGGAATATGAGTAATGGCCATTTAAAGAGTGAGTAAATTCTTTTGGGACACCCCATTAGTTATCGTATAATTGCTGTGTCATACTATTACAGATATTGATATTGATATTGTATCGCAAATCATGATTGTGATGGGATTCTCACTCCTTATAGATATTGTGATTTATCAAAGGGTTTCGTCCAATGTGGTGATTGTCGCCTAGTTGTTGTTGTTTTTTTCGTCATCTTTGGCAAACTATTCCGCGTCATATCACATGACTTTGTGATTGCCACAGCTCTCTAAAGGGGGAAAAGGTTTATCAGCTATACAGTTGTTTGTACACGTGTGTTCATGTGTGAGAACAAGCTTTGTGTTACATTAGTGTGGAGCTGCGCTGGATGTGTGCTGTCATCCATGCTGCTGGCTAGTATGGATTCTTCCCACTGATGCTCAGTGGAAGGATGGGTGTTTTTTTTTTTTCTTTTTACATTTTGATAAAAGTAGAAGAAGGAGGAAGGAGAGGCCTTTCCGAGCACTTTCGCTTGAAGACGCACTGTCACACACGCTGACGGTATTTTCGCTACACTGTTGGCTTCAGCATTGAAATAAGCCTCAACTTTGTCTTGTCATCACTGCCTCCTGTTGCTTCAGGTGAAATTAGTGGCAACAAGGCAGCATGGATATACAGTTGCAAGAAAAAGTATGTAGCCTTTGGAAATACCTGCATTTGTAAATAAATTGGTAGCGTAAAATAGGATCTGATATTCATCTAATTCACGACAATGATCAGAAACAGTTTTGTTAAATGAATACCACACAATTATGTTGACGTTTTTATTGAACACATTATGTAAACATCACAGTGCAGGGTGGGAAAAGTGTGTGAACATTTTGATTTAATACGTGGTTGAGCCTCCTTTTGGTCACAGGAACCTCAACCAAACATTTTCTGTAGTTGCGAAAGGAGGAATTTTGGACCATTCCGCTTTACAAAACTGTTTCAGTTCAGCAATACCCTTGCGATGCCTTGCTGTGAACTGTGAATTGCTCTCTTGATGTCTTACCACAGCATCTCAATCGGGGTCAGGACTGTGAATGGGCCACTCCAGGAGCCGTATTTTCTCCTTTCAAATACATTCAGTTGTTGATTTACTTCTGTTCTTTGGGCCGTTGTTGTATTGCATCAGCAATCTTCTTATATACTTCAGTTGGGAGACGGATGGTCTTAAGTTCTCCTGAGAAATATGTTGAGAAACTTGCAAATTCATGATTTTCATCAATGATGAGTAATATGTCCTGGCAATGTAGGAGCTAGTGGACAGTCGAGGATTCTTCTTCCTCACTGAGCATTCTTTGCTGTACTCACTCGTCTTTTTACAGGACAGCCATTCCTAGTGATAATATTTTGAGAAACAATTTAAGTTTTACTGTTTGACTCTAATTTGAATGCATTTTTTGACCAGATGGTCTATGGCAATATCTCACTTAAACATTCCCAAAAAGGCAAAACTCAATTTCTCGAGAACCCATCGTCCGATTTTCAAATTCTTGCTTCGTTGTACTTAGGTTGAAGTGGATGTTCCAACCAGACTCCACATTCTGACAGACGATCATTTTTGGCAAATCTTGTTGCGTTGATTCGTTAACCAACACTTTGAATCTCACCACAATGATTGGACTCAAGATATGCTCACTCCTGACTCTGATTAGTCATATAGTACACGTATATAGTTTTACTCTGCACTGTTAACATGGCGTGTCCAATAGACGGTTTGCCTGTTGTTGTGACTAAGATGACATAATCTGAAATTAGTTGTATCTTTATATTTCTGATACAGATAATGTGTAGAGTTTAAAAGTGTACCTTTTGAAGTGACCAATAAGTGTTTGTTTATCCCAAAATGCCTCAATTTTTTGATTATTAGAAAATCAAAACGAGCATGCCTTCCCCTCAAGCATACAAACTCGTGTGTTTAAAGAGATACTGAACAAATGTAGATTTCACAAATATTGAAGTCTCCTTTCGTTCACACACAGTGCAAGTTTTGAACGTGGGTGGACATCTTAACAAACACTGCATCTCTCTCATGCATGTGTCTGTCCCTCCCACTCACTGTCTGTGTCTCGTACGTCCGTCCGCCTCTTTCTTAGCTTGGCCCTCTGACGTTGCCTCCTATTATTTTTAACTTGAATTATTGTCTTTCTGTCGCTGCGTCTCCAATTCTATGCTGCGCCTTTGACAGGCATCACCGAGCAGCCATTAGGAGTGGAGGGTGTAGCGGTCTCGTTGCTCGTCTGTTTGAAGAGGCATTCTGATGTGAATGAGGAATGGAGAGTTTTTATTAGAACACCTTCAGGGTTATTTTGGGTATCCAAACAACACAGTTTTATGGAAAAAAAGAGGTCCACTATCTAATTTATACCTTAAAAAAAGAAATACTTGTGGCCTCAGCAGAATAAAAGCACTTAGTGCACCCTGTTTGGAACACAGCCATAATAAATGGGGACATGTTGTTCAGTGCATAATGAATCATAAGAGATGTTTAATCAAAAGGGCCGAGCGTGCACATTTGCTCCTGCATGTCCGCTCAGCTGCTCAAAGTAGCTTTTTAACTATCAATTTGGAAACCGCCAAAAAGGAAATGATCCATTTTGTAACGCTCACATGAAGACATGATGTTTATTTAGTGGTGGAAAATGGAAGACTGCCCATTAATCACAGAAGTCTTGTCTGAATCAAAGATTTGCACTTCCTTTACCAATTAGACGTGTTTTCACAAATATTTGGTCTGGAATGGTGGATAGTACATTTGAAGCAGGTCTATTTTTAGAGTAACATCAATGTCAGTCTACCAACGTAACCTTGAGCAGCTCACTCCATGAAAAGGGTAAATCTTGCCTTAACACACAGACAAAAAGAGCAACATGCAGTGTCATTTCCAGCCAGAAATAAATGAAAATTCACTCAGTTGGGCCAGAGTATGAATATCCATCCATCCATTTTCTGAGCTGCTTATCCTCACAAGGGTCGTGGGAGTGCTGGAGCCAATCCCAGCTATCATCGGGCAGGAGGCGGGGTACACCCTGAACTGGTCGCCAGCCAATCGCAGGGCACATATAAACAAACAACCATTCACACTCACATTCACACCTACGGGCAATTTAGAGAGAGGCAGACGCTCTAACGAGTCGTCCACCGTGCCGCAGTATGAATATCTTTGGGCTTAAACAGATGCTATATTCAGCACCATGGACAGTTATTATGAGTCCTTGAGCTTGATTGTTAAAGAAAAGAAGCCTCGGTACTGCATGCCACAGTGTACTGATGATACACACTGATTCAATAGATTTGTCTGTTCACTGAATGGGTAATAGCTTAAAAGGGAGGATTTGTTACTGGGCCGTAATTGGTTGAGTTAGATTCCGTTTCCAGGTCTTAAAACTTGCGCTCGCACTTAAACCTCTTCATGCGGAAATGTGAGCGAAAGCACATTGGAGCCCACAGTGAGAAAGGCGATTGAAGCAAAGTCTTTTAAAGCCTCTTCACTGTCAGCCAAGTGCCAAGCGAGATAGAGAGAAGAAAACCACAAAATAGGCTAGAGGGCGAATGTTCAAAAGCTGATCGTTCCCTGGCATCTCCAGTAGACACATCATCCTGTTCCACCGCTCATTTTACAGTATCACACTGCAAAACTAAAAAAGCAAGGAAAAAGTAATGAAATGAGAAATATACAGTGGTCCCTTGAGATAGGAGTGACCCGACTTGCTAGTTTTTCGAGACGATAACTGTCAAATTGAACTTAAAACAAAGAGAATTACAAATTGTGTATTGAAAACAACCACACAGCATTGCCTTCCAATAGCTTAATGTTAACTCACAATGCGAAATGGCAAATAAAAACGGGTTAAATGACATTGATAGTCGCGGTGTTATGGCCCTTTAAACAATAGATATTTGAACACAAATGGTGCATCAATACATGAAGACAGACAGTAGAAAAATACTCATGTATGTTTTCTTTATCCATTTTTTTCTCCATCCATCCATTTTCTGAGCCGCTTATCCTCACAAGGGTCGCGGGCGTGCTGGAGCCTATCCCAGCTGTCATCGGGCAGGAGGCGGGGTACACCCTGAACTGGTTGCCAGCCAATCGCAGGGCACATACAAACAAACAACCATTCGCACTCACATTCACACCTACGGGCAATTCAGAGTCTTCAATTAACCTATACTGCATGTTTTTGGGATGTGGGAAGAAACCGGAGTGCCCGGAGAAAACCCACGCAGGCACGGGCAGAACATGCAAACTCCACACAGGCGGGGCCGGGTATTGAACCCCGGTCCTCAGAACTGTGAGGCAGACGCTCTAACCAGTCGGTCACCGTGCCGCCTATTTTCTTTATCCTCAGTGAAAATTGACTCACGTAACTGCTGTTTACTGAGTCACTTCAAGTATGCGTGAGTGTTCCTAAGTCTGCATGTCTGTGTGATGGTTCCCTCGGTGGCCAAGTTCACACTCCAAAAGCAGTCACAATGAATTAATCATGTTGCAAAAACTGTTCAATTATTTACATTCTAATTATGTTATTACTAAATGCTTTATAAAGTAAATATTTGTTTCCTTCTGAAGAGAAACATTTTTGTTGAGCTTTTTTGGGGGGAGGCTGAAACGGACTAATGGCATTTCCATTCATTTTAGTGGGGAAAGATGATTTCAAACTAGTGTTTTGAGTCATGAGTGTGTGTGTTCACGGAACAAATTAAACTCGTATCTCAAAGCAGCACTGTAATAGTTAATTGAAACAAACTGATCTGCCAATAGAATGGAAAACATTTGACTCTGCAAGATTTCTTAAAACATAGCTACCCTAAAATAACCCCCACCAATTTCCTAGTGTATTTCAAAATCTACACTTATCGAATTATGGTCATTCTTATTTCAAGCTAAAATTACTCAAACATCCGCAAAACTGCTTCAATAACCTTCAATAAGGAAGCGAAACGTGTGGTAACTCTGCGTAATAAGAGAATTGTGAAAATGGAAGCTGAGTTTGGACGAAGATGGAAGCTGAGTTTGGACACTAATATTATCAGGACAAAGTAAATGTTAATTGCTGTATAAGGTTTTATAATTAAAGATTTAAGTAAATACTTGTACTTTTGTAATCTTTGTCTCAAATATGGAAGGTATATATACTGTTTACATATTTTAAACATTCTGGTACCCACATACACATCCACGAAAATTCCTTGGTGGGGGTGGGGGTGGGGGGGCAAATCCGACTTCGCGGTTGTTCACCTTTCGCGCGGGGTTCTGGTCCACATTAACCGTGAAAAACGAGGGAATCTTTGTTAGAGTTAGTTTTTCCAGTGCATCACTTTCAATTACGGTGTCAGACGCATTTGAACCTAACAGAATTAGGTTTCCTAAAATGGCTGCCTAAATGATACTGAATTTAGCAATTTAAAATGTGTTACACTTTATGCTCTCAACTTGAGAACTTTCTTTAACCCCCTCATTCACTCCCCCGCCACCCTTGTTTCCTTTCCTTGTCCCTTGTTTTGTCGCTTAGCAACAGATTTGTTGCATGAGTGAGAACCCAAATTGTCTGCGGCCGGGGCTATCATGATGTGCCGTTTGGGGTGTTTACAACAACATGGCTGTATAGTGTGTGTGTGTGTGTGTGTGTGTGTGTGTGTGTGCGCGCGCACGTCTGCTGTTTACCTGGAGGCTCCCGTGTTGTTTCATCGTTTGCACGCTGTGTGTACGCCTCAGGAAAATGCTACCTCACACAAAATGTGGTTCTTACAAAGGGTTCCCTGGACTCCCAGGGGTCCGTGAGCCGTAGCTTGGGGATGCGCAAAATCATTTGTTGTGTCAGTTTAAACTGTGCATACATGCATATGGGGATTAGAGAGTCACTCGTATCTCAAGGCACCACTGTATTAAAACATTTTTGTAGTTATCTTAATATAACTATTTCTTTCTAGAAAATATTCAACTTTTTAAATTCCTCCGCCATTTAGGGGTGCACATGACATTTATAGATTAGGAAGGGATCCTTTCATACAAGAAGTTTAAGAGAACCCCTGAGCTAAATAGGGAGACATCTGCCTGTTTCCGTTACTGTCCTATTATTAGCACATCTTCCTACGTCGAAGAAAGCAAAAAATACAACATCATCACTTTCCCGAGTTCTCAGTGTTCATTTATGGATGCTCTCATGTCCCAGTTCTAATATTCAACACACACCTATTCTATCTGAGAGCAGTTGACTTGCTGACAGTAGGCACATGTCAGTACTTAGCCGTGGATGTGCTTACGAGGTGATGACTGCAAAATGCAGCCTGAGCCAAACGTCCAAGAGAATTAAAAGTCTGCTGAATGGATGATGGATGAAATATTCCACTCAGTTTCCTGGCAGGGTATCTGGGAGGTTACCCGAGAGTACTCGGCTACTCTTGGAGACTCATTAAAACTAGCGATTCGTTGTTGACTAATAACCTCTCAAGGCACAATCAAGCATTTAATTCTCTAATTCATTTAATTCTCTGTTCTTGCTCTTCAAATGCTATGTAATTATCTGGTCTTTTGTCAGATAACTTTGATATCCTTTGTGAAATATGCTCTGTGTATGGGGTCTGGTTCTAAGTAGGAATGGGAATAGAGTAATCCCCTGCATATTCAAAATTCAGCGTTTTTTTTTTTTTTCCCTGTGGAACCTATCCCCAGCTATGCTAAAAAAATTCAATGATTTGCATTTTTTTGTTGTCTTTCTGAAACAACCTAACATGCCACAAGATGGCGCCAAAGCCCTGTCGGAATAGGAAAGAAGTGCAGTAACTCAAGGATGTATGTTGAACTTGTATGTCGAGAAGGAGCTACGTTTAGCCTGGGTTGTTAGCAGAACTCACAGAAAGTCTTTGCCCCACGTGTGCATTAACACGCACATTTCAGGTGCATGAAAGACAATTTGAGTTATGACCGTGGTTGCAGAACAATTTCAAGTCATATCTCAAGGCACCACTGTATTTATACAGTATACCATAGCACTCCTAATATAATGTATATACAGCTATTCAGTTGCTGCCTTGTACTTGTGACGTGTAATGACAAAGTTGATTCTCATTTAATCTTTATCCAGGCAGCACCCAGCAAGTGGTTATAGTGTTTATTTCGGAAGACTGATAACCAATCAATCAACAAAGAACGATCAAAACATGGCCTCCCGCTTTGCGTGCTTGGCAGAGGTAATAAACCCCGTGGTATGTACAGGCAATCTTACAAACAGAAAGCGACAAATCCCTACTGTTCCTGGAAGAACGCAGCTTGTCTATAATTGATCCATTCTCAGTCAAAGTTGTCGCCGCATTTGTTTCAATAGGAAAACATGAATTGAGATACTAGTGTTTTGAGTAACCAGCGTCGTCACGGAACAAATTCCTTTATTACTTTTACTAAATTACCTTATGACTACAATGAAGTTGCCCAGGGAGTTGAATTCCATCCATATTATGTGGACTACAAAGGCAGTGCTGAAGCCTGTGAGGAAGGAATGCAACAAGTAGTAAATGGGACAGGACAGAGGTAGTATTATATTCTAAAAACCACAGATTAGCTATTTTACATGCATGCCACGTCCTGTCATTCATATTGAGATTATTCGACTGCATTGTGGCGTGAAAAGCACTTCGCAGTGCTGTGCTTGTGCCTATTGATTGGCTTCCGACTGGGGAGTATGTGGCATCATCCACTATAAAAGAAAACCAATTTCTGCTGCTTGTTTTCCTAAATGGCCTCCGACTTGATTATGCTGAGGTGGAAGTAATTTCACGATTGATCTGTACAACTGCTCTCTTGTTGCTCCTTAACAGTAAGCGTGCTATGTATGTGTGGGTGTGTTTGTGAACATGTGTACAACTGCTTGGTTATCATCCTTTTGGAAAGACAACCACTCACTCCTTGATACATAAATGCACACTTAGCTTCAGGTGCATGAGCTGAAATAAGCACTATTACCCACACCAAATTCCATACATTTAATTTCTTGCAGGATCACGGACGATTCATTGATTAGAATCTAAACAACAATCTGACCGCTCTTTTCTCAATCAGGTCGATAGAAAGGAAGTTGCAAAGACCCATCCTGGCCAAGTCTCGCACCCTACCCAGCATCCCTCAGTCGCCGCGGGTGTCCAGGGTGCATCACTCTGATCTCATCGGAGGAAGTCCTCCTCGCAGAAAGAACCCACCGCCCACTGCCAGCAACCCAAAAGCCTGCACACTGCCACCTGCAGGTGAGCGCAATGAGTTCAATCAACAAGCTAGTACAGTGTTCCATGCTGTATCATTGTTCATTGTTCAGGATACCCTAGATTTTGTAAGCAAATGTTTTATTCACAGCGGATAGGGACTGACCCCTGCCACGAATAGAGGAAATCTGTGAAAAATTGTCACACAAAAAAACAGGCCATTCTTTATTTTTATTATTTTATCGTCTTTATAACTATAATTACTTATCCTCTACCAGCTGAAGAACATATCCAGAATGACAGGTTGTACGGTCCAAGCAGACCAGGAGAAACAAATCCATGCTTTTATCTCCAGGAGACTTGACTATTGTAATGGTCTTCTGACTGGACTCCTCCAAAAGTATTCAAAGCATAGAACAGCTTCAGTTTGTTCAGAACGCTGCAGCTCTATTTCTGACCAGAACAAATTTGACATTATGTATGAAATGTGGTACATAATTTCTTTTTTTGCCTTGCCTTACTGTGACACTACGTTGGTTCGGAAATGTGCACCTGGAGAGGAGCACCGCATCAATTTCATCTTGCTGTCTTGTTTCAGATTACTGAGCTTGGCAGCTCTGTGTGTTATTATTTAGCCCAAGTACTTGTATTTTATAGTGCAGACCCATCAGTGTGCTTGTTTCCCCCCTGCCCCGTTCCTGCTGCTCTGTTGCTAATATAAAAATCGAGAGACTTAACGTGCCCACTTGTTGCCTAGCAACGGCTGTCATTGACCATAATACTGCTGCGCCTCTGTCTACCCCTCTTGCTCATTATCTTTCTGTTAGTGCTCAAAGTTTTTTTTTGTCAATGCCAACACTGGCAGACACTTGGTAAAACTAACGTATGGGGACATGACAAGTAATATGCAATTACAATTTGTAATGCATTATTAATAATGCATTAATAGTAATGCATAACACAAGCCACCACTGTATTGATTCAGGAAACTCTAAACATTGTTAAGAGGGGCTTAAATTACTTTTTTTTTCCACTATTTGCGGCAGGGCTTGGTCCCTACTCCCCATGAATAGCAGGGAATTACTGCATTGTTAATCTTTAATGACTAAATATTTTCTGGAGCGGTTCAGCGTGAGCCAGAAAAAGAGCCCCTTGAATTTTGTTGCACATCCAGTTAAATGTGGCAACATTGATAGAGAGGCCATTTCTCACAGTGAATAATGCATGAATATCCTTTTATTTTCCCAGGCGAACTGTGGCGCTTGGAGGATGACTTGGAGGTTGAAGACGAGCCAGAGCGAGGGGAAGCCAGACCTCGCTCCCAGTCGCCCTTTTCTCACTTCCGGGCACGCGCCGCATACCTCCGTAAAAGCATCTCCGCCGATAACCACCTGGACATGAACTGCGACTACAGCTCAGGGACTGCAGTGGAGGACAAGCCCGCCCGCAGCAGTAAGGCGAAGCTGAAACGGAAATTTGTGAGTTTGAGAACTCCTGTTCACATTTTTACGAGATTTAACGGCTTTGTGAACTTTTAATTCCACATAGTGCCTACTTTCAATAGATAGGTAGCTAAATTAAAATGAAATACAAGCATAGAGATGGAATAGTAACATTCTGTTCTTTTGATGTGAAACATAAATATCATACTGAATAACCACTTGATGGCAGAAGGCCCTCCAAAGCAAACATTACACACGGTTGTCACTTATAGATTTATACAGTAAACCCGAGTGCTGCCACGATTAGCGAAAAAAAGTAATTGATGCCCCGTTAAACTGTTTAGAATTGCCTATATTAGTATTTTAAACTGTAAATATTCCACAGACAATGGTACCAAAACAGTTTAATTTGATTTTGAACGCATTTAACAACAATACCCTTAAAATAATTGGCTTACAGAAAATTTTATTTCGATAATGCAAATGTACGTGGTGAAGACTCTGTGTAACAACCCAGGCTAAACTTTAGCCCCTCCCCGAGATACAAAGAACTTTCCCATTCGACATGTATCACGCCTTTAACAATATTTTCTTGACACCAATTATTACTTTTCTGTTAGCTAAGGCTTTGGTACCATCTTGTTGCATCTTATAGTGTCATAGAGAGACCGGGGGGGGAAAAAAGCATGAATCGTTGCAGGGAGGAGGCTACTTTATAAATACCGTGATGCTTCGAGAGCTGAGTTCAATTCGTTCCGTGCCCACGTTCACCTCAAAACACTCTTATCTCAACCTATGTTTCCCTATTGAAATGAATGGAAGTGGGAATTTATCCTTCCCATTCATCCTCATTACATAAATCATGTTAGGTATATAAAACCTCAGACTAACATAAAAACCTCTTTGAAATGGGTGACTTTTCACACATGACATCAACTTTTAAACCACAACCCCAAAACCTGAGGGATAGCATTAACCCGATGTAACACTTGCTAGTGCACAATTGATTTCACATTTGTCACTCTTTATCATCTGGTGATAGTTCCGCTGAGAAAAGTGCTGACGACATGTATGCTGCTTTAAATTGAATCATTAAGCGGGAAGTCAGCACCATTAAATCTTTCATCAAGCGAATTGTCTGCCGCAAAAACAACTAGGGTATTGTTGACATGGCCTATGCACAAACAGTTTAACTCAGAGAATGTCTTTGTTCCCTCATTGAGTCACGGTTGACCTCGTAGTCTGTGTTTCTATAACTGTGCAAGTTGTTTGTCTGGCTTAAATTTTATGACTTTGGGCTGCTTTTCATCAGGCCTTTGGCTGTAATGACTTAGACAAGCGCAACATACTTGAACTACACTATTGGCATTAAAGATTGAAGACCTTTCTTTTGTGTCTTGGTCACCGGATCAGGTAACTGAAGACCCCATTAGCAGGCTTAGCTTTGTAATTGGTTCTCCAGTGTCACAGATGCAACTGGACGCTAGCGTGGGCTGGCTATGCTCATGTGGGAGAACTGAGTTATACATGCAACGTGTTTATGGACCCAAGATATTTCTGTGGAAATTGATTACCGCTACGGGAAGAAATCTTCACTTGCAAGTTGTTGAAAGCGGTTACTAATACAGAATTCATTTTGTAGATTGATACTAGGCTTCACATTGCTGGTAGGGGAGTACAATTTAAAGACAGACTCCACAGCGGAAAAAGAATTGAAAGAGCTCATCAGCCAACCAGATTTTATTAGTTCAATGCCATGGCGGTTGTTCTGGATCTTAGGAGCTGCAGTTGTTTTGGGGTGAGACTCACACAGTTTGTATTCCATTTTTTCTTCAGTATTGATTCCTCTATTATCTCATGCGATCTTCCCAAGCCCTCCTTGTAGCAATAGTAATGCTCACTTTTGATCAAGTAGATATTCATTTAATAATACAGCAGAACTGCCAAAGTAAAAAAATGCTTGGTGACTTGCAACTTAAGGTAATAGGGACTGAGCCCTGCTGCCAATGGCAAAAAATCCACAAGTAATTGACAACTCCCTCCCCCAAATATTCCTAATTACATTTCATAGTTTACGATGTAAATAAACAAACAATGATCCTGTAAAAGTTTAATATAATTGAACTCTTCTTGCACTATTTCCCTTAAAAATTAAATTTTGGGAATTTTTCACAGAATAGCTGGGGATAGGTTCCACAGAAAAAGACCCAAATAGGTGAAAAACACAAAGCCTTTACCAAGTATACAGGCAATATTTAAAGTAACATTTTAGCATTCCCAACTTCCCACATATGTATACAGAAGTACATTTGTCTTTTACTGGATCTTATTAGGTTGTGCAGATAACCTGTGAGCATATACGATTGGTAGATTGTATATACATTGCTTTAGTTCCAGATAGATTATCAGCCCCTCTTGAGATAGAGGCTTCATGAGTCTGTCTTCACCCTGATAATGCAACGCCCTCCATTTGAATTGATCTCTTCCACATTTTGTTCCATGGTCTGATTTATGAAATAATTCAGTCATGGAGTCTATCTCTCCACTCCGTCATTCATCCCTTTCCCTTTTTTTAAAATATATATATATATATATACTCAATTTGTTATTACTACAAGGGGAGTACTTAGAGAGCAGTTCATCGCCGTCCATCACTTTTACACCTTTTGGCATGTTCCCTCGTTGAAAATGGAAGTGACGAGAGTAACTGCAGTTGAGAACAGCTGGCAGTCATAAGCAGCGGGAATGCTGCAGTGAGCTGAAACTCAGACATGGTGAATCAACAATGAGGACTAATGCAGTGGCACATAATTAAGTAAAAACATAGAATTGTGTACTGGTGTGCAGTTAATTGGAAAATGGAGGGGACTAGAGTCAGTTAATTACCCATCTATTTTTCTCGGCAAGTACTGAGGCGATAGATTGTTAAAAATGAAAGTAAACTTAATGAATATTTAATAAACCTGCTTTCTTTCTAATAGTCTATAGAGGGTGACTCTCCCGCTTACAAAAACAACCGAATTTTGTCCACAATTTGTTTTGGAACAATTGTATACCGTAACTCTATTGGTCATGCCCCTTTGCTCCACTGATATGAAGGACAATTGTTGCAATCCTTTATGCTCTCAACAAGTTTGGTGTTTAAGTTGATTTTAACTCGTTGTGTCACTTAACCAGGAAAGAAGACAAGACATTGGCATAAGTCGATATGGTTTTAATTATAGTATTCTTCTCATTTTGATAAAATGTTCCAAGTTCTTAAAATGTTTAAACCAAGTACCACCTTAACAAAATACTTGGCTCTCAAAGTAAAACCATCATGACCAACATTGAATAATAGAAATGTGGCAAGCCCAAGGCTAAGGACTTATTCCTAAAAAGTACATTTAATATTATTGCAATCTACCGTAACAGTTTGAAAAACAATCCTAAACATTATTTAATACCACTACAACCATGATATTCAATAATCTTTTAGCATTGTTGACCCTGAGTCAGACACTGACGCTGCACTGTTAGTACCTTTGCTGTCAAATTAACAGGAAAACATCTGTCACTTTCTCCTTCCTGTGAGCAGTTAATCGAGAGCAGGGATCTGTGGTGACATGCAAATGTTACTGCCATGAAAAATTTGTGAGAATGTGTCTCCTTTATTGTGCCTCAGTTTCTGCAACACCGGGTGAGTACACTTGCTAGTGTAACCCACGAGCTAAGAAAGCACACGCCGTATCATCGCTGTTGATTGAATGGGTGTAAACATATAAAGCTTTAGTCACGCTTGTTTGCAGCACTTTGCTGCGCCACTCTCTGTTTGCGTACTCTGACGCTGGTTTTCCAGATGACTCATGCGTTTTTTTTTTTTTTTTTTTTTTTTTTTATAAAACTGAACCAGAGGAGGCCATTTGATAAGTTGTCATGAATACGAGGCAAAGCAAATCATTTCCTTTTTGCGAGATTAAAAAAACAAAACAAAACAAAACAAAAAAAAAAAGCCCCACAGGAGACCCCAATGGGACGCATATCTAACTAGAGGATATACATACATCCTCACACACACGCCGCTCTCTGTGGTGCACAATTGTCCCAGTGACGTCAATGATCTTAAGCACGTCGTGGGCTGTCTGAATGGTTCACGGGAAATGTTATTGTTCCCCGTGGTCGAGAGCCCACTTTGATCGGATTCATTAATTCTGTCAGAAAAACAGACTCTGTGTGATCACACATCCTCAACCCCACGCTTCATAGGCAGTCAGACATACTAAATAGATAGATTGGTGATATTGGATAGGCTTTGCAGAGGTATCGGCACATAGTAGAAACAGGAGGTGGGGTAAGTCACATAGGCGTAAGTCTCAAGTCCTAACCAAGTTTCAAGCAAGTCTCAAGCTACTGTGCCAAAAATGAACACCTAAGGACAGTTTCGATTCTTCAAGGCCCGCAGAATTCAAGGAAAACCCCCGTTCATTCACATTTTTTGGGGGGAGCTGATCCTTATTCACTTTTTTTTTTTTCTCAGAAAATTTTTTTTTTCATGGTAATTAGAATGAGAGTCAGTTCTTCACAGATTTTTCTCTTTGCGGTTGGGTGCGAATAGCGGGAGTTCAGTGTATATACTTTTTGTGACATTTTTGTTTGTGCTGTGAGCTAAATTTTTAATGTAAAATATGTGCCTGGGTTCAATGAAGGTAAACACACCATTTTAGGTGTATTTTCCCCTGAATATTTCTGTCAATTTCATATCTTGTCCCGCCTTAGGGCATTCAAATGCAATGTTACACTGAGATTAAATAAAAAGTAGAAAGTTGAAATCTAAGAAGGTTATTATATTATCACCCTTGTCATTTTTCAATGAAGAAAATAGCATTTTGCATTATGTGGCTCATTAAATAATAGTGGTGCACTGCTGTTAACAGCAAGAGTGGGGTGACATAAAAGGGGCTGGGGTGGGTTTAAGCCACGTAATTCTCTGATTATAGTCATAGTCAAAAGTTGACCCGGTCGTTATAGCAACACATCAGCATAGAGTTATGATAACGATGGTCGTGCTTTGCCAGGTTCGGGGGTCCCGTTGAGCCTTAATGGAAATGTCAGCTTTTGTCTAGTTCAAGTGCACTCCAGAACAGGGCAGATGTCGGGCAGCACACCATCAGTTATTTCGGGGCTCCGCTGTTCCATCAAGCCGCCAATTTCCAGTGGCCTCAATTGAAACAGGATACAGGAGTGCAGCCTCAAGGCCTTTGCTGCATTAGCGCCATGATTACTTGAGTAATTAGCCTGATGATACGGCCCGCGTGGAGCCAGTGGAAGGACCGACAGTCGCTGGGAACTCCTCCAAGTTGTTTTCTTTCCTTCCTTTCATTTCTTGCCTCTTACCTTTGCAGACTTACCATGCCGTTCGCTTGCAGTCATTGCAGAGTTGTCGTCTTTCCTCACGGGGGTAATGGGAAGCAGGACCACAAACGACGGGTGGAAGATTCCTGCGGCTACTTGGCCAGAGACTCCCAATTAAATTTGATGAGCTCAAGTTACTTATACGGCGCGGGTGTGCGCCAAAGTGCTTAAGAAAACTTTCAGCGCTGATTTAGTTCACAAATCCAGACTCAGCTGTCCAAGATCAACACACCAGCGCTGGTGTACTGTGGATTTTCGAATTTGCATTTAGCTTATCCTTATCCACTGCGAGGAAGAGTTATGCAACGCAATAATAAGCTTAAAATCCTAGGTTGCTTGTCAAAAACATAAAAAAGGAGAAAAATTGCTGTTTGGCCATTTAGTATGTACGATTTAATTTGTTGCCAGTTGTTATCTATCCATCCATCCATTGTCATACCTGGTTATTTATTTTTCAGTGTACTTGGAGTTACTTTTTATACTGTAAAAATCAATTTATACTGGTATCTTGACTTTCAAGTGCACGACTTTTGTGTTCTTCAAGTTACAAGCTGTAGTTTGGTCGTTTATTATTATTATTATTATTTTTTTTTAATACATTTTTTTCTGATTGTTTGTATTTATTGCAGTTAAGTTTAATTCATTCCATGACCACGCTCGGACCTCAAAATACTTCTCGAATCTCTAATCATCCTACCTGATTGAAATGAAAGGAAATGCCCTTCATCCAGTCCAGCCTCCCAAAAATGACAAAAATGTTTGTCATTTGTTTTTCGCACACAAAAAAATACTTTATAAAAACATGCAGTAATGACATAATGAAATAGAATGTGAAGAATTCAAACTTTTTTGCCACATTTTTTGCTTAAATTTGATGGACATTGTGCTGCCCTTTCTGGTGAGTGCGCCTTGGCCACCTGGGAGCAGTATAAGATTATTCTTCACAGTGGATAAAGAATATATACCTGCGAGATATGTTATATTGTCTGCGGACATGTGTTGCTGCACTGTTCGTGTTCAAATAGCCATTGCTTAAGGGTTACAACACTGTGACACCGTTGCTGTTTATGTATTTATAGTTGTTGTTGTGGATCTATGTGCCTTGCTATTGGGCTGGCGACCAGTCCAGGGTGAACTCCACTTCTTCCCCAAAGCCAGCTGGGATAGACTCCAGCTCACTTGCGACCCCAATGAGGAAATGGTATTTAAAAAACCAAAACAAACAAAGCACTTTTTTTAAGTTGGAAAGGAAGCTATACCCCCAAGCAATTTACCTAAAGTGATATTATCTTACCATAGCTTGATTAAATACTGTGCTTCTTAAAGTTCTCATTTGCTTCTAGTTATTCCAACTCCCATCAGCATTTGTGTTCACCACTGCCAACTGTGTTCATTCTGTTACTGGCCACACTGTGGCAGCATAATGCCACCAAACAGAAGTCCTCCTTGCCCGTGCAAGACTCTTGCTGTGCTCATGTCTATGCCTGTGTGTGTGTGTATGTGTGTGAGAAGTGTTACCTGGATGGCAATGAAGGTTTCTCACTGGTGACTCATTCATCCTGAGGTGACTAAACAGCTAGACAGCCCCCTAAGTGCCACCGGAGCCAAAGTTAGTTAGTCTGTAGATGGCCGACTGACATCCATTATCTACGCAAACGTTTACTGGAAGACACAGCAGGTGACGAAAACACACGAGAGCGCACAGGAGAAGCCGGGCTTTTGGCCCCATTGTGACAAGTTAAAGAAATGTATTTATTTATTTTATTTTTTTTTCCTGCGCTCAGCATTTCTCCCCTGCTGAGCCTGGGTTTGAGAGTAGGGGTTGTGAACTGGTGGCCCAGCAGGACTATTAGTTTCCCAACTTTTATTGAGTCAAGGCACACATTTTACATGAGGAAAAATGCCACGGCATACCACTAAACAAGCTATTCGCTCGAAGTCAGCTGGCATAGGGTCCAGCTCCCTGTGACCCTGAACAGGATAAGCGGTATAAAAAATGGATGGATGCTTTATTGTACTGAAACTCCTCATTTGAGTAACAGGACTGAAAGTAACAGGAATGAGTTTTAGTATAGATTGAGCAAATACATGAAATATGGCCACGCCATTTATGCTAATAAGATGTTGATGATAAGCACACAGTTATTCAACAAAACAATTGTAGTGTAAATCTCATCAAATGTACAGGAAAACAAAAAGACTGAACTTACTTTTGGTCTTGACATGGCCTCCAGAGGATCTGAATGAAGCCTCTTCCTTTGGACAATGTGACTTGTGGAATATTCAACATTTTTCAGAAGGCAGTAATGTGTTAATCCTGGATTAACAGGATTGAGTGAAAACCCATGGACACGACTAAAGTGTGATTACAAACTAATTGCTTGCTAACGTTTCGGAAAAATTGCAGACCTCATCGAATATGGATGAACTCCTGTTGTAGGGGATTTTAATTTGCATGGGAATGTTTTCCGGTGCCTCTTTAGTTGCCAGTGGCAACCGGCGAAACGATGTGTCGACCTGCCTCTTGTTCCCGCTCTCTGTCATCGTCCAGCTTTCTGCCTCCGCTTGCAATCGTTGCTTTTACTGACATGGAAGCTCTTGCAGAGGATTACAGAGTCAGGAGTCCACTTATGATGATCTTGTATAAATCCCTCTCCTCTTCCTCTTCATTAAATAATCATGGGTTAGACACCAGAACAGCTTTCAGTCAATTCCCACCGGACTCAAGGTTGCTTTCTCACTATGACGTGGAGAAAACTCACGCAAGCGGGGGGGGGGGGGGGGGGGGGGGAGACCCTTGGAGTTCAATATGTAAAACAATTCAGTGTCAGTCCAGAATAGGTAACATTGTTTGATTTCAACCACTTGTCAAAAACAGAGCGTCCCTTAAAGAGTGAAATGTGCGCTCCAGCACGTTGTGTGGAACATGCAGCCTCTCAGCAGCTGTTGGTGGCTTTTGATGAAGGGGGCTCTCGGCAAGCCCTTTTCCAAACAGAGGCTGACACACGGGCTCTGCGAGGGCATTTCGCATGCCTACGAGCTCGCTGACTTAGACCCCGCGGAGCCACTTGAGCACACTCTGTCCCGTTTTAGAGGCTCTGTCTGTCGGATCAAGCGTCACGAGAAGGTACCTGTTTGAACTTCACCACCCACTTCTGGATTAAGTATTGCCAGATCATCTCCGTTATATATGCGGCTTCGAGAAGTTCTAAAAAATGTTGGGTCCAGGGACCACTTTCAGGGGATAATTTTTTCCAGGGATCCTCTCCTAATCCTAATACCAAATAAACACATTTACCATATGTAATCCTAAATGCAAAATTGCCTACACAGATGCCTTGAGATATGAGTGACCCCACTACAGTCTTTCGAGCTGTCTTGGCAGATCTTCTGCTTTGACTTAAGAGCAAAGATTTGAGATATTAGCGCTGTATGCTGGCAGTGAACTCAACTGAACTCACTTTACAACAAGCAGCAGTTTGGCAGATAGTGAATAATTCAAAAAATTGGCTTCAAGGTCTTTATTGCCTTTCCCAGTTAAGTCTGCTTGCATGTTTTAAGCAAGAGATATTTTAATCAGTGCATCAACACGTGTAGACAGACAAAATTGTTGTTTTTTTGGGAAAGCTGGTCTGGATTGTTTATTTTCGAGAAAAAAGTTGTAATATTACGTTTACAAATTCCTATTTTTAGATTTTTAAAAAACAAACAAACAAAAAAGTTGTAATGTTATACAAATAGTCATATTTCAAGAAACATAGGTTGTACCCTTTACAAGAACAATGATGTATTGTGTTGGTGTAAAAAGTCGATTATTTCGTGAATAAAGTTGTATTTTTCTCAGATACTATGTTAAAGTCACAGTCACAGAGAAAAGTCATATTTTAACAAGTGAATTTAAAAAAACAAATGTATTCTCTCAACATTATGCCTTTTATTCTCTAAAAAAATGACTTTATTCCTGTACCAACACCCCTTTTGTTGTAATAATATAATAATATAAACATTTTTATTCATGCATGGATATCCAATTTATGTGTTATGTCACAATCATATCAGAGCTTTTAATTGGCCCCAAGTTAGGGTAGGGATGAGTGATTGTCCCTATATACTGTATAGGTATGCACTTTTAAAAAATTCTCATTTATTTATGATGATTTTGTGAAAACCCAAACAATGGCTTGCGGACCCCAGTAGGACAACCGCTAGCTTAGACACTTTTTTTAGGCTGAAGAAGCACCGTGGCTAGGTGTCTCTGCAGTTTCTTCCAGGATTGACGATGTGACCTCGGTGGTTCCAACAAGTCTGTGTTTGCTGTGCCTTTTGAAAGCTCTTCTATTTTCATTTGATAAGTGTTTGATTGCAATCACTCCGCTCTGCTCGTCTCTCCTCACATCCTCCTCCCACTCATTTATTTTCTTTAGCACCCAGCGTGTTTTTCCAAGTAAGCCAGTACAAAACAAACACTATTGATTTCTCCTCCCCCCTCGTGCCTCTGTGCCCTCCTCCTCTCCTCCTCCCAATTTTTCCTCGACTATCAGCCCTATCGGCATACGCGCGCATTTCCTTCTCTATTTCCCCTCCGCTGACCTGTCCCTTAATTAACCCGCTGCAGTTGCAGCTCGGGATCCGGCTAGTTGTCAACCAGATCCCTACCTGTCCGGGGTTAGCCTTGAGTGGGCCCGAGCCGGGGCTAGAGCTTGGCTTTCGAGTGGTTCTCAGGGTCTTGGGCCCTCAGGCACAAAAGGAGGGCCAAAAGCATTTCTTTGAGAGCACCAAATCTCCTGTCCCCTCGCCTCCCTTTTCCCGGGCCTCCCGTCCTCCATCCCGGCTTGGCCTCCCCTGTACCCCCCTCCAGACTCTCTGTCTGCGCTGACACTGCCTTTAATAAGGGGGAGGAGTGGGGAAGACTGTTTATTTGTGTGCTGCGAGGTTAAAAACTTCCCCCTTAATTGGTATTCCGGTAACACTTTCCAATAATGGGGCGAGCAATTTCCTTGAAATTGATGTGTGTCCACCACAAGTAAAAACAGTACTTCTAGCTTTCACTCACCCATGGATGACCTACACTTGTGCTGCCTTTCTTGTGCATGTCGTCGTGTGTGCGTGCCAGCGTGAGAAATCGTGTGACTGGCATGTTTGGCTTTTTAGTGTTTGTACAACGGATAGCGCACATCAAACTCACGACTCACTGTATTTGTTCTGTGACCAAGCTACTCATTTGTTTCCATCCCTCCATGCATTCATTTTCTGTACCGCTTTTCCTCACGCGGGTCAAAGCTATCTTCGAGCGAGAGGCGGGGTACACCCTCAACTGGTCGCCAGCCAATCGCAGATTAGATTTGTTTATCAAATCATTTTTCACCATTGAAATTCCAGCAATTACACAAATACAATTTTCAGTTTTAATGAATGTGTTACCCCTTCGCTTATAGAAAAAGCAAATGACAGAGACATTATTAGAAAAACTAAAAAATAAAATAAAATGAAAGGCTAGATTATTTAAAAAAAGTGGGTGTGGCGGAAAAGTGAGAGTTTGTGATTGTGTGTAACTTTGTATGTGTGTGAGAGAGACAGAGAGAGAGAGAGAGAAAGAGAGAGAGAGTTTGTGAGATTGTGTGGGTGAGGATGAAATGAATGTCAGAGTGCATGAGAGTGTGTGAGTGTGTGTGTACGTGTACGATAAATGTACACATGCGTGTGCCTCAGCAATGATCGTTTTCAGATAGTTTGTCCTGCCGTTTTTCTGCCAGTGCACCTTTTATCCCCGCACTCAAAGTCAGCAAATAAATAAATAAATATTTTCACTTTCATTCATTCCGTACGCCATTGAGTGACAGCGGCACCACATTGAAAAGCTTCAACAAATCCACAGTAGAAAGTCTTTTTTCGCCCCCCTCGCGGCTGTGCTCAGTCAGCGCCGGTGTGTGAGAAAGTGTGCAAACACAAACATCTCCCCGGGCTGCAGACTGCATCCTTGGCCGACAGGGTGACCGCCAAATAGGACTTGCGGTGTGATGATGGTGGGTGTTAAACGTGTGTGTGTGCGAAAGGGGAGGCCTTGCGCATAAGACGTGGCGTGTGTCAATAGGTGCGCGGGGAGAGTGCGATGAATGCAGGATTTCTACGCAAGTATGGAAAAGTATGATATTTGAATTTATACATTTCCAGCTCTGGTATTATATAGAAAATATTCGTTTCCGAGACTGATACGACTATTCTAGTGTCTAAACTATACAATTAAGAATAAGTGATGGCTTGAGATACAGTTTTTTTTTTGTTCTGTGCTCATGCTTGTAACTTAAAGCCCTCAAATCAAATCATCATCTTTTCCATAAATGAAATCTTGTTTTTCACGAGGAGAAATATCCATCCATCCATTTTCTGAGGCGCTTATCCTCACAAGGGTCGCGGGAGTGCTGGAGCCCATCCCAGCTATCATCGGGCAGGAGGCGGGGTACACCCTGAACCGGTCGCCAGCCAATCACAGGGCACATACAAACAACCAACCACTCACATTCACACCTACGGGCAATTTAAAGTCTTCAATTAACCTACCATGCATGTTTTTGGGATGTGGGAGGAAACCGGAGTACCCGGAGAAAACCCACGCAGGCACGGGGAGAACATGCAAACTCCACACAGGCGGAGCCGGGATTTGAACCCCGGTCCTCAGAACTGTGAGGCAGACGCTCTAATCAGTCGGTCACCGTGCCACAAGGAGAAATAACATAATTAAATAGAATTTAAAAAGTTACATTTTTGTATCATGATTTAATGCTCCAATCCAATTAATTTTGCTGATCCTTCTGGTGTGCCCACCTTGGCCACCGGGAGCCACTATAATACTGTTCAATCATGCAGACACAAATGAAGAAGAATAGACGTCTTCTACTACTACTGTTAGTGATTCATTAAGATTCTGTGATATTAGTCATTTTTCATAGAGAATGAAGAATACAGTGGACCCCCTCAAACATGTGGTTTGTTACCCACAGACTCACCTATTCGCAGATAAAAAAAAAAAAAAGTTCAAAAATGTTTTTTCCTTTTTTTCCCCACTTTTCTTTTTCATTCTTTTTTTTTTCTTTTTATGCCTGCTTATTAAATTTTTTTTGCCTTACATTTTTTAATATTAAATGAATATTTTAAAAATCTTTATTTATTTAATGTATTTATAATGTGGATCAATTGTCCACGGATTTTCGCTATTTGTGCTCTGGCCCGGTCCCTATCCCCGAATAGCGGGGCTCCACTGTATATGCCATTGAGTATTGTCTGTCTAAAAATGTTGCTCTACTGTTTGCGTTCAAATGTCAATCGCTTCTTGAACTGCATCTATCAATGCTAAAAAAAAGAAGCATGTCAATAGTGTTTAGCATTATTTGTTAGCATTACGCTAAGTTGACTTGTTTCATAAGGCCCAGCTGTTCTTCTAAATACACGTTAATTGTCTTTGTTTTATGTTTAATTTGGCAGGAAACCACAACTGGGAGTGGCAATAAATAACTTGAAGCC
The DNA here is from genome assembly GCF_024500385.1 of Phyllopteryx taeniolatus. NCBI lineage: Eukaryota > Metazoa > Chordata > Actinopteri > Syngnathiformes > Syngnathidae > Phyllopteryx > Phyllopteryx taeniolatus. Next base: position 12,597,336 of record NC_084520.1, on the reverse strand, counting down.
TCTTTTTTGAAGAATTGTTCACTCACTGCTGCTTGTTGTGGAGTGAGTTGAGTTCACTGCCACCATACAGCATTCCTATCTCAAATCTCAAAGCAAAAACTTGGCCGAATGACGGCTCGTATCTCGAAAAAAACTGGTAGGGTCACTCGTATCTCAAGGCACTGTATTTAGATGCACACATTCTCTCAATTGTCACAAAATATTTTAGTGATTAGTATCAGATTATTTATTTATGTATTTATTTTACCAAGTAGTCTGGCAATTAGGGTCTGAAAAAAGTATGGAATTTTGAAATTTCAAACGTGTATAGGAGCACTGCGATTGTGTGTGCGTGCGTGCGTGTGTGTGTAAGCACGGCTGTGTGTGTGGCTGCCGGCAGACGCTGGCTGGTTCCTGGCCTTGTCATTCTGTCTCCCACGCGCCCTCTGATGTGGTTTGGGGCTGCGGCTTTCACTGTGGAGCGAGGCAGCCACTGCGCACACTCACACTGTTCTCACATGTCTGTGTAAACACACATCGCGCACTGGTATGCAGTCACATTCTCAGAAACGAAGACGCGCTCGCCGGACTGGCCATGTACACACACACACACACACAGATGGAAAGATGGAACACACAGCAGCGGCCTGCCAAAGTGTCTGAATGGACGCCGAAGACTTAATACATACACTAGACGCCATCCGTGGCGTTGGTGGGCTCCCGCAATAAGTGGTTAGGTTAACTGATATCAAAGACAGATGTTGGCTCAAGTCCCATCGTACTGTGTGTGTGTGTGTCTGCCTGCATGCGTTTGTGTGAGAGAGCGAGCGACATAGACTCTGTCCATGCGTGTAAGTATGAGTATCTGCGTATGAGAGAGAGAGAGTGTGTGCAATATTCTGTGAGATGGACTGAATTGTTTGTGAGTGCCTGTGAGATTGCCAGTGTGTGTGTAGAGAGCGTGTGTGCGCGTGAATGTGCGCACATGAGTGTATGTGCCTGCTTATGAGTGTGCGTGCGTGTATGTTAATTGCCATGGTTTTTCGTTGCTCAAATTGGGGAATAGACGGTGCCATTCCGATCATTGGCACAAATGCGTATGCAACACCCTTCACGGACTCAAACACTTTTTTCCGTGAAGATGCTCGCATGTATTTTATTGTTCTTTGAAATTGTCTTCTCTTCTTTTCCTTCCATTTCACCTTGAAAAATACTACTACATTCTTTTGAGTCGTGCTTGGTTTCGAAACAAGCAATTACTTACCTGTTTGAAAGTCCACAAAGAGCAGCAGGCCGTTACGGTGGTCAGCACGTCTGCCTCACAATTCAAAGGTTCTGAGTTTGAATCTCCGCTCCGACCTTCCTGTATGGAGTTTGCATGTTCTGCCTGTGCTCACGTGGGATTTCTCCAGGTCCACCGGCTTTCCTCCCACATTAGGCTCAAATTCTTTGTGACCTTCAACAGGATAAGCGACATAGAACATGATGGACATCTTGTGTAATGAAGTTACACTTTATTAGGAATTTTGGAAACTCTACTTCCTTCTTCTGGTCGCTTGGGGAATTGAACATTATGGATTTCCACTAATCTAATAAATAGCTCCTCTGATGAGATGCCCTCGTCTAGCTGTGAAATATGGAGTGTGTCAAAAACAGGTTAGCAAGGTGCAGAAATATGAGGATGAATGAGTTAATTGTAAAATCTGTCTTGTTTTATTAAAAAAAAAGATAAAAGTTTCAGCCCCTGCCCACCAATCCTCCACTTCAATCATTCACCCGCATTTCATCACCCATCCATCACATCTTGTGAGTAATTTGTCTCTAGGCCCATTTACTTCATCATTTGTGTGCCCACTTTCCTTTCACTTTGGATAAAACTTTGCCATTTTTCAAATTTCTGTGTATACAATTTAATGTCGAGCCAGTAAATTGTTGGACCCTGGCAGAGGTCTGCTCTCCACCGATTCCCATTCCTGTTCGTCCAAGCATCCCTCAGCATCACCGGCGAACAATAGCCGTTGGCACGCCAAAAGACGTCGGCGACTCCGGAGGGGCCCCTCTATTCCTCATTTTTCAGGCAGGCCTGTCTCTTTAAGGTGCTGTTTGTTTACGTGGAGGCTCAGTTCAGCGAGACCTGTGCAGGCTCAGTGCGAGGCTCCTTTCATAGGGGCTCCATTTTGTTCTTAATAAAATGGCACTCAGTGGCCGGGGGACTGGCAGGCACCCAGCTCTCTGGGAAACCAAAGAATGCCTGCCTTCATTTAGCAACAAACAGCTACTGCCTGAAGAGGCTAGTAGGGTTCCACTCTGCTCCTCAATGCTGCTCAATCCTATGGCCTGTATACAGTTTCAGGAAAAAAGTATATGAACGTTTTGGGATTACAGGACTTGGATCGCTGCAGAAATCGTTCGTAAAATGTGATCTGATATTCAGCTTAATCACGACAAGAGACTAAGACAGTCTGCTTAAACTAATACCACGCAAAACCATTATATTTCATGTGTGTGAAGTGTATGCTAGGGGTTAAATGACTATAGATTTTTTTTGTAGTCAAGTCTCATGTAATGAAAGTCTAGTCGTAGTTGAAGAGTTGATAACGTCTGTGATTTTTTTTTCAGCACAGTACAGCCATCCCCAAACTTTTTTTGTGCCGTGGACCAGTTTCACATAAAGACATATTTCGAAGGACCTACATAAAAACACATGATGTCAAAAACACGTGATTCATCGATTAAAAGCAGTAAGCGTCAATGCGGTGTACTAAGGTCAACTACTTGAATCAACCCCTACTTTGTAATCAAAACAACAATGGCGGACCACAGGCTTATTGGAGGGTTTGTTTCTACTGACTGTGCATACATGATAGTTTAGACCCACAAATGCCAACTAGTGGTGTGGCACCATTTTGGGTTGTTTTTGGACATCATTTTGACATTCATGTCTGATGGTTTGAAGACAAAAGTAAGCAAACAACAAAATGACAGTGTACAAGGCAACGTTTTCTCTTGCGAGCCTTGGAAACAATGAGCCATCATGTTGCGGGACTGTTGTCCCTATCGCTAGGTACCTGAGTTGAGAGAAAGTGATATGTAGAATTCATGAGTAAGTCTCAAGTCTTAACCTTCAAGTTTCAAGTTACTGTGGCAAACATCAAGCAAGTCAAGTCATTGCTTGGGTTAAGCAAGTCATAAGTCAAGTTGTACAATCTTGTTCATTCAAAACATTATTTTGTGAAGTTATGCTAGTTGTACTTTTATTGTTTTGTGGTGCACTATCACTGTTTTCCCTCCCACTGCGGCCACTGGCACACTCAGTCGTTGTGTGATTTATTTTTCCTCATCCAAATATTCGGACATCATTAACTCTATGCATTGCACAAACAAACGCTCCCCCGTAAGCCTTGTAAGGTTCTTGATGGTGCTACAGATGACATAGTCCAGCTTTGACCTCATCACATTGGCTATTGACAGAGATTGCCTGGAAAGGGGGGCGGGGGGCAGTGACAGGGGGCAGCGACAGGCAGTGATGGAAAGATGGGCAGGTGGTAGTTTGGCACAGAGAAAGGATGTTTGTAAACCAATTGTATAGAGTCTCTGTTTTCGTAGAAGAAGGGGTTTCAGAGATGAGATTTCATTTCTTGAGCCCACAACTTGGCCAATTCAGTTCTTAAAGACGAGAGAAATTTTAAAAGGTTCTTGAACTCATCCTAAAATAAAATGAAACTTATCTGGGTTTGGGCTTAATTTATGTGTACGCGCTACATTACCTTCCTATAGTCTTCTGGAAATTATTTGGTTACATAATAGAATAGGCATTCTGAATAATGAAGAAAATATTTACGTCACAAATTATTAGATTTTTTTTCTATAGATATATAACACAGTGTAAAACACCATAAACAAAAAGCATGTATGTCGCTGTGTTAATAATTTATGGAATGGATATTTGAACAAATGGTGCAGCAACACATATAGACATACAATATAACAATACTCCTAATATTGCTGCAGTTTACTGAGCAGTTGTGACTGTCTCTTTTGTGTCTTGCCTTCTTTCTGTGTTATACTGCCCCCTCGTGGCCAAGGCACACATATTAAGAGCCACACAATCCATTAATCAAGATGATCAAACTGTTGAATTATTTACGTTGTTTGATAATATTGTTACTCTATGTTTTCATAAAGAACAATACCATACAGTGCTATTTTTCTTATTTTAAAAACAACATTACAAAAAGTGCTTTTTGGGAGGCTGGAACTGATTAATGGCATTTCCATTCATTTCAGAGGGGAAAGACGACTTGAGTTTTGAGTTACGACCGTAGTCATGCAATGGATGAAACTGTAAGTCAAGGCACTACTGTATCTCAAATCAAGGTAAAATATGCTTGTTCTTTGTCTGCCAAGATGTTCTTCTTACCAATCAAGATATCTTAATCTTAATATTAAGGTATTAAGCAATTAAGGTTTATAGCTTGAGGTTGTATAACTGCTTCTGAGTAACTTTATATTAAAATAAGAAATACCATAATTCTATCGGTGTAGGTGGTATATAAATACACTGGTGGGGGTTTTGGAGGTGAGCTACATTTACTTGTTTTTAGAAATATTGCCAAGTCAAATGTTCCTGTTCCATTGGCAGAGAATTTTGCTTAAATGAAGTAATATATTTCTCATTTCATTATCGGTACTTTATTTGTGTGCATATTTTGGGGTGGACTGTCTGGAAAAAGTATTGAATTTCAAAATATTCAAATGTGTAGGAACCAGATGCACATCCAATATTAACACATAGCGGTAGTTTCTTGCAGATTTCATTCGTGACTGATTGACACTTGGCGCTCAGAACAGACGCACACATTGTTTAGCATTGCTGTGCCCCCCCGTCGCCGTGGCGACTGACTGCGGGGACGTCAAGCAATTAGACAGGAGATTTCCCAGCAGATTGCTGTCGCTGTGTCTGCGGCCTGCGCTTTTGGTTTGATCCCATTAAATTAGGCTGAAACAATTGGGCAGTGCCCGCAGCGTGCATGCAAGCTGCCACTTCTTTATACAGTATCTGCCGTCCTTTGTTGAAGCCACTTGTTTCCCCTCTTGTTTTCCTTTCAACATCCTTTACGCTGCTCCCCTTATCTCACCCCCTTCCTGATCTTTTGGAGACAACTGTGTTTAGTTATACAGTAGCTTAAATAGAAACAGCGGCCAAGTCTGCTTGTTAGAACATCCATCGTGATGGCGTCTTGACCAGACGTGGCCAAACTGCAGCTCACAGGCGACAGCCATTATGTATATTATCAAGTCCTGCTGTATTTTTCAAATCGGTTCTTTATAATGTATTTATTATATTTTTATATTTTATATTTATTATTCATTATTTGTCATTCAATACTTTGTAAATGTATTTAAAACAATTTGACATATATATATTTCTCATTTTATTAAATCATTGTATAATAAATTATAATTACATTCATTACAAATGTAGTTAAAAATGAGCATGAATTATTTCATTGAAATGCAGTTTAATTTGTTGCATTCATTTATTTTTCCTAAAATCATAATCAGAAATCTTTTATATTGTTCCTTCATTCATCTTAATAGACAAAATAAACCTATAATATGCCAATTAATTGAATGTAAATATTGAAGTGAAACACGGATATAACGTTTATTTTATTAAATAAGTTGCAAAAATATGAACATTTATCATACATAAATGAGAACATGAATGATCAATTATTTTATTAATATTATTCCAAACTTTATTCTCATAAAATTGTGACCTTTCTCCAAAATAGGAAAGGATTGCAACTTAAAAAAAACAAAAAAACTTTATTCACATAGTATACATAAAAAATATATAAAAATATGCAATAAACTCAGAAGTCAAGGCACCACTGTGCTACACTGCAATTGCCTAGAAATGCCATGAAATGGCGGCAAAGCATTGCTTTTGTATGACTGAAACTCCTCAATTCACATGCCTGCCGCCAACATGCCACTAAATGATGCCAAAGTTATGCAGAATACGCAATATGGGACATCACCGTAATCTTTTTACTATTAGAGTAACGTACAATTAATGCTTTAGCTGCTCCCTTGAAAGCATTTTTTCTGTGATACAGAAGTATGCAATAAAACAGGGAAATCAAATGCATCCTTCGGTGTTAAAGTTCGCCGGTGTGTGTGTTTTTTGCCTGAAACAAGCTGTTTTTTTCTCACTCGTGTGCTGAAAAGCTCGAGAATCGAGCGTTTCGATGATGGATTGGCTGCCAAACTGTTTTTCCTCCTTGATGACTTTGGGAGTTGTCGAATAGCTCTGGTTTATTGCACATTTTCAGCGGGGTTGCCAAGCCTTTAAAGCGGCACTAATGACCCAACAAACACATATGTATGCATGCTGGACACTCGCGACGCTACACACACCTGTCATTACTTAGATGTGCGCGCACTAAACGCCATCTCGCGTTGCTAAACACACACCCACATATGCCCTCATTATATTTTCTTTCAAACCCAGCACACGAGCTACCAAAATCAAACACACTTTCCCATCAAAGGAGTCTCTACACACACTAAACACACTTTCATTGCCTTTCACCCTTATCTTTTTTTTGTTTTTTTTCCCCGCCATGCTCGGGGCATTTATAGATCAGACTAACAGCAGATAGCTGCATCCATTAGGGCTTTGCAGTCACTCAACAGCAGTATTGTTATACGGGAACTCAGGGAAGGGGACACGCTTGTCGCTCAGTGGCGGCCTAAGGGAGCACGGCTTCCATCTTGACAGATATGTCTTCGTAATGTTCCCCGAGAGAGGCCTACCTGCTCTCTTGGTGACTGATGCACACAGGGACACTACAGAGACACGGGGAATATCCTGAAACGCTGTATCGTATAGTCAACGTGACCTTGTGAGGGTTTACTGTGCACGTGGACGTTTATGTGTCAGTGACTTACAAATCATCTTTCCCCATTGAAATGAATGGAAATGCCATGAATCTGTTCCAGCCTTCCCAAAAACACTACAAAAATCTTTGTAATGTGTATTTTAATGAGGAAATTTTTCATTCTATAATATTGTAGCTTATAAAAACCCAGTAATGATATCCAATAAAAAAAAATACAATACATTTAATACAATTAAAAAGAATTAGACAGTTTTTGTCACACTTGCTCCTTCAATTGTGACACTCATTCTAGTGTATGCACCTTGGCCACCTGGGGGCAGTATAAGACATACACTGTGGACGCTCAGCTCCTCTCTCTGCTTCTCAGTCCGGCAGTAATATTAGTTGTTCTTGGTGCTGAAATGTGAGAGGAAGCCAGAGTACTTGGAGAAATCCTCAGGAGAATGTGTAAACTACACACAGGAAGTCCGAGATTTGAAGCCTGAACTTCCGAACTGTGAGACGGACAAGCTTTACATCGTGCTGCCCTTCCATGATACAATAAAATAAAATAAAATAAAACAATGTTGGTATGTGACAGGGGGAGGAGCAAAAAGGGAGAGAATTGGAATGTTAAACATGTGCCTCCCCCCTTCTCAAGTCAAAAGCACATTCATGTCACAATTTAATGAGTTACAACGGGAACGCCACAGCAATGGGTGAGCAAACAGAATAGGGGAAGATTCTTTTGGCCCCGTCCCCTAATTGGCTGACTGACTGCAGAAAGACAACACTGTCTCTCTTTAATGTGGGCGGGGTGAAAGGTCAGTGTATTGCATTTGTAAGGTCAGCGGTGGAGGTCGCGCTCAGCTCTGGGCCTTCCTGTTGCAGACAGCTAGGTCATGCCACCTACATAGAGCCCAATTATCCCTGCCAACTAATAACTGCTCGCCTCGTTCCACCGCACCGCACCGCACCGCACAGCACACACACACACACACACACACACACACACACACACACAAAATGATGTCTTTCCCCGTGCTTGTCTCTTCGGTCCCAGGCAGGAAAAACTGTCTCCATCCGTACAGTTAAATCAACCTTTATGTAGCATTCTGCTTCAGGTACAGTGGACACTGGCTATTTACTCTGGGTGGGGACCAAGCACCGACGCCAATAACAACAATTTGCCCATATGGATGTCACCTCTACCATGGACATCACCTCTCGTATCTCAAGGCACAACTGTATTATTTAACCTCTCTGACAGTTTGAATCAAAGATTTTTTTATTAGCTTAAGGCAGAGTATTTGATACAGCTCTTTTATTAGATATCATTTTGTGCAAGTGGTGCTAATGTTGTGGCTGGTCATTTTATGTAATGAAATTACTCATCTAAATCCAGCGTATTCCTTCATTTTTTTTTTTTTTTTGTCCAAGGACCTCAGTTAACTTTTTAGAACCTTTCTGGTTCAAAGCCAATTTTATCAGCAGAACATTTTTGCTGGGTTTAATCCAGAGGCTTGGGTTTAGTGTTATCTCATGTTGAAAATGAAGGCATACCTGTCATCACTGACGATCTTGTATCATAATAGATCCACTGCATCACACCCTCTGTGTGGTGCATTTTTGAGCGAGCAACTTTATTGGCTCCAATCAAAGCCTTATCGGACCTGTGCCAAAGCCACATGCAAGAGAAAGTACACAGTGCAAGAATCAAAGAGAGGAGACCAGAGAGAGAGGAGATATTTTAAGGTGTATCTCACCCTGGCTAATGCCCTCTTCACTAAGGTGGAATGGCACATAAGCTCCCATTAATACAGGAATGCGTTGAATTTAGCGCCGTCTGCCGCGCACCCCCCCTTCACCTCCCCCGTCGACCCACCCCCCCAGCTTTCCATGAAGTGTGCGCGCAACACTTACTGAAAAGCTACGCGCCGCGCTCCGGCATGCCACACCCTCCCGACACCCCCTGCACTCTCCTTTGTTCTCTAACTATAGCCACAGCCATGCCAAGGCCCAGCGACTTAAATATTCCACTATAAAACGAGTGATAATGAACATGAAAAGCGCCGCACGCTGGTAGTTGACCGAGCAGCTAAGCATTCACAGCCGTGCGCATACACACGCGATCAGTGTTATGTGCAGAGGTGGCAAAAGTACTCACAGTCTGTACTTGAGTAGAAGTACTGTACAGATACTTTGGGGGGGAAAAAATGGTGAAAGTTAAAAGTACTGACTCAACGTAATATCCCTGTCAAGTGAAAATAAATGCCTTCTAAATTTGGCATGCCACAGAGAACTGTTTTTAACAACCCTGCCAAATTGAAATGAAAAAATGAAAAAAATGGCAAGTATATAAAATGAGGCTTCAAAAATGTGATAAATCAAGCTGTTCTCTCCACTCTTGCAGCTGAATGCGTTGAAACCACGCACGGCTCATTTGTAAACTGTCAATCCAATGCTACTGCTACGACCTGGAAATATGGATGCTTCTTTGGCCATTATCTTTCATATACCTGCACATAACTGCATGTTTGAGCCGAGAAAATACTCTACATTTGCTTAAAGCTGCCGGTGCCTGGAATATATCCCGCAGGGTTGTCACAAGACTTTTCTAGGTTAAGACAATGAGGTGCTCCAAAGCGGCCAAGCAAAGACCCCGTGCACACAATGGCTGTCAAGTCGGACATTTAAAATAAATAAATACAAAAATAAAAAATTCCCCGCTCCTCACTTTTCCAACTGTCTCTGCGTGGTTTGCGTGCACTTAGGGCCAACAACGAGGCACTCTAAAGCGACCACACCAGCGGCAAGCCAGTCATGTCGGACTTATTCTTCTTGTTCTCCTCACTATTCCGCCTTCTCTCCTTGACGTGTGCGCACTCATGGCCGACAACAAGGTGCTCCACAGGGGCAACTCATGCCGGACTCCAAAGTGGGTCTTGCAGCGCCGTTTTAACCACGCCCAAAAAATCAGGAACTCTGAAATGGTGAATAACAGTTAAACGCTATATCACCACAGTTGAGTACGGCATAGTTCTGTCCTTACACGTTTTTTTTTACAGTAGCAACTATCTGCATACGTATAATTATGATGCATTTAGAAACAATACTCTGAATTCACTTTGAAAAAGTAACAAGCCTATTGTGAAAATGTAAGGAGTAGACAGTAACCATATCTTTTTTCGAATGTCGGTAATAAAAGTAAGAAGTCATTCAAAAAAAAAAATTACAGATAACTGAAAAAATCTACTAAAGTAGAGTAGCAAAGTATTTGTACTTCATTACTTCCCACCACTGGTTATGTATGTGTAAAAGATACATTAAAGGCATATGTGCCTTTTCTGCAACACAGGTGCACACATGCACAGCGCCATACCCCGATCGCCACCGCCGCCAGCGCTCCCCCCTCGTGCATTGCACACTTTGACTGCAGGTTCAAAAGGGAAAGTGTGGAGAGAGGCGATGAGAGGTGTAGAGACCTGGGAATGGAAAATGATTGATCCGGTTTAAGTGTCCTATAAATCCACCAGCTGATGCGGGTGTAAATTGTCTATCCTACCTGGCAACCCATCTCGCCGTCACTGCAGGGATATTTATAATGTCCATCCTGCCAGAAGACCTTGACAGACCCTTAACGTGACTGGCAATTTTTCAGCAGCTTTGTGCTTTGTCGGATGAGGCAGTCGTTTTAAAAACGAGCACATGCTGACTCATGAATGTTGCTATTGTCTGTTTATTGTTTGAGTGTACAGTGAACATGCCTTTTCCCAGTTCACTATTCAGGAATTCACGCAGCACCACCAGGCCATACCAGTGTAGTATATATTGTATAAATATTGTCTTTTACAATAATACTTAACTATATATCTGTATATAATTTCATATGTAGCTATGGGTAGAAGGCAAAGCTTGGCGAGTCTGTTGGGTGCAGTCAGTGAATGGGACCATCAGTCATTGCTAACAGGCTTTTAAAATATCCCCACTACCTCCTTTACTAATGCCCATTAACTCATTGTGCCAATCGGCTTCTCCCTTGACAACCGCACCATGTTTTTGTGGTTCAGTAAAAAAACAATGCAGTACAGTATATTGTATGTGTATTCATTTTTTGGTTGAAAGACACCCACCATAAACAAAACATAATTTTGGCAAGTTCGGCTTCAAACCATCACGTCATCAAGCCGTAGTCATGGTCGTTAGCATAGCATACACACGAGGCTCGCTAACTTGTTTTCTGGGTTTGGTCATGTGACGTTCAGCATATACTGAATCACTGTTTTTTGCTATTCGCGGAATGGCTCAGTCCCTATAGTTGGCCGGGGATGTACCGGCTTGGGTACACCAATTGATGAGTGCTGAGTTTTTTTTGTCTTTTCTTCTTCTTCTTTCTTTCCTCTGAACCGACTGAGACTCTGTGTAAAGCTTGTCTGTGTCTGGAGTTTCCTGAGGTGCCCAGACAGCCAGGTCTCTTTGACCAGGGCAAGGCACCCCTCTGGTCATCACGCATACACACTCACTGCGATCTGCCCCCTCCCCTCACCAGCAGACATCGAGCTTCACCGCTCTTATGCAGCGCCCCACAATGATTGTGGCCAAAAGCCAGCGGACGCCACTGTCGGGATCAGAGGTTGAGAGTGGTCGCGCACGTGCCTGGAAATGTGCATGCACAGAAGGGAAGGTGAGGGTGGTGGGGGGGGGGGGGGTATCTCCAGACACAAGTTGCTCAGTTTTTTGGAAAGTCTCTGGCCCACCCAAGAGGAAAGAGTCGGAGGAGGTGGTGCTGGTGGTGCTGCTGCTGCTGTTGGTGGTGGGGTGGGGGGGAGCCGAGGCCTTGGGGGAACAAAGCCTTATTTCAAACTTGACGAAAACAGGGGTCTTTATGCTGTGATGCTGGGGCCCCCTCCTATGTAGGGAGATGTTATCGCAAAGATGCAATATCCACCTCGGCGCAGGGCGGGGTGGGGGTCGGGGCGGTGGGGGCAGCAGCATAGGCCTCCAGTGTTACACTAAGTACCCCGGGGCACTGACCTCACTAATGAAGTCTCCCTTGGCTGCTATGGTCCACTACTGTACCCTCCTTTGTCTTTAAGACGAGGGGTCTTGCACTGTTTTTGTCTGTCCATTCAGGCCATAACATCTACCTGTTACTCTTGCTCATATTTTGTTCTTTTCATCATATTTTAGTTCATGCATCCCTCTTGTTCAGTTTGAATATCAGTCCATTTTTTATGTCTGTCCTCCATAGCTGGCTTTGAAGTCTCTGGCTGATTTACTGTTCGGCTGCCTCGTACAGTCCTTTTTCACTTTGAAGCTTTGCGTTATCTAACCGTGGAAGCCTCCTCTTTCAAGCTTCGCTCTGACTTTTATATGTGGCCTTGAGATGCATTTAGTGCTCCTCAGGGAAACCACACTGAGTAAGGGGAAATTTGATTTTGCAGGATTGGGATCGGGGGTGGGGGCGCAAATAAAGTGGATGCCCCACATTTTTGTGTGGAGCCCGTTGGCCTGGGGAGAGGATTTGCCTCGTTTTCCTCACAGCTTGGAAACTCTGTTGCACCTCAGCTTCTATATTTTGCATCTTCTCTGGCCAACTGGAAATATAATTAGGTACACCTGCTCTATATAGACTATTGGGATCCACTCCAGAACTGTATCAAACGCATAGACTTTACAAGTGTTGATGTAACAATAGGATTTTTAATTGGTACTGCAGTTTGCGACGGTGCAAAACCTCACTGACAGCTGTTCCTAATGTTCCTTTTGCTCCATGAGGATTCAAAATGTTAGAAAGGCAAGGTGAGATGCAGTTCTACATATTTAAACTGTAACCACAGCAAAAAGGACTGTTTTTATTACAACGAAATAATAGTTATATTATTAGATCTACTTAGATATTGCTAAATTGTCTAGAGAGTCTGTATACTATACTAGACCAGTGATTCATTCATGTATATTTTGGCTATGTATAAACAGTTTGCAATAAACTATTGTATTGCAGATCACCATGTAGCAGTCATTTAGCACAGCTCCCTCTTCCCTGTTTTGTTCCTAAGCCATCAGTGGTCTCAACCATCAGCGAAGGGGTGTGGTACCCATTCTTTACGGCACCATTCAAAAGGAGCGAGTCTCTCTCTAAATCCACGATGCCCTGCCCCAAGAGAGCCAAAGTGGAAAGTTTGCTTTTTCACCCGCTGCGTTAGAAGATGAAAGGACTTTTTGGATGACATGGGTCTATGAGGTGGGTTGCAGGGTAGGGGTAAGGGGGGGACACTGAGCATTGGGTGGGTGGGGCGTGGGGAGCTTATATCTCTTTATCCCGTCTGGCGTGCTGTGGCTGGGCTTGACCCACATCAGCTGTTCACTTTTCTCCGGCTGCCAGTCGCCGCGCAGCCCAAAGATGGGCTGTCTGCTCAAGGATTACCTGGGCCAATGCCCTTTCATTCCCCTATGCTCTGAATATACAACCGCCTAAAAGCCCTCACCTGAGCACCGTGGGGTGCAGTTATAAAAAGATGAAAAGTTGTGGGCGGGCTGGGGCTGAACTTGGGTATTGGCAGTGGTTTTGGGGGGTGGGGGGGGGGGTGCGGCTCGAGGGTGTTTATGGAGGTGAGCCCGGATTAGTCGGCGGCTGGGTGGTTATTGATTCAATTTGGGATGCTTTTTTATCTGCGAGCCGCCTAAGGCCGGCGGACATGCTAGGTTCCTGCGACGGGGCCCAATCCCCGCTGCTTATGAAAGAAATATGCGTTTGGTGCTGGTGGAGGAGATGCTCCGAATGCCTGCACCGCAGCAGTTGAGGCATCTGTCATGTGTGTGGAGGCTGGAGTCGGCACTGGGATCAGTGGGGCTCTGCATGTTGGCTGCAGGTTTTAGCTGGTGCTGAGAGCTAGAGTAGAGAATGAGTTGGCATACTTTTGGTATGCAAGTACAATTTGCACTGCTAGTGGCTAGACATGGTTGCATGCACAGTGTTCCTCTCCTTTATCAAGGTTCATCATTCGCGACCCCACTATATCACAGATTTTAAGCGATCGTTATTTGTAATTTTTGTTTTACAGTACACAGGTAAGTCAGACTTCAGCGTAGAGAGAGCATACAGTATATGCCTTTGAGTTTGTATGCTCTGTTTGTACGGGTTTGTAATTACCGTAACATCTTTGCTAATTTCTGTTAGACGTCTATAGTATTTCACATTATATCTTAGCATTAAGCTAGCTGACTTTCATGAGGTAAAATTCCGTGTGGTAAAGGTTAATATTTTGGTATTAAAATATGCACTGTTTAATAAGCTTTTGTTTTATGTGTTAGTTTTACAGTAAACTTCAATGTGAGTGACAAATAAACAGCTTGAAGCAAGCAATTTGTCTCGAATATGTAATTTGCAGCTAATCGTTATCGGTTGAAAAAGATGGGACTTTTTATTTTCTTCATTTGTAAAGGTTGCAAAATGACAATATAATTCTGAGGTACAAAGATATTGCTAGTTAGAACAGCAATAGCTTGGGTTTACATGAGACAAGGCAAAGTTTCGGGTTTGTGTGGTGGCGTGAAAAAGAGGCGAAAAACCACATCCACATGAGAAAAAGGCGTCGTTGGGATACAAATAAAAAAAAATTATTTGAAACAATTGTGATGCAGTCTCTGTTTTTGTTTCTGAATACATTGCCGGGGTATCAGACTCGGACTCGTCCTCAAAACCAAGCGACTTTGACTCTGGTATACAAAAATGTGCTCGGCCCTAGCAAAGCATGCTTTTTGTTTTGTTTTTTTGTTTTTTTTTTGTGTGGGGAGGGCGGGATAACTGTGCAAACACAAAAAGGTTGAGAGCAGGTCTAAGGAATACTTTAAATAGTGTGTTTTAACAAGTTTAAATGTGTTCAGTGCAAGTGGGAGGGGTAAAATTAAAAAGGTAAAATAAAAAAAAATAAAAAAAGGGTTTCACTATACCACAGATTTTCTCCTATTGCAGGTGGGTCTGGAACGTATCCCCCGCGATAAACGGAGATTCACTGTCTTGTGAAAAGCCATAGCCCAACTTTTTTCCCCACAAAAGCTTGAATCTCATAGTGACATCCTGAGTGGAAAGACAAGACAGGAAGCAAGTTGCCAAGTTCATAGATTAATAAGAACGATGATAGATGATGATTTAGAGTCATTCAGTTCTTTGACCCCTCCCGACCCCGCTGGTGTTTATTCTGAGATTGTCATTGGCGGGAAGGCCTTTCACTGTCTCTGGCGATGGCCAAGTCGAAATCATGCGCAGACAGATGCAGGGGCCAGCCGCACAAATAGAGATGGGTCTTGGGGGACAGAGGCCAACGTCTCACGTTTGATGTCCCTCCCCGGGCTCTCATGCGCACTGTCACCCTCCGAGATGGTGCTGACAGATGGAACCTCGAGACACCGACCCGATTGGGATCATGACACAGAAATATGAAACAGGAGGCATGAGTGAGGAAGACAGATGGGTTTATGTATAAAATAATGTGGAAGGCAGCAGATTATCACCACTTCATCCTTTCTTTGTGCATCAAATTACATTCGACTTCAAATTGATGAGAATTTCTTTCATGAAAAACAGCATTACTCGACATGAAGCGCTTCCTGCTTGGATTGACTCTCCGTGTCCTTTTAATCAGTCAGTCTATACATACATACTTTGAAGACAAATGCTATATTTCAATTGAATCACAGCTTCGTCACTGTCATATTGAGTTCTGGACATTATTACTGTATAATACTAATACTAATACTAATACTACTATCAGCCCGATGTCGAGTTGATCATTTTACAGGTGACCACTAGAGGCTGACAAACTGCTGTGTTACAGTGACAGCAAGCCACAGCAATAACACTACTTGTCATTCCTTCCTTTTAGTACGAGGTCGTCTTTATTTGGTTCCTCAATATATACTCCAAGGAGAAGTTTACTCTGTTTGTGTGTGTCTGAAGTGAAAGACTACCCATTGACATTTTTCAGGCTGCGCTCTCATTTGGGTTGGGCTGTTATCTCCAATTTCCTTCAGATACTGTACGATTTGCATTGCAGCAAAGGTTATGCAATGTTGACCTACATTGGATCTGGTTCTTTCCATAAGACTGTGGCCATTTGACTTTTGGCACACCGTTTTCATAAGCCACTCAGTACAAATACCAAAGGTTTAGCTGAAGAATGCAATCCGCTAGACTGTGGAAGTTTCACCTTGGATTTTTATTTTTTTTTTTTAAGACATAAATGTTTCAATGGTTCCTATACATTGTAGTTTCTGATTGTTCCTTTGTGTCATATGTAATTACAATGACAGTTGACGTTGCAGTCTCAATCCTAAAGTGTTCTGTTATTTGCATGTGCGAGCGTCTTTGTGTTTATGTGAGTTTAGAAATGCGTATAAATGTGAATAATTCTCTCTCTCCCTTGCCTACCCTTGGCCCTTCTAATGACCTCCAGTAGCTGCACAATGCCAGACGTGATCAGCGTCTCCTTCTTTAAGCTATTTGTCTCTCCCCTGCTCTTTCTGTCTGCTTTTCAACTGCACCAGACCTGTCGTAACCGGGACCTCCTCGCCATACTCAATTAGACCCTTGTCTCGCCCATAAACATTCCCTATTTTGGAATTTATGAACCAGACACAAGCAACTGACAGCGCTCGCATCCTATGTAATGGGGGGAGTCCCCTGCAATTTTGCAGTTTCTTCAGTTGTTCCAAACACCAGCATAGCAACCTGAATCATTTATTTCCATACCATACAAAAATACTACAAGACAACCCAAATAAATCAACAGCTGAATGGGTTTTTGGTGATATTCTGAAAGATGATCAAAAGCGAAAAACCAAGTTTAAAATGATCACGGAAAGATTGGACAGTTCATATCTACAAAGAGCAAGCAGTTTTACATGTTTTGTAAATCCATTCTTCTTGATGTTTAAAATAATGCACTACAAATCAAGAATTGCTTCTTGAATTCCACTTAAGGTCAACATTAATGGCGATCCTCCACTTCCTCCATCTACTCAAGTGATGATGCAAGAGCGCATTGCAGGCCCCCCCTTTCCCTCCCACCCTTTCCTGACTTCAGTCTTTCCTTTCTCACCCCCCTTCCAAACCCCCACCCACTCTCAACCGACATGGCACCCATCAGGCAGGAGACCAGGCTCGAGATTCTGAGGTGGCGCCCAGACTGGGATTATTTACAAGAGCTGTAGCGCTGCAGAGACTGTGGTATTTCTTCTTCCAAATGCCTTGGATGGGAAGGCATGTGATGGGGAACACAGAATCTCCAAGGCCTGTCACTCTCTTTTCCTCCAGCAGTGGAGAGTTCTTTCTTTCTTTGCTCTCACTCAATGTGCTTCCTCTGTCTTTGGCTCGCAAGCGTGAAGATTTATCGCATTCGCACGACTACTGCTTTGAGTCATTTATGATCTTAGTACGCAAAGGAGTAAAAAAAAAAAAAAAAAAAAAAAAAGCGTATGTCTTGCATTAAAACTTTGTTTCAAGAAGAAGGGTAGCGATGATCTAAGGTTCGCTTACACGAACCTCAATTTCGCTCCGTTGCAATTAATTTGGGCTACATGTATTGACTTTTCAACATTTCCACTCTAATGGTCTCCTGTTATCACTTCCCTAACCTTTGACAAAGCCAAGTCTTTTACAGACGCTGTTACCGTACTTTGTAAGACATTTGAGCCTGCCATGATGTGCCAAGAGGGGGGTAAATTGCACAAATGAGATCCGGCATTGATGCCATGTTCCACATACCCAGAATAGCCAGCAGTTCACGGATATCTCAGTACACGCAAACACTGTAAATCAGAGGCCTGTAGGTGGTAAAAGGGGTCATGAAGGGAATGGGGCGGAGGGGCGGGGGGTTACATTCAGATTGGGTGAGCCAGTGGGTCTGAGCTTTTGAGTTTGTTTTCTGAGGAGTGGGAGGCATTGTGATGTGAGTGGGGGTTATTTGCTATCTTGGGTGTCAGCATCCGGATACCGAGGCCAAAGCAGGCCAACCTGGAGAGACCATTAGAGGAAAAGATCAGTGATCAAGATGGCAAGCTTCCCAGGTTGGGTCATGCTGTTTTCTGGCTACAGTACTCCCTTACGCGCCCACCCCCGCACTGATATAAACTTGCCACTAATAAAAAAAAATTCGAGATACGAGCCGTCGTTTGGCCGATCTCTTGCTTTGACTTATGAGCGCACACTTGAGATCCGTGGGCTGTATGGTGGCAGTGAACTCCATTCAACTCACGTCACAATAAACAGCAGTTTGGCAAATAGTGAATCAATTCATGGAAAAAAAAGAGGCTTCAATTCCACATTTAATGCCACTCCCAGTTGAAGTGTACTGTCAAACTGAACATATAGCAGAGAATTACACATTGTGTATTTAAAACAACCATACAACGTTACCTTAAGCACAACCTAGCGGCTTAATGCTAACATATAACGGAAAATGCCATTGACATGCTAATGCTAACAGGTGTTTTGCGTTATGAGCGTTGTCCCAGAACACATTAAACCCGTATCACAAGGCACAGTTGTACTTTAATCAACTTATTTTGTTGAACAATGAAAACATGACTGTTGAGTTCCCATAAATTCCCATGTCGGAAATTCCTGGAATTTCACCACCCGACTGACTGGAGCTAAGATGAAACTGACAAAAGACGCTAATAAATACCTCTGCAAATAAACGCTACCCGCGTATGAATACAAGTCTTGGGACACACCTCTTAACCATACCCAGAGGTTGGGATAGACCTCGTAGTTCCCTCTGGATTTTCATTCTATTTGGGGAAGGTTCATGAAAGATGCCTCTCTCGTCCGACGTCAGTGACCGCTAACCTCACCAATGCGCTCCAAATGAACACCACTTGTCCTGCTACTTTTGGCCACATACTTTAAAGCAGATGATGCTGCTGTCTCCATGCCGTCTCCCTTTCTTCCAATTTGTTTTTCCTCTTTTGTCAGCGATAAATTAAAAGAGCCGCTGACGTTGTGCGCTTGAATGTGTAGACCGTGCGCACGCACGCACCCGTGCCGAGCCAAAATGTGAATCTTTGTTCTCCATGCCTGAACTCAAACACAAAAACAATATTTAATAGCTCATTACTCTAGCATCGTTAAGTCAAATCCTTGGCTGCCTTTCCTGGAAAGAAAAATAAATAAATAAAATTAGGTCATGGACATTAAAAACCAACGGCTGCTGTTGTAATATCTTGCCCAATATTTGCTGGTGCGGATAAATATAGATTGGCATGCTCCTTTTTCGGCGTGTTGGAGTTAGTGTTCCATTTAGTTTACTGTTTTAATAATAAGCCACTCTCCCAGACGAGGTAATATTGCGGGTCGCCGTGGCAACCACAGCCAGCGCGCACGAGAGCCTGTAGAACACGGGCCATCGACAGCCAAGCCAGGCAGGCGGACAATTTTAACCTTGACATTTTTGGAGAGATACTGTTACATATTAGTCCAAGAGTTCCCATCACTTACCCAACCATGAAACCCAATTTAGATTTTCATTCCTGTTTTGGATACATGTCTAAGTCCCCCCAGCCTCGGCCTTCCCGTTTTCAATATAGGCTACAAATAAGCAGACATACTTAAAACCGGGCGCTGGTTTCTGTCTTGTAGCGTCGAGAGATGACGAAGCAACGGCTCATTGCAAAGACTTTTTGGAGAGACCGCCGACTGAGGGAATAGCGTTGGCCCCCGAGACGCCTCCGAGCTGTTGGGATACACATTGGACGAGCCACAAAAATGAGCCCCTGGCCAGCGCTGGCTGCCCCTCTGGCTTTACACAAATATACTCCCACTGACACACACACACACCAGTGGAAAAGTGTGACTGGAGACGTTTAGGGAACATGTAGAGAGGAAGAACGACGATGGGAGAAATTCGGGAATCAACGGTTAGAAGGTGGTTTGTAAATTCATTCATATTCCACCCCCCTCCTCTGTTCCCCATCCCCTGTGTATAGCCAAGCCAAACCGCAGTGGGTGAATCAGTTATCCTTGTAAACAGGCCACAGGCACACAATGGCGCCTCCAACTTTCGAGCTTCAGAAAGAAAGGAGAGCTCTCGGAGGAGGAAAGAGTGGAAAAGAGTAATAGAGGGAAAAAAAGTGAAGAAATAAAATCGAGGATGCTCACTGAGGCATCAGTTATTGTCATGTTGTCATTGCTATTCTAATAGAGAGATATGTTTCTGCCGATCAACCTTTCTAGCACCTCAAATGCTTCCACGATTGCTCACAAGATGATGCACTTATTATTATTGGTTTTAGACCATTTTGTGGTGGACGCAGCGCTGATGTGGAATATTTTATTTCATTTTTTCAAATGAATGTGTCATAGTGGGAAGACAACAACAAGAAGTGTAGGACTAATATTAAAGACTGTAAAGCCCCCCTCCCCCAAAATCGTGCTACTCCAGATACGTCATGCTATAAATAACAATTTCACTGCGGCTTGTCGTCTTTAGATGAACATTATATGCTTAATCAAGTGATGGTTTGGCACGCTTTCTTTACATGAAGACTTTGTCTGTGTATCAGACATCAAAGTTTTTGTTCTGATTAGTAATGGCTTACAAGTAATGTCAGCTCTTGACATGTTAACAAACAGCACACCATCAACTTTTGCGGCACATTCCTGCGGCGGCGCTCGCTTTGGCACGGCTCAGCCGGGCCCCGCGTGATCAAGCGCAACCATTGGTTTTTCCTTTAGTGTTCTGCTTCTGCTAGTAATTACAGTGCTCCGAACGTGCTTTGTAGTTGTAAGTGGGGTTAGGGGAGGTTAATACTGGAGATTTTTAAATTGCCCTCACCGTGTTTATGCGTCTAGTCATAACATCTTATGATATGGATACGGGGCATCTTTACACCAGTCAGCCTGCTAATGAGTCAATATCAAAGATATCTGGCGGCATGACAAGTCGTATACGCAGCATATATAGTGGAAACTTAGGTTGAATGCACTGTTCTGGGCACTGGTTTACCTCAAATATGTACCCTTTTTGAAATAATTCTTAAAAAAAAAAAAAAACACTTTTACTTACGCGACTGGCAAGTAACATTTTAACATTCTTCAGAAGAAATCGGCTATGTAATTGGATTAAATAAAACTAAAATGAAACTGGTAAGACAATTCCCGAGTTACTGTGGCCAAAATCAAGGAAGTTACTCAGTCCCAACATGTTTCTACACATTAGCCACGGTCTATACTTGCTTTAGTTAGCTGTAATAAGACGTTCAGAATTATAATCTCACCCGAGTCGAGTCCCCCACCTCATCATAGCATTTCAGAAAGATGCCACGTTGCTTTTGAACATTCATATCAGTCAGATTTAACCCCTGTGTGATAAAACTAAAAATAAATACCAAAAACTAATAACCATAGCTTACTTTCCAGTGTACATTCTGTTCTTCTTTTATCATTGATGTTGACTTTGTGCTGCTTTTGCTATGTTTTCTAAGCAGCCAGGACTCGCTATGCTACTGCAAAGAATTCTGTTTCTGGTTGTCATCACACCTTTCCTCTTTGACAGAAAAAGTAAAAGCAAAAAAAAAAATTCAATGAAAGATCATAATACACCCTTATAGATGCTGTCTCTGAGCTTAAAAGATATGCAGAGGTCATATTTCATTGAATTCTTCTTTGTAAACAGTCGCAATGTATCACTTCAACATACTTACTTGACACCAATTCTTACTTTCCTATTAACCAGGGCTTTGGCTGTGTCATAAAGAGTGGAACATTGTGCCCAAAAGCTGCAAAACAAAAGAAAGGGAATAAGTGAATTTGTGAAGAGCAAACCACGAACAGGTGGAAGTTCATGCATGGTTGACTTTGTACCTCATCAAAACAATCCGTTAATTTTTTAAATGCAAAATTACATGCAAAGTGTCTAGTAACATTGCCATCCAAACCAAGAATCCATCCTGCTTTATTGACGCTCCTAATTACATTATTAGTGAATTGGCCAGCAAGTTAAAATTCCCACTACGCTAATTCCCCTCATCCCGTTTGAGAAAATTGCTAATGGACGCTGCTCACGGACCGTCACTTACGGGGCCGCTCATTTCTGCCACGCCGAAAGCGACGCATGAAAGGCTCGCTGTGTAGCGCCGCGCCTGATCCTGTGTGATGGAGCCTGTGGCGGTATATTTAGGTGTCTGGTTTGGGACAGGAAGAGGGGGAAGCTCTGAGGTTATTTGATTGCTTCATTACGGTCATATATATGGTCATATATTTATGTATACTTTGTTATGTATGTCATTACATGTACACTAGTGAGTGTTTGTTTGTTTGTGTGTATGTGCATGAGTGTGTGTGTGTCTGTGTATGTGTGTGTTTCTATCTATGTGTGCGTGTGTATGTGAACGAGTAAAGAGAGCTCAGTGTTTGGACCACCCTGCGAGCTGGGCTGAGTGACAGCATGGGCCTCAAGACGCTCGCAATGCACACACACACCTACACACACACACATATCGAGGACTCACACATTTTCAAGCTCATTTTTCAACATGTCTTTTACTCTATTAATGTCTCATGACCAAATACATATCATGCTCCAAAGCAAACACGCTGGATTAAAATTGAATAAATCACGATGGGATCGGGAGAGAACACACACCAAACTCACACACATTCCCAGGCAACGCTTTAGTGTACCACCCAGTATGTATCAGCAACTTTTACCGTGACCTTGCTGCACACCTGATTTCAAGCCAGAGCATCGTTCCGAGGTGCTTTCAGAGACAATATTTTCCCCCGCTATTAAATAAATGCGGCGATGACATAAAGCCAAATGAATCTGTGCTAATTTCTAACCGGTCGTGGCTGCGGTCTCCCCCCAGGAGTTACCAGTTAATTTCTCAAAATGACGGCCTCGTGCGTGTAATGAATAAATAGCGGCGTGTGTCCAGCTGCTCGCCACAATGAATTGCGAGTCTCCCTCGCAGTCACGGTGATGTAATTTGCATTGAAATCTGATTTTATTCTTTTTTTTTTTTTTTTTTTTTTTTTTCCCCCCCTCCTCCCCCTCTCCTCACATTTCTCATTAGTCGTCGGAGTCACTGTGAAGCCAGTGTATCATGTAGGTCGCACTTACACGCACTTGTTGACTTTTCTATACCCATGAGGACATTGTATAGACTGCTATTTATTTTGTGGAAGCCTATTCAAATATTTCAACCTTGCCACATTTTATTAGAGGGGTGTGGGGAAAGAAAACTTGACCTTTTTGATTGTTTGTTTTGTTTAGTGTGTGTCTGAGCGAGAGCGTTCCTCGTGGTTTTTCTCGACCTATCTAAACCTATGGAAGGGCCACACAAGTACTTTTTGTCCGCCCATGCCAAGTCTAGTGCAGAATTGTAATGGAGCCCAATGAAACCTCAAAGTTACAGCAAAACACATTAGTCAGCGGCAGATGTTTGCATGGCTACCATGCTTGTTTGGTACCTATATATTCTTTTATTAGGGGAATTTTCTAAAAATAAATAAATTGCCGTGTAACACTGTAATTAACCAGTAAAATTGTGCACCAGGCACCTGCTAGCAATGAGTTGTGACAGACGCGATGTGTTCTCGTGAGAATTAATTGGTTTGTACCAAAAGCAATGTCAACAGTTAAAATTAGGCATGGGCATTTGACTAATACATTATCGACCATTTATTTGTAAAATAGTGCGATATTGTGTAAAGTGGTTTTAGAAAGTGTAATAACTATATGTACTGTAGTATTTGTGTGTTGGATGTGTGCCTTTAAGGGCCGTGGCTTCATCGGGAGTGTTTGCCGGTTATACAGGGTTTATCAAACGTCCCTTTACATTTCCTTTATTCTATTTCTTTTCAGGTATAATATTATAAAGCTTCAGACTCGAGCTTTTGTTAATGCGTAGTTCCACTGAAGCCCTCTGGATGGAGTTTCTCTGGCTTTGCGCGAACACCCGCTCGAGGAAGTTCGGTGTTTTAATCAGTGGCAGTAGTAGCAGGCCTTGCGCTGCGTGGTTTGTTAGGATCCCGTTTTGAGAAAATTGCCACGGATAGCCTAAATTGTACTACACGTTGGAGCAGTGTGATGATCATAAAGCTTCTCGTACTGGCACTGAACTGGAGTCAGGGACAGAAAAACTTCTCCAACGCTGCTCCATTGACAGTTGTCAAGCCATGTGCAGGGGAATGACATGCTTACAAAAACTGCAACGTCTAAACTGTCAAATGGTGTTGGCCTGTACATTATGTAGCTCCATTTCGCATAGCTGACGTCGTGTTGTTCTTTAGACAGCAAATTGGTTGCAATTGGATCAACAGCACTTCTGCTGTTTGCAGCCAAGTGGCGAGCTCCATTTTGCCTCCATATTCAAGACACGATTAATTATTAATCAAGTCAATGCACTCAATGAAACAATTCCACATAATCAAACAGTAGGTTTTAGTTCAATTTTTAGGTTTAGGGGATTTCTTTGTACACGTAAAACAGGATCAAGCTAAAAAAATTAAATAATTGTTTGTAACAGCGCTTGAGATCATGTCTCTTCAATAAAATATGATGAAGACATTTTTTCCTCATACATTCAAAAGACAGTTAATATACACGCAAATACTGTATTGTCAAGGAAGATGCCCAATGGTTGCATTGTGATCGTCTCAGACTATACATTTCCAGTTTTCAGAAACCATAAATACAGTATTTCAGTCTAATTAGTTTCACTAATATATCAAGTGAAACACTGTATCATGCTTGACATTTTGTACCAAAATCTCTCAAAAGTGTAAACTGCTGGATTTCAAAATGAAATGCCGAGTCCCGGGAGAATTGATCGTTGTTTGACCTACAGATCCTCCCTTCTATGTTGCTCAGGGATACGCAGTGGTTGCACTTGAAATATGGAATAACACAAGACTGGGAGCGTCGAATGGAACTCATACAGTGTGAAATGATATGCCAGTTGGATGGGTCCCTCTGGCTCAGATAAGTCATAAAACATTTGAGAGTGTTGAAAAAGCAGCCGGCCCAGACGAAACCATCATTACTATCATTATCATCATTATCATCATTACCAATGCCGGTGCCTTTTTTCACAACGAGCCAACCGCTGGTGCCGTTGACAGCTTCTCGACAAGCGCGCAGCCAAATGCGCCGCGCTTCTTTGGGTCTCCAACGTGACGCAGAGGCCAAGTGTGACGCAGAATGGAAGAATGCGTGTTGAAAGAAAGAAACAATATGCACCTAAAACAAGCATACATACAGACCAATACGCATTCCGGTGTTTCATTACTTAAGCTTAATACTTAATACTTAATACTTCTGTCAGAAAAGTCACGTTTCGACCGTCTTATCTACATTGTCCTTGTCCAGTGTAATTAAGTATTACTACATAGGCGCTGGGCTATAAAACGTTATAATTATGGTCATTGCTCAGAAAGAAAGATAAGCTATCAAAATACAGTATATTTTTTTTCCCTTTGCTTTTTTTTAAAGCCAATCTTAGTTAAAGCCAATCTGTTTTATCATCGGAGTATTTTTTTTCAAAATGGTGTTGAACTTGAAACAAATGTGCATTTGTTAGAAGACTAATACTTTAAAAAATTTTTTTTTAATTAAAACTAGACTAAAACCTTTTTGAGTTTTGATTGACTAAAACTATCACATAAAAAATTACAAACTAATAAGCTTTTTTGTTCTGAACACTAAAACTAAGATGACTGCCAAAAATAACACTGATTAAAACACACAGAAATGTAAACAAAAACTGCTTGTGTAACAGTTGGATTAAGCGTGGGTCGATTGATTATGCCTGCACCCCGCTCTGCAGGTGTGACCAATAAATAAATGAATCCAACAGTTACACTTAGGTTGGGAATTAAAATGTCGGCAGTAAGTGACCGAAACAGGCCTTCAACCACAGAAAAGGGCTGCCACTCAAAACTGCGCTTCTTATAAAATGTATAAATAAAAAATAAAAAATAAAAAAGTCCCATTTTAACCGTCTTATCTACATTGTCGTCGCCCAGTGTTTAGTATTTTGGTATCGCTACATCTGCACTGGGCTTAAGAGAGTTTGCAGAGGCAGAAAGGGGATCAGCACTGAGCTGATCTCCACTGATTAAAAGCAGGGGCCACGCTAATGTTTGGATGGGCCATTTAATACTAATGAGGGAAAATAAATAGCACTGTGGCCGTCGGCATGCAGAGATCTCCGTTTATTCGCACACATCAGAGCAAAACACTGATTAAGAAGAGTGATCTCACCATGCACCGAGCCTTTAACTGCAACCACATGAGCTGTCTCACTATGTTCTTTGATAATAATAATAACATAAATCAATTTTCTAATTACCATAATGATAACTCTTACCCGCCTATTAACTAAGGAAGAAATGGCAGGCATGTTGTGAATTTAAACGGCAACTTTCTAGGATTCATACTTTTGGCTTCCATGTGAAGTTCTTATTTTCTTGTCTATCTACACTTGACCTTGGAATCATTGTTGCAAACTTTGTCGCAATGTTCAATAGTTACATCTAAATAATTACTGTACTTTTTTAACCAAACGGCTAAGTATCAAATGTCTAATGTATCAAAGTATTAATTAGCAGCGAACAAGCTTGGCATGATGTAATTATATGTAACCCAACCTAACTTTAACCTATATAATTGTGATACTTGCTCGTGGTGGCTGGGAGAATGAACTCCTCAGCAAATGGGGGTGACACAGTTTTAGTATGATGTGAAACAATACAAATTGTATAGAGGATTTTTACTCATAAATGCTTGGTTAAAATATTACAGTACTTGTCAAGTACACATAAGATTCTCCACTTTAATTTTCAAGACTGTTACAAACTGCATTCAAAAGAAACTCAGAAGTTCATTCGTATTGCTGTATTGTGCATGAACCGAGGAATAGTAACTGTTTTTTTTCTTGGCGGATTGAGGTATCTTTTTGAAGGAGGTGTTCATATTTCCTATTTGCTTATTTTTAATTTGATTACATTTGTGTATAATACACTGTGACATAAAACAAATACGCGTTGTACTTCTGTCTCAAAAACAAAGAGTTTAATTGTACTAATACATTATCACTTAGCTGTCATATCAATTCTAACGTCTTTACCTTCAAGTTCCATGCAAGTCCCAAGTTACTGAGGCAAAAATCAAGAAGGTCCAGTTGAAGTCCCACTAAATCTCAACAAGTCGTGTCAAGTCATCATTTGGCTTAATAAAGCCATAAGTCGAGTCATACAATATTACTGAATCCCAAAATTCCCCTTGCCCCTCTCTCGGTGGGACTAGAGGACAACTGGATCTCCCACGGGACGGGCGCGCTGGTTCGTCTCTCCTTGTGGGTGTCTGGAGCCGAGCCCGCCTTTACTCTGTACACCAATTGACTAACATGCGTGTGAGATGGTGTTTATTCACTAATGAGTTTCCATAGACACGCTTATAGGATTTAATTGGACTACTAATAATGACGCAGCTTGTACTAACAATTACAGAGCTTGTATTAAGATGTCAACTCCCCAGTTCTTACAGGTGTTAAGACACTATATAAGTACCATACTACTATATAAGTACTCCAGTAGTAGCACTGCCTTGCTCATTACCCCCAGTCCTGTCCTACGCTGACCTCCCTCATCCTGTCCTATTGCTTAGCTGTTTCATGTCCTCACAGTGTGTGTCCCCGTTCACAAATCAGAACTTGACTCCTTTGTAATGTTACTTGTAGTCATATATCTAGATTGTACAACTATCGTTCGGTTGTGGCTTTTAGCCCTGTTCCCCTTGTCTGCTCTGTCCCTCTGTATGTCCCTTCAAACTCTTTTTCTGTCCGGCTGAATTTTCAAGAAAACATCATAATAATAACCACAAAAACCAAACAAACAAAAAACGTAGTATTTAAAACTCCCCCTTTACACAGCAAAACTGCATAAACAGCATAAAAGGTATACAGATCCAGAATTCTGCATGACCATGCAGCTGAACAGGACAGGATTTAAAAAAAACAAAAAAACAAAAAAAAAAAGACACGCAGCTTTTCTAGTTTGACGTACCTGAAGATGGCTCTTTCAAACCAGTGGCCAGTGGTCTAAGTTGTAGTCCTCAAAGGAGTGTCCCATCTTCTTGAGATGCAAATGAACCTCTGATTCTGGACCTGAAGAAGCTGCCCGCCGATGCTACGCCATTGCGCCTGTAAAGTGGCTGCTTAGTCTCTCCAATGTAGAGGTCACTGCTCTCCTTGCTGCACAACATTGCTGAGTTTGCTTCTCGGGATTTTGTCGTTGGTGCGAAGTAGGTTTGAAATGCATTGGTATGTTATGTTTGGAGCAAATCCTTCTGGGTTTCTCTGACAAACAAGCCACGTAGGGGACCACCACATTCTGCCTCCTGTTACTGTTGTAGTGTCTCTTCTTCTCTTGGTGGATTTTAACCATACCGGGCAACAAGAACAACACCCTATTTTTGACCGCCTGTAGGGGACCCACCCACCGAGGGATACATAGGGAAGCGCCACACCTCAAATTTAAAACTGAAGAGGCCTTTTGGATTAAAGTGAAACATCTTCAGCAAAGAAGAACAGTCCAGTTCCTTGATTCCTAACCCTTTGTGGATGACCATGACCTGGTTGACTGAGAATCTACACAGCCATAAACAGGCAAGATTTGTCAAGTCATGTAGTTGAAGTCAAAGTCAAGCCCAGTCTCGAAAATACTAAGTTAAAGTCGAGTCTTTAAATTAAGCCAAGCAGGTCCCAAGTTTTAGAATTGATGACTCGAGTCCCACTTACTTCTGGTTGCTGCTATGCTGAGGTAATCAGTTACACTCTCTCCGTGGTGAATTTGGGTGCAAAGCCCACTTGATTTGAATCGCAACTGTTTTTTTCTCCTCCGCAGCAGCAAACTGCCACTTTAGGCAGAGGCACCAATTTGAGTGCTCCATCATTTCCTTTGATGTGAATCCAAGCGCTTGGCTGTGGATGATAGCGGGCACCGCCAGCCCATCTTAACGGATTCCAGCCCCTCTCGCCCCACTCCCCCTTTTCCTTTCACGATGTGACTTTTTTATTATAGCAAGTTGCATTCAGCGTTGGCGTTGAGTTATCTCGCGATCCAACGCTCTTCCAAGATCTAATGGGCAATTATCAGCTGAGGAGAAGTTAATGGGTGTCCCGTTTCACAAAGTCCCCTGTTATTTATGTCGACGAATGTCATTGTGTGGAAACGTGGCAGACTCGTGTTAACCGCTCTCCTTGTTTAATTTTCTTCGACGGAATCCCACACCCATTGTAAACCGGGGCTGACCACAAGTGTAATTTGTGTGCGTACAAATCTCTGTTGGCGTGCGTGTGTGTATTTTATACAACAGCGTTAAGTCCAGCGTGAATAGACCAGTGTAGCATGTTCATAAATGCAGAGAGACATGCTTAAAGTATATAGTGATGGACAAATATGCACACACGCTTACACACGCGCACACATAGCGGCCACCCCAGTACACACAAACCCACATAAACAGACATCCCGCCTCCCACACACCACACACACGCTCGCCACAGACACTTACACAAGCAGAGCCCGAAGACTTGCCACCGCATACAGACAGCCCTGTGCGTACACAAGCACATACATAGCATATGCAGCCCCCCGTGCATCCCCCCCCCAACCCATCCACGCACACACGCTGACACACAAGCAGAGGCCCACCACCAACATCAACACCCACAGACTCAGACTCGGTGACATCATGGCTTAGATGACAGCACGTCTTCCAGACCCATTAGTGTGATTGTAGGTGGCTCCGCCGTGGTGATTTATGGCTGAATATCCATCTTTCGCTGCTCTGTTGATTTATGAGACATATTTTGGTCTTTTTGGTCCCCCCCACACCACACCACAAACATGGTAAAGGGAATCCTATACAAATAATGACATTGTAACACTGCAGTCAGAAAGAGAGGTGATCTGACCTGTCACTCTGTTTTCATCATCCACAGCTTGTCTCCTGTCTACAGCCTGTTCGGCATTGCAAATTGGAAATCTGTTCTCAATTGCCTTACCTGGATAGATAAAGGTTAAATAAAATAAATAAATAAAATACATCCGCGAAGTTTTCGTACAGTTGAGAATAGTCCGTATTGAGTCAGCGTCGCCCCGTCGGAAGCATTTTGAAAGTTTTTTTTTTTGTGCTTATTTATTGATTGCGACTGTTCAGTATGACACGATGGAGCCAAAGAAAGCCCTTTGATAAAGATGACGAGAAACACTATAGAATTGGAGAAATGACTCATTCCAAAAGTAAGTAAATGGGAGAGTTGCCTTCCAAGGCATAACCTCTCCTCCTCCCTCTACCTTCTTTGTCATCTTTCATATGCCATTGACAGTTTTCAATATGGATAAAAGTGATGTGTAATGTTCATTCGTCCATTTCGTTATTCATTTATATTTATTTCAAATTGTTTTCCGTACATTAAACTATAGTTATTATCCATAAAATGTATTTTGTTTTGAATATTTTTGAGTGTCTGGAACAGATTCATTGGATTTACATCATTTCCTACAAGAAAAGTGGCGTCACTTTTCATACGATTCAGATTTAGTCTGACTTTTTGGAACAAATTCATCACAAAAACCCGAGGTTCGACTGTATAGTAATACTGTACATGTTCCATACACACCTATGATAGGTCCACATCTGAGCTATAGCGAGACCATGTAAAAAAGCGGCGAAGGGGCCATTATAATACAGTTATGCAGACACAATCGAAGAAGAGTTTCACATGTACTTTAAGTGGCTCAGTAAACTGTGGCAATGTTCGACATTTTTTGTA
This sequence comes from Phyllopteryx taeniolatus, assembly GCF_024500385.1. Classification (NCBI taxonomy): domain Eukaryota; kingdom Metazoa; phylum Chordata; class Actinopteri; order Syngnathiformes; family Syngnathidae; genus Phyllopteryx; species Phyllopteryx taeniolatus. The sequence continues at coordinate 12,566,626 of NC_084520.1, read as the reverse complement.
CAGAAGAAAGAATATATGTCTGTGGATATTGTTATTTTTCGTCTACATGTGCTGTTATATCATTTGTGTTCAAATATCCCTTCCTTAAAGCATTATAATACTTTCACATAGATACTGTTCCTTAGTCTGTCTATGGCATTTCCCATTATTTGTTAGCATTAAGCTAGTGGACTTCACGGCAAAGCTATGTGGTTGTTTTAGATACACAGGGTTTCAGTTTATCAGTTTATTTTTGAAAGGGGACAATGCAATTTCATAAAACACATGAAGTACACATGGTTAAAAAAGCCAGAATTAGCCAGAAGGCTAATGTAATTCTAATGAAGGGTGTAATTCTCTTTGTTTTATGTTGAGTTTGACAAACTTCAACTGGGACCGCTTGAAGCCTCTTTTTTGAAAAATTGTTCACTATCTGCCAAACTGCTGCTTGTTATAAAGTGAGTGGGGTGAGTTTAGGACATATACTGTGAATTCATTAACTTCCTGACCATGATTTTGTTGGTAAGAAAATGTGCATGTATCACTGTTGTTTTGAATTGAGCACAGTTGCTTGGAAAAAAAAAAATTGTAGGGGGACCATACAGGAAAAAAAGCCGAACAAATATTCTTTACTAATGCTTGAACGTGTTGATGCACTGGATTTGCCCGTCTGCCTTCGTGTCATTGGTCGTCTTCCGCTCATTTCACGCATCAGAAGCGTCCCAAAGTTTTAAAGAGGTGCTATTAACGCTAACGCCACGGTGAAAAATGGATGAAGTGAAATAGAAAGAAAGAGTTCACTGTCTAACCTCCACACCGTCCTCACGTTTGTTTGAGTTGTACATTTACGGAGTATACTACAGTTTGCATTCCATAAAACAAATTATTTGACCTCTCTGGCTTATGAAACCCTTGTATAAACTCTAAAACACCTTGTTGTTATTTTTGGACCATTTTAGCCTAGCAGTGACTATTTTTTTCAGACACTTTATTCATCCCTAAGGAGACATTATGGCTGCGTATAACCCAACTTTTGGGAGTGAACACACACACACACACACACACAATAGAGCAGTGGGTGCCTGCTGAGCAAATGGGGACTTAGGTGCTTGGCTCAAGGACACTTGAAACGCTCAGGGATGGATGTTGTTTTTGTCACCCTACCTCATTTTGTTCTTTGCCAGTCAAAATCTGAGCGTAATTTTGCTCACGGGTGCACACACTCTCAATCTATTTGCGTCCTTTACAACACTTTTCTCAGTCATGTGACTCTAGTTTATTTCCATTTAAATTGTCTCTTTAAATCTTGTCGGTCTTCACCCTGTGGCCCTTTTCTGTGCATCTACCTTCCAAATTATGTCATGCTGGGATGTTTATTATTTTTTTTGTATTTATTTATTTATTTTTTTTACTGAAGTTCACCTGCCTGGAAGATACAGTATATGTCAGGCTGGTAAAGTGGTGTCAGTGTTGTAGTACAGCATCAGTACATCCCTTGTTCATAATCATTCACTCATTGATTTTGCACAAGTGAAATATTGGCAGAGGTTTCTGTTCTCTTGGTACTTTTTTGCCTGTATTAATATAAATTTGTAGGATAGATACAGGTAGTTTATGCGAGCTTTTAGTGTGTATCCTGAAGCCTAACGCCAAGCTGTCGCAAGGAAAGGCCACCAAGCGCCCATTGGGAGCCCTTTCAATACTTGTGTGTGTGTGTGTGTGTGTGTGTGTGCATGTGTGTGCGTGTTGTCGTCTGCGCATTTGCATGCCATTGCTATCAGGTGTAATTGTTTGTAAGATTATTAAAATGGCAACCTGCTCCATACCCGGTGCTTGTGGCTCCTTTCCTTGTTACTGTTGAGGAAAGTGAAGCAAAAATTTGCATCAAGAAACCCAGGAGCATAAAAACCAAAGTGTCTCCTGCGTCCTTTTTCACAGCTGTGACGGCGTGTTTGACATTTTCGCCAGCTATGAGTAATGATCCCCCACCACTCAATCAACAGACAATAAGGTTTCTCAGTTTTTTGTTTTTTTGTTTCTTTTTCTGTACGCGTGTGCCCAGCACCAGACGCTGTGATTCATCACGTACCATGCCAGGCCCGTGCATATGTACTATCACTCATACTCTACGTATATAGAAACACACTCAAGCAAACGAAAAGGTCACCAGACATGAAGCATAATGTACATTTGATTCCTAATTGATTTATATTGACACTTGACAGGGCTAAAAGCCTGAGGAGGGGCGCTTTTAGAGCTGCTATCCATCAACCATGTAATTCCATGTTTTAGTGCATTAAAGCTTGAATGCAGCCCTATGGGGGGCACAAGCCAGTGCAAACTGTAGGCCGGTCGCAAGCCCGGATAAATGCAGAGGGTTGCGTCAGGAAGGGCATCCGGCTTAAAACTTTGCCAAACAAATATGAGCATTCATCCAAAGAATTCCATACCGGATCAGTCGTGGCCCGGGTTAACGACGTCCACCACCTGCGCCGTCAACCTGCAGGGCACCGGTGGAAATTCAGCTACTGTGGGTTCGAAGTCGAAGAAGAGGTGGAAAGCAGGTTCTTCGGCAGAAACAGAAGAGGAAAGCACAGAGCTTAGAACTAACTGTGGGGACTTTGAATGTTGGGACTATGACAGGAAAATCTTGGGAGTTGGTTGACATGATGATTAGGAGAAAGGTTGATATATTGTGTGTCCAGGAGACCAGGTGAAAAGGCAGTAAGGCTTTAGTTTAGGGGCAGGGTTTAAATTATTTTACCATCGTGTAGCTGGGAAGAGAAATGGAGTCGGGATTATTTTTAAAGAAGAGTTGGCTAAGAATGTCTTGGAGGTGAAAAGAGTATCAGATCGAGTGATGAGGCTGAAACTTGAAATTGAGGGTGTTATGTATAATGTGATTAGTGGCTATGCCCCACAGGTAGGATGTGACCTAGAAATTGATGAAATTCTGGAAGGAGCTAGACGAAGTAGTTTTGAGCATCCCAGACAGAGAGAGAGTCGTGATTGGTGCAGATTGTAATGGACATGTTGGTGAAGGAAATAGGGGTGATGAAGAAGTGATGGGAAAGGAACTTGGAGGGACAGATGGAGGTAGACATTGCAAAAAGGATGCAAATGGCTGTAGTGAACACTTTTTTCCAGAAGAGGCAGGAACATAGGGTGACCTACAAGAGCGGAGGTAGAAGCATGCAGGTGGATTACATCTTGTGCAGACGATGTAATCTGAAGGAGGTTACCGACTGTAAGGTAGTGGTAGGGGAGAGTGTGGCTAGACAGCGTAGGATGGTGGTGCGTAAGATGACTCTGGTGGTGGGGAAGAAGATTAGGAAGACAAAGGCAGAGAAGAGAACCATGTGGTGGAAGCTGAGACAGGACGAGTGTTGTGCAGCTTTTCGGGAAGAGGTGAGACAGGCTCTCTGTGGACAGGCGCATCTTCCAGAAGACTGGACCACTGCAGCCAAGGTGATCAGACAGGCAGGCAGGAGAGTACTTGGTGTATCTTCTGGCAGAAAAGGAGAGAAGGAGACTTTGTGGTGAAACCTCACAGTACAGGAAATCATACAAGGAAAAAGGTTAGCTAAGAAGGAGTGGGACACTGAGAGAACCGAGGAGAGGCGAAAGGAATACGTTCAGATGCGACATACGGCAAAGGTAGAGGTGGCAAAGGCCAAACGAGAAGCATATGATGACATGTATGGCAGGTTGGACACTAAAGAAGGAGAAAAGGATCTATACAGGCTGGCCAGACAGAGGGATAGAGATGGGAAGGATGTGCAGCAGGTTAGGGTGATTAAGGATAGAGATGGAAATATGTTGACTGGTGCCAGTAGTGTGCTAGATAGATGGAATGAATACTTCGAGGAGTTGATGAATGAGGAAAATGAGAGAGAATGGAGAGTAGAAAAGGCAAGTGTGGTGGACCAGGAAGTCGCAATGATTAGCAAGGGAAGTTAGAAAGGCATTAAAGAGGATGAAAAATGGAAAGGCAGTTGGTCCTGATGATATTCCTGTGGAGGTATGGAAGCATCTAGGAGAGGTGGCTGTGGAGTTTTTGGCCAGCTTGTTCAATTGAATTCTTGTGCATGAGAAGATGTCTGAGGAATGGAGGAAAAGTGTGCTGGTGCCCATTTTTAAGAACAAGGGTGATGTGCAGCGCTGTGGGAACTATAGAGGAATAAAGTTGATGAGCCACACAATGAAGTTATGGGAAAGAGTAGTGGAGTCGAGCAACAGTATGGTTTCATGCCTAGAAAGAGTACCACAGATGCATTATTTGCCTTGAGGATGTTGATGGAAAAGTACAGAGAAAGTGTCTTTGTAGATCTAGAGGAAGCCAATGACAGAGTACACAGAGAGGAACTGTGGTACTGCATGCGGAAGTCTGGAACGGCAGAGAAGTATGTTAGAATAATACAGGGCATGTACGAGGGCAGCAGAACAGTGGTGAGGTGTGCTGTAGGTGTGACAGACTAATTTTGGGACTGCCTCAGGGAACAGCCCTGAGCCCCTTCCTGTTTGCAGTGGTAATTGATAGACTGACAGACAGGTTAGACTGGAATCCCCAAGAATCATGATGTTTCCAGATAACATTGTGATCTGCAGTGAAAGCAGGGAGCAGGTGGAGGAACAGTTAGAAAGATGGAGGCATGCACTGGAAAGCAAAGGAATGAAGATTAGCTGAAGAAAAACAGAATATATGTGCATGAATGAGAGGGGAGGGGGGGGGAGTGAGGCTACAGGGAGAAGAGATAGCAAGGGTGTAGGACTTGAAATACTTGGGGTCAACCGTCCAGAGCAATGCTGAGTGTGGTCAGGAAGTGAAGAAAAGGGTCCAAGCAGGTTGGAACAGGTGGAGGAAAGTGTCAGGTGTGTTATGTGACAGAAGAGTCTCTGCTAGGATGAAGGGCAAAGTTTATCAAACAGTGGTGAGGCCAGCCATGATGTACGGATTAGAGACAGTGGCACTGAAGAGACAACAGGAAGCAGAGCTGGAGGTGGTGGAAATGAAGATGTTGAGGTTCGCTCTCAGAGTGACCAGGTTGGATAAAATTAGAAATGAGCTCATCAGAGGGACAACCAAGGTTCGATGTTTTGGAGACAAAGTTAGAGAGCGCAGACTTCGATCGTTTGGACACGTCCAGAGGAGAAATAGTGAGTATATTGGTAGAAGGATGATGAGGATGGAGCTGCCAGGCAAGACATCTAGAGGAAGACCAAAGAGAAGGTTGATGGATGTCGTGAGGGAAGACATGAGGGCAGTTGGTGTTCGAGAGGAAGATGGAAAAGGATGACGCGCTGTGGCGTCCCCTAAAGGGACAAGCCGAAAGGAAAAGAAGAAGTGCATTGAAGCTTGGATGTACGGGAGGTAGGAAGTTGTCATAAATAAGCTTGCGATATTTAAATCTAAATTCCCTGGGATCAACTTGATACGATGACATTTTAGACAGCAGACATCCAGTCTTCCTGTCCATTGTGCACAGTGTTCCCTGCTGTATTGCAGTTTATCATTCACAATTTGAAGCAATCATTTAAAATGGGTTTTTACAGTTTCTAGGCACTCCCCTCCATCTTCACCTTTTGAACATTTCCGTCACGTGTAGTTGCCTGCCTTCACTGTAGTACCGTGCTGGCAGCACTGAGTTTTACTGGAAGAGATGCAACGTAATTTCGGCGCAAGAAGAGGAGCCAGAGCTCCAGTTTTAGTCTTTGTTCCCATGCCCGTGTGTATTGTTGTATACATTGTTGTGTGCTGTGTTGCTGCGCAGTGTGTGGGAAAGTAAAGCATGTGAAAAAGGTAAAACTACACACACAAAAATTTCCCCGTTTTGCTCGCAAATTTTCATTTATTTCTGTTGGATCTGGATTGTATCCCCTGCGATAAATGGGGGTTCACCGTGTTTCCGTCTGGACTCTTGGATGCACCAAACAACAATTTGGCTCTAGTGCAAGAGTCGTATGATTCTATGCATGAACAAATTGGTCAAAATTTGACTTGACTTCACAATTTGAAACATGGAACTAACCGATTGTTTTTCTACCGACATGAATGTCATCAGATAATAAGCCACTTCAACGGCCGTCCGCAGTCAGCACAACTGAACGGTTGCACGGAGCCACAATAGGTAATTAGCTAATTTTTTTGTTTAGTGCTGACTGTGTAAACTGCCGTTCATTAACCGTAATACTGTCAAAATGTTTTTCTCCCTTTAATGAACAAAAGATTTTATATATATATAAAACTACCTTTGCACAACACATTGTTTAGTGTTTTTGTGGCTAATCCTGAAAGTGGTTTAATGCCACAGATTCCATAAGCAAGTTAAAAATGAGAACACAGCTAGTTAAAGGTCTCCACTACACGTGCATCCTCAAATCTTCACAACTTCTGCATCACTCCCGAATTTGTTCTTCCCCCCCTCCCTCATTTTCTAATGGCTACTGTGTCTATAATGAGCATTTGCTCCTACTCTCCTCCCCTCATCACCACCTATTCTCTCACTCCGGTTCCCCCCTCCTCTCACTCTTGTCCTCCCCCTATTTTCAGTGTGTGCAGAATTGGTAGAAGCTTATTGCCTAGCAACCACAATTAAAGTACAACAAGTCAGTGGCGGTTGCAGCCGCCATCGAGGCGAGCTTTGCAAAACCTCCGTGTGAGCGGAAGGAGGAAAATGCGACGGGTTGGCTCGGGCTGAAGTTGAGCAGGTGCACCGCAATTAGAGCCGCCAACCGGAGCAGCATTGAGAGGTCTTTAGGGGCAAAAAAAAATAAAAATCTGAAAGGGAAGAGGCGGGGAGAGTTGGACTCAACAGGTATGTATGCACGCATCAATTAATGTGGGTAAAATAAAGGTATTCTGTAAATGGCTTTTGCTCGTGACTGCTTAAGGATTTTGTGTTTGCTTCTGAGGCAGAATGTGCATAAGCAGCTGATACTTTTGATGCATTTGGCAGGAATGCGGCGTGTTGTCACTCTCATTTCACAGTTGCGAGGGAATGCAAAGTGTTCGCTACCTGCCACGTGTGAATAAACTAACGGCTATGATTGCATTCGGTTGAATTTATGTGCACTAAGTGAGTATTCTAGCTCACTAGTAGCAGCAATCTCTCAGTTAAGTGATTTTGTAATCTCTCTGTATATCTAATTGAAATGGCACATTAACGTAGCTGACTACAATGTCTGTTAAGCCGGCAGGTGCCTTCTGACAGTCTTTTGTTGTTAATTAACTGTGAAGTATCCTCACTTTTCAATGTACAGCATGTACAGATAAGAATTGTAGCCTCCCTTTTCTAATTGATTTATTTTTAGGCATGCAGCCTACGCTGAAGGAACTATTCTTCAATTAGGGATTCCACAAGTGTACTCCAACATCCAATGTATTCAATTGTATGAGTCTTTCATCATTTATTTTGTTTTTGAGCAAGGGAAACCTCTTTCATTGGTCCTTTTTAGAGGCTTGTTAATGCTGAAGTTCCAATTAAAGGTCATTTGATCATGCATTCACTAAGTGCACTCCAGCAGCCTGCAATCTAAATGTAAATACAGTATGGAATATCTTGCCAATATACGGTGAGCTGCTGCCAAGCGCTTGGGTATTCTGTTGGACATGTCATTTGCCTGTGGATTTGGTGTTTTTCCACCATTGCATAGATAGTGGAGAGGTCAAAAGCAAATAACAGTACCCTGCCTATATGTGATTCTCAATCAGCACGTATATGTATATAAATCACCATGTTATAATTTTATAGGCATAAGTCATGGTCTGTTCATATTGATTTTTTTTTTCAGTTCGTTCAGCACTGTGTATATATTTAAAATATTTTTTTAAAAATGCTTTCAATTAATGCAGGCAGAAAATAATCCTCCTGCCTTTCAAATGAAGGACAAGCACCTGCCGTCATCCCTTCTGGATGAGTGGCACAATCTGTGGGCACAGTGGGGGAGCTGGAAGGTGTAAGGTCAACCACTCTGTATGACATATCCTGTCCCCACTGGGAGGCCGACAGCCATATGCAGACGTACGCTTTACACATAAACAGGAGTCACTGCACAGTTACAAGCGTCAGTTGGGGAAGCCACTTATTGATCTAAACGCTATTGTGCTAATCGCATTAAAAGCATAGAACACAACACTGATTGATTTTGTTTGATGCCTTAACAGTGGCGCTCCGTTGAAATTTAAAGTTTTGGTTTGTCTCCATACTTAATAGCTGCAGTGGCTCACTATTGCTCTGTGATCTGTTTGTGTCCATCTTTTGTTTTTTTTCCGTTTCACTGGGCTCATTGGCGCACTCTATGAAGCCAACAGTCTCACACTTTTTTAAATTTTAAATTGGATCGGCAAATTGGTGCAGCAGTTAAGTCCAGCTTTTTTCTACCTCTGACAGCTGGCAAAGGTGAAGCCTTTTTTTTTTACACAGCAACAGTAAGCCATGCCTTCATCAAACCTCGGCTGGATTGCCATAATGCACTTTACGTTGGAGTAAGCCAGTCCTCTTGCAAAGGTCTGCAGTGAGTTCAACGTACTCCCGCTCGTTTTAACTGGAACACATAAGAGGGAGCAAATAACAATCTATTGTGGCCTCCTTCTTCTAACTGCTGATGCATTTTAAAGTTAATTTTAAGATTCTGCTATTTGTTTTCAACTCGTGAAAGGGTCTGGTTTGATTTGGTGGCTGTCACATCAAAGGGAAACTCCACACCCTTCTGCTTGTTTCCATCTGAAGTGTCCTTTTTTTCCAAATATTGGATAACACCCCCATTAAAAAATGCTGTTGCTTCTTCTTTTAAAGAAAATAAACAGTGGCCACTAAAATAACTTAAAACTGACAAGCCCGGGATTTGACAAACAAGAAGGAGTAAGGAGCACATCCTTTTTGGAGAGATGAGACAAAACTGATACAGACAAGAGCCGCAAAACTGAAACATAACAAAAAGAAACAAAAAACAAAAAACAGAACACTAACATTGTGTGAGCCTCTTTTCTGTTCTGAGGCTACTTTGCTACATCAGGCACAGAGTGTTCTGAATCTCTGCAGGGTACAATAAAATCTCAAGACTATCAAGGCAATCTCATGAAAAAATGTGCTACCTAGTGTCATAAACTTGGTCTCAGGTGCAGGTCATGGTCGCTCCAGCATGATAAGAATGGCTAAGAACGAAACAATGGACTATTCTGAAGTGGCCTTCGCTAATCTAAATACTGTTGAACAGCTGTGGAAGGAGCTGAAACATGCTGTCTGGAGAAGGCACCATTCAAACTTGAGAATGACACTGGGGCCAAAATACCTACCGACAGGTCTCATTGAGACGTCCTTACTTACATTTATTTGTCAATTTCAATATATAATATTGAAGTGACCAGTGTATAGTTTTATTTCTTTAACGTAAGGGTACCAACATTTCAATAGTGGAAGTGTCATGTTGAAAGCTTGTTGGACTTTGTAACTATGCGGGTGTAACAAAGCCCTGGCGTTTGTGAACTAGTAGCTTTTCACTAATGGATCAGATACAATACTCAAGAGATACAATTACAGAGGATGAAGCTATTGAGGAAACATACCAAATCGTATTGATTATGACTGTCATTTATTAATTTATTTTCTTTGTTTGTTGTTTGTTTCTCCATTGCGTGACTCAACCAGCAACTATGGTCGAAAAAGTCAAGTCAGTTAAATTGTATTTATCATACACCCATTCAAATGCTTTATAATTCGAGCAAGTCAAAAACCATACTGCTTATATATGATCTATATTTACTGTATACAAGAAAACCAACTGAACGCCACGTGCAAGTACGTGGCGACAGAGGCAAAGGAAAAAAAATCCCTCAAAGCAAGTAACCTCGAACAGAACCCAGGCTCTGTGGGGAGACAGTCTGTCTGAGAGATTGAGTAGAGAGACTGAGCGTAGAAAGAGAGGGAAAACTGGATGGAGGGGTTGAGCAGCTGGGGGATGAGACGGGAGAACAATGGGCACAACAACAGTCATATCAACAACAGAAATAGTCCCACGATTCTAGAAACAATGACGATAAAACAGGTTAGTAACGTACTAGATGGATGGTGAGAACTCGAGAGAAGAGAAGAACAGGTTTGGTGGGTCAAGGGAGATCCCCTGGCAGTCTAGGCCTACGCCAGCATAACTAAGAGATGAGATAGGACAAACCTGATTCATCCCTGGCTATAAACTTTATCATTGAGGAAAGTCATAGCAAAATAATTGCAGAATGACAGTTTTTATCTAAAAAAAAAAAAAAAAAAAAAAAATCTGAAGTCCGGTCACTCCTATCCCAAGGCACCACTGTATTCTACAAACAAAATATAATACCCACAAAGTTATGTAAGAATGTTTTGGGCAGTAGGTGGACTACACCCTGGACAGAAGTGTGTAGAAGACAAGTTTGAGATCAGGCCATTCCCAGCCTTTTAAAGTCACAGATACAACAGTAGAACGTGAGGATGACGACCCCCATATGGACAAAAATAATACACATGCATGTTGTTAGAATGATCAAAATATTTTTTTATTTGATTGATTGAGGGGCAGAATACTTGATTCTAAAAATGTTCGATAGCTGCAGCCCTCGTGTGTTGTCTTTTAATAAATTGTCCTTCTTGAATGAGGCTTGTTTTGTAAAGTGGCAATAATGGATCCATCACTCAGGGATGTGACTAGTCATGGATCACAGCACTGCGGCATGATAAAAATCCCAAGCGGTGAAAGAATTTTGCTCCATAAGTGTCTTCAGCCTCAGGCCAGTTATGTGTGTGTCGATGTGTAGGTGTGCGTGTATATATGCACACTTCAATCTCGTCCATCTCAGCGTGTGTCCCATCTGAGAACTATAAACCTCCAGAAGATGATGACAGCAAGGGGAAAGTATGCGTTTATCCGCACCTTTTTGTATGGCGGTGTATGTTTGTGTTACTGTGTGTTGGCAAGCTGTCTTTACTGAAGGAATGCCCTCTAGAACTCCATTGAGCAAAGCTGGCGAGTTGTATTTCTTGTTTTGTTTTTTTCCTTTGTGTCCGTGTTATTGTAGCTCACTCAACTCTGTCACCAGAGAAATTCTTAAAAAAAAAAAACATTATCTTGACGTCTTCAGCACAAAACATGCTTGAGAAAATCGTGTCTGATTTTTCATTGCAGACAGCTTCATGAACCATGTAATTGGTTCTTACATTTTAGCACCGTAATAAAAGTCCAGAACAGGAGGCGTCATGAATTTTCACAAGTGCACCACCTTTTGCTCTTCGAAACATGCATTCATTGGTTGATTAGCAATTCAGCCAATGCTCACATATTCACACTCTAGTCCAAAAATAATACCTGAATGATAATAATAGATTAATATGACATCTTTAAAGCACTTTTGTTGTACATCTGCTGTTACATGCCCTCTTCTCTACAGTTCTATACCACAAATCCAGCTATTTAGAGCAATTGAGAAAATACAACCCAGAACTTCCTGATTCTAATGTTTATTTTGTGCTTATTTACAGAGTCTGGGCTCGGTTGATCGCAAGGAGAATCAACACAAGAAGTGAGTACTAGTTATTTGTCTGTGTGGAGTAATATTTTAGTAATGAGTAAATGTACATTTGCAAATGACAAATCAAATCACTGTTTTGTTTTGTCGCAATCAGCCAAACTTAAAAATTCAGACCTTTACTGTCATGCTATGCTGTACAAAAAGATGATCAACAGTTACACTTATATTCACTCACAAATTAAAAAGTGGAATAAGTGTATTATTAAAATAAAATGTAAAAGTCAGTGTATTCAAAATATGCAGAAAATCATAAATAACTTTATAACACATATATCAATAATATTAAATATATATGTTATACTGGTTGGCAATAAAGTCTCTTTATCACAAAAACAAATGAATAGACACATCGGTGGAAATTATTACAACATAATATATAGAGGTCAATTTTGACTATTCGATTCAGTTTCACTTACTATAAGTGCTTATTGTACCAGCTTGGGAAAGAAGCGCGATGATCATTTAGAAGTTCGACATTTTGAAATACCTCCTACTGACATTTGTTACAAGTAACAGAAATGGGAAGACAATAAAAGCAATAACAATCAGGTTAAAATACTCAAATCAATAAAAATCAAACCAGTAGAAATAATTGTAGAGTCATATAGACGACTCTCATCCTATTAGTGTAAGTAGTTCCCCAGTGGGCCAATCCAAGGCAAATTCAACTGGAAAGATATTTATATTTCCAGTGTACACATTGATGATTTATTACAAACGTGGTAATGGTGGTAGAAAAGGACGCTAGCTCAGCGGGCCTGAGGAGTCTGCTGCCGGCTGACTATTTGAGGGATATATTATTTGGAGATAATTCATGTATTTGTGCTTGCGCTCTTAAATCCAACTCCAAGTGTGTGTGTGTGTGTGTGTGTGTGTGTGTGTGTGTGTGTGTGTGTGTGTGTGCGTGCGTGCGTGTAGTAGTAGTAGTAGTAGTAGTAGTAGTAGTAGTGTTGCAATGCAATGAACAACGTAGAGAGTCCAGAAAGTGAGATGACGTGTGACATTTTCCACTTTGGTTTCAACACAACACACACACACATAAAATAATTTTTAAAAATATAGTTTATTACACCCTGCCGCAATTTAAACACTTTTAAAACACATTTTTAAACACATCATAAACTTATTTGAACACACAATAAAATTATTTCCATGACTATATGTACATAGTGTCTGTTTTTTAGATTTGTGCTTTTGAGAGGGAGTTCTCACACACCAGAAATTCATCTGATAGTCGTACATCCGGTCAGGGGCTAAAACGAATGACAAACTCGACCGCCCCGATGCGAAATTCAGTCTGACGAATCGCAATTGTCCATTAAAAATGGGCTTAACTCCACAGTGCACGCCAAGCTTTAGGGTCATGATGTTGTTCTGTCATCTTTCATGGAATTATTAGAAGAGTAAAGCTAACCAGTCAGTGTCAGTCAAGACTTAATAACATCTTTTCCAACAAGAAAAGTCTTCTTTCCTTCATAAATAAGCTCAAGTTCTGATAAAACTGCTTCCATCGATTTGGTCCAACCATTCTATACCTTATCAGATTGAAGCTTGTAAAAATTGCACAACTATTGTCTTCTCACAAATCCGGCTGCCTCACGAGGTTATGACTGCAGCTTTGTTCTTCACCTTCATAAATCTTACGGACCAAGGTTATCAGGAGCCATGTTTCTGTTCTTCCCCGTGTCCTCTGAAGTTCCCAGTGTTGGAGCTCTCTTTCTCGTCACGCTCCATGGAGTTGTAAGATTGGAAATGTGCAGGATGATGTAATCTCCTCCTGCTCTTAGCGTTAGGAAGACCATTAGTAGTAACGTGCAGAGACATTCCCTCTTCGATACGTAAGCCCCAAAATGTCTGTGTGTTTATTGTAAGACACTGGACCATACGTCACACTTTTGAACTTGGAGAAAGACAAGTAATGTTCAGGCCGTTTTTGGCAGAAATAGAAAAGGTAATGTCTTTCCCGGCTGAAAACAAGAAAGACATTTTATGCCAAAACCCAAGCTTTCCCTGTGAATTAGCTGTTTAAATTGTAACTGGATTCCCCTAAATGTTCTGTCCTTAAGAGAGCCCTTTGGACCTCACGTGAAATGCAAAACACGTACACTTATCCCCACAGTCTGCTGGCTCGACTGATTGGAATCTTGACGCCGTCCTCAATTGTGGCTAGACGGGGTAGTGCAGGGGTGCCCTGTGTGTTTCTCTTTTAGGCTTTTTCAAGACCAAAATCATAATACCAGAGGAGGGTCCACCTTCTTCGGGCCAATCTTTTTAAAAGAGAGCTGGCTCAGACGAGAGACAGGCGTCAAAATCCACAAGGAGACCCACTTAAACTATTCAGACATTAAATTACAGCACATTCATTGCAAATTGCGACGACATTTAACTCTGCATCTCACCAGCCAGCCAGAAGTCCGTAAACACTCCGCAGCAATGCCTGGACACAACACATAGTTAAACGCAAGCCTCCACAAGGTTTTATCAGCTTTTTTGGGTTGGAGAAGAGGCCAGCTGGAGATTTTTGTGGCAATTCCGCAATGCAATTTGGTGGTGTTACAATTTGATGGCATGTGCTGGGGTTTCTCGGAAATATTTTGAGTTTATCTTGGATAATAAGTGTTCATTGTATCATGTCTCTGTGCTGGTATTACATTATAGAATTCTGCAGCATGTTCTGCAGGGGTTCACACCGCTGTGATAACTATTATATTACTCCCAACCATTTTCCTCCAAATTACATCCAGGTTATTATCTCAACCCACCTAACCATAGCAGAGTGGAACGATAAGGTTTTGCCCTTGCACTCTGAGTGCTACAATTCTCTAAGCTACCGTTTCTGATAACCCGCTGGCTTCCATGTATTTGTCATCTTATTTGAATTAGAATTTGCTGCAGATCCATCACGTGTACTGTATGTATCTTGGTGTTGAGTCAGCCTGATGCTGCACATGAAAGGCAGTGTGGAACTCACAGGGAACGGTATCAAAATCCAACCATTACATGGAGCCCAACCAAAGACGGGGGTGGGGGGGGGCATTGAATTCTTTCCTCATTTTTGAATCCCTGAAAAATTTTGTTTGGTACGAGTCCGTGGAAAATATTGAGAAGAAAATATCAAAGAGGAGACTGTTTAGAATACGGATGGGCTATGTAATAAATGTGTCTGATTGCTGAGGATTTGTGTTTTGAAGCAATTGAGACAACATTGCTTACACGCAGAAAAGAAGAAATTGATATTGATCTGATGAAAGTGCTTGCCGCTGGGACAGCCACATCATGTTTGCAAAACGACAACACCCGAGCATCATTGACGTAAACATCCTGTAGCCGGTAAGGTCAGGTCTTTAAAATAAAAGCAGAGCCGGATAACAACACGCTTGAACCCCTAACCACTGAGTCTACCAACAAAATAGTATAGCATTTTACCCCACTCCTTTTGGAAATTGGACAATGAATGGATTCTTGCCTCATTATTTCAAACACAGATTAACATTGATAAAACGTAATGCAACACACACTTCACACTCCTCAGGCGAGATGCTCATTGTGTTAGTTTAAGAGCATATCAGTGCGCTCTAATGGTGCAAAGTCAATCCAAGGAAGGGCGTGGGGGGTGGGAGAAACATTTAGCTTTGGATGGGTATGGCATGTGGAAAACAAGGCTTTCTTTGAGCAGTTTTAATTAGCAATGTTCATAGCCTGGCTGCTGTCTTTTATGATTGGACCACTGAAAGGCTTTTTGTGGGCCTAATGAAACGTATTGAGGGTTATGTTCCTGAATTGAACTTTGTTTTTGTAAGCGTGTGTGTGTGTGTGTGTGTGTGTGTGTGTGTGCGTGTGTGCGTGTGTGCGTGTGTGCGTGCGTGCGTGTGTGCATGTATGAGCATCGGTTGCATTTAACACAGTTCGACTGATGGGCGCCTCCATTCTTTCTGGCGTATTCCAGTTATATTGGCAATGAAGCTTTGTTTTTCCTCCTTTCCAAACTTGTTGTTTTAGGTCTACAGCCATTGACCATAATTGCTGAAACGAGGTCAGGTATTTGTCTATCCTTATAATTTATTATGGTGTCCCTTAAAAATATGAAATAAGATCAGTGGTTAGGAGCAATCAGACGGAGCACATAGCGCGGATAAGTTATATATGTAGCTTCAGATTCTTTTCACTGGAATTAGTTTCTAAACAGTAAACTCTTTGTATAGTCTTAGAAGCTGTTTAGGTGGTTCTAGCCTTTCGATAAATGAGAATGCCTTTTAAAAGCATACAGTGAACATTCATCCAGATTTTGGAAGACCCGGCAGAACAGAGTTTGTTAATTCATATTCATATATTCAGAAGGAAGCCACAATGAGGGTAACACTGTATAAACTCAACATTAGTTACGACACCGTTCTCTCTGGTGCACTATTTTTCTCCATTGCCACACGTTCTCAAGGAAACTGGGTTAGTGAGGATAAAGCTTGGTCAGAGTCCACTGTTGATGCCTTTGTGTGTTGTGAGTGGGAGCTCGGTGAATACGTTCGAGCCTGATTTAATTGCTGCCTTTACAAAATTACAGACAGGGAAAGTGACACAGAACAAGAAAACGGTATTTCAAAGGGAAGCTGTACATTCAGTAGATCACAGACTAAGAAAATTGAAAACAATTAAAATAATGAATTTCCAGGTGATACCATTCCTCTCCAGTCCTGTAGGTGGCAGTATTACAACCTTATAAACACAGAAAGATTTTGGTGAGTCATTGCGCAACGAGTTCCCAATGCAGTGTACCAGCAAAGTCTTCAATCTTATTAACCAACGTTGGTTTGCCACTTTATGGATTGGTCAATTCTGATCAAGTTTGCATAGGATTATCGGATATATAATAAATCCTCTTTCTGACATAATCCATAGTGTTTTCTTTTTTTCTTTTCTTTTTTCTTTTTTTTGGGCAAATGGTGCTATAGGTTTCCTGCCCATTCCACTATTTCACATTTAAATGTAACACAGAAGTGGCCATGTCAGTGACCTTCAAACCAATAGAGCAGCAATAAGTTTCACTTATTAAAGACAAAAGGGAAGGCAACACTAGTCACAAAAAAAGCAGTAAGTAAAGGCCAGGAAAAAGCATCTCTGGGGAGGAAACTCAGAATTTTGTCCATGACCTCCAGGCTTCAAGCACTCATAGACTGATTTATTTCCACCCGAATTTTACAAATTCTGGTTATTTTTTACAAATATATCAAATGTCAAAATGTTTTTGAGCTCCTGAAAATTTATGTTCTCTACGTAAAATAACTTTAATTCCCAACAGGTTAACAGCATATTGTTGTCAAACTGGCAAAATCATTACTGTCCAAATACTTACATGACTGTAATAATGTTTATAAAGTCATGAGTTTCCTTTCCAAGTTATTTTCACACTGAAAGCAACTGATATGATAGGCCAAGAAAGCAACAAACACCAAGTGATATTCACGCAGCATTGCGCGTTCAAGTGAAAGTGCTTATTAGATTCTGACGGCATGATGATATCCGTGAACAAAAATATTACATTTTCACAGTATTGCAATTACAGCTCTAATATGGATTATTTATAAATGTTTGTGGAAATCACAACAAATTTATTGAACACGTAAAAATAATATAAACGATTTCATTTTTTCAATTCAAATCAAAATGTAGTGCAACATTAAAAGTACCTATTTTTCAGAAAATGAGTAGCTACTTCTCTGCTTTGTGAAGTAACGTTAGAGCAGAAACGAAGTCATGTCAGCCATACTAGTTAACTACTGTAGTTAATTGCCTTGGTAGCGAGTCTGCCATATTTATTTCACTAACTGTAGACACGCTAACTCTCATAGCTTGTTGCAAACATTCATTTCAAGACCGCGTTATAGTAATATGTTAACATTACCTTGAATTTTTCAAAGAGTGACGGGTGGCGCTCTTGTCAACGTGATAATATATTGGAACTCTTTGTAAGCAGAGTTTGCAGATCCTATACCCAAATACACGAACAAAATCACAAAAGTTGTCAAATTTTTTGAGAAGGGCAAAAGTCAAGCGTGACCTTTTAAAACTGCGGTCCACCATGAAACCAGTAAGCGGCCAATTCCTAAGTGTATGTAGCCATCAGTTTGTATAAAAGGTTTGAATGGTAGGAGGACTGGATTTGTGTATCGTCTTCCTCCTCCAAGGCGATTGCATCACTACGCACTTCTTGCTGCCAGGACGTTGGCCAGGGACAGCTGCTTGGGCCGGTGCCAGGGTTGAGGCTCCCAGGCAGCCAGTTGCCGGCAGATCCCCGACCCACCTGCTTCACATGTCCCGTTTTCCCCTAAAGCCCTCATTTACAGTATGCCCGCTGCCACCCTGTGTTTGTAGTGGTGATCCTATATATTCTGGTGCCATTGAAGCCATCGTCCTATTGTCATGTGTTTGATCCGAATGTTTGTTTGAAGTATTACCAGCACTCTTAATACAACAGATGGCCACGAGCCAATCATCTAGCCAACTGGAAGCCAAGACAAGTATTAATGATAACCATTGACAAGACAAACTAATCGCTCTTCTTTATAATTTGTGTTTTTTTAAACCACTGTTGCTGTCAAGGGGCATTAGCGTGAATGGACGGCAGTAGCTGGCATGCACTGCCCACTGCGACTAATTTAATTAAAAAGCCCTTGAAGGAGGAGTCCAGCCTTAATACCATCAATTAGGGATTCCTTTGCTATCTGATGAAAATCCCACACCTCATTTATGTGAGTCATACTGGAAAATATGCGTCTTTGTCTTTGAGGTCGACCGAGTCTTTGGAGACGCTGGCACAGGGTCAGTCGGAGAGGGAGTGGGAAAGAAAGCAGTGAGTTTTGGAAGGGGGTTGCTCAAACAGATAAGCCTTCCTATGAGGTCACTTCACTGAGAAAGCTGCTCCTTGCAACATCTTTATACAGAAACAGGTGGTAGTGTATGTTTGAAGCATATTCTCAGGAGGATTTAGTTGAAAATCTTGTGGAGTGAATTCAGAGGTTTGTTTCTAAATACATTGTGTGTTTGAAAATAATTGTGGGAAAAAACGTGGAAAGACTGAAAAATACTGACAGACTTTGGCATCCAGTATGAGTCCTCCCTCCCCCACTACATAAGAACTCGCGCACCTTTGTTTGCATCAGTGACTATTAAGCGCAATTGCAAGTTAGTCATTACTCGGCCCATTGATACCACTATAACGTGCAGTTAAATGGCTAGCTATGCCTACCCCCCCAGAAAATGCATCTTCCCTGGATACCACAGAATAGCGCATTATCGTTACTTAAATTCCCAAGCGAGGAGGTGATGCCGCCGACGAGCCCGCTACCTGTCCGCCGGCCAAGAAGAATCCCCGGTTAGCTCGCGAGCTAGCTAGTGGCTGGCGCCTCTCACCACGGCAACCTGATGGGATATATTCCAGCCACCGGAGGTTTAAGAAAGATGTTAGATGAAGTAGCGTCCATTTTTCAGCATGCTGTGGTTTCACACCCACTGCATTCATCCATCCATCCATTTTCTACCGCTTATCCGAGGTCGGGTCGCCGGGGCAGTAGCTTTAGCAGGGACCCACAGCTTGTGACCATAGGTGAGGGTAGGAACGTAGATCGACCGGTAAATTGAGAGCTTCGCCTTTCGGCTTAGCTCCTTCTTTACCACAACAGACCGATACAAAGTCTGCATCACTGCAGATGCTGCACCAATCTCCCGTTCCATTCTTCCCTCACTTGTGAACAAGAACCCAAGATACTTGAACTCCTCCACTTGGGGCAGGATCTCATCCCCGACATGGAGAACCATGGTCTCAGATTTGGAGGTGTTGATTCTCATCCCAGCAGCTTCACACTCTGCTGTGAACTGCTCCAGTGAGAGTTGGAGATCACGGCTTGATGAAGCCAACGGAACCACATCATCTGGAAAAAGCAGAGATGCAATAGTGAGGCCACCAAACCGGACCCCCTCCACGCCTTGGCTGCGCCTTGAAATTCTGTCCATAAAGGTTATGAACAGAATCGGTGACAAAGGGCAGCCTTGGCGGAGTACAACCCTCACCGGGAACGAGTCCGACTTAAAGCCGGATATGCGGACCAAACTCTGACTCCGGTCTTACAGGGACCGAACAGCCCGTATCAGGGGGTTTGGTACCCCATATTCCCGAAGCACCCCCCACAGGACTCCCCGAGGGACACGGTCCAACGCCTTCTTCAAGTCCACAAAACACGTGTAGACTGGTTGGGCGAACTCCCATGCACCCTCAAGGACCCTGCTGAGGGTGCAGAGCTGGTCCACTGTTCCACGGCCAGGACGAAAACCACACTGCTCCTCCTGGATCTGAGATTCGACTTTCCGACGGACCCTCCTGTAGTTGGAACACACCCTCCGGTCCCCCTCCTTAAAAAGGGGGACCACCACCCCAGTCTGCCAATCCAGAGGCACTGTCCCCGATGTCCACGCGATGTTGCAAAGGCGTGTCAACCAGGACAGCCCGATAACATCCAGAGCCTTTCGGAACTCTGGGCGAATCTCAGCCACACCCGGGGCCTTGCCACCGAGGAGCTTTTTAACCACCTCGGTGACCTCAACCCCAGAGATAGGAAAGCCTGCCTCAGAGAACCCAGACTCTGCTTCCTCATGGGAAGGCGTGTCTGTGGAATTGAGGAGGTCTTCGAAGTATTCTCCCCACCGACTCACAACGTCCCGAGTCGAGGTCAGCAGCACCCTATACCCACTATACACAGTGTAGTGGGTATAGGCATCCTGAGATGCCGGATGGTGGACCAGAATTTCCTCGAAGCCGTCCGGAAGTCTTTCTCCATGGCCTCACCGAACTCCTCCCATACCCGGGTTTTTGCTTCAGTCACCACCAAAGCTGCGTTCCACTTGGCTGGCCGGTACCCATCCGCCCCTCTCTTCACCTGAGTGTCCAAGACATGCGGCCGCAAATCCGATGACATGACCAGAAAGTTGATCATCGAACTGCGACCTATGGTGTCCTGGTGCCAAGTGCACGTGTGAACACCCTTATGCTTGAACATGGTGTTCGTTGTGGACAATCCATGATGAGCACAGAAGTCCAAAAACAGAACACTGCTCAGGTTCTGATCGTGAGGGGGGGGGTGTTCCTCCCAATCACGCCCTTCCAGGTCTCACTGTCATTGTCCAAGTGAGCATTGAAGTCCCCCAGCAGAACGATGTAATCTCCAGCACCCCCTCCAACGACTCCAAGAAGGGTGGGTACTCTGAACTGCTGTTTGGTGCATAGGCACAAGCAACAGTCACCCGAAGGTGGAGGGAGGCTACCCTCTCGTCCACCGGGGTGAACCCCAACGTACAGGCGCCGAGCCGGGCGGCAATAACTATACCCACACCTGCTCGGCGCCTCTCACCATGGGCAACTCCAGAGCGGAAGAGAGTCGAACCCCTCTCAAGAGGACTGGTACCATTGCCAAAGCTGTGTGTGGAGGCGAGTCCGATTATATCGGAACTTCTCGACCTCGCACACCAGCTCGGGCTCCTTCCCTGCCGGAGAGGTGACATTCCACGTCCCTATAGCCAGCTTCTGTAGCTGGGGATCGGATCGCCAAGGTCCCCGCCTTCGGCCACCGCCCAGCTCGCACAGCACCCGACCCCTATGGCCCCTCCCACAGGTGGCGAGCCCATGGGAAGGGGGATCCACGTTACCGTTTCGGGCTGTGCCCGGCCCGACCCAATGGGTGCAGGCCCGGCCACCCACCTCCAGGCCTGGCTCCAGAGGGGGGCGCCGGTGACCCGTGTCCGGGCAAGGGAAAACTGAGTCCATTGTTTGTCGTCATCATAAGGGGTCTTTAAGCCGTGCTTTGTCTGGTCCCTCACCTAGGACCTGTTTGCCATGGGTGACCCTCCCAGGGGCATAAAGCCCCAGATAACTTAGCTCCTAGGATCATTGGGACACACAAACCCCTCCACCACGATAAGGTGACTGCTCAAGGAGGGGCCACTGCATTCAAGATTTAGATTTTTCAAGATTTTGAAGCCTCATTTTATATACTTAAATACTTTATATAATTTTTTTTTATCATTAACATTTGGCAGAGTTCTTAGTAACACTCTTGTCTGTCAAATTTACAAGACATTTTTACTTTAGAAGGACTTTAAGTGATTGCACAAAACTTAGCTAAAGCATGAATATGAAAATATTCCTTTCATTTTAGAGTTATTTTTGAGAAACCTTAGACTCCAACATAGCCAGTTCAGTCAGAAAGCTTTCAGTTTTTTTTTTGTTTGTTTTTGTTTTATTCATAAGGGGAAAGTACTGAATCCTTAACTAATGGTTTAAAGTTTGGAAAAGTGCTATTTTGAACAAGTACGGTGAATAGCCGCCTTACTTAATACTTGGTGGTTGTTAGATGGAGAAACACAACATGGAGTATGCGCACCGGATAAAAAGTTTGTTTACTTAAATTTTCTGCTCAAAGTCAAACTGGAACATTGGCAACCAAGTCAATTAGATTAACATGTATTTGTGATTGGTTTTTTTTCTCTCCCCCCTGTTAAAATGATTTGGAAAATACGAGACACGGTCTACGACTCTCCCTGCAACCTCATGTGTCCTCTGGGAACTTTGGCATTGTTGCAGTGTTTAGTAACTTCATGGGAAATATATTTCAAAACTATGGGTGTCTGACAATAATATTTCACATTGATTGAATAATTTGCCGTTAAAATATGTTTTAGTACTTTACATGAATCTGCGGTACTGACTTTCTTGACTGTCTTGGTTACATTTTTGTCATCAATAATGTCCAACTTTATTGCTTTTTCAGGCTGTCTGTTTTCTTGTTTGCAATTTGTTTTTTACTGAGAACAAGAACAAAACGAAGCATTTGAGCTGTTCCTGAATGCCTCAGCAGTAAATCAAGCTGTAGTATTTGGTAAGGCGAAATGGCTCAATAAAATAAAAATATACATTTAAGACCAAATGGAGTAGAATGCATTGCCATAACATCAGCATATACTGTATGTCCATCCATCCATTCTCTACCGCTTATCCGGGTCGGGTCGCAGGGGCAGTAGCTTCAGCAGGGACGCCCAGACTACCCTCTCCCCAGCCACTTCATCCAGCTCTTCCGGGGGGATCCCGAGGCGTTCCCAGGCCAGCCGAAGGATGTAGTCTCTCCAGCGCGTCCTGGGTCGTCCCCGGGGTCTCCTCCCGGTGGGACATGCCCGGAACACCTCACCAGGGAGGCGTCCAGGAGGCATCCGAATCAGATGCCCCAGCCACCTCATCTGGCTCCTCTCAATGCGGAGGAGTAGCGGCTCTACTCTGAGATCCTCCCGGATGACCGAGCTTCTCACCCTATCTCTAAGGGAGAGCCCGGACACCCTGCGGAGGAAACTCATTTCGGCCGCTTGTATCCGGGATCTTGTTCTTTCGGTCACGACCCACAGCTCATGACCATAGGTGAGGGTAGCAACGAAGATCGACCGGTAAATTGAGAGCTTCGGCTTTCGGCTTAGCTCTTTCTTTACCACAACGGACCGATACAAAGTCCGCATCACTGCAGACGCTGCACCGATCCGCCTGTCGATCTCCCGTTCCATTCTTCCCTCACTCGTGAACAAGACCCCAAGATACTTGAATTCCTCCACTTGGGGCAGGATCTCATCCCCGACCAGGAGATGGCATGCCACCCTTTCCCGACTGAGGACCATGGTCTCAGATTTGGAGGTGCTGATTCTCATCCCAGCCGCTTCACACTCGGCTGCGAACTGCTCCAATGAGAGTTGGAGGTCACGGCTTGATGAAGCCAACAGAACCACATCATCTGCAAAAAGCAGAGATGCAATGCTGAGGCCACCAAACCGGACCCCCTCTACGCCTCGGCTGCGCCTAGAAATTCTGTCCATAAAAGTTATGAACAGAATCGGCGACAAAGGGCAGCCTTGGCGGAGTCCAACCCTCACCGGGAACGAGTCCGACTTACTGCCGGATATGCGGACCAAACTCTGACTCCGGTCGTACAGGGACCGAACAGCCCGTATACTGTATGTAATAATAATAATTTAATAAAAACATAGAAGACCCTAATTTGCATAAATGAAAAAGCCCTTTGCCAAGTGATTTTTGTGCCTGGTTGATGACTAATCAAATAAATAGTGCGCCTCACAGCTCAGGGCATTGTGAGGAGGCGTCTTGTCATGGTACTGATCGTCTGTGGCCTACATTCAAAGGGAAAACTCATACTTAAATGTTTTTAAATTTTTAGTCTGATATTGCCAACATTGAATTACTCAATGTGTATTGGCAACTTTTTTGAAATTATTTTTTGTGTTCCCCCAAATACATAATTTTTTTGTACTGAAACTATTCAGGCGCCACGGTGGAC
Source organism: Phyllopteryx taeniolatus (assembly GCF_024500385.1). Taxonomy (NCBI): domain Eukaryota; kingdom Metazoa; phylum Chordata; class Actinopteri; order Syngnathiformes; family Syngnathidae; genus Phyllopteryx; species Phyllopteryx taeniolatus. The sequence goes on along the minus strand of NC_084520.1, from coordinate 12,542,716 downwards.
GACTGGTTAGCACATCAGCCTCAACAGTTCTGAGGACCGGGGTTCAAATCCTGGCCCCGCCTGTGTGGAGTTTGCATGTTCTCCCCGTGCCTGCATGGCTTTTCTCCAGGTGCGCCGGTTTCCTCCCACATCCCAAAAACACACAGGGTAGGTTAATTGAAGACTCTAAATTGCCCGTAGGTGTGAATGTGAGTGTGAATGGTTGTTTGTTTATGTGTGCCCTGCGATTGGCTGGCGACCAGTTCAGGGTGTACCCCGCCTCTCGCCCGAAGATAGCTGGGATAGGCTCCGGCACGCCCGCGACCCTAGTGAGTATAAGCGGAACGGATGATGACTGAATGAATGGATGAAACTACTCATTTGATAACGGGATGAAAGTAACAGGAATGAGTTATGAATTTTTAGCATAAAATTAGCAATTTTTTTACATTGATTCAACAAAAAATTACCAATAAACTAATAACCCAATTTTTAAAATGTAATTAATTAATTTATTTTATTTATTTATTTTTGTCCTGTTCCGTTGTTGTTTAAAACTGTTGTTCTCTTGCTAGACAGACACATCAGCAGGTTCCCTGATGGATTTTTCTCCCCCCCTTTTTTCGCAAGGTCGGAATTTGGAATCTCGAAGTTTACCCATCGTCTCTCCCTCAAAGAACGTCCGTCCAAAGTCGAAAAGACCACGTCGGAACGAGCACATTCCTACAGGCGACGCTCCCTTAGTGTGGATTGGTAAGTGCAAAGACCTTCTTTATCATCGCGACTTCTTCCTTGCTCTGGGGCAAGGATTGTTGCGGCTGTTACAGCGTCTCGTTCTGTGTTTGGTTGGAGAGCGCCCAGCATCTCCAGTTGCGCCATCCCATCTCGCTGTGCTCCACTCGGCGGCCAGCCGGAAAAAGGAAGTTTGAAAGCGTTCCATGGCGAGGCCGCTTTCACATCCCCGCCATCAATCCTTCTTAGTCTCCCCTCTTGTTGTCTGGCCTCTACTCATTTATTGACCCATTCATGCTGCCATACGCTCGTCTGGCATCCTCACTGAACTTCCTGTTGTGTATTCTTGGCTCTTCCTTGAGGCCTCTCTTCCCATTGGGAAAACAACCTCACTTTCCTGCCCTAGCATTCGTGGAGCGAAGTGGTTTCCAGTTTCTCATTACCATGGCAGAGCTGGCAAAAGTACTGTATTTTCACAACCATAAGGCGCAATTAAATGTCTTCAATTTTCTCCAAAATGGATGGGGCGCCTTATAATGTTCCAAAATCTGTAAATGTTGTGTGTCTTTGATGAACGCTCCGCTTGACTGACTGGGAGCATTTCCTGCCGACACGCTGCTTATATAGAGGAAAGGCGGACGTGACTGAAGACAGCATGCGGACCTTAAATGGGGAAGGGTGCGTGTGAAAGAGGAGGCTAAAGGACGCATATCCAGCTTCAACAGAATAGCTGCGCGAGCAATACTAAGCTAGCATCAGCACTGTAGACTAGCCGACGTTAGTCACGGCTGCTACGTTGGTAGCACGACTTATTTGTAATGGAGCTGTCATGAGCCATCCTGCAGTACTACAGGAGATCATTTTACTAATGTACTACTGTCCGGTCATACTTCCAGTTTATCAAATAAGACTTTCTCCCCCCCCCCCCCCCCCCCTCCTTACTTAAAGTATAAAAATAAAATTACTTTTTTACTGTCATTTATATAAAATACCCCTTTTGATACCTTTGGGCAATGACAAAAGAAAAAATCTGCACACAGAATAGTTTCCCCCTTTTCAACAAGCATAGGCACATACTGACGAAAAAAAAAAATGTTGTTGCTGGTCATTTTTAGGCTGACACAAGATGCCATTCTCTTATATATAGCCATGGATGGAGAATATTTTGCTTCTCCGAATCTGCTGCTGTAAATCAAGTTCTCCCCATTTGCGGGGGTTGAAAAAGGTAACAAACCTATTTTGACAAAGTAAGGAGTAAATACAGGGACGAAAGTAATATTACCTGAAAATCTGCTTCAGTGCAGTAACAAAATATTTATACCTCCCACCACTGCACCATGGGGACGAGAGTTGCTGTGAGAGGAGTTAGTTTGCGGCTCATGAAAAATGTACAGGTGCCGGATTCTCCCCGAAAGTCATGTAAGGACCCACTGATGGGTTGTACGAGGTCTTTTGTCGACCTTACAGGACTCACTGTGTGGTCTTGGGGTCCATGTTGGGAATCAATGTGTGGTCCATGAGCGGGATGGTGGTGTTAAGCGTACAGGCGTTGCAGTGAACTTGCAGTGTGAGGTCTTTGACTCTTTAACAGCTCCGTGTTTTTTTTTTGTTTTTTTTTTTTCTGCCATATTGCCAGCGAGGGAGACCTGGCCTTTAAAGTTTTCACACTGATTGATGTGGTCTGCTTTTAATGAAACACAGTGGTAGATTGGACATGCTTATTTACGAGCGGGGTGGGGTGGGGGTGGTGGGGGGGTGCTCATATACAGATGGAATCCGACTTTCTCCGGGGTGAGCCAGCGTTACGAGAGTGTGACCGCTCTTTTTGTGACATCATAAACAAGGGACCCCAGGATGAGACGTTGCATGGCGAGTCATACTCCTGGGAGGTCAAGCCAAGCGAGCCCAACCACTGACTAGACCAGCGGCGCTGCCTTGAAATGCAAAGTCATCAGCATGGAATCTATTGAAAACCTCCAATGAATCATTGGAATTGTTGGGCTTTTATACTACTTCCTTCAGACTATACTTTATTATTTTACTCATTATTGAAGAATGTGATACTGTAATTGTAATATTTTATTTAGAACCATCCTTGTTTCCAGGGTTATTTATATTATATTATTATAAAAAGTGTTTAGAGACTCAAGATTTTCTAACAATGGGATTAACTTTTTTTTTTTATCAAGCAATATAGCCAAATCCTGTACAAATATACCACCATCAAATGTAAGGTTTTATGCCACAGCTGCCCTAAATTGGTAGAAACCCAAGCACAGAAGAAAAACATGCCAGCTCTGCACAGGAAGCCCAGAGTCAATAGTCGAACCTCGAAACTCAGAACTGTGAGGCAGTTCCACTAACCACCGTGTTGCCTTTTTAACTGAAATTATTTTAAATAGTAAAACGTAATTACAGTGGTGCCTTGAGATAAAAGTTGAATTTGTTCTGTCACCACAGTTGTTACTCAAAACAGTTGTATCGCAAAACATCATTCCTCATTGAAATCAATGACAATACCATGTGCAATGTGGTTTTAATACGGAAAATAGCACTCTATAATATTTGACTATGTAAAAACATATTTTAATAACAAAGCATTAAACACTTTGTGCATCATGATTAATTCTTTGCGGCTCCTTCTGGTGTGCGTGAGTTGGGAGGCAGTACAATACAGTCATACACAAACAAAGAGTTTCACAAGTCCTGTAAGTGACTCAGTAGGCTGCTGTAATATTATTATCTTTTTTATTTTGCAGAGGATAAAGATTATATGCCTTTGAGTTTTTTCAAATTGTCTGCCTTCATGTGTTGCTGCACTGTCAGTGTTCAAATATCTGGTCCCTACAGGCTTATAACACTGCCATGTAGATGCTATTTGTTAGCCTGTCTATGGTGTTTCCCATTATGTGTTAGCATGAAGCTAACAGACTTTAAGGCAAAGTTTTGATGTGGTTGTTTTAAATGCACAGTGTGTAATTTTCCATGTTTTATGATTAGTTTGACCGTAAACTTCAAAGTCGATGCCTCGATAAACAGTATCCAAAAAATACATAGTGTTCCACAAAAAAAGCCAAGTAATACTTATTGATTAAGAGAGTGGTTTAATTTAAACTTATTTACTTGCATTTTTGATTTGGTTAAATGTTTTGCTTGACTAATTTCTGACTTCTCAGAGAAACTCCGAGATTTCTCAAATGTAGGTGCAGTAGGATGAATTCACGTCGATGTTCAAAGTGGTAACTTATGGAGCGCTCTCTGCTTAAATGCTGAATAGTGATCGTCTCCTAACAACTTATGACAAAGTCTGACATATATATAATGATATACATAATATGGACCAGTGGTAGACCTACGGGCAGCCCTCAGCAGTAAAACAGTCTCATGTGGCTCGACTCTTGACGATAAATTTAGTGGCTCATTGCCGTTTATGCTGAGAGACAAACAGACTGTGACAGTTCGGGGAATTTTGGGCCAAGAGAGCTAGTTTAGGAGTTTGAAACCGTTTTGTAGCGTTCTCAATGTCCATGAAGGCCTCAGGAAAATGCTGTAATGAAATAGAATGGAAGCTATGAAGAGTGAGGTTTGAAGGGTTTGAATATACTTTCCATTATTTTCACAATGATAGGAAAATAATACATCCAATAAATGTTGAATATCCATATCTTCTCACTGTGAGTGGTACTTGCAGCTCTGTGTCAAACTGAATGTAACGAATTCATCGTGAGTTAACATTTTGATTATTTTGAATCTGATTAAAACCAGAGTTTCTCAAAATCCAAGATGAACTAGACATATGTATGGATTTACTACTTCAGCACCACAGACAGTACCACCTATTTATTGATACATGAGTGAAAAAACAAAGTGCCGCCAGCCTTATGGCTATCACTGGAAAGCATATCCATCGCTGCTATAATTTCCAATAAAAGTGGGCCTCTCAGCTATTCCCATATAAATATGCAAGTGTAACGTTAATACATAAACCTTTTGCCAACATAGTATAAATTAGTTGTTCTCTACTTACCACTCTGCTTGAGACACACGAACACAAACAAACACAATTGTACACCGCTAGACAAAGACAAATAAATACTTAATTGTAAAGTGATTCTTCTTCTTCTTCTGTATTTCGAAAAGTGCAGATATAATAAATCTGAATAATGTGAAGGCCACATCCTAGATCAGTTGAAAAGTAAAGACAAAAATGTATTTCAGTAGGGAAAAGAAAAAACCTCAATTGTAGGAGTGGGTAAAAATATGGACTCATATGTTGGTTGCAATTTGTCATTTCCTGTGTAAATCTGGAACACTAAGAATAATGGCAGCTATTTAAAAATTGTGCATTTCTACTTCTTACTGAATCGACATCAAAGCATTTCAATATCGAATCAAATTGCGACCTAAAAAATGGAATTGAATCGCAACCCAAAGAATAGGAATTAAATCGTGATGTTCTTAATAATACAAGCCCTACTCAGTTGTAACTACTGCATAATCAAACAATGGTGAAAAAATACATTCTTTTTGTTGGTTTTGTCTGCATTTCAGCCCACCAATGATTTCTTTATACTTTTCTACTTCAGTTGCGTCTTTGGGATAAGTTAGAAAGAGCCTATTATGAAATGGAACGTTTCCATTTGGTCACAATCATCATCTTACTTGGGCATCCTTTGTTAAAGAAAAGCAGATTGACTACGCACTCAATTGGAATGAATCTGCATTGAATTCGGGTTGTTTTGTCTGTGTGTGTTTGCCCGTCTGTGTTTACAAAGGCTTTATCATGGTCCGGAGAATAGGCCTCATCTGCGAGGCCCCCGCCGAACCACCTCCCTTCATCGCTCTCCCGGAAAAACAGCCGTGGGACTTTAAACATGGCGCCCGGCCGGCGTGTGACTGAGAGAATGGGCCAACTGGTGGCTTCAGTCCGTGGCCAGGGGTCACCTCCGCCCTTCTCTCTCGTCCGTGGCTGGGTGGGTGGCATATGGCGACCCAAGCGGGGACCCCTTTGGAGTGATACATACACTCACACTGAGAGACACACAAGGCCTGGAGCCACCCAGGCTGGGCCCTCAATCGCCCGTGGGAGACATGGTGTCACCAAGCCTCTGACAGAGGAGGGGTCATGTTTGTGTGTACATTTGTGTACGTGTGCATGTGTGTGTGTGTGTGTGTGTGTGAGAACCCTGCTCAGATGCCCCCCCTCCCCCCACCCCCTTTCCTGAGAACATCAGTACCGTGCCATCGCCACATCCCCATGGCGACTCCGCTGTCTCTGCTCATCAAAATTAAGAGATTTACCTCTGCTTGAACACGTAAACACACACATGCACGCACGCACGCACTAACATAGAGCCAACAGGTGGCAAGCCTTGCTCAGCACAGCAGGCCCACCTCAAAGGTTAAACATACAACGGACCGCCCACTCTTTCGCTGCTACTCTGCCTAGAGAGAGGTGAGAAAATGAGTGACTCAGGACAAGATAAAAAGAGTGATAGGGGAAAAAAATGGAGACAAACATCGCCACACGCATGTGGGAACGTGCAACGCGCCGTCCCCTAGGTGCGCGTACACGGCATCCACGCCCGCAGTCTTTCACAGTTTGTTCCAGCTCGCCAATTATGCACACAGCTCACACTTCAAAGCGAGTCATGTATGAGTTAATACCTACAAGGTTGTGTTACCCTTTTAATAACTGTGACCGGCAGCAGATGTGATCCAAGATCAGTGCCGCCCGCTCCGGCCATTGCGGCACTCTTTTAGCATTTCGCGACAAACCGCGGGAAAAGTTCACCGCGCCGCTGTGCTAATGGGATAAAGATCCTGATGAGAGGTCACTCACTAAATAGAGCAGCCAGTTGATGTCAGCAGAGCGAAAAAGTTTAGAATACCATCTGAGAAAAAAACATCGAAAAATGTATTTTAAAAAAGTGTCTATGAATGGATGTTATCTATACATACATACACTCCCCTACAAAAGTATTGAAACAGTGAAGCCAAAGGAGAGCAATGGACTGTCGGTCACCTGATTTAAACCCTATAGAGCATGTATTTTTCCTTCTTTACGAGCCAAGAACACAAGGTCTCCGGTAACAGAAGCGCCTCTCGTACTACAGCAAACGAGCCACTATGGCAAAATATACATTTAGGACCTAAAAACACAAGTACGGACAGTCATTGAGCAATGAAAGCATACTAGTACATTACATTACATTTAGAGAGGAGTGAATTTGTATTCGACAAAATGTTCTCAAGCAACTTTTGGTCGGGTTAACAATTTGTTGTTTTGTAAATTTGTAAAAAAAAAAATTTAACTGAATGGGCAAATCTCTTTCTTAATGATCTAAATGACAGTTTCAGTGTCAATTCGCGATTATTCAACAATCAATTCCACACAATTCATAGCAATCAACTATTCTCTTACACAAATGCTTGTGTGAGTGTGGTGCAGTTGATCAGCATGGGATTGTTAATTCCCGTTGTACAGGCGGAACTAATTTATTGCATATTTGTGTCCTCACATCATATAAAATAGATACACATGCGTGAAAAGCATGGGTGAAGCAGACAAGGCTGTGGTGGCTACACACGAGGGTTTTCGATGACAACGGAATTAAAAGGAACGTATGTGAATACACAAGCATTCACCAGTAATTTGGAAAACTGAAGGTAGGGAACTTAAATATAGTTGTGAAAAATATATTTTTAAATAATCCTGAGTAAAACAACTACATTTCATGCCAGCACAAGGTTTATCAGGAAGGTTTCCAGGACTGGTTTCGCAAAAGATATATTTCAACCCCAAATCACAAGAATAACGCATGGCTGCTTCACCGTGTCAACGTGCCTGCTCACAATACCCTGAGCATCTGACAGTTCCTGGCCAAGAAGAAAATTGCAGTTTTGAAGTAACCTCCCTAATCACCCGACCTGGCTCGTCGTAATTTCTTTCTTCTTCCCCAAGCTCAAGGGGGTAATTAAGGGGACCTGTTTTGAAAACAAGGACGACATCAAGATGGCCGTGATGACGGAGCTGCGCAGGATCGTGGAAGAATCCTTCCAGGAGTGCATGAAGGTGTGGCAGAGAAGGCCTGGGGAAGTGTGATGACCTCCAAGGGGATTACTGCAGGCAAGAGAACTTGTACTTTGGATTTGAAATATATCTTTCCGTGTAAATAAATTATTGTATTGCCATCAAAAGCCCCTTCTCCGTCTTGTTTTTGTTTTATAGTTTGCGATGTCACAAAAGCAAAACAAATAAGCGTTAAAGTCACTGTCCTGGTTGACATGTTTTTCGTTTTCTCCGCATTTTGGTCAGAAACCTTTTGGGTGAAACCAAACCCATGTTCTACTGCTGATTACTAATAATTTGAAAAAGATAGAAGCAAGTTTTTTTTTCTGGTGAAAGAAGAGGGGTGTACGCTTTGCTTCAAAAGGTTCCGGGTAGCGCTGCAACTACCGATTATTTCAATAATTGATTAATCTGTGAATTATTTTTGGAATTAATCGTTGACTTGTATAAATTTATAGCTATAAAATTTCCATCTCTATTAAAAAAAAAAACACGACATGATTTCAAATTGTCAGTGCAGAAAAGTGCACAAGCATAAATTGATTATGACTCAGATACTGGTTTGGTCTTAATGTGTCACAATTTTTTGCTGTTGTTTTGAAAATGGCTGGCAATGAGTTAATTCTCATAAATTCCCATAATTCCCATTCAAAGTTTCCAATTTGAAATCTTTCCAAAATTCCCCAGCTTCCATACCCATGGAAATGTTCCACCTCTTTGCAACCTTAACACACACACGGGAATGTTTCAGTGAGACTGCTTATCAGCTATTTCTTTTTCAATCACAGTCCGTATTAATGTTCCTGGTCCGGTACATGACTTCCAGGTCCTTTAACCTTTTTAGAATGTGTGCCGCACGTGGCGAAGTCGTCCCCACGTAAAGACACCTTTGGTGGATGAAGTGAAAAGCAATGCTGAAACCCGAACACACACCTGATGCATCACTCCATAAAATGGCGTCCATGTAAATGCGACCCGAGAAATGGAAGTAAATCTGATTGTCTTGGCTGGCTAGCGCATTAAGCGAAACTTCGCATGCGCGCACGAGGAGGGGACCGCACACATGCCCGTGTTTTAATATCCTGCAGAAACGGGGAGGCATTTGTTGTGTTGCCATGCCGACGGAGCGAGCGAGACGTCGTAGGTCACCGTGTTGGCATGGCCTCACGTTGCTTATAAGCTGATAAGAGCCAAACAGAGCGGACGCCTAAATGAAACTCGTAATAAAGCCCTCCATCCCTCCATGCTCTCTCCCTCCTCTCTTTCTTTCTCTCTGTGTGTGTGTGCTCTGTGTCCAGAAGCCTGCCTGCTTCCAGCCTGTCTGGTGCCAAGACTCGGATTTCAGAATTTCCTTCTACAAGCCACATTTAGAGCGGCCAGCGTACTCTCTCAGCATGTGTGTGTGTGTGTGTGTGTGTGCGCGCGCGTGTGTATGTGTGTCAGTTTTGCAACGTTCTCCTCTAACTGTCTCTCGCCCCGCCACCCTGCTTTCAGTTGGCTCCGTCCGTCCAGTGTAACACGTTGCCTTTTGGGCCATCTCAAAACACGAGGCTTAAATGTTTCGGGTAATCTTTGTTTGTAATCTTTCCATTCTTCACTCGAAATGAAAATAAGTGCAAGTGCGCTCTATGGGCCGCCTTCACTGGTGGAAAGTCGGTGCCACGGATAATTTTAGCAAACACCATCATGTAATTCAATCAGAAAAATGAGGTATAACCCATTACTAATGTATATATAAACATTTAACCAACGTTTAACCTACCCCCGAGGCCTTTGCCAGGCACTTGGGAAAAACATAAACATTTTTAATAGCATTTAGACAAATATAGATTAAAAATTCCACCATGTCAAACCATGATTGATGGAAATGTATGAATCAGGTCTGTAGCGAAAGCTTTAGGAGTAAGCCTTAGGAAAGCTTTTCTCTTTTTAAAAAAAAAACAAAAGTAAAAACTAATCACTGCACGATCGCAGTAAAAATATTGCATGCCTCAGCCAAGGCTTAAATATTTGTCTTAAAATATCTTTTTTTCAGCTGCATAATTAATGCGATATGGCCGTTTGCCCAGTCAAAGGTTTATTACTGTTCCCCTTCGGTCCTGCAGGAGGCAGTAATGATGCCCACGGCCACCATGTTGGAGGTTGACGCATTGTTTTATTCCTGTGCTCATTGAGAATTTGAATAGATGCATTTGATATTAAAGGTCGACGTGAATTACTGTGCAAGACAGATGCAAGGGACCAAGTGTTAATGTCACAGTTTACAGGCACCAATTTTGAATCAAGGCAAGGAGACTAAACCTTTGTCAAGGAAAAGAGAGACATTGTGACTTTCACGACTCAACAGAGTTGATCTCACTCTGGACAGATAGCCAGTCCATACATCTGTGTTTGTTCTGAAGACCTCGTTGAAGGTTTTAACACATAGCGACATTAGAGAAAACACATTACATATTGCACGTGCAGTACATTTCTCCATTTTCAATGTTTACATTTTAGTTCAGCACTCGTAGGTAACACAGGTTTTTGGTCGAGTTTTGTCGTGGTATTAAAACCCCAATTCCAATGAAGTTGGGACGTTGTGTTAAACATAAATAAAAAGAGAATACAATGATTTGTAAATCATGTTCAACCTATATTTGAATACACTACAAAGACAAGATATTTAATGTTCAAACTTAGAAACTTTTTAGCAAATAATCATTAACTTTGAATTTTATGGCTGCAACACGTTCCAAAAAAGACTGAGAAAGTTGAGGAATGTTCATCAAACACCTGTTTGGGACATCCCACAGGTGGACAGGCTAATTGGGAACAGGTGGATGCCATGACTGGGTAGAACAAAAGTTACCCTGAATTGCTCAGTCATTCACAAGCAAAGATGGGGCAAGGTTCACCTCTTTGTGAACAAGTGCGTGAGAAAATAGTCGAAAAGTTTAAGGACAATATTCCTCAACGTACAATTGCAAGGAATTTAGGGATTTCATCATCTACGGTCCATGATATCATCAAAAGGTTCAGAGAATCACTGCATGTAAGCGGCAAGGCCGAAAACCAACATTGAATGCCCGTGACCATTCGCACACACATTCACTCCTACCGGCAATTTAGAGTCTTCAATCAACCTACCACGCATGTTTTTGGAATGTGTTGCAGCCATAAAATTCTAAGTTAATGATTCTTTGCTGAAAACAATCAAGTTTATCAGTTTGAACATTAAATATCTTGTCTTTGTAGTGTATTCAATTAAATATAGGATGAACATCATTAGAAGAAAATTGAATTCTGTTTTTATTTATGCTTAACACAACGTCCCAACTTCATTGGAATTGGGGTTGTATATTAAACGAACATACATGGCAGAAATGTATGATTATTTGATTACCAGAATCACAGTTGACTCTCACCATGCCTATCCGTATCGAGCCTTGAGGCTAATGTTAGGTGAAGTCAAATCTGTTTTAGCGAAGTAACCCAATCTGTCAACTATTCCGGGTCATTAAGTAAAACAGTCTGTTTTATTACCGCTTGTCTTCGCACAGTTAGGCGGTGAGAGATGTTTGAATTGTCTAGGGATCGTAGTTGTTTAAGATGGCCACCTGGTCGCCGGTTGCCACCGCATCCAAAATTTCTCTGTTCAACTTTTTAGCCATTATCTTAACACATCTAAAGGAGATTGGAACATTTATCACATAGCTGGTATGAACTGATTACGGTTATACCAAGAAACAATAAATAAAAAAAACAAACGAGTTGGCCTACTCGTCTTTCTGATTCAAATCTAGCTCATCCTCCTGATCTCCAACTCCAACATGGCAGACAAACGAATCCCGATCACGTGATCAAAAACAATCTATTGATAGACATACATTTTCATGGCTTTCCACACCTTTATCAGATTTTTTTCACGGCAAAGTAAGGCACACGCCAACATGAAAAACATTACGTCCTCTGTGGCGATAACGATGCACGTCTGTGCTAATGAGGCTGAGACAAGGATTTGCATTTTGGTCCTCATTTTTTCTTATACATGAAACCGAGATGGTCTTTTTACTTTTTATTGTTGCTTTTTTATAGCTGAACAAAATGTCTTGAGGACAGCCAATCTGAATAATATTGATTGTTCTGGCACTCGTCAGCGTGCCCTATGCATTTCGCAATGGAACTGTGGCATCGTCATATTGGGCAGAATTTTCCACTCAGCTGCCCGCGTTGACATGTTTTTGAGATAGCCCCTCTTTTGAGCTGTTAAGTACATACTTGTGGCTCCCTTTGAATGTACTCCAACAACTCTGCAATCCTTTCACCAGCTGGAGCATTTTATATACGATGGTTTCACATCATCACTGTCAGGATTGAAGAAAGGGCCCATACCCAATAGACCTCAACTGTATGCGTCTTAACATTCATTGCCTGGGGAAGAATGTTGCTCTTTTTGTTTGTCCATTATGATCACTGCGTGATTTCAGAGTTGATGTCTTTTTTGTAGCGCAAATTATAGGTTTTTGATTGTCCTAGAATGGCAGCTTGCCATCTCTGCTAAACTGGTAAAACTGGAGGGGGAGCGCTCAGAGTTGAGGGTCGTCTGTAACGTATTGCTGTGAGAAAAAGACAATGTGGAATGATTTGCATTTTAAAACATGTCAGCTGTAGGGTTCTAATATATATTGAACATGATTGACAGAGATTTCGGACTGATTTTGTAACAGAACATAGCAGCACAGAACATTGAAGCTTCTTTAACAAAATGTACCGTAGTAGATGGAGCATCTCTTTGAAAGTACATCCACACACGCAACACTCCCTGATGTCGTCAGAGAGTGATGGGGCACCGTCCTGCCGACAGAAAAAAAAAAAAGTCATCTGTTCCATCTCAGGCAAATAACAATAAGCCCGGGGCCGGATTCCGATGGGCTTTCTCTTTGAAATGGGATACCGGCACACGCATTACAAATATATCTCGTTTTATCTTCCGGGCCAGGCCCATGGAAAAATTATTCCAAATACCTGCCACGCTTTATCTGGAACACTGGAATAGGTTCGGCCCGGCCGGGAACACGAGGATGTCTAAAATAAGTCGTCTATTACGGGAGGGAGTGGAGATGGATGGGACAGAGCGGGAAGCGACAGGGATCGGGGGGTATTTTAGGTGTATCGGCCCCGTGAAAAAGGGCTTGTTGCAAGGGCTCGGCGCTGCTTAAACGGCCACAAAGTGGCCCGCTGTCAGCTGTCGTACGGCCCGCATGTGCAGTGGGAGTGTTTGTGTGTGCAAGCATGCTCGTGTGGACTCACACGTCCATAGCGCAGCGGGAATATAAATAACATTTTTCCTACAGATGTTCTGTACTTGACAAATTTGCTCGTGGCCTGTTGGATACCTTTTGACATATGGCGCGATGGCCCGTCCTGACTCCACTCCTTTATTTACCTTCTTCCACTTGCCGAACCCTGGCAGCCTTTTCACATCAGCTTGTTGGTTTTGCAATTCATCTAATCAAGTTGTCCGAAGTGATGGATGATAATCGTGTTCTTGAATTTATAATGCATTTTCATGTGAAGTTTAGGTGGCAATTGATCACCGTATCACAACTGTCCCTGATGAATATGATCCAGTTACGGATAGCAAGAGGATCTATTCTATCAAAAAAAAGTCAAATCCCAAGCAAGTCCCAAGTCCTAAAATTGGCAACTTAAGTCTGACACGAGTCAAGTCATGTGACTTGAGTCCCCCACTGCTGCTATGGGCCTTTGGATTGAATTGTAAATATACAGACTTGCAGTACATGGCTTTTGATGAACAGTATTACTCCTTAACGTTGTTTTCCTCTGTGACATAACTCAGTTACAACGACCCTTTTAAGACATTTTCAGATGGGTGCTTCAATTTGTTTGCATCTTGTGGTGTCATCAAACACCGTGACAACAAAGTAAAAATGAACAGCCTATCAGTTCCACGATTAGGACGATATACAATGAAGCAGTCTTTTGAGAAACAGAGAAAAAGTCTTTTCTTCTTTCTGGAGCTTTGGTCTGTCATGGACACTGTCTTGAGATTCAGGACTGATGTTTCCCTGCTTTGTGTCCGAATGCTTTTTCTAGAGATTTGGTCTGTCGCGGACATGGACTTCATATCCAGGACTTGTGTGTCTTTTGTGTAAATTCTGAAGCTTTTCTTTCCAACGTCTCGGAGAGAACTGGTTTCTCCCCAGGGCCTCTCAGCTTAATTCTACGTGACATCGCCTTGAAAGAATGTTTAAAATATTTGCTCTTTCCTGGACATTGTCGTGAGATTCATGTGTGACTGTTGTGCAAATGTGTTTGTTGTGTGCTGAAGCTCTTCTATTCAAAGTCTCAGAGAGAATTAGTTTCTCCCCAGGACCTCTCCGCCCAATTTATGTGACATCGCCTTGACAGAGTGTTTAAAAGACATGTGACATGGAGTACATGTCATTTACAGATGCAATTATCATCACTGTAACAGATTAATTTAAGGCCGATGAAGATGTGAAACATGAGACAGTTGGTCAGGGGAGGAGGGGGTGCCGGAAGATGAATGAGACCCGGCAAGGAACAGAAGGAGAGAAAGCTGTTGAAAGTTTCCACTTGAGGGCTTCATTTATCTCCCCACCTCCTGTTTGGTGCGTGGGACCTATCGCATAGTCTGTCACCGTCGCCTTTAGGCTCCTGCTGACATTTCCTTCAGCAGCTGAGTGTGTGCCGACACCACTGAGCAGACGGTCGCCGACGGCGTTCTCATGGCGGACCGGAGACGGTGCATAGTCTCCATACCGGCCGTGCCGAGACACAAGAGGGAGAGAATATGCTTATCTGTTTGAGATGCAAGAGAGGTGACGGCGAAGAGCGACACTGCAGATATGACGACTAGTCTGCCGTCGCATCTGTACGAAGATACATGTGGCACAGAAAAAAAAAAAAAAAAACACAATGCAATGTACACATGCGTCCAATCTGGCAGATCACTGTTATTTGTTACCATGCCATAGATCAGTAATGGTACATTGCTTGGACCCATGCATCCATCCAGCCATCCATTTTCTGAGCCGCTTCTCTTCACTCGGGTCGCGGGCGTGCTGGAGCCTATCCCAGCTATCATCGGGCAGGAGGCGAGGTACACCCTGAACTGCTTGCCAGCCAATCGCAGGGCACATAGAAACAAACAACCATCCGCACTCACATTCACACGTACAGAGTCCTCAATAAACCTACCACGCATGTTTTTGGGATGTGGGAGAAATCCGAAGTGCCCGGAGAAAACCCACACAGGCACGGGGAGAACATGCAAACTCAACACAGGCTGGGCCGGGGATTGAAACCCGGTCCTCAGAACTGTGAGGCAGACGCTCTAACCGGGCAGACACTATAACCGTGCTTGGACCCATTCTTTTTTTTTTGTTATGTTACAAATACAAATGTTAAACGTATGTGTACGCTATCAGTCAGAAAGTTTGGACACACTTTGTCATTCAATTGCGCTAAAAAGTGTCAAAATTTTGACTGGTAGTGTAGACATTTCCTCTATAAAACAAAATATATCTCACCCACACACTTTGTTTTGACTTTTATTTTTGCCATTATTTCAACTCTTTTAGGGTGTTGAAAGGGGTGCGTGGCTAAAAAAAAAAAAAGTTTAGGAAAGGCTGCTCTCGGTTATGCTAGAAGTCACCATGGCTCCTTAGGATGGTGCAAAAGATGGTGTGTTCCTAAAAAAAATGAGTTGTATAAGGTCAGGAGTATGAGTAATTTACAAATTTCAACTATTTTTCACAGTCTTTGTCATTTTCAACCTGAAACGCTTGAAAGGTGCTATATAAATCGAAGTTATGATATACATTTAAAAAAAACGACATCATATTAACAAAAAAATTGGCCAGGTATGAATCATTTTGTGTTTAACTGCACATGTTGTATCAATTCTTGGTTTTCAAAAGGCTTCAGCAACTGATGTTTTAAGCTGATATTTACTGCAATGTGAGTCATCCCCATCTCTGTGTGGTAGCGGTAGAGAATTAAGGTTGCAATGTGGTGCTTAATGTAGCGCGAAGTCATCAAGCTTCATAAATGTAAATTTTTTTTCGTCTTCATCCTTTGTTCCTGCAGGGCCGATTCAACCACGATGACGCAGCCCATGAGGGGGGACCAGGTCCACCAGCCGACCCCGGCCCGCAAGTCAGCCAGCTTGTCCTCGCCAAGTGCGGCTCGCCGCCTGTACCGCAACTTGTCTGGAAAGTTCCGTGTGAGCACCAACCCCTCTGCCTTGGAGGACAGTGTGTTGTCGGGACGGGGAGGAGACAAGGAGAGGCTGCGCAAAACCACCATTGTAAGTACGAGGCGACGTCAGGAAAAAATAATAAATCACCAGAACATTGTTGTCTAAAAATAGACTGAGAATCAGGTACTAACATCACATGTTCCTGACCAGCGCCTTTCTTTCGGAGCCAAACAACATTAAACACTGTGGCTGTGTGAATTTACGGATACAATTCAGCAGTATTCTTCTTGAACGCTCCACAAACTGTCCTCGTGTCACAGTTCCAAAGCAATGAAGCGCTGTTTGAAGCAGTGGAGCACCAGGAGTTGGACTTGGTGCAGCTGCTGCTCTCCCAGTACAGCTTAGAGGAGCTGGACCTCAACACCCCAAACAGCGAAGGCCTCCTGCCCCTCGACATCGCCATCATGACCAACAACGTGCCCATGGCCAAGCTGTTGCTCCGCGCCGGTGCCAAAGAAAGCCCCCACTGTGAGTAGAGGAACACGCCGCACCTCTCCTCTGATCTAGCGTGTTTTTACTAGGGCTTGAACCTAGTGGAAGACTAGTTGATGCGTCAACTTTACCACTGCACAATGATGATTATAACTTGAAGTCGAATGTTTTGGCGTTAACAACACGGGCGCCTCACTAAAATCTGCAAGTGGTCAGTCGGCGCAGCAAACTAGCCGCGTTGCATCAAGCATGTGAAAATATTTTACGGCAAATGTGACTGGTAGCATCAACACCCACAAACAGAGCATACAACAATAATCTAAGGAAGTTATTCTCTCTCTCTCTGGCTCTTAAATTTAGCATTTGAGTGGCATTGACTTCCAGAATTTAGGCCGCTTTTCCCTTAATTGAGTAATTTAACATCCTAAAATTGATCCCTTCTGCTTTAATTGATATTCAGAATTTATATATCTATATTTTTTTTTACTTCAGAGAGCTTGATCGGCAAGAGTCACCATAGCAACCGTGTTAGAAGTAGAAAAGGGAGAGGCTAATGAAGCCTATGCATTCACCACAGTTTTGTCACAACACGGCACTTAGCAGCTACTGATTTTGTTTTCGCTTCAGCTGATGCCTTGTGGAAAAGCAAAATCGGTCGCCATGGACGCACAGTGCCGCTTCTCAGACAACATCCGATCTCACAAAAGTAGCTGCCGGAGTTGCCCCGAGCAATGACTAATACATTCACTAACTCCATGACACCATCTCCTACCTTGTGTGTGTGTGTGTGTGTGTGTGTGTGTGTGTGCGTGCGTGGGTGGGTGTGCGCGCGTGTGTGTGCGCGCGGATGGGCGGCGTGTGTGTGTGTGTATGTGGTTGTTTGTGTGTGTTGTTGTGTAAGTGTACACTGTAGTTTGTGTGTGGTGGTGGTTGTGTGAGTGTATGTGGTTGTGCACATGAGTACATACTGTATATAGTGTGTGTGTATATGTCTGGTTGTGTGTGAGTGTATATCTGGTTGTGTGTTGTCTGTATGTATGTGTGTGAAGAATGTGTATGGTTGTGTGTTGGTTGTGTACATGTTTGTGTGTTTGGGGGCAATGGTTATGTATTTGTGTTGCATTGTTTTGTGTGTGTGTGTGTGTTTTGGTTTTTGATTTTGTTGATTGTTTGGTTGTGTCTGTGTGTGTTGTCAGTGGTTGTGTATGTGTGACTGTGTTTTTCGTTGGTTGTGTGCGTGTGTCTGTGTTTCTGTACGTGTGTGCACGCTTGTGTGTTGTGGCAGCAAAGACAATAGATTAAAAGCGATGGCATGGCGGTAATCACGCTGCAGTGTTTGTTTAGTCATCTGCATAATCTGCTGCTCCATTCTTCTGTTATGATTAGAACGCGCCTGTTCTGCTCGTACCGAGCCACACGCGCACTACACACACTTTCATAGACGCCTTGTAAAGGTGTCGTTAAATTGAGAACACTTGACTGGAACGTGATGTTTGCTGAAAATCTCGTAGTCAAGAAAGAACAACTGCATTTCTAAGGATTAGTTATGGAAATACAGTGGTTTAATTTGTTCCGTGAGCACGCTTGTAGCTCAAAACTCTTGTATCCCATATCATCTTTCCCCATTGCCATCATTGTTGTTCAATTATCCAGTGCTTAAAGAGTTCTGAAACCGCCAGATACCTGTAGATGGTAATCATTAGCATGTCAATGCTATTTTCTACTGTATTTTAGCATTAAGCTAGCGTGGCCGAAGTTTGGTTGTTTTAATTACACTCTTTGTTTTGCTTAGTTTGACAGTACTTCAACTGGGAGTGGCATTAAACAATTTGAAGCCTCTTTTTTTGAAGAATTGTTATTTGCCGAAGTGCTGCTTACTGTGAGGTGAGCTGAGTTCATATCTCAAGTTTGCACTCGCAAGTCAAAGCAAAGAAATCGGCCGAGTGATGGCTCGTATCTCGAAAGGCTGGACACGTAAGTCCAATCGCAACTTCAGCAGCTATTTCCAGCAATCCAAGAGTCCATTTCCAAATTAGGATTTCGGAGCCTGTAAGTCCTAGCTTGAACCCCGACCTTAAACCTCAACCCCAGCTGTTGCATTCGCGAGTAGAGTTCAATTGTGCGCGGGGGGCCAATCAAAGCGAACAACTGACCCGGCAATGGAGACGCTCGCATTAGAGGAGAAGCCCGCAGCCACCGAGGAGACACTAAAGGGGCCACGCAATCAAACAGCCAGATGGACATTTTGACACAGAGCTTTAAACTTACTGTCAACAGTGGAATCTAACGCTCAACAGTGGAATCCACTGTGAACAAACGCAGGCCACACAGACTAAACACAGACTCACACCAGTCCTAAACACTTGGTGAGTGAGGGGCCGCCAAAAGAAGTACAATATGCTATTGTCTTCTCTGAGCCTAATACTGTAATTTTGCTTTACCTGGATTGCGTTTTCATCACAATAGAAAAATCCTTTGTCACTATCCATATGGCCATCAAGTGAATGGTATAGATAGTTGCAGAGGTTGTAAAAGTACTTCAGTACAGATACTTGTTTTTAAAAAAAGGGGGAAAAAAACAAAATAGAAGTACTGATTCAAATCTTGTACTTAAGTGAAAGTCAAAAAGTATTCTGATATGTACTTAAAAACAAAAGTAAAAATGATTTTTTTTTGCCATCGCTGCACGCGAAGTAGTTTCCTTCTTCGATAATTTTTGCACAGTTCTTGTACTGAGATGTTAAAAAAATCACAAGGCCCACTATCAAAACGTGTTGTAATAGCTTTCCTAAAATAGCGAACTGACAAACAAAACTGCGGAATTAGCTTATAATAACAAGTTAAAAATACAATTAGCTCTTCAGTGTTGCCTTGAGATACAAATTTAATTTGTTTCATGACTACGCTCATTACTGTACTCAAAACACTCGTATCTCAAATCATCGTTCCCCATTTAAATGAATGAAAATCAAATCTGTTCCAGCACCCCCCCACCCCTTTTTTTTATTATGAAAAATAGCACTCCATAATATTGTACTTTACAAAAATCAGACAGTAATGACATAATTAAAGAGAATGTAAAGAAATAAACAGTTTTTGCCACATTTTTTTGCTACAGTTCAATGGACATTGTGCTGTTCATTCTGTTGTGTGCACCGTGGCCACCTGGGGGCAGTATAATGCTAACACACACAAAGAAAAATTTCACAACTGACTCAGTAAGGTGAAGTAATGTCATTTTTTCACAAAGGATAAAGAATAAATGCCTTTGAGTTTTGCTAATTTGTCTGTCTATACAGTATGTGTGGCTCCACCGTTTGTGTTCAAATAGCCGTTGCTGAAAGGTTTATAGCCAATGCTTTTTGTTAGTTCATCTAGTGTTTTGTATTGTTTCGTAGCATTAAGCTAATCAGACTTTATTAAAACAAAGTTATGTGGGTGTTTTAAATACACATCTAACTCCCTTTGTTTTATGTTTAGCGTGACAGTAAACAGCAACCTGGCGTAGCAACAAACAGTTTGAAGCCTCTTTTTTGGAGAATGTTCACTAGCTGCCAAACTGCTGCTTATTGTGAAGTGACTTTAGTTGAACTCGCTGCCACCACAGGTCAAGGCAAAGAATCGGCCAAAAGATGGCACGTTATCTCGAAAAACTTGAGAGTCAGATGACTCGTATCTCAAGGCCAGCACTGTATGTGATTTTTCAGATTAGTTGGAGAAATTTTGAATGACAGAAGCTGCTGGTTCGCCATTTTTGTCATGAATCATTATTGGGCCATATTAGGTGCCACATCTCCTGGACTGCTATTTTGTTTTTGGTTAATTTTGGGTTAAATAAATGATTGTGATTGTCCACATTGTTATAGTCAAGCTGCAGCCCCTTTGAGATGAAACATTCCTCTCGTGGAGGCTCTTTGGCGCTGCGGTCCATGATTTAAATAGATCAAAATGTTCCACCACTTTTGCAGGGGAGAAAAAAAAAAAAAAAACTTAAAGCAACAACTTAAATGTATGCTCCCGCCATTTTGTTTTCCCCGAGAAGAGCAATTGTCTTGCCCACCACTCTCATTTTCCCAGAGTGTCCTTCGGGAGGGTGTCATCTCTCGACAAGGAAATCTCCATTCAAATGTTTATTGGGACAACAAAAAGTCGACTACAAAATGACTTTCAGTATTTCCCAGTTATATTGTTTAATTCATTTAATGTAATTCATTGCTTAGTGTTTTCTGTTGGTCAACCATGTTTATTCATTTCGTCAGCTTTATGAAAGACCATTGGTACAAAACAAAGAAGAATTTAAGAGATTGATTCTGTCAAGAAAATTACATTGCGCTGCATTTCTTTTATTAAATGGTTAACTGTTTGTACAACAGCTTTGGCTTCTAAACAGGATCATAGTGCGGGTTATAGTGGAGCGCACTAGTTCCCTCCAACCAGCAGAGGCGCTATCGATTCACTCCCAACTAGATTGTCTAAAGTAGACGAAATATTAGCTCAGGGATAAAATAACTAGAAAAATATATCAATAAAATAACAAACCGTCGGCCACTGCCATTGCTGCAATTTCAAATTTGAATCCGGTGAACAACGTTGCAATGTCGCAGACGTAACAGCCAATCATACCAACACAGTACATATATTGTTTTACAATAATACCTTACTGTGTTTATAATGTCATTAGTACGTGTGGCTAGAAAGCAAAGGGTGGAGAGTCTCTGTCACCGAAAAGTACGAGTGCAGTCAGTGACTGGGGCACTCGATCACTGCCGACAGCCTCTAAAAACATCCAGTCTCTCTTCTTTATTCTCGCTCGTTTCCTCTCTTTATGGCGATCTGCTTCTTCCTTGACAATTGCACCATGTTTTTGTGGTTCAGTAAAAACAATTGTACTGTACAGTATACTGTATGTGGTCGCAGTTTTTTCATTGGAGCATGTCGGTAGATGTTCAGCATCGCTTGGTGTACTGATGTGAGTTGCCAACTGTAATTTAGTCTAGTCGCTAATCGGTTCAACCCCGAGCAGAGAGGCACTTTTTTAAGAAAATGATACAACACCACTGCTTAAAGTCATCGTGTCACACTGTCCCTTTTTTGTGTGTTTCAGTTTTCAGCTTGGAGGGCAGAGCGGTCCATCTGGCCACCTTGGTGCAGGAGGCCGAGCAGCGCGTATCGGAGCTTCAGACCCAAGTCGGCAGCGAGGGTCCCGGAGAGCGGGAGGGATCGGACCGGGAGAGGCAGCTCAAGGCCTGGGAGTGGCGGCTGCGGCTCTTCAGACGCATGCAGACGGGCTTCGAACACGCAAGTAAGGTTCCAGCAAGACTTTGATGGCGGCTACAAAGGATTTCGGGAATCTCTGAGGGAGGCTTACAGCAGCCGTTCGCCAGTCGTTTTTAATTTTTCTACTCCTTTTCTCGGCTGCTATTCTGTCTGGGCTAACTTAATGACTTCCACACCAGGATGCCTAGTGTGTGTGCGCATATGTGTGTGTGTTAATTTTTATAGGCACTTCATGACACATTTAGTGGTTGGGTAGACAGCCACCCCGCAAAAACAGACACTCACACGCACACACGCCCCTTAAGCCATACCAATCTGCACTTTGATGTGAGAGCACCCCCCCACTTCATAATTTCACCCGCTCATTTGATTTGATATGATTTGCGCGCAAGAAATAAAATAAAAAAAAATAATTTGCCGTGTGTCCAAATCATGTTTGTAATCTTGTTCACAATTGCAATTAGCTCCATCTGTGTGCGTTCGCATGCTGAGCGGCTGTCATTGCGATAGTGACAGTAAATTGCTGCAATTTCACAGGAGAATGAGCGCCGCATTGTGCAACTGAGCAAATGATGTCATTAAAGTGATCCGCCACGGCGCGCCATTGAAATGCGTGTGAGACGCACAAGATCGCAGTCTTCCATCTGGCTTACTTTCTGTTTGTCTTTTTTATCACTTTGTGCCTCTCCACTTAGACCCTCCAGACGTCCCTAGCGCAGCGCGCTTGTCTGTCAGCAGCAGCACCAGTCTGACAGTTGATTTCCAGGAACCTCAATCCGTCAACTCAGCTGTGGTTACCAAATACAAAGGTCAGGCGCTGTGCTGGATCAAGCCGACGTCACGGTTTTGCAACATGCAACCCTCTTTTCTAGGAAGATGCCAAGTGTTTGATGAATGCCCCCCCCCCCCCCACCGCCACCCCGCCCCTCAAACACAAAATACAGTAGTATTAAACTGTGTGTTTGTGTTTGCAGTGAGCTGGAGCGCCACGCTGTCCTTCAGCTCTGTGCTGGGAGAGGTGGTGGTGGAGGACACGACTGTTCTGCAGTACAACATCACTGGACTCACCTCTGTAAGTTGTACTCTAAATTCTGTCCCGTGCAAGAACAAACACAGAATAAGTAGTAAAAATGGGCTACATTTAAAAGGGTGTGTTTTCCAAGAACTAAGCTAGTAAGAACAAATGAACACAATATCAGTTCCCCGATCACATCAAGACAAATTACAGTGAAGCATACGACTGTCTTTTTTTCAAGTACAAGAACGTTACCTCGTTCCGCTTGCCGAGGGCGCTCATCTAAGATTCAAGATCTTAGCTTTCTTTTTGCTTTCTGTAGCTCATACTCAAAATACATAGATGAAGAACTGAACGATGAACTCAATACAATAACGTAAGTGACAGTGAAGAATTCAGAAGAGTTTACCTTCATAGACATTGTCTGAGCCAAGCAACTGTTGACTTACAGTGGGTATGGAAAGTTTTCAGAACCCCTTAAATTTTTCACTCTTTGTTATATTGCAGCCATTTGTTAAAATCATTTAAGTTAAATTTTCTCTCATTAATATACACAGAGCTCCCCATATTGACAGAACAAAAACGGAATTGTTGAAATTTTTGCTGTTTTATTAAAAAAGAAAAACTGTAATATCACACAGCCATAAGTATTCAGACCCTTTGCTGTGACACTCATATATTTAACTTGGGTGCTGTCCATGTCTTCTGATCATCCTTAAAATGGTTCTACACCTTCATTGGAGTCCAGCTGTGTTTGATTATACTGATTGGACTTGAGTAGGAAAGCCACACCCCTGTCTATATAAGACCTTACAGCTCACAGTGCATGTCAGAGCAAATGAGAATCATGAGGTCAACGGAACTGCCTGAAGAGCTCTGAGACAGAATTGTGCCAAGGCACAGGTCTGACCAAGGTTACAAAAAACATTCTGCTGCACTTAAGGTTCCTAAGAGCACAGTGGCCTCCATAATCCTGAAATGGAAGACATTTGGGACGATCAGAACCCTTCCTAGAGCTGGCGCTCTGGCAAAAATGAGCAATTGGGGAAGAAGAGCCTTGGTGAGAGAGGTAAAGAAGAACCCAAAGATCACTGTGGCTGAGTTCCAGAGATGCAGTCGGGAGATGGGAGAAAGTTCTAGAAAGTTAACCATCACTGCAGCCCTCCACCAGTCGGGGCTTTATGGCAGAGTGGCCCGACGGAAGCCTCTCCTCAGTGCAAGACACATGAAAGCCCGCATGGAGTTTGCTAAAAAAAACACATGGAGGACCCCCGCCAAACTCCTTGCCCAATGAAGGGTTAAAAACGTGTTGTCTTGTAGGCAAACAAAGAAACAGTGAGGTCCCACTTCTCCAGCTGCTGGTGCCAAAGCGGACAATTTAGGGGCTATTATCCCACATTACTTACACACAAACAACATCTCCGAAGTTCTTTATTACACACATCAAATGGCCCACTGGAGTCGCCACCGGTCCAACCGCTCAACCAAAGACACACAAACAGACGCACAAAAAAAAATACACACAATTGGCGAAAACCCAGTTTGTTAGAGTTCCAAATGGCTCCTGACCATTGAGGAGCAACAGTTGCCAAACTGTCACAACACACTAAAAAGAGCAGCTTGGTAGCCTGCCACCTGATTTATGTCCACGGCCCATGTGGACTAATGGACAATCCGGCCCGTTTGTTATTGGGAGAGAGAGAGACGTGTTTCTTTCTCCTCCCGAGAACCCCGCTGCCAGCCCCGAAGCTCACTCCCGTCACATGACAGGGGTCAAGGCGAGGTCAGGAAGTGTCGGCGGCTCCGAGATTGATCTGGCTGAGAATGGAAGGACAGAGGCATGCTGTCGGCACACTGGGCACAGGCACGGCAACTCCTTGATAGACGCCTGGCCCTCCACACACGCACACACGCTCGATATGTTCACTGTTAATTTGAGTAGAAATTTGTAAATATATATCTATAATAAAAAGAATGCATTGTAATAGTAGCACATACTTTTGGTTACTTTTTCAAAGACAACACAGTAGGTTGTCTTCTCCCTATGTGTTCATAGATTATCGTTATCTATCCATTTCCTATACTGCTTATTTCATTAGGGTCGCGGACTTACTGGAGCCTATCACAACTGACTTTGGGGTGATAGGCGAGGTACATACTGGTTACCAGTCAATCACACAGCACATATAGACAAATAAGCATTCCCACTCACAATTTTGAAATTGCCCTTTGTACGCACACATTTGTATGATTTTTCTATGAAATGATCTGTGCCTCAATTTAACATGCTTCTGTCCTTTCCTTCCAGGGGACCCCCTACTACGTCCAGGTGTCAGCATACAACATGAAGGGTTGGGGGCCAGCACTCGCTTCGACCCCCGCCTATGCCGCTCCTTCCAGTAAGTCTCCATTTTACAGAAAAACACAACGTTGAGCTTCCAGTTTGAAACGAGTGAGTGACTGGCCTCACTGAGATAACATCTATGCAGTAGTTTTGACCTTGCATTAATCTGCATGATGTATGTGTGAATGCGTGTAACATTGGTGAGAAGTAACGGCGTACAAATACTCAGTTACTGTACTTTTGTAGATTTTTCATGTATGTGTACTTGTCTTTATTTTTCTGAATACTTTTTACCTTTAGTCCCTACATTTGAAAACAGATACCAGTACTTTCTACTCTGTACTTTGCAAGAATAGGCTTGTAGTTTTTTGTTTGTTTGTTTGATTTTTTTAATTTGTTTTTTGTTTTGAGGAGGCAACATATTTTAAGCTTTTTTGAAAAGAATTGTTTTATGTTGTCGGCGACAAGGTTGATTTGTGGCGAATGTGTTGAATTCTCTGTCTAATCTGAAAATACACATTCAAGGAAGGTGTATTTTGCAGTTGTTATCATTAGCTGATTTAACATAGTTTTTCAGTTCTGGTCAGCAAGTCTATGGGAACACGTTCTAGATACAGTAGCTAGTTCGCTCTTAAAAAACATGCCGCATGTAATGTGATGTTTAAGTAACAATAAATCAAAGAGAGAAACTGTTTTCTGAGCTATTTTCGTTGTGCTAAGTGATTAGAACAGTTATTGTATATAAAGGATGGTAAAAATGCAAGTTTTATTTTTGTACATGTCCATTTAAGAGTTTGTACTTTTTTACTTTGACTTGAATACAGGAGTTGAAGAGTGGTTTTGCCACCTCTGATTTGTGCATGCGTCATGGCTTTCCCACACATTAAAGCCGTTGAGTCACTGATCTCATTGGGCAATTCGAGCGTCACGCCGACGTTGCTTTGACATCATCGACCGAGCTGACAGCTGGACTTTCGGCGGGCCTGCCGGTGGGACCCCCGCTGCAGACGTCAGAGAGTGTAACCGTAGCCCCTGGCTGGTGTTTGGCGCTGGCCGACAAAAGAAGCTGGCCGAGTTCAGTCGAGAAGTTAATGGTGAAGTCATGTGCAACAACAGCTGAGGTGTTGAGGGCACCGCAGCGCAGCGTTGGGCCTCATTTTGCCTGATCTGCAATTCATGTGTATGGGTTTTGACTTTGGACGCACTGGCACCCTCGTGGCACATCTGCGGGACACATGAAGGTGTTTGTCCTTACCAGCACGCCGTGTTTGTGTCTTCTTTTCTAAGAGACGAGGCTTTCCCTCTCTCTTTTATTTTTCTCAACTGTCCACCTTCCTCCCGCTCTCTGAGCTAATTTCGATGTTGCGTGTTTGTATTTTCCATTTGGGCCTACCACTGGAAATATTTGCATGTCTGTGCTGTAGCGCGCGGCGCGGCCCCAACAGTGGGGGCCTTATACCGGGCCGTGGACGCCCATTAAAGGGTCCGCTTGTCCTGTCTGGACAGGCACCTTTCCGGGAATAGAGCTCACCGTGTTTCGGCCCCGCTCGCCCTCCGGGGGGCTTCGCGAGCGGGAGTTGGGGGTGAGGGTGGTGCGTGATGGTACGAGAAGGGGGTGCGGGGGAGGAGGGTTTATCGCTGACACATCCTTCAGGGAGCAAACGTGGGATGCATAGAGGGCAGTCGTGCTGAAGGATCACTTTCTGGATCGGGGGGGGGTGGAGGTAGAAAGAGTGTGCCTGTGTGATTCTTAATGCAGGCCTAGATAGTGAATAGATTTTCAGTATTCTTTTAATGGAACGTACAGACTTTTCATTGATGCATTCGTAAATGTCCTTTTACTACTTGTGTTTTTATTGCTTTGGGAGGCAAAGTGTGCTGTGTTATGTTCCAGCCATGGTGCTTGTGTGTGTGAGTGTGTGTCTGCATGTGTGCACTGACTGTTCTATGTGCGCCCTGCTCTCCAAGTACTCTTAATATACGACTGTATCTGTTTGAGAAGCAGCTAATATAAAGGCCTAAATGTTAGGGGGTCCGAGGCAGCTTGAGGACCCAAACTAGTCGAACTGAAGCTCATTCGCTACAGATCAGATGTTTACATTTACAGTGGACCAATTTTCTTGCTTCAAGCTGTATATTTGTCACTCCCAGTTGACGTGGACTATAAAACTGCAACATAAAACATTAGAAAATTAAACATTGAAACGTACAACTCTACACAAATGTTCAACCAAACCATATCATTTTGTTGAATGACAGTCAGCTAGCTTAATGCTAATTTATACAGCAGTTAGTCCCAACCAAATAGTTTAATTGGACAAAAGTAATTCCATGAGTGATATACAGTATATAACTTAACATAATACTCCGCCTCACAGGTGTTCTAAACCGCTAATCTGGCCTACATCAGCCGTCAGTGGTTAGCTAACATTGCTGTGGTTTATTAAAAATTAATTAATTAATTAATATTTCAAGAACTAACATTTGGTTAAAAGTATTACCCGTCGGCAGATGATGACGACAGCAAGGAGAGAAGCCAGGAGATGTCACCGCAAACCTCCAGGTGTGCTCATATGCTGAAATGATAGTTTGACACATTCAGTGTACAAACAAGAGTGGACACTCGGCAAACATGCTAACGTGGTTAACGAGTACACAGCCATTTCCGGACTGCTTTGTGCAACTTTTAACTCATAATGGAGCGGCCGAATAACTGATTAAATAAACAAACAAATCATAATTTGTTTTTTATTACAGCAATATCACACTCCAGGTTGTGATGTTTACACGCCGTCACTACCTGGCATGTGAAAACTAGATTAGCATAGCTGTTACGGTACTTAAACTTTCAAACAACTGCTCCTTTAACACACATTGAGCAACATACTGTCGCTTTTGGGAGGATGAAATTTCCCCTGATTTACTCCAAGTGAAATCTCTTGACTCTAATCCAAACGAAGAACTTGATAGCGAGTGTATTCTTTCTGGCGCCTCGTTTCGTCTGCCCGTTCACATTCTCTCTGAGCATATTGAAGAGAGTACACGCATAGTTGTGTTTGTGACCCGTGATACACCCAATGCAACATACACTTCCAGGCTGTTCTACAATGTGACGAAGTAGTGTAATGATAGCATTTGGAACAAAAAATGGCCATCTGTCATAGTGGCAGTTTTGTGCTTAAGGCAATAGGAAGTTTTGGGAAAATACAAAGACCGAACATAACACCTGATAGGCCTTTATAACTCATGCGCCAGTTCAAAGACTTTGCGCTATGTAGTCCATGTCCTCTTTAGACCCGTGTAAGTAATGCTTGAAAGGGTATACAGACTGATGTTAAGTCATAGTGTAACACTGTATAGTGGAAAGTAAAGGAAGGTTTGAGATAACATGACACACCTACTGGATTGTTTCACTGATCCATCTGGGAAAGAGTGGCGCGAAAGTGCTAAAAAAATAAATGTTGATGTCTGAAAGATGAGGTTTATGACTTGAAACCAGCTACTGTCGATGGGTCGAAAGAAGAAATTGGAAGACAA
The DNA here is from genome assembly GCF_024500385.1 of Phyllopteryx taeniolatus. Lineage (NCBI taxonomy): Eukaryota > Metazoa > Chordata > Actinopteri > Syngnathiformes > Syngnathidae > Phyllopteryx > Phyllopteryx taeniolatus. Next base: position 12,514,038 of record NC_084520.1, on the reverse strand, counting down.
TGTCTCGCAATTCCAAATGAAATGTTACGTTATGTTGTGGGATCCACTGGTCTGCATTATTAGCCGGAATAATTAGTCTAGATGAGACGATACTAGACTAAGGGCATTAAACAGTTTTTTTTCTTACTGCAATGCTATTTTTTGTTTTGTTTATTTTTTTATAGTTACTGTTTTACATAATTCATGTTTTCCCCGAAGAAAGCAGGACAGCACTTGCTCACTTCTCTGAAATGCTCCGTATCTCTCATTCTTCTGCAGATTGGAGGGATGTCGACGACCGTGCTCCCCGCCAAGGAGGCCAGGAGGAGGTTCTAGACCAGCTGCTTGCCCAAATAAAAGATGCCCATCAGAGCTGTGTCTGCCACGGTATAATAAACCCTTTAGATTGATTTATTGGCTGTTAAAAGACTCAGCAGTCATATGATACCCTCAATGATTTACATGCTCAAAACCGCAGCCCTTTAAACCAATCAACTATGGATGAGTGTGTGATTTTTAATCCGCCTCAGGGTTTTATGGCGGCATTAGATTTAACAAGGGGGAGTAGGAACTTAAAACACGAGGGCTGCAAATATACTTGACCCGCGACGTGAGTGCGACTCAGTGCTGATGTAGCAGCGTGAACCTGCAATACATTTTAAACAAACACATCAGGATTTTTTTATTTTTTTTAAGCCACCGTAGTGGTTCATGTTACAGAAAACACTCTCTAAACAAACGTGAGCAATGGACGGCTGGCTGTATGTGCTTTTCCAGATTAGACGGAGAATTTTGAATGCCAGAAGCTGTTGGCTTTTAGGCTGGCACAAGACAACACATTCACTATAAATCACACATGTAGCTGACACAAACAAAAAAATTAATTCTCTTAAATGAGGCCATGTAAGGGGAATATCTTGCATCTCCGAATTTGTTGCGTCGTCGTCGTTAATGCTTGCTGGTTCTCATTCCTCTATGTCGCTGCTGTTCCTGTTTTGTCCACTTAAGAAGCAAGAAGTAGAAAATACCGTATCTTTCTTCAAATGTAGGGAGTAGAAGTAAAAAGTCATCAGAAAAATACATTAACTATCTGTCTAAAACTATCTGAATGTTCCCTCCATTTAGTCCGCTGCCGTGGCTGCTTTAGAGTGCCTCGTTGTCGGCCGTGAGTGTGCACATCACGCAGAGAATGAGGGAAGAGCGAGGAGCGGATAGCTGCTTTAGAGGGCCTCGTTGTTGTGGCATGGGAAAGCCCTGTGATGACCGGTGGGATATATTCCAGCCACTGGAGGCTATAACCAGAGATATTTTCTTGTCTCAAACACAGGGAATTACAGCAATTAAGTATTTGACATCTTTACTTCCCAACACTGCTCGATAGACGCGTAACAATCTGAGGCGCGACATGTCGGGGGCCCCTCAAAAGTAATACCCGGCGTCTTTCCATGACTCAGCCCTTCCCCCTCGCTGAATACCTCCCTCTTGGTGACAAAGTGCAGATCGGCTTCTCGCGCACTCAAACTGTTTATATCGCCAAACACTGGCGGCTGTAAGCTGCTCCCATAAGTGTCAAAAGCTGTCCACACTGACTCTTTTACATGACGGCCGACCGCATTCAGCATTGACAGGCTTGTCCAGCTCGCTTTCTCTCCTAAACACACTCGCCCACTTACTATTGTCCACTGTGGCGCGCTACCATGTGAATGTAGGGACACTCCGTATAATAGTCAGTATTGAGCGCGCTCGCCGTTCTTCAGACGACGGCTGATTGAGCTTGAAAGTTCAGGCACGGTAGCCAAGGTGCCGTGTCCCTGGGTCATGTTTGTTATTCCTGTTAGAGACGAGTTCTAGGCTGGAGTCAGGAGAGGGCATAAATTACATTGACTTACTGCAGCCTCACACACACACACACACACAGGAGCCCTCGCAGCCCGCCAGTCGTCCCCGTCTACAGTACACCCCATACATATACACACACGCATAAAGATAGACATAGATACACATGTACATGAACAGACACAAATATTCAAGCGCATGCTCGCTCCCCCACGTCCGTGTACGCTCGCCCCACAGCCCGGGCTGCCCTCTCCCCCTTGTCCAAACACAATTAATTAAACTGTGAAAGAGGCCTTGACTAACACTGGCACCCCAGCAGTCAGCCCGACTTGTCTGTCTTACTCGGTGACAAGCGCACACTGAAGGCCCGCAGCTCAGCACGCTCGTGTACGGGGAGAAATTCGGGGGGAGGTGAGAGGGGTCGAGGGGCGCTGTTTTTACTCCGCCTCGTCGTGTCCACCTGAAGGGAAAATTAGTTCTCCCTACTCCTGAATGAGGGGATTTATTGACTCTAAGTGGCCTGGGGGCGAGAGTATGATCACCTGGGAGGGGAGGGAATCTGCACGGGGTGCCTAATGAGACGGGAGGTGCGTTATCTCACCAACAGGCGCCCACACACACACACACATACACCTCCCTCTCTTGCCTCCAACCCCCTGAAGGCCCACTAAAAATAAACACGTCCCCACAGACTTAACTGACCTCCCTGTCAGTGAGTGGCAAAGGGTTAAGACGCATACAGACACACACACACATATTACTACAGCTCCTTGGCTCCACTCGTATGGCCGTAGCTCAAGACGTGCCATGCTCCAGCGGCTAAAGTATGCACAGGTAAACACACACGCGCACACAAACACACGCACACACAGTTAGTGTCCCTCTGGGAGTTGAGAGCTAGTGGTTCCCTCAAGGCCCATAGTCTGCTGCTGGTTGTCAAATCGTGCCGCGCCACTGGAGCGTACGAAATGTCAAAAAACATTCCACTTTGACCGTGTTGTTGAACGTGTCAGGTTTGTTGTCAATTAGGTAACAGCCTGTCACTGGAGGAGATGTGTCAGGACACAGGTATTCATTGGTGGCAGCCAGTCAGGGTAATGGGCACAATTTGTCACACTCGGCAGTTAAGAAAAACAAACAAACAAACAAAAAAAAACACATACAATGTCATTTATTCATTATTCTTGTCCTCACAGAACAGTGCAAAGCGCCAGCACAGGGCAGAAAACATTCTGTCTCCAAAAGCCTGCGTCACCTCTTTCAACCCAACAGCAAATTTGTCAAAAGCTTGAAAAGGTAAATGAGATTTTCTTGGTGGAATGGACATTTAAAAGTGTGGAGTCACTCAGAAATATCCTTGTTTTTGAAAGAAAACCACTACTGTATATTTCGTTATATAGTCACTGAGAAATGTTTGAAATGTAAAAATGTTTTTTATTCAATGAAGATAACATGAAAATAATCCGAAATAAAGTATAGACATTATGAACGTGATTAAAAAAAAATTAAAACGCTCTTTCTTTTGCCAAATAAGGACATTTCCAAGTGACCACCAAACCCTTGAATGGCAGCAGTCTGTTTTCTTAGAAAACATTAAATTGGTTACTTGGTTATTGGTTAAAATGTATTTTTATCTGTTGAATGGGTTTCTTTTGGCTGCAGATGAAAATAAAGTGGCAAAACACTGAACGTTATTTTGAGAAAATATTTATACCCTCACCTTTTGCAATAAATGCTCTCTTCTAGTTCTACTAGATATTATATAGAAACATTGCATTTGTTCCAAATTGTCCAGTGAGATCAGTGATATATAAACAAATGTTTAAAAAAAAAATAATAATAATAATAATTTTTCTTGTAATTTCCAGCCATTTAACAAATTCAATTAACATAACCAACTCTGTGCCACAGAAAAACTGTTATCCAGAAACAACGTTTCGAGGCGCCACATATACTACTCTTTGGCCGTTACATCTGTGATGCCGTTTACCTGTGATTCAAATCTTGAACAGCAGCAAAACTAGTGACCAACAGTCGGCCACTAATAAAATCTAGTGGTGGAAACGCAGATGCTGCGCGACAGTTGAGTGGTGTTTGGTCACATCACTCAGTGAAAGTTTTACAAAACAAAGGGAGACTGGTTAAGTAATGAAATTAAACTTTTGTAATGTTATATGTACTCTACATAGCTGCATCATTGTTTACGCGAGGTACTTCCTCTGTAGTGTGTCAACTATAATGTGTTCTTTTTTTTTTTTTACTTCCAGAGGACTTTATTTGACATCCATCTTCTACAGAGATGACAGTATCCTGGTGACTCCCGAGGACCAGATTCCCATCGTGGAGGTTGAGGATTCCTACCCCAGCTCCCTGATGCAGGACTTCCTCTGGTTTACAAAGGTACATTCCAGGCGGCAGGATTACATAGGGAGACAGCTGTTTCTGGAAAAAAAACAACAGCACGAAAAACAATGGCTATTGACTCCAAATTAATAATAATAATAACTAATTCAATAACGAATGCATTGTCAAGGTCGGTATCGGCAGTGACTCGACTCAGACTTGGGTGCCAAAAAAATGTGATTGGGACTTTTCTACAAATTACTATTATTCCCAGTCTGTGCTGAAATAGAAAATATGGCTGAATTGATGATATGATGCCAATTTAATATAAAAAAAATGAAACTGGTGGATATTTTGTCACTCAACAGGTATCCTACTTGTGGGAGGAGATTCCCTGGCTACAGCAGTGTCTCAATCCCACACAGTCGGCTTGTTCCTGCACCCTGCAAACACGCCTCAAGATGCTCCAAGCTGTCTCTCATCTCCAGGTAGGACTTCAGGACTCCAAATCTTTTTTGAAAATTCACCATGAAGGCCAAAGCTCGAGACGCACTTCTGATGTGATTCCGTCTCTCAGGGCATGCTGGGAACACAAGACCTGGGTCAAGTGTATTTCGAGCCAATCAAAGACAAGCACGGTAACGCCCTTCTGGTGCTCCTGAAGGACATGAATGCTTCTCAGAACCTGGACGGTGTGCGTTGGATGCAGCTTTGCAAATTGCAGCTACAACGCAAGTCCATTTCCTCCCCCGAGGAGCCCACTGCTCTGGACATGCTCCTCATCACGCTGCACGTACGTCACGTGCTACTTGAGTAGAATCGAGAGACACTGATGGGATTACAGCTGCGTTTTGGAAAACTGGTTATTCGTGCTTTTGTTTTGGATACAGGCTTGCTTCCATGGTGTTTATGAATGGCCAGGAGCGCTTGCGGTTTATATTAGGCTCATTCTCCTCGTCAACAAAATGGGCCTTGCATAATGGTATATAATGTTTTGGGGGCGGGGAAGTTTTACCAAACATTGGAACAACTCTCAATTGACTTTCTAGTCAATGAATAAAAATCACAAGTTTCTCTTTGGATCTTACATTGAGGGAATGTTAGTTACAATAATAATAATAATAATAATAACAATAATAATAATGATTATCCCACCCCCTTCTGTTTCAAAGCTGCTCACTCAGGCACTTTCAAATTACAATTGAATGTGTTTATGATAGGCTCCCTTGCGTGTTTCCCTAACCCTAATGATAAATTCTTCAATCTGGAAGCAATTTCTCCAGTTTATTTTGTTTGTCGAACTTATTAAATTCAATGCCAGTGTTGCAAATGCTGTGTCTCCAGCATAAGTAGATTTGGCCTTGTGGTTCCGAAACAATGCTGGACAATTCCCTTCTGGATAAACCGCAGTTCACTGAAATACTTGCTTTGTGCTCCCTTACCACCAAGCTGTATCATGGAATACAGCAGAAATACTTAGCGGGGGCAATTTTGCAATGCATCAGAATTACTGGCAGGAAAACAGATGACAACAATAAGAACAACCCCAAAGGATTATGATCAAGCCCGCCTTTTTTTTTTTTTTTTTTTTTTCTGTCCACAGGAGAAGCTTGCTTATCACCGGCGGAGCAGGAAGCTCTTGTCTCCTGGCTTGTACCTGGGATATTTGAAGCTGTGCACCTCCGTGGAGCAGATCAGAGCGCTGGTACCCCAGAAGCTCCCCAACGTCCTCTGTCACACCAAGATACGAGACAACAGTAACGTCTCCAGGTCGGGAGCCTTTATTCAGTGATTCTCAAACTGAGGTCAGGGGAGCCGTAGGTCAATGAATGCTGTCATATCATTTGAAAATGGGGAGCGGGTATGCCAAAAACAAACAAACAAACAAACAAACAAACGTACTAAACAAACTTTAGGTCAATTAAAAGCTCTGATATGATTGTGATATTTCATCACATAAATATGACAGCCTTGCATTCATAAAGTTGTTTGTTTTAGAACAAAAGGCGTACAGTATGGTTTATTTAATTGGAAAATATTGTCATATTTTTGTAGAGCAATGGTTTTCAAACCTTTTACACCAAGTAGCACCTAAAAATTACTTGGGTGTAATAGTGCTCATCCTAATGAGACACATTTTATTCCTAAAAAGTATACTTAATATTACTGTAAGCCACTCTAACATTGCAGTTTGAACAATAACACTGCGCTTATATACGAGAAAATGAAAAAACGCTTAAATTATGATTTCATTGAAATGTATTGCTCACAAAAGTGAAATGAAAATTTGTACCTATGTAATGAATGTTTAAAAACAGTTCTTAAAGATTAGATGGAAAGGTATTAAATACAACTGAACTGTACTTAGTCAATGATTCTTTTGCGTAACACTAAAGGGAGCCCGCGTACACATACTACGAGTGAGCGTTACAACCTTCAGGATCACTGATTTGGAGAATAAAGGCATCTTTTCCAGAAAAAAAGGTGTATGTATGTGTACGAGAATAAAGTTGTATTTATATAATTAAAATACTGTCTTATTGCTATCTATCTATATTACTGTCTTCCTTTATATTAGAATGTTATCTTGGAAAAGCACAAACTTTGACTGACTTTTCTCGAAAAAATGTAATTTTTTAACATTTCTATGGCCTGTAGGCCTACACATGAAACTGAGGGAGGGAGTCCTTGGAAAACATTTCAAAATCTTGACCCTGAACATTTTGAAATCCCCTACTTTAAGTGTCTCTGGGACCATTTAAAGTGGCTTCCACATGAGTTGTTTGTGTTGCTTCAGAGAGGAGTGGCAATGGCTGCAGGCCCTCAGCTCCCTGGAGGAGACGATGGAGACGGAGGCCAGCGCGCAGAGCGGCCCACGTCCCCTCCTGCACGACCTGCGTAGCGCCATCAAGGATCTAATCGCCCACATTAATGTCCCCGGCAACCAGGTCAGAGCGACGCCACACTGTGTGGTCCTCCATGACAATGCGCATTATCGTTTATTGTCTGGAAACATTTGAACCCGCAAAAGTTTATTCTGATGTGATTCTGGTCATTTTTGGTTAGACCACTAACTCCCATGGTTTATGTAATTGAACATGCTCGCAATTTCCTGGAAATTGGCTTTTTTCTCAACACATAGTCTACCAACAGGAAGTGACCTGCCTACTAAGTTCAACAAGCATGCAACCATTCATGACCTTGGGTTTACAGTTTGCGTAAAACATGGATTATGGATGACATTCAGCACTGACTGCGTCCTGTGCTACACCATATGAACAAAGGTATTGGGACATTTGGATAAAATTGTTATATAGCTTTCTTTAGCTCTTGTCCTCATTAGGGTCAAGGGTGTGCTGGAGACTATTTCAGCTGACTTTGGGTGAGAGACAGGCAACACCTTGAACTGGTCGCCAGCTGATTGCAAGGCACAAATAGATCAAGCATCCCCATTTTTTTTTTTTATTCCATATTATGATATACAAAAGTACACAGAGAAATCCTCCAAAATTAAACTGTAAAAATGTCTTGGAAAGCTGAAAAATTAAGATTCAGGGTGAACTATAAAGTGTTTAGACCAAACGCTGATAGATAAATTAAATCAGTTTGCCAACCTTTATTTAGCCAAGGCACATATTTTACATTGTAAAAATCTCACAGCACACCAGCAAACAAAAATTTCACAAAAAGTATAGATACTAAAATAATGATAATGCCACCGCTTGAGTGGAAAAAAAGGAGAAAAAGGGGAAAAAAGGATAGTCACACTCCGTATTGAACCAGTCAAACACACAAATGCAAAATGAAAACACTCGCATGGAGCATGGAGCAGAAATGTGTTCGATCATTGACTGAAGTGAAGCCCAAAAAAAGCTGAGCCACAGTCACCCATGGACTTTCAGCCATTTATTGAACAGGTCAAACCTTCTAACACATGAATGCAAAGTAAAAACACTCGCAAGGAGAATGGCGCAGACATTAATTTATTCAGTGACTAAAATGAAGTTGGAAAACAAAAGGAGAGCCACACTCACCGATGCACTTTCAGCCATTTATTGAACGGGACAACACAAATACAAAACAAAAACACGTGGTTGGTAATCACTGAATTCATTGATTAATAATCGTGTCCCAATACATCTAATGGGAAAAGTACTGCTCCGCCTTTCTGTGTGTTTCCAGGCACAGGACTTCCGGATCTATACTCAGGAAGTGTTGGAGTTTGGAGACAAGGTGTCCTTCCTTCTTCTCCTGCCTCCGAGCGATGAAGTGTGCACAGCTCCCGGTCAGAATAATCCCTACTCGCCCCGCTCGGGCTTCCTCACGCTGCCCCTGCAGATCTTTGAACTGGGTGAGCGTCCGACATTTGATACGTCGTAGACGTGAAGCGTGATTCGCTGCGATGAACGCGTTGAATTTACCGCCTCCTCTTCTCCCCCGCCAGTCCACTTTAACGCCTATTGCCCCGGTTTCATCGGCCAGTACTGCCGGGTGTCCGCCTTGCTAGAGCTGGAGTCGCTCATGTCCCAGCAAGCCCTGAGGGAGGCTTTCTCTGAAGAAGAGCTCGCCGCTGCCAAGAAGAAGCACCAGCAGCTCCAAGAACACATTCAGGTAGAAGAACACAACCAGAACATTCTTCTTTCTAACTGCCTTTTACTTCTGGAATCATAAACTAAAGGTGGGACTCCAGTCGCATAACTTGACTGGAGTCAGACTTAACTCGCCAATTTTAGGACTTGCTTAAAACTGGTTTATAACGACAGCAAATGGAGGAGGTGTGGCGTGACGCCAGGTGGATCATGGAGGCCTTGCAGTACGCCCGCTACAAACAGCCGACGGGAGGCATATCCATCGGCGGCTTGATCGACTTCTCCAAGGATGTGATGCCTGACAAGCCCACCTCCACCTCCTCCCAGCCCGACTTCATGCCCTCCCCCTTGCCTTCACCAGAACCTTGCCGCAAGCACTCAGGTCTGACGCAAAATTCGATGCCTTCATAGTGCAAGTATTCGCAACATTTTACTACTTTATCAACATTTTGTTGTGTTCATTTCAAACTGGAATAGAATTTTGAAGCAAAGCAAAGCATTTTTATTTTATATAGCGCATTTCATACACAAGGTAACTCAATGTGCTTTACATGATTAAAAGCATTTAAAAACAAAGAAAAAAACTGCTTATAAACATTTAAAACATAGAGAATTAAAAAATAATAATAATAATAAAATAAAAAAACAGCATACAGTGCAAGAAATTTAAATTAATTAATTAAAAAGTGGAAATGCTCTAAAAAGCATGGGGGGAAAAAAGAGAACGAGTTTTTAACCTGGACTTAAAAATATGCACACTTGGGGCTGACGTCACTTCTGTTGGCAACTTTATTCCATTTGTGTGCAGCATAATAGCTAAATGCTGCTTCGACATCTTTGCTTTGGACTCTGTGCTCCACTATTTGACCTGAGTCTGTCGATCTCAGAGCCCTACTGGGTTTATATTCCATTAGCATTTCATTCATGTATTCAGGACTTAAACCGTTTAGTGATTTATAGACCAGTAGCAGAAATTTAAAGTATATTCTAAAGCTGTTGAATGAAATAATAAGGCTGTAATACAAGTAAGGATAAGAATTGGTAAGAATTTTGCGATACCGATTCCATTTTCGATTCTGCTTAATGATCCGATTGCTTATCGATTCTCATTGGGTGAGGGATTGAAATAATGCAAATGATGTATGTAATTGATGTCATTATCATTATATATAGCCTTATATGACATGAAAATACAAAGGATGTTTCTGCTGCTGCATATTGGAAGTTTTTCTTTCTCCCCGAAATTAAAGCTTTGTAAGTGTTGCAAGTAGCGTCAGTATCAACTTTTCACGTGAAATATAGCCAAACTTTAGAGTGCTTCTGCCATGATGGAAAACTGCAGAACCAAAATACACTTGCATCTGACATCAACACTCCTTTGTAAAATGAGAGTGAAATTGTCCGACAAGCAAATAAACGATTCCTAAGAATCACATGACTGGGAGCTGTCTCTTTTTCGATTCCCTTCCCAAAACAACAACGTGAAAAAGTGAAGCCTGTAAATACTGTCCGGATGCACTGTACAAGTAGGAAAGTTTATACTCCTGCTTTTTTTCCCAGACTTTGCAGGCCTGTCGGACGAGGAAGGCTCCTCCGAGGTCTTCCTCACCACCGACAGCGACTACGACTCCAGCCGAGCCCAGAGCCCCCGCGAGCTGGACCTGCTGCCCCCGTCCCCGCTCTCTACTTCCGCGCCCCTGGAGCCCCGCGGCTTCCTTCGCAGCGACGGCAGCGGCTCAGGAGTCGGGATCGGCAGAGGCGGACAAGGGGGAGGAAGCGGCGCCCTGAGGGACTCCACGCCCGACGTCCTGCAGGCTTCGGAGCAGCAGCGAGGCCGGGAACTCGGGCGGTGCGGAGGGGGTGTCTGCTGTGGGGCCGAGCGACGGCGGGGGCCTCCTGAGCTTTTTGACAGCGACTTCATCCTGCCAAGCCGGCAGATTGAGCTGTTACACATCACCGAGAAGCGACAGGCTTTCTGCGTGCGCACCAGTAGCCTGGAGTTCCCTTCGGCCATGTCCGCCAACCACCAGTCGTACTCGCGTCATGCTTCTTCACCGGCCACTTCGCCGCAGCAACGTTGGCACAGACCCTCGTCAGTGGACCGCTGTTGCTCGGCCGAACATGGCCCGCAACAACGCCCGCCTGCTCGGACGCTTTCGGAGGACAGTGGCACCCAGCAGCTCTCGTCCCCGCGGCCGGCCGCCCACAGGAAAGGCTGCCACGCCACGCTCCGAGTGTACCCACAGTACCGCACCGGCCTCCCCAAGGAGACCAGTGTCAAGGTATTTATTTTTTATTTCCTCGCGTCGTATGATGAGGTCAAGTGACTGATGGAAAACTGAGACCTGTAGCATGGTCACAAGTCTATTCTCAAGAATAACAAAAGTGCAAGTGCTGTGCACGCCCGTCTGAAAAGGCACGCTAGCTAACGCTAGCTGATAAACAGCACCACCGGAACAGAGAAAAATCGATAATCGATTTATAAAAATAAATTATGATAATCGCCCCCCCCCCCCCCCCAAAAAAAAAAAACACTTCACTCAACTCAACTTCATCATGCAGAGACATGTCAGCTCCTCTTCCTCCCTCCAGTCTCCCCAACCCGACTCACTCATCCAAACTAACTCGGACACTTTCACTGCCTCACAGACGGTCATAATTTATACAACTCTTGCAAGAATCTACATTTATACTTAGACATCACAGTATTGCGGTGATTTCTTTTTTCAGATTATAGGACTTTAGTGAGTGGCAACCCTGCAGTTGCCACATGAGTTGGCGTTTACAATTTAGCTTTTAAATATCTCCCGCAAGTAGAATAGCTTTTGAGGTTAGAAGTTAATGTCACCATGTACAATTGAAATGACATCCTCTTCTATTGGCTGCAGCTTTGCGTGACTCCTTGCACGTCAGCGGGCGAGATGGTCCAGCTGGTGGTACAAGAAATGAACCTGGTGTCTCAGCAAATGCTCGGCGGCGGCGATCAGGATCAAGACGCCTTCTACGGCCCCGAACAGTTGAAGCACTTTGGCCTCGTGCTGGTGGTGGACGAGCGGGAAAAGTGGCTGCAGGACGACTTCTGTCCGCTGGAGCTGCAAAACCCCTGGCTGAGGGGTAAGTTGTGCGTGCGCATTAAGGCCTACTCGCCCCTCGCTCTCAAACACGGCCGAGCCACCACAGTGTGACGCTTTTAATTCAAAGACTGTGGTGTTATTCAAAATGACTTCCTCTGGAGGAAAAATGTGTGGCTTCTTATAGGAAAATCCTTGATTCTGAGCTTTGAAAGTGATACAGGCTTCCATCGAAAACGTATCCTGTAGCCTTGTGTCCACCAACCATCCAGTGTATAGTCGACACGCTGTAGCTCCAACGTTGGATCTTATAAAAAAAAAATAATATATATATATCACTCAAACCAGCAGATGTGCAGTTTATAAACAAGCAATACTTTTTATTTTCAATGATGAACAAAACATCTTCCAAGAATTGTGCAGAGTGCATCTTTTCAATTACCCTTGTTATGCCGTGCTAAAAACTTGACCAGTTCAGTGTTCTGCTGTTTTGATATTACCCACAGTGCACCAGGAAGCGGTGCCCATCCTTCCTCATGAGGAATGAAAGGTGCTTTTCTTTTCAGAGGGGCAACAATAACTTTAAAAAAGGAAACAAAAATGTGAACCATTTCTGGGACAAACCACGAAAAAGCTCCTGACATTGTCCACATTCCGTTCAAATAACTGTTTACACCTCTCACTTGGATTTAATTTTTCCGGACATATTTTCATCAAAAAGAGGCTTTTTTTGTGCTTGGCGGTATCACAAACTAATTGTAGCAGGAGGTGCAGGTTACTATGACAACCTCTGCTGTTCACGTGAGGAAAGTGTTTACAAATTTTACTAAAAGAACAAAAAGTGTGGTTACGTGCTTCTACTGTATGTTGAAAAAATAGTTTAAAGTTGTGTTTTAGGTTTTAAGAATGGCTTATTTTCCTGTGTGAGCGCTTAGCTTCTTTTATGTTGTTTAAAGTGTTATTGTTGTTTCTTACAAGGGCCGATTGCAAAAAAAAAAAAAAAAAAAAAGATGGGGGGGGGGAACTCATGTGGACAACTGTGTAAATAGAGAGATGTATTGAATGTACGTTAAAGACATAAGATGGTTCGGAGCCGAGGGGCATCTCATAAACGTGTTTGCTAGCCTCGTGTTTACAAAGAGCTGTTTGGTGGATCCATCAAGCAAAAGTCATGAAGGAGACATCACGTCACTTTTTTTTTTTTTTGTAAAATCTATTTTTATTGAACAATAAATGAATATGACAAAAATAAAAACTCCCACTCGCTTTCTTTCTTTTTCTTGTGGGTTTCTACAAGAAACTACAGGTTTCTATGTGATTTTTAGCACTTCCTGTGTCAGGGGCAGCGCCACCTGTTAGTCTCCAGACCTGGGAACACTATTTGGCAAGCGGCAGCCTGCACAAGTGCGTGTTGGATCGCATTTTTTTCCGGAGCTTATTGCTTCACTCTCCTCCAAGAAGCTCTGTGTGAGGCACAGACACCCCAAAACGGGACACGTTTGTTCCTCATTGCGATGACCTCACGGCGTTTGGCCGCACGGTCGATGAAAAGCGAATGGCAGGCAGCTGAAATGCGAAGCTACGAATGACCGCATGGATGCGTCAGCATTGACATAGGCCGTGTTCGGAATTGCTCACATTTCCTGCTTCCTAATCGCCGAACAGTGCTGCCTTGACTTATGATGTTTAATTCGTTCCCTGAACAAGCTCTGAATTTCCTTTTGAAAATCAATCAATTTGACTGATATGAGTATTTGAATTATTTGCAGTTGTTTATTTAAATGGTAATAATTGTTTCTAGGGGAAAAAAAATACTCAAAAGTAAACTAAAAGGAAGTTTTCTGAAGATGCTAATTACATTTTTGGATATATAGGATTTTTCTCCTATTGCTTAATATATATTTTCTATGAAAATGCATCTTAGTGTCTTCAGAGTTCCTTTTTTCGGTTCTTTTACAAATGATCCGTCTTTGCCACTCAAGCTGTCTTTCCCGCTTACGCCACTGGAGAGAGAGCTTCCTTATGTTGTTGCAATACGCTAGAGGGATCTGAGCTGAAGTGCCAGGATGAGGCAGCCATTTTACATTTACACAATAGCAGACAGCAAAATAAATGGTTATTTCTGACATATGCATGATTTTGTGAAAGTGTTGGAAATTGGTTTAATGAGTAGTTACAGTTATCGTTTGTCTTTACCATTATGCACTTTTGTCTTTACCATCATGCAAGAAGTGTATTTTAGTGGGCCACCACCATTTGCTTATGAAACCAAGGTGGCAAATTTAAAACAAAAAACAAAAACAAAAACATTGAAATTCTTATTTTTTGTGTGTCTTTGCTGTTATTTGAAAATGATCCATATAAACCCTGACAAGCAGTATGAAAAATAGATGGATGGACATATTTCTTAATTTTTTTTGTCATTATGAGACGACTCCTTGCACATGCACGACGCAGCGTGCATGTCTTTGCCGCACAGGCCCGCTACGCTGGAGTGTGTTAAAATGTTGATCCCAGGCCAGAGTCCTTAGCTGGCCAGCTTGCTTTCAGCAGGCTCATATCACAGCGCTCGTTTTCTCAGCTCCTGAGCAAATAAAATGTCGCATGCTTCCCTGTCAACAGACCCTACACACACACACACCACTGCACAAAGACGTGTAAATGCACATGTGTAGCAGGAGGAAGATTTTACAAGATTTGTCTTGTATCAAGGCAAAGGCAAACACACTATCTGAGGCAGCTTATCAAAGACACACACACAGCGGTCCTTCCCGACACACTGCGCCTTTAAGAGCAGCCCGTTGCTGTTTATTGACAGTAACTTAAGAATTGTACTGGAATTCTGGCACCTCCTAATTTTAAACCTTCTGACTCCCGAAGGACCCGGGCTAAATATAACCGCCTGGCATATATCTGAGCAGCTATAAAGCAAACCTTCTAAATAATAAAAAAAAAAAAAAAGGCCTTGAATAGTGTCATTCATGCCAGTCAAGGGAAGCATGCTCAGTTCAATGACTCATCACAATACACGCAGTATCAAAAAAGAAAAAAACAGAGACTGCAGGGACATGAATTTTAGTCAGCAATTACAGTACTGTACATGTAGTTGGAAAATGAATGCACGACTCTGTGGCTTCATGGTGTATCAGCAGCCAAAATATTTAGGTTCACCTGTGCAAACTAACGTGAAGGATATCAAAAGTTTTGAACAAAGATTATGCTAAATCTTGCTCAAAGGTATCAATGTTACAGCATCACAATGCTGTAGATGTAACAGCCAATCAAAAATACACAAGCTTTCAGACAAAAAAATAAATACATTTCTGGTTTACAGTTAATTAATGGGGTGACGCAGCCTCTTAAAATATCCAGTCTCTCCTTTATTCTCACCCACTTCCTCTCTTTGTGGAAACCTGCTTCTTCCTTGACAATAGCACCATGTTTCTATGGTTCAATAAAAGTAATACAGTACAATATACTGTATGTGGCGCCTCCAAACAGGATGCAACAAAGTTTTTCGTTGCAGCGCATCGGTAGATTTGTAGGGATTAATTGCTCAATGTGCGCGTGCGTCATCTTTTCCCACGATAGTCCACACCAGTTGAGTTCGCTCACGTCGCGCGGTGTGCGGCGGGCCGTAAACCTCCGAGTTCAGCTCAAAAAACAGAAAACTGGGAGTTGAAAAACAAAAATGTTGCATTTGTTTCTGTTGCAGTTCAACATTGAACTACTTTTCTTGACTACTGATTTTCAATAACTAGTTGTGCATCAATTTGTTGCGTGTATGTAATATGATGAGGTGATTCTACATTTACATGGTTAAACATCATAACAGCCATTTGAAACAAAGCATAACGTCATTGTGGCCCGTGACAAAAATGACACCCCTTTAAAAACACAGTAAAACAGATTGTTTAAAAAAAAAAAAAAAAAAAGAAGAAAAGTGGATTATCAGTCTGTGCAGGTGTACCTCATGGAATGTCCGATGAGTGTACACTTTCATGGAAAGTGCAGTGGGGCAAACCTCTCCATCTGCGTTGCACCTTCCAGCACGTGAGAGTGCAAATAGCATCGATATTGTAAATTTACTGTAGTTTAAATTTTACAGTATGGCTTCTTGGTGTTAAAACGACATTCCTTCACATACGGATCACCTGTTTCGCTCCCACATGTGACCCCGCCCTTTACCCTAACCTCGCTCTATCCTGCCTACCGCCGTCTGATTCCAGCCTGGTACTTACTGGCAGATTTGCGAGGCATATTTGTACGTGAGTGATGGCGTGCGTGTGTGTGTGTGTGTGTGTGTGTGTGTGTGTGTGTGCACTGGGTGGGAAAAGTGAAGGCTGCCACTGCGGCATCACTCATTTCTCTGCCCTCCCTCGCTCCCTCCCCAGGACCCATAAACCCTTAAAGCACCTATAAAACACTTGGCGAGGCCTTTTTGAAGTTTTTATGAAGATCTGGCTTCATTGTTCCCAAGAGATGAGCCCCGCTCCGCTGGCGCCTCCGAGCTTTCTGGAAGTGCCAGTGAATTCAGGAGGGGGGAGGGGGGCGGTTGGTCGGCTTGGGTGCGGGTCCCAGGGAAAGAGGGGATGGGGGGTGGGCACCGTGGAGCCTGTATTTTTATGTCCCACTGTGCATGTGTGTGCGTCAGGCGAGCAGATGAGCTGCAGATGCGACGTCAACAACAGTGACAACTTTATTTTCTGCCGCCAGAATCTTTGCCCCCTTAGGTTATTTTCTTTTTCTTTTTTTTTTTTACGTTTAAGACGGCTTTAATGAAATGAACGCAGGTTGTAACGAAAGCACGTGTTCCAACGCGACCGTGCATGTGTTGCTCAATGTGGGTGTCTGCGTATGCCTTTTGTGTGCGTTCGCAGACGACGGGGCCAGCAGGTTGCGTGGTTTGTTGTTTGAAGTGGGGCTCTGTTGTTCTCATAGAGCTAAATGAATGGAGCCGGACCCCCCTCCATCTGTCTGATCCAGCGGCACCGGGCCCTCCCTCCCAAATCCCGGCTCCGACAACCTGACGCACTGGCCCCCTCAAAGGAACAGTTGGCAAACGGGACGGCACATTAAACGGGCCGACGAGAAGGAGTGTGTGTGCGTGCGTGCGTGTGTGTGTTTGTATGCGTGCGTGCGTGCGTGCGTGCGTGTGTAGGCGACCTGATGGAAGTGTGTACCGATATCTGTGGCTGTGACTTTGACCGTGCCCTTCAACATCCTCAATGTCAGAAAGGTGCGTGAAGTCCCCAATGAAACTTCTAAGGAGCGACGCGAGCCGTCCCGCGACAGTGCTCGACATTCTCGCCTCAGTTTTGGCACGTTACGGTTTGGGACGCTCCTCGGTTTCACGATGCAATTCTGTTCTTACGATACAGCCTTACAGTGGTAGCTTGACTTTAATTCGTCAAGTCACTCAATCAATTATCAAATCAGTTTTCCCTGTTGACATGAAATGCCTTTCATTCCTTCCAGCCACCCAAAAAACACCACAACAAAACACTATCGTATAAAAAACGGCAACATGGTTTTGTTAAGTATAATTACTGTACATACTGTAGTATTCATTTGTTGGATGTGTGGCTTTAAGAGGTGTGGCCTAGTGAGTGGTGGATTTGGGATAGCTGGTTAGGCTGCGTGAGCGTCTGGGCGCGAGTTGCGGCTCACAGCAGCTCCTTGCGAGCTTTCTCCTTTCATATTTGTGTGTTCGACTGTCCCGTTCAATAAACGGCTGAAAGTGCATTGGCGACTGTGGGTCTCACGTACGAAGGGATTACAGTACCTTAATTGTTCCTTTTTTAAACATTTTTACTTCACTCAAGCAGCGGCGTGTCTGAAGCTCGCTCGTAAATACAATTTGGGCTCGCGAGCAAGCGACAGCTTGTAACCCAACGACTCGTAAGCTGGAGTGCGACTGTAACTTACAGTAGTAGCAGTAGTCGTATTTGTATGAAAAACTCGGGCATGAATGTCTCCTTAGCTTAACTCCTGTGGCTGGCTTTGGACACTGGAAGGGAGTCAAGACGAGACAACAGTCATTGGTCGAACCGATGACCCCGCATGTGACCTCCTCTGGTTTGTGTGTGAACCACTAATGTGTAAATAATGTCACGTGATCCTTCTTTCCTTCTCTCTTTGCATTTCGTGTTTAAAAAGGTGCCTTTTGTTTGCCCAGTACGTTTCTATTTGCCCCACCTTTTAGGTCCCCACTGTGGTTAGTACGCAAATGGAAGGTTTCAGAAAAAGGGGATAAAGATCAATGATTGTGGTACCATTCGCAAACGGTACATGCATCTTATACCCCAGTTGCTCTTTACAATATGGCGAGGACAGAATCAGCGTTCTCATATTGTTCATCTAAAAACAGCCTGAACTTGATTACCGAGACCAAGGAGGTTTTCGCCCGCTTTCACGTGATCCCGTAAAAACTACTACAAATTTCCGTAACAGTTTTTGCAAGGGTAGGGCATGGATCCAAGTGGAGCCCGTTCGATTTTGGTGGCGACTAGTCCAGGATGTATGCCACTTCTCGCTCCAAGTCAGCTGGGATAGTTTTCCACTTCACGGTAGAGAACCTGGACAGATGAGTTTTTAGCCACTTGCAGGAGGTTGTTGCAGTATCGCACGTCTTTTTATGGGATAACGCTGAAGAAGTGACACTTTGCTACAATGTAGTCAGTGTACAGCTTATATAACAGTATAAAATGACTGTCCCTTCAAAATGACTCAATACACAGCCATTAATGTCGAAACTGCTGGCAACCAAAGTGAGTACACCCCTATGTGAAAATGTCCACAATGTCAATATTGAGATGCCACCATTATTTTCTAGCACGAACTTAACCCTCTTGGGCATGAAGTTCCCCAGAGCTTCACAGATGTTGGTGCTGATCTAATTTGGGGTTGTAAATTTCATTAGATAGTCTGAATTCATTAGAATCTCAAGAAGGACAGCAGGAGAAGAGAGAGGAAGTCTTTCTTCATTCTTACAATGAAAGAGTTTGGACAGTTTGGAGCTGTAAACAGAAGTCTGTTAGCGGGAGCAAAACCGGAACGCTACATTCTGCGATTGACAGGTCTCATACACACACGCACACATCCATATTAACCCTAAACCGAGACCGCTTTGTGCAAAAGATGATGTCATGTCTTCTGAAAACATGCAGGGGTGGCGGCGTCGGGGGGTTTAAAGGGGGGATTCCTTTGGTACTTTCAAGTTTGCAGGGGGAGCCTTGGACCACGGCAGGATAGACGGTACCAGAGCAAGAGGCTCAACGCCTTCATCCGCACCGCCCCACATCACCCCACCCCGGCAAGCAGTCACATTAGGCACGCTCCGGCCACGCCATCAAAGGCCTGCCTCTCACACACGCACGCACACACACACAGAAAAACGCGTGCACGCAAACAGTTGCTTCACAAGTCAATGCAGGAGCCCACAGACAGCCTGACACAAGTTAAACAAGCATGTTCACACCCGGCCCCAAATAAACGCGTGCCTAAAAATAACAACACATAGCGCCAGTTCAAACACACACACTTCAACCCCCCCCCCCCCCCCCCCTCCGGCTGTGTTATTGTTTTGAAAATATGATTGCGGTGACGGATGGGGTGGGGAGAGAAGGGGACTCAGGCAAAAGGGGGCGAGTGGCAGGGCCCCTCCATTGTCCCCGAGCAGTGTGAGGCTGTGTCCATAGCTATAGAAACTGGGGCCACACTGGGAAGGCATGCTTTCATCTCCACCGCAGGCTCACCGCTGGCAATAAGGGGTCAAATAAATCCCCCTGGATGCAGTAAGGGGCCGTTGTGGGGCTTATACACACACGGAGCATGGTTACTGATAGATGGAGAAATTGGTATATAGCAGTGATTCTGGAAGGAGGAGGTGGGGATTCCCGGGACCCCCTCATAGTCCTCACATACAGTGACTAGCATGTGTACGCCTGAAATGCAATCAGAAATAAAACATTGACAGTGTCAGGCTGTCAGCATCAAATCTAGCTGCTAACCGGCACTGTATTTCCACATTTGAATCAATGACTGCAAAATTAGTGATGTGATTTATTTATTTTGTTAGTTTTTTTAGTCACAGTTACTTGAATTATGACTTTACCGCTGTTTTACTTTATATTAGTGATAGAGTATGACATTCTGTACAAATCTGGGTTACGCCGTAAACTTAGGATCCACAGTACAGTGAAATATGTAAAGTGCATTCCAGGTCGGATTTAACTTTTATTTGGATAATATAATTCTGACAACTATGTGTGAGAAATAGTTGTTAGTTTGGATCATTTAACATTGTTATGTTCATCCTCATTTTTTTTTTTATATATAAAGAGGCTCTTTGAACATTGTACGCAAGTGTAGTTATGGTTTTGGAAACATATGATATAAAGGGCTATTTTTGAAGTGCATTATCTTGTTCTTGTATAAAATTGATTTGTGGCTTGGCAACAATGGGAAAATGTGAGCAATACAAGCAATTATGTTGATGTTCATTCTGTTCTGGTCAATACTTGGTCATTTGTTGTACTACTTGAAGTTCTGGGATGTGGTTGAAAAACGGAATTGGGAAGAATCTTGAGCGAAAGTGTCCTTCATCTGATCAGGGAAAATACTGTACATCACTTGACCTGCATGTTAAAATTGATGCATGTCGCATCTCGCTAGTTATTAGATTTGAATGTTATAATGTTGTGTGCTTACTGTTCACGCTTTCCAAAATGTTCGCCGAGCCTTAGGTGGCATACGCGGTGCACCTCCGATGAAATGGACTTTGTGGTGCCTAATCAACCTCATAGAATAGTTGCTAGATTCATTTCAAATGGTTTTCCTTATGGGGACCTGATGTTTGGTCCCTATACCGCAAGGGAGCCGCATGACTTGACTGAAAACAGTTCTATTGTATGTCGCCCTATGATGAATACAAACAAGACACTTTTGCGCGCATACAAGCCAGCACGGCATGGAGATTTAGCCGGATGGCCCGGTAAACAGGACAGATAAACAGCATCCGGAGCCAGCAGGATCACTAATTTCAACACACAGAGCGTTTTTATGTTATGATCTCGGTGCGTCCAAAAGGACGCATTTTTTGCGTACGGTCGTATACGGCAGACGCACGCGTGGGGGGCGGGGGGGGGGGGTATCTTCTGGACAATAGCCAGCCGGCCCATTACAATGTATAGTGCAGAGGAAGAGGAGAAGAAGCGAAGAGGGGAGGAGAGGAGAGAGGGAGAAGGTCGGCAGCACCGCCGCATGCCACAGACAGACTGACGATACTTGTACTGGGCTCCACACCAGGAACCTGGCTGTAATTACACCACACACACACTGTTACCAGACAGACTGAGGTTCTTGAAGTGTGTCTTTATGCCTTTTAATCTGACCACACTTTTTGACTGCTCACCATAAATAACATCCTCTTTATCGCAGACACTTACCTAAGTACTTTAAGAAAGCCAGCGTGAGAATACCGTATCACAGGGCTTCTCAAAACGTTTTGCTTCCAAGGGCGCCTTACACGCGAGAGTTCATCATAATAATCCTCCTGTCATTTAAACAGAACTAGAATTTGTGCCCCTAAATGCCATCAAAATTTAAAAAGTTTAATTTTTGAGGGGGAGGAAATGTTGTAATAAATAATTTTGTAGAGGGACAATGTGTATTTTTATATAGGTGTAATATTACGATATAGTCAAAATTTAGTGAGAGGAGATGTGAAGAGTTCAAAGGCAAAAGCAGACATTTTTGGTTATTTGTCCAAAATGTTTTTTTTAATTGTTTCTGGTTCCGGGTTAAAGAAGCAATTTAAAACAAAATCAATTTCCCCACAATCAAACCAAACAAAGAGCAAATTCATACTTGCATATACACAAAAACAGTAATATAATGCTCATTTCACATGTGCATACATCAGTGTTGTGTTTCCATGATTTTGCAGCCAGAAAGTGGCGGAAAAATCAGAAAAGCACATTTAAGGGAAGGCAAAATAAACTATGAGTGAGGGTGTGCTTAAAGTAAATAAAGAAAACCCTTGGCTAAGGTTAAGGAATGATTGTGGTTTTGATTAATAAAAAAGGCAAATATTTCATGGCAGGTCTGCGGCCCAGATAGCCGGCATGCACGAAGATCTGACCACCCATCTCCCCGTCGCCCTCCATCCCTCCTCCGGATCTCCGCATGCTCACGTGATGAAACGTGAACAAACTTGGATTGACAATAATAGTCTCTTATTAGAATCAATGATGCTTCAGTGATTTTGTACCAAAAGTGCAAAACTGGTTTGGGTTAACGACAGGATGGGTTGATTGGTTGGTTGGTTGGATCTCATGGATTCGATGAATGCAGAGCGAAAGATTGGATGGATGGACGGACGGACGGACGGACTTTTGTAATTGTAACTGACCGAAAAGTCCCAACAATCAAATATTTATTCGGATTTTCTACAAAATGAAAGCACTGACTTTTGTATTTTTCTTTATAATTAATTCTAAAAAGATTGTTTTCCAATTAATAAATTTGATTAAAACAATATGGAATTAAGATTCTAATTAACCACAAAATAGTCCAGGTAGTTCCTAACACTTGGTAAAATTTCATATTAAATGTGTGATTTTTTTTTTTTTTTTTTTTTTTTTTTTTTTATAAACATATATTTCACATCAGTTTGAACACAAAATAATCTGAAATTGCATCCTTGTATGAACTTTTTTGTTTTGTTTTATGGGCGGTATCGATGAACAGGGCCCAAGGGTCCAGCGGCGTGTCAATAGTCATATTCATAGCACAAACATAGATTTCCCAATTTTCTTTTGTGAATGGACACGCTTGTTCTGGGAGCTCTCGACTGACCAAATCCAAGGTTAAATAAGGTCAACAAGGTTATT
This sequence comes from Phyllopteryx taeniolatus, assembly GCF_024500385.1. Lineage (NCBI taxonomy): Eukaryota > Metazoa > Chordata > Actinopteri > Syngnathiformes > Syngnathidae > Phyllopteryx > Phyllopteryx taeniolatus. Next base: position 12,491,325 of record NC_084520.1, on the reverse strand, counting down.
GGCACAAACCACAATTGTGATTCTGTTTGCCTTCTAGACTGACACCAACGCAGATCTCTGGTATCAATAGCTCCTTGTTGATCTACTTCGCTCTCTCTCAGTCTCGCTCTGTCTCTCTCTTTCTGTCCGGGACTTGTGAAAGTTATTGGAGTGTGAATGCGTTTAACAGCCTGTGTCTGCCTCCTGCCTCATAGGTCTCTTTTGTGTCCCGCTCCGTCGAGGTTTCCACTTCAGCCGCTTCTGTCGGGGATTGACAATGTCAAATTCGATCGATTGGTCAGAATTTCAGGGAAGAAATTTTGAAGGATCAACTTCTGTAACTACCACGTGTACCCCTAAATGCCATAGGAATTGAAGTTGCCTACTTGGGAGGAAAATAATGTTAAGAGACAAATTCATATCTTTTAGAGAAAATGTTGACAGGATAAGACTTCTTATTTTTCAAGACCTGCCATAACATTATGATTTAAGTAAAAGTTTCATTCGGTAAAAAGTCATATTGTACCAAGTGAATTTTAAAAACACATTATCCTCGTAATATTATGCCTTTTATTCTGGGGGGGGGCATGAATATATTCTTGAATAAATACACCCTTTGTTCTAGAATAAAAATAGGACTTTATCCCTGTAATGACATGTTTTTGATGTTCAGATTCCATGCACTGAAAAAATATTCATGCAAGGATGTTTGTTTTGTGATGATACTTTACAATTTAGTTCAGTATCAACTGCCTTTATGCAACTGCTGCCCCCCAACCACACACATTTCGCTTTGTGTCATAGCAAAGTGATATCAAATATTAGAGAGAGGAACAAGGTCTGCTTGGAGGGGGTTACATACAATGCATTTTACAATCTAGAAAATAGGACTATTCCCGAAAAAATACACTTTTTGCTCACGGAAAAATAGGATTTATTCCTGTAATAATACACAATCATATCAGAGCTTTCAATTCGCCAAAATATGCCCCATATAAGTGTACTTTTTGAATGATACGACATCCTAATTTATTGAAAATCATTTTCCCCACCATCTACTTTAGGGTCCGCGAGCCCCAGTTTGAGAAGCGCTGCTTTAGGTTATCGCCAATGTGTGATCCAACATGCTGTCAGCAAATGGGATATTTTCATGGAGTACGACAGGTGGGTGAGAATGGGTGTTCCCCGTTCCCACCGAGTTCCCATTAAAAAGAAAAGACGCATTAATCCTTCATTGAGACATAAGCAGCTTGAGGTCTGAGGGAGGCTTTTTTTTTTTTTTTTTTTAATTTTATTTCCAGAGTTCTGACTTAACCGCACTTTAGTACCCTTAAGTCTGTCCAATTTCTCATGACTTCATTACTCCTCTTCAGTGTTTAATGCGTACCTCATCCCAAATCTTTCTTCCCCCTCGGCCAGCGAGAGAAAGGCAGACGCTGGTGTTTGCTCGTGGCTCCGGGGGCTTGTGGCTCGCGATTAGCAAACCAGTATGAGTCAACATCTGCTACATCCCTTAGACAAACTATCTATCGGCGCACACTCGGCCTGTTGTCAGACCGCCGCGGTGTCCCGTCCGGTTCCCGAGCCCAGCGGCACCCCCCTGTGCAGCGGTGCGCGCTCACATGTTAGCGAGATATTTCCCAAAGGCTTCCCAGTTCTGCTGGCACCACGGCAAGCCGTCGCTGTCTCGGCCTCCCGCGTGCGCCGCTAACAGAGGGCCAGCGGTTGGTAGTAACAAAGTACGCAGTTGAGCTCTTGATTGATTGAGATCTAACAGTGACACGGAGGAACATGTTTTAAAGATTATTAAAGTATGAAAGATGACGACAACAGATGCGTGGGGAATGCGTTGTCCTGTGCTAGCCTAAGAACCAACAGCTTCTGCCGTACAGAAATTCTGTGGGAAAAAAACCCCACATAGGTTAAGGTGGGGTTTAGTTGTTATTTATCATTAGTTAATGTAGCAATTTTTGTTACTCACATCACACCGTTAGCAAAGCTATGGAAACAAGTTTTGATAGCATAAAATTCAAGCCAACGCTAGCTTGCTACCGTTTTAAAAACAACCAAATGAAATATGTAACAAGATTCACCGCCCCCCCCCCCTTTCATTCAGTACGAACACTATATAAGATAAAGAATGAGGGAAACTATTTTATTTTATGTTATCGAAAAGGGTCTTGTATATATATATATAATTGACTGTAAGAATTACTTGTTTACTTCAATACAGAGTAAGGGTTGAACAACTACAGATTTTGGTGGGCTGGTTTTCTTGTAAAGGCATATTTCAACAGTTTCAGTTTTCTGTTTCTATTCCACGTGCTTTTACTGTATTTGAGGATAGACTTACATAATTCGGGTCTCATTTTTGGTGAAATATTTCCATACGCTTGCCCTATTGTAGGCCTACAGTCATATGGCGTATTGTGATGTTGGTTGGTGCGTGAAGTTCTTGTTACCACACAGGTGTTGCCCCCGTGCATTATTGGACAATATTTTGGCGACGAAGATGGAGCTTCACTTCACGCCCCTGCCCTTGTTCGTCACCGCCAGTCCCGTGGTCCCGCTGGTATGAATATTTTAAAACTAGCGGCGATGGGAATAGCCAAAGCTAGTGAGGCTAACCATTATTCTCATCCAGCAGCAGCTTATTTTCATACTCTGTGATTCACACAGACATATGAAGACGTACCGTATGTGTCGCCTTGTTGCCCGGACAAGTCGACTTCAAGCTAAACGGCGATGTGGAGTAGTAAAATTGTCTCATCGACGATTCAACCCCTATTTCAGAGTCTGTACTTGTTTTACCAAAGCACTGGAGTTGAATCAATGCTTCAACTTCAACTTTGTCTTTTTTTTCCATCAGTACTGTATCTGTACTTCTACTTCAGAACAAAATGTGAGTACTTATTCTTTTCTGGAGAGGGCCAAAGGGCACCGGGGTCCGGCGCTCCACCTATTTGCTTGCTCAGGACCCTGGGAGGTGGCTTTCGTTGACGATGGGGCCCACTGCATCTTTGTGACCCGCGGTTCTCATTTGGCAGTGTCACGTACACGACAATGTGTTTAATGTGGTTTAACAGGCTCCCAGCCTTAAACAGAACCACCTCAATCCGCATGCCGCCGCAGACTCGCAAAGACGCCATCACCGAATTTCCTTCGCTTTGTTTTTGTTACGCAGTGCCAGTCTGTGAAGTATCTTGGCTCCAGACTCAACAGAACACACATGCTGCGGCCAGGGGCGGGCAAAGGCAACATCTGTTGCGGTCAGCGGCTGTGGGCGAACGCTTTCGTTTGGACACGATGGCCTGCGGCAGCACAATGGCTTAGCGGTCGCACGGAATGCCGGCACTTGCGGTCGGGGTTTACCTAGCTTGCCCTCGTCATTCACCAGACTACACTTTAATTAGCTGTAAAAGGCACTTATTGCATTGTCCTGATACAAATGAGACTGTGGCATTTACAGTAACTTTTTCCCCCCCTTTTAATTGCAGTGTACCTCTCAGATAAGAGCTACTGGATTAGAGTGAACACGCACAATAATGGACCTCATAGGACCACTTTTTGTACTTCTAAGTAACTCTTTTCCACTACCCAAAATCAACGGGGGCACTCAGCAACATTATCAGAAGCACTGACCAACATTTACAACCTAAATTCTAACATTTGTTTCATGAAATTGTATTCATTATTTTCCCAATGGTCTGTTCTCTTCCTTTCATAGAGTTTCTCTCGACTGCACTACTTCCAGTACGACTATGCGATGCTCCTTGTAATCAGATTTCAGCCTCTGTGTGCTGGCATTTCAAATGAATATGCCCGGGGCCTTCAGAATTAGAAGTGCTAGCCGAACTGATGAGCGATGACGTAAATACGCATAGGCTTGCGATTGGCTGTAAAGGAGATGACGCTACCTGCAGTAAAATTTCAATGGCACTTGTCAGTTTCTAAAATAAAACTTTTACATAGGAGTAGCTTGGTTTTGCAGGGTTAGGTAATATAATACCGAACGAAAACGTAATGGGAATTCTGCGAGCAGACGTGGCTTCATATTCATCTCAATGGTGCTTGTTGGGTTTTTTTGCGTTTGAACTCCACTAATCCCCCCAAAAATGAGTTGACTGAATGGGATAAGTGCAACTGAGTTCAACCTCTCAATAAACAGTGATCTCCAGGAGCATTTCATATTTCAGTCATGGCAAACATTTAAATAACACTTGATATCCTCAGCAATCCTGATTTGTCTCAAGTTGTCGTCGAAAGATGTTTGGGCACTGCTAGCATCTTTCCTTTTCTCACCCTTTTGCTTTCTATCTCTCTGTCTTGCTCGCTCTTCCCCTTTTGGCCGCTGTGCCACTGTGGAGACGGCAACAGTGACTCTATTGTGAACGATGGGAATTGGGCAACAGGCCAATGATGTCATCCTGCCATCGGGAAGACCAGCGGTAACGCCCTCCTGGCGTTTCGGAATGCACTATTTTTTCCTGTTGTTTTCCGGAAGGCGGTGATCAATTTAATTCCACCCTCATCACTCGGTGCTCCAGGGCGAGGGGTGAGGGGGGGGGGCGTGATGAGTAAAGGGATGGGGGGGGGGGGGGGGCACCCTCTTTGCTCCTTCAAAGCGGGATGCGACCACTGAAAGAACATGGCGAGGCTCGTTTTTTGTTGTTGTTTTATTTTCATTTTGTGAGATGTGAGTAATGGAATGCCGTGAGGTCACACCAGTTCGTAGTCGCCGGGTATCATTACAGAAGAAAAGCGGCAATTCATCAAGCAAAAGGGCGAATGGCCCACAAAACACTAATAGTCCTTCACTCAGAGTACAACCCTTCCGGCCAAAAGTAGATAATTGCTTTGTGCGCGTATACCTAATAAAGAACAAAGAGCGCTTATTGCTGATTAAATTAAAAGTAACAATATGAAGTCATTTGGCCTTAAACTAACTGCTAATTCTTTTTGGAGAATAGCTTGCCATGACAAAACCGAAAAAAACTATTTTAGTGCTTTAAGGACACTTCTTGTAATTTTTCAACACTTTGTAGCGCAACAAAACGATCGACGGCAGTTAAAATATATCATGTTATAATGTGAAATGATGTTAGCATTCGGCATCTTTTGGCATGCACAGTCAGTAGATTTTGAAGCTCTGAACAGTGGTGTAAACCGTGGAACGGTAACGGTCTGTGGAACATTTGGGCACAGGCTACACAGACAGACTTGCTCATCAGAGTCTGAAAAAAGATTGATTTGGGAAATCAGGTCCAACGGCTCTCTGTCAAACCGCTTGTCTCGGTCAAGTGATAAGGTAGTAAAAAAGTAACCCCACAAGCTAGCAAAAATGAGTAAAAAAGAAACAAAAGTAACACACTTTGGGTGACATTGTCTCCCATAACCGCAAGATGGGACCGGCTTGTTGAAAAGAAACAAGCGCAGGGCATCCAATGATTCCAACAACTACGTTCAGCTTCACAGTAAATTGTATTTTTAATCATTTTTTTGTCAGTAAATTTTGTTTGTTTGCCAGTCTGTCAAAATGCTGCTGTCTCTACCCAGATGTTGAGTTAATTCCTTCACATTTGCTTGGTTAATAGTACAAACTGGTACGTTTGTTCACTTTGTGTATCATGATGAACACGTCGTGTAGAATAGAGAGATTATCATTTTTCCCAACCTTTAAAAAACTGCAACTAAATGCGTCATTTGCAGGTAGAATGTTTTGTATTCAATTCGCACGCACACTGATCTCCCAAGTGATTGATTGCTCGTGAAATCTTAAGTGAAAATAAAAAGGACAACGCAAGTGCGCAAGCCAACGGAGCCGTCTAAGATGTGATTACTGGGAGTCGCAACTTGACGTTTTCCCCCATCACAACAGCATGGAAACTAAACAAACGATGCCATGCTTTGGAGACGATTGCATCAGGCTCGCGGAGGTCTTTCAATGAGTTGGACAAGCGTTTTAATCGCCTCCTTGTCATCGTAAAAAAATGGAAGACTTTGATGCTGTTTACTGGCTATTTCGCAAAAAAATAAAAAAATAAATAAATTAGGAGGAGACAAATATGTAGAAGGGGCTTCAAAAGTAGCGTTAACGGGAGACAGATTTTTGACATGCTTCCGAGCCATCTGCTTTGGGTTATAGCTCCGAGACGAAAATGGGGAGAGAGAGAAAAGAACTGAAGGAGGACTGGAGAACATGGCGAGGGCGATGGGGGGAATAGTGAGAATGCAATATTGACAGGCAATAGTGGAAGGATATTTCTTTGTGCTCTGACCCCTTTTTTTATGCTTGGAATTGTTGCGGTACGGGGGAGAAAGATGAAGAATTCCACCGCTGCCACAATACAGAAATATAGAAAAACGACTTGTGTTCCTGAATTTATAACAACAAAATCCTTCGAAAATATTTGTTTGTGCAGCACAGGAGAAGTTAGGAGACGTGATGATTTAAAGATAGATTGAACTATTTTCCATTAAGCACAGTAGAATTCCTTATCTTCTCATCTGGCATTCCCTCAAAGTGTTTTTTTCCCCCGTTTTTGTTTTTTTTTGCTGTTTATGTGACTCCTCCAAGCTGTCAGTCTCCCTCCCACGGCCCTGTGCCATTCTACCAATCCCCAGTGGGCATAGCCAGCCAGTCTGGCCAGGCCTGCCCCTTGCTGTGCCCCCGTGCTGCATAAGCCCCTGCCTGGACCTTGGGTAGAGCCCTTTGTATGGAGCCATAGGGGTGTTACTGTGTGTTTGTGTATGTGTTATGTGTGTGTAGCATTCACAAGCAAAGGGGAGAAGGGGGTCCTATCTGTGCCTAAGGGCTGCCCCACCTCCCCTCCAACGCACCCTCACCATGCGCCCTATTGAGACCTAAGGGAGCGTGAACAATCACTGCAAAACCAAAGAGCTAAGTCCTCTTGTTATACAAGCCCAATTTTCGGCGAACCTAACCCGCCGGCCTCCCACCCCCGCCGACCGGCAGCCCGGCCCCGCTCGTCAGAGTTTGACGGGCTTCGTTAAAGCGAGCCGGGCTCCTTTTATGGTCTTATTTAATTAGCCATTCCACAGTAAACTGCCATCCGCCCGGCACCAACACTGACCCCCCCCCCCCCCCAAACCCCCACCCCGATTCTCCTCCTCTTCGTCACCTTGTCTCCCAATTCTCCACAATCACTTTATCATAGTTTTTTTGTTCAATTTCAATTGGCAATCAGAAATTTGAAAAAGATATGCAAATGTGACGAAGTAAAAGAAGTTTGCCGCCACAATCAGTCTGCACCACGACCCTTCAAATGATCCAACAGTCATATTCTATCAAGGACAAACATGTTCGAAGCATTATCGTAATGGGTTTCAAATCACTTCTACAACACCGTTATTTTCGGTTCAGTGATACTCAACGAACAATGTGTATATGTCATGCTTGTGGTACGGACTGATTGTAGCGCTTAAGTCCACCGCACGATGTGATTTGAAATTTGAATCACAAGGGGTACGTCCTTGCAACGTCGCAGACGTAACGGCCAATCAAAAATGCCTTGTTCATATCACTATCTTTCACAAATTGCATTTCCAGGGCCGAAGCCAGATGTAGTTTGCAGCCGCCAAGACTACCGTTATAATATTATATATCTTGTTTTACAATAATAACTCTATAATTTCATATGTACCTGTGTCTAAAAAGCGAAGCATGGAGAGTCTCTGTTGCCGAAATGCGCAAAGGGTTTCACCACGAAAATAGTTTTTGAGTATGACGCGAGATCTAGCCGCCCGCCACCAATACAGTATATACAGTAGACATATACAGTGGAAGCCTGATCATGAATAGAAAAAAGCAGTGAATATTTAATGTACCCTGAATGTACGATATTGGGTAAAAAAACAAAAAACAAAAAAAAAGATGCAAATAAGCAGCGGTTTCCATAACTAATGAGGGATAGGTTCCAGAAAATTGGCATCTGTGCAAGGGTCAATCGCAAGGTGTGCGGGTGTGAGTCACTGACTGTAATTTGTCACCATTGTCCAGTTCAGTAACAAACTTCAGGTGAACGTAAATAATTACATATTCCAATCAAATTCATACCATGCCTTTTTTTTTTTTTTTTTTTTTTAATCTGAGTCTTAACTTGAAATAGAGAAGAAAAAAAAAATCACACATTTTTCATTTTGTGTTAGATTGCAAACTACAACAATTTCTTTTGAATTTCTGGACAGAACCAATGATACACAGATCCTCCACAGCAGTCTCCTGTCCCCTCGCTCACTGTGAGTTTCGCTGAGGAAGGGGGCGTGCCAGCGGCCCCCATGGGGTGGGCTCGCTTGCTCCGCGGACATCCTAAGGAGGCAAGACAATGCACGCGTCCTGCCCTACAGTAACCGGCTCAGCCCGCCTGTCCCCGTTGCCCGCTGAGCCGTCTACCCTAGCACCCTGATCATGGACCGCATGACCACAGAGACGCATGCAGAGAGGGGTAATCAGGAATTTCCTCAATGTCCTGAAACTCCGACAGCATGCAGGTTTTAGAATTACAGTGCATACAAACTCAAGGACACCACACGTCTGCTCTCTCGCTTAATAACTTTGATGTCACTTAATTGATCTGTAGCCAAAAATGTACCACTCAGAGCACTCTAGTCCAGAGTAGCAAGGATCAGGCAACATGCAGACTCTGCTGGATGAACGCCCTCTAGTGACCGATCCAAAAGACAGACGCACTAATTGAGAAAGAAAACTCATAATATTCAAAATGAAATAAATAGTCCAAAAAAAAAAAAAATATGTATTCATATTGGCCTCGTGTGATCTATGTACGGTGGCATGTTTTCAAGTGCAACAGGGCCTATAAATGAGTGCTTCGCATGGGAAAAATTCCCTTTAGTTATTCCTGGCCATTTATAGCCCTTAATTATGCGCCTATTTTGTGACCCCCGAGTTCAACGGGGCCAATTCCTGTGTAGACCCAAATCCTGATGAACAAAGGTGGAATGTGATGCCCCCTATTTTTTTCCCCCTCCTCTCCTAAACGTTTCCCATCCATCCCGAGCTCAACTGGTTGTATAGACAGCGTATTGAAACAATTAGTGCATCTCACTCACTCGCAAGGAGAGGAGAGGAGAGGAGAGTGGCTGCCGATGGAGTTCAATAAAAAGTGAAGCTCGAATCAATCTTTATAGTCCAAAAAATGTTCGCGTTAGGACCCAGTTGGGTCTGTGATTGTGGCTGACATTTTCCACGTTGCGAGGGGAGGGGTCGGTGCAGGGAGGGAGGGGGCGGCCCAAAGGGGGCACTGTCAATCAGTGAGAGTGGCCGAGGGTGGGCAGGCCCCTCTGACACTTTGTAACGTCGGAGGGGGATATTTAACTTGGGACCGAGCACCCACTCGCTTCCAGACACGCTCACCCACGCACCGTGTGCGCTTCCACTAACTCTTCTTTCTCACTCTCGCTCTCTTTTTGCTCTTTTTTTCTCTCTCGCTCTCTCTCTTCCTCTCTCTCTCTCTCTCTCTGTCTCTCTCTCTCTCTCTCTCTCTCTCTCTCTCTCTCTCGCTCCCCTGCTGCATACTCACGCACTCGCTCCTCCAGCAAGGAGCCACTCAAGTTGGGGAGCTTCTTGTGGCAGCCACCGGAGCAGAAGGAGAAGCAGGATTTTTTTTGTCTGCAGACCTTCCAGCACATTTTGGGGACTCTCTCGCCATGCGTGAGAAGGAGCTTCTCTGCGTGGGCACAACGCATTGAAAGGGAACTCGCAACTCTTTTTTTTTTTTCTTTCTTTTCTTCTTATTACATGGAATAATAAGAGCCTGAGAAAATAAGCTATTTGGAGCATTCTCTGGGGAGCTAAATGGCCTTTTGACGTGAGACACTTTCTGGAATACTACAACTTGTCTTCTTTCAAAAGAAATAATAAGCAAGTGCGTGGAGCGTGTCCTCCCCTCGAGTGTTCGAGGGCACGTTTGTGCGTAAAGAGGCAGCCCCCGCCGCCCCCGCCCCCATTGCCGGGCACCTTTTTCGGAAGCAGCCCGTCTGTTTCCGTGCAGCGCTGTCATCCAGTGTGACTGTTTCACCGTGGCTTCGGGTCGTCCCAGTGGTAACCATGACAACCGAGAGGAGCCCAAAGTGAATCCAAGAGGGGGAAGCTGCGGCGTCATCTTCTCGATTGAACACTTTTGTGGGGGGTTATTTTTAAAGAAGGCTGACGCACCCCTGGCCACCGGCAGGCTGCGAAGTGGTCTATTTAAAGTGTCGCCCGTGAGTGAACTTGTCAAATATATGAAGCGTCAGGCTTGCTCCTCTTGAGTAGAAGTGTCATTTACTGTGCGTAAAAGTCCCGAGAGGAACCATGGGCAGCTCTCACCCCCCAGTGCTCCTCTACATGCTGCTGTGCGTCCACGTCGGAGTGGGCCAGCACTTCCTCCGCCTCCGTCCATCCCCCAGCGACCACCTGCCCGTGCCCGACCTCAAGGAGGACCCCGACCCGGATTACGACCCCCGGGAGCAGGACTTGTCCGAGAGGACTCTGAGGAAAAAGCTGGGCAGCCACTTTGACCCCAACTTCATGTCCATCGGCCCGCCGGTGCTCAGCAACCACTCGGCGCCAGACTTCAAGCTGCAGGGGCCCATGCCCAACGAGATCAAGAAGCTGGAACTGACCGAGACCCCCTACGGCAAGCGCGTCAAGGTGGGCAAGAAGGCGCGCAGGAAATTCCTCCAGTGGCTGTGGACCTACACGCACTGTCCCGTGGTGTACACCTGGAAGGATTTGGGGGTGAGGTTCTGGCCGCGCTACATTAAGGAGAGCAACTGCTTCTCGGAGCGCTCCTGTTCATTCCCGGAGGGGATGTCTTGCAAACCCGTCAAGTCCATCAACAAGATTTTCCTGCGGTGGTACTGCCAAGGCTTTTTAAGACAAAAATACTGTACGTGGATACAGGTGCAGTACCCCATCATCTCAGAGTGCAAGTGTTCGTGCTGATCCCCGACGCGCTGCTGGGGGCTGTGTGGAGTGGACTGGTTTCTATTGCACTGTTAACTCTCTACAGAGGTGGGCACCATAGCAAATCTATTTTTTTATATAGCATTTTAAAGTGAAATACCAACATTGTACATATTTAAGAGGAATGCAGCTATTTTTTCTAATTGAACCAGGACCATATTTTATTGTCAACCCTGAGACGCTTTGGGTGGAAGGGGGCGGGGACAGCAGCACTTCATATGGAAGAGCTTTTTTTTTTTTTTTTTTCCCCCCCCCCCTAAGAGACATTGATGATGCATATGCTACACTTCTCCAAGAGGTGAACTCTTTTTTTTTTCCAACTGACTGTTATTTCACTGCAATGCTGCCTAGAGTTTTTTTGTATAATATTATCAATATTAAGTTGTAAAAAAAAAAAAAAAACCAAACAAAAAAATCACAGAAGTTGAGGTTAAAGATTATATATAAAGGCGTGAACTCAGCTTTTTTTTTCTTTTGGGAATACATAGTATTGTAGAAATAAACAAATCTGTACGTTTTATTTATTTTAACGATTGTGAGTATAGAACATAAGGACAGAGAATAGAGTATACCAGAAAAAAAAATATGGGAGATGTCTACTTGAATTATCAAAAAAAAAAAAAAAAAAGACACAAAAAATAAACAACTGAAAACAGCATCCAAGTGTACATGTTCTGGTCACATTTCTAGCAATAAAGTCTATGTTTTCATCATGCATGTGCTATAGTGTATGTCGAAATATGAACATGCTCATCCACGCTCCAGGGATTTCTGCGTGGACTGCCTGACACTCCACACACAGTGAATGAGGAAAGTTTGTGGTTTACTATGCTGTGTGATGCGCATAGCTTGACTACCACAAGCAGAACTGGCATGCATTTGTCTCAACCAGAAGGGAGTAGAAAGAGGGGAGGGGGAGTTGTATGACGAGGAAGAATGGGTGGTGGAGGGGGGGATCATGCACATTTACCCCCCCCCCTCCTATGTCCGTGCTGCCGAGGTGTTAACATAATGGCTCAAATATGATGCAGACGTTTCAAACGGTGTCTGTCTGCAGGCGCTGGACGCCGCACACAAGTTCCACTGAGGTATTTGGAGACCGGCGCCTATTCTAGTCTGACCACCCTGCACTGAGAGGGGGGGGGGGGGCTTAGGGGAGAGGGAGAGGGGAGAGAAAAACAAAACCCATAAAACATTGCTCAACTGTTTTATTACTTTTAATAGCCAAACATGAAAGAGATATAGCCCAATTCTGGATTCAAATGACTCACGTGTTTGTTTGTTTTAGTCCTAGCGATGCAATCATAGCTTGAAATAGACGCGTGACTAAGTCAGCTTTCAAAGTGCTACACGCCAATTACGTGCATAAAAATGCGCATTTGCGGGCTCGATTTGACACTTGCCGCCCAGCCATTGTGACAGGAGCCACTGAGGGGATTTGGTAAGCAGAGGAGGCTGGGAAGAGGGACGGCAGCATGCCAGTTTAAAAAAAAAAAAAAAAAAAAAAAAAGGGTGGGGGGCTGCTTTCCTTACTGTCAGCTTCTTTCTTGATGATGTCTCGGGGTTTTTTCGAAAGTGCGTCTCTGACTCGACGGCGCCACTCAGCCGCCCCCTCTCGACTGCGCAGAATGAAGCACTTTGGGAAACAGTAACCCTTTCAGCCTCTGCCCGGAGAGTATTTTAGAAGCGTGTGAAAGGCAATACGCCGCCCTGGCTCCAGCCACTGAGGTGCGCACCTTTTAGTCGCAAGAGGACCCCCCCCACCCCAGCCCCCCGGCTGCCTGTCCCATCGGGTCCTCCTCCCGAGTGGGGGTCTGAGGTGATCCCTGGGAGAACCAGCAACATGGTGAACAATCCAGTGTCACATTATTGACTCAATTAAGCCAACTTGGAATTAAATTTAGGTACACCTGCACAAGCTATGATCCCATAAAAGAGAAAGTGCTACACCGCAAAAAGTACAATATGTGATGATATTGAGTCATGGCACTGAAACAAAGTCAAACTAATAAAGAGCTGGCTTTTCCACCTCAAAATCCAGCCGTAAATTAATCCCAACCTAGAATTACATATAAATGTTAAGAATTTATGGAGATTAGAGACATGGGAGAAAAAAAAAAAAAAAAAGGAAAAAAAAGCTCCTCAGTTATATGCGTAGTGCGCGGCTTATTTGTCACAGCCGAAGACGGATCCAATCCTCAGCTATTAAGAGACGCCTGTCTTCACTTTGCGGAAACATGCCGACGTGGCCTAATTTACGACTTCGCGCCATTCGCTGAGGCTTAAACGCTCATTGGAAAATAACGACGCAAATGCGTTGAAAAGAACCACATCACAAGAAACACTGTCGTCTTCTTTGTGCATGGGAGCATGATACGGGTTTAAGATGGATTGAGGTTCACTTGGGACAGATTTGATTTGCACCGTCATATGAGCAAACATAAGGCCAAAGGTCACTTCTTCATCTTCCATGTCAGTGCTAATTCATGGAAATCATGCGCTACAAAATGTATCGCCCGCCCAGGCCGAGCACACTAACGCACAGCGCGGAGAGTAAACGGTGCGATAAAATATTACAGTTGTCCTGTCACCGTTTTATCTGATAACTGTTGCTGTTCTCAAGAAGCAGTCTCGTATTTCTTTGTACTCACTCTATTTTGTATTTAACACACAAGTAACATGGCATTCGATGTGTAGAACCACCTGACTCTACGTTCTTCTTCATCTCTTCTATTCCTTTGACATAGTGCCCCCTAGTGTTCCGACTGAGACACCACATAACTGAAATGCCTTGTGTTGCAGGCCACATTTAAGCGAAATGCGTGGTAAGACTGTTAAGAAAACATGCAGTTGGATGTTAAAAGGTCAGTAATGACAAGTTGTTACTCTAAAAGTTGTTTTTGAGCAATATTTGAACAAAACATTTTATCCAATAATTGCAAGACTTAATCAACTATCAGTACTATGTGAGGGGGGGGGGGGGGGGGGGGGGGGGGAAAGTGGTATAGGTGCACCCCTTAAAAAAAAATAAAAAAATGTTTTTGTTTTTTTTAAATGCGCAAAAGCACACTGACATACACACCAACGCAGACAGAGACGGAGACGAGGCTGCGTGGCTGTAACTAAGGCCCAAACCCCATGGTGGTAAAAGCCAGTGAGTCAGCAGAGTTGAGGTTATTGATGATGACAGGGTATTAGATGGAGCACTGAAGGGGAGTGGTGAGTGGATCTCTCTCTCACTCACACACACACACACACACACATTAGTGGTCTGACTGATGGAATGTTGGGTATCATCTGGTGTGTGTATGTGTCAAATATTAGTTCGCACTTATGAGAGCCAAAAAGCAAGGCGCAGGCCAAATTGAAATATGGACAAAATTGAGACACATTTATCAATCAGTCAGTCAATTAAGGGTTGTACAAGACCCCTTAACTATTAACTCTTCAGATAATAAGCAAGTCCACGCTCAGGTGCAACATCACAAACGTAACTCCACATTTTGTTCGGGGAGGCGAACTGGACAAGTGTCCCAAAACATTTGCAAATATAGAACTGTTATAGTCAGCCACTGCACCGCAACCATCCAATTTGACTTCATTGGTTGAAAATGTTATTTACGCCAATGACAGCAACATTTAGTGACGGGTAGACCAATCAAATGCTCTTAAACTGGATGGGAAAAACTGTTTGAGTGAATTGAGACGAGGTCCGCATTATTTTCAGATCGTGAGCTCCCGTTCATCACGAGTTCCAAAAACACCCACGATAGAGACTGTATAAAGCAAAAAAATATATATATTGTGTTCAAGCCTTAAAATACCACTCCTACATGAAAATGTATTAAAAATATATGTTTGAAAATAAACATTTTTGAAGACAAAAAATGGCATGCATGCAATTTATAGAAAATACGAAATGTAAGAAAAAAAAAATTGTTTAAGCTTGAAAATGGCCCTCCCACAAGCTGTAATCAAATCGAAACTTTAAATTTAAGCAGTTTCTAAACATAATTCAAAAATAAATAAAAACCAAGACCTATAGGTGAACAGTAATATATTGGTTTATTATATGTACGTGTTAAAACGCACCTTTTCAACCCATTCAAACGTATTTGAACATCCCAAACATTTACAAGCACCAAATGAAAATAGAAATATGCATTAGTGGTGCACCGATACATTTTCAGACCAGGTACAAGTACTTAGTAGTTGCCGATACAAAGTACCAAAACTTGATTATGCTATTATGTCTTGCAATTTTGAAGAAAAGGTTTTATTTTAATCACATAAAAACAAACTTTTCTTGAACATGGCATAAGTTTCAACAACTCATCATGACTAATATTTTAACCCTGAACACTTAAGTGATGATGTCATCCGTGTTTTGTTTACTTTAAAGTGTCTCCACAAGGTATATTTCAGGCTGGTAAAAGTGGTATCAGTGTCTTAGTATCGTAGCACGTTTTTCAAGTCCGAGCACTATTACAAACATACAGTATGAGCTTAGTAATAGTCAAATATAAACCAAAAGTGATAAAAGGATTTTATAGTTCAAGGCTTAAGAAGACCCCTACCAAAGACACTGCAATCAAATTTACACTTTAGAAATACAAATCTCACCGCAAAAAAAAAAGAAAAAGTACTCTTAACAGGAAACTTTGCTATATAGCGCGACCGCGATATGTGAAACACAATATAAAAGGGAACGTACTGAATATATTTTTTTGTTACATTTTTCTTTGGTAGTGTGCCATGCTTTTCTCATGTAAAATATGTGCCTTAGCTAAATAAAGGTTGGGAAATGTACTGCATGTGCAGTGCCAGTTTGTAGTTTTCTTACAGATCTGTTGGACTCTTCCTGGCGTGAGCTTCCAAGCACCACAAGGCAGCGATTGGTCAGTAAGACTAAAAGTCTATCAAGTTTACGTCTGCGAGTTCTTTTGTGAATGTTCTAAAAGCTCTTCTTTGTTGTCTCTTCCAGTGCTTTGATGCTGATCCAGGATCAGGAGCCCAGCATGATCTCAACACATCCATCATGTCCATGACTTGACCTGGATTTCAGTCTCAGTGGGCACGGGATTTATGACATGCCGTGACATCAACACGGCGGCCATGTTGGCCGCTGCACAACAGGTGACTGCGGTCGAAATAACAGGCGATGGAAATCGAACCCCCCAGTCATCACCATCAAGCAGGGCTTAGGACAATTAAGCAGACGGGCAGGAAATGCGTGCGATGCCGCGAGGACGTTCGACACGCTGTCTTGGTTTCCCCGACTCTGGTTGACACTTAGTTTAGGAGATCATTTATTACATGTGGCAAAGTGCGGCAGCTCACTGGAGAGTGCAACACATTCTTCAGTGGCTGAAGAGCGTAATGCAGCAAATGTACTGTAAAGGCTCTTCCACAGGATTAAAAAAAAAAAAAATACAAGACCTATGTCATAAACTCATGCGTGTGTAACGCTAATACTGCTCACACTTCCGTATTAATTTCACAAAATCTTGTGCTTTGTGATGGTGTTGAGTAGTCTGTTTGGCGCACATGCAATCATATTGAGAATAAATACAGTGGCCAACCAAAATTTCCTTCAATTAAACCACCAAAAAAACTAAACAAAACAAAAACAAGCTTATTGTTTTTGGCAGTAAAGAGGATTGCTGTTAGTAAATATCTAGAGTCACTCATTAAAACCAAAGACAAGCGTCCCAAACCTTGGTGTGCTGATTGATTCTGATTTGACTTTCAGCAGTTTTATCAAATCTGCTGAAAGTCAAATTCAGCAGATTTGACTTTCAGCAGATTGTTAAAATGTTTCTTCTACTAGCTAAAGAACACATCCACAATGAAGACTTGGATGTTCCAAGCAGACCAGGCGATGCTAATGCCTGCTTTTATCTCCAGTAGACTTGGTTATTGTAATGGTCTTCTAACTGGACTCCCAAAATAGCAATCGTCAATCTTTGTCAACTGTGGGCCTGTGAAGCCCTTTGACACTCTTTTGTGATGAAGGACTATACAAACTTGACTTGGCTATTAGGCCCATTATATAATCACTTTCAATAATATATTTTCATGATTATAGAAATAGTACAAATATGACCATACACTGTATTTACTACATGAAAATGCAACATCTTAATCATAGTCACTGAATAACTATACTGATTTAATGTATTGCGAAAGCACTCAAGTATAAGGCCATACTGTAAATAGAGTTGTGGGTGGCATGGCACTAACATGGTCGAGGAAATACAAAAAAAGAAAAAAAATCCTTAGTTCTGTTTCCATGGCAACGCCAGTAAGTGGCGCAAAGTTACAAGCAGTCCCGCTACATCAATGTTTTATAATCGTTAGCAAGCACTGCATTTTCCTTGTTTTTTTAAATCATGAATACGTCTAAAATAATTACTCATTTATGATAGTATTATTCATGGAGAACATTTAACTGCTGCGGTGCCACATATATAGCTAAAAATCAGCATTAAACTGTACACTATACACACACACACACACACAGTCTTGTATACTTCCTCACACAAACACCGAAAGTACCATGAGGGGAGCATAAATACATTATATAATAATAATTTGGTTCTTGGTCATCATAAGGATGTTGTGTTTAATTTCCTTAATTGACCACTTGACTTAAATATCCCTGCATCAATATACATGTTGGAATTTTCCCTCTAATTGGACCATACATTTTCAATAGCCATCTTCCTGACGACACACACACACACACACACACACACATCTCCCCCTCACAGCGTGTCCAGTGGCTGTCTCCGAGTACCCCTCTGTGCGTCTAGATGGCATGCTGAGAATGTTTACTTTCGCCACAGTGTGTATTTACAGAGCCTAATAGTTTTTAGGCCGCGATGGCGCCTTGCTTCGTAACGTGTGTACAACCCCGAGAGTCCTAAATCACGCACACACAGACAACATACATCAGCCCCGCTGAACAACGAATCAAACTTGTGCTATTTGGAGGTGGTTGTAATGATGCCAGGCGATGAGTGTCAAAATGTGGCGTTGGAGCGTCTGTGATGGGAAATAATGGCCCTGACGGCTTCATAAATACGGCAAAGGCCAGAGGGCGAGAGTGTAAGTGCACTCAGGGCTGGCGATGAATGGATACACGACGTCTTAAAAGGTGACATGAGGAACGGTGAAATTACTCATTGTGACAGTCCCTGACGGTGGTGTTTACAGTACATGGGGCACCAACCAGCTAGGAAGGCTGCATAACAGGAAAACTGTGCTCAAAGAACACGTGTACCGGTAATTCAATGTTAGATCGAAAACATATTTAGTTATGTCGTAGTGGTTCCGGTGGGCGGATGGTTAGCACATCTGCTTCAGTTCTGAGGTTGGGAATTCAAATCCAGGTTTGTGCCTTTGCCTGGGTTTTCTGCGGGTACTGACTTCAGAATTTCCCCAAAGTCCCACATGAATGCCTCGTGCACTTTACCGATTTTGCATTGCAAGTTTCTCGAAACACGATCTGTTCTTGACAAACCATGCAGCAGAAGGTGATGAAAATACCGAACTGCTATAGCAGGCGTTCGCGCAAAGCTAGGTAAAGACGGTACTATGCGTTGCAGCAGTATGATGACCAAAATTCTTCTCAAACTGGTCCTGAACTGCAGTTGGGGAGAGAGAAACTGAATGAAATGCTTACAGAAAGGTCAAAGCATAAGCTGTCAAATGATGACGGCCTCACATCTGTATGAATGATACCTGAAACGAAATAGAAAATAGCAAGTCCATAGTGACCGTTGGGACTATTCAGTCACGAGAATGTGCATTTTCATCTCTTCAAACCTTTGGGGACTATTAGTGCGTGAAACCAAAGAAACACTTCCTTTTCAATGGTGTTATTTTCCCCACTGCCGATCGGTGACTGCCTTCCCAGGACTACAGTGTTCAGTTTTTATATACGCACACACACACAAAAACTAACAAATAGCTTCACAGTTCCATTCGATTTACGAAACGAATGTCAGGTTTCTCATTTAAACACAAGATGCAGTAAAACATCACGCGGCGGTGTAACTGTCCTTTAACTGGCTGATTTGTCAGCGCTTCGTTCAGCTAATTGAAACAGCAGAACAGGCATTGAGTGCTGAATGGCTCTCAGCACACAATGAGGCCAAAGGAACAAAACAGGTGAAAATAACATGAGCGCATGACTTGGGCTGCTGAACCTGATGTTCCGACGCCTGCCTGTCTGTCGTATTCAGCCGAGGTGCTCTATTCACACCAAGGGACCCGGGGGACGCCGCCTCGGGGTTATGGACGCGTTTGTGTGTAAGAGGGGAGGGAACGCGCACAGCGAACAGCAGAGAATGCTTGGTGATGGGTTACCAAAAACAGAGCACCCAAGGGGACAATGGGACCCAGGAAATTCCTGACATAACCCCAACACACCGGAGAGGAAGTGGAAAAGGGGATTTATTGGTGTCACCCCCCCCGCCCCCTGCTTCCACAGGAGAAGGGGGTACCTCTTTTGTCCCCTCCGGCATTGGAGATGGACTGAAACGAGGCGCCTTGCACTCTTCGCAACACCTAATCACTCTTTGAAAGAAGAACCGCCAATTAGGGAATGGCCATATATGGCTTTTCAAGGTTTGGGCCATGCTGAAGTGTTGTTTGTGAGGCCTGAATGGAAAGATCGGGGTTTCGTTGACCCCATGGGAACGTCAATTCATTTTGGAAGAAAGTAAAGTTGAAGAACAAGACAATTGTCTAGAGAATTTTCAATAGTTTTAACCAAGAATGACGTTAGTTTGATCCATGTAAGCACGCGACAAAGCATAAATGTCCCATACATCCTAAACGAATTAGATTTTCCTATAGACACTCATTAAGCTCATTCCGTCTTTTTTTTTTTTTTTTTAAACCAAATGGAAGGAGTGGTTTAGTGTTGCATTCTAATTACTGACCTACACTGCCTGAGCCCATCTACACCTTGTGCAAACTATATTGAAGGTAAATACGCGGAAATGACCATTGGCAAGAAAGCGAGTGACAAAGAAAACCTTTTCACTATTAAGATACTTGAGACCTCACAGAAAACATAAGTACCAAATGTTAAAGCCTGCACTCGAGGCTGTTGATTTCAAAAATACTATTTTAATTACTTAAGCTCTATTTAAAAGAAAAACTCTTATTGGCAATTATTAGCCTTGGATTGAGGAATGTTTTTCTTTTTTTTTTTTTATTATTTTAATGGTTAACACACAACAGGAATGTGCTTCAGATGTACAAATCATAATCATCATCATCAAGTGTTTAGTGTGAAATAAAGTCTCATAAATGAATCACCCATTTATTATTCCAGATTCGTCCATAGTTGCAGGAATTTTGAATGGGTTCTATATAGTGAATGAAGCCAAAAGGGCAAACTAAACCAACACTGCCATCCAGTGGCAAATAGGCTTCTGTAGTCAACACATAATTCATGTGTTTATCAAGCTGTTCTACTTGGAATGTCAATGACGAGACGTGGGAGTTTTGTTCGGTTAGAATACTCATTGTTGCTCGTACTATACAGACAACATGGAAGAAGTGGGAATGATTGATTAATTCCAGGAACATTTTAAGAAGTTTGTATCAGAACAGAACTTTGCGAGTGTGTTACATATGTGAATCACTAATGTGATCTGATTCCATTTAGACATATTGAAAGTACAAAAAAAAGGGCCATTGCCCTAAACAGTAAAGGTATGTTTTTGGCTTCAATCTGTTTAATGTCACTCCCAGTGGCATTAAAAAACAAAGACTTACATGTTGCATATTTAAAACAACCACTTATAATTGCCTTAAAGTCTACTAGCGTCATGCTAACTCATAATGGGAAACGCCGTAGAAAGGCTTACGACTAGCATCTATATAGCGTGGTCATAATGCTAGCAACGGATATTTGAACACAGTGGAGCAACGCGTATAGCCAGACAATATAACCATACTCACAGGCATATATTCTTTATCCTCTGCGATGGACGATTAATAGTACTGCAGTATACTGAGTCACTTAATTGTGGAACTCTTCTTATTTTATAGCTGTATTATACTGCCCCCGGTGGCACAGTGTTTGAAGTTACGAGCGTGGTCAAGGAACAAATTAAGCTCATATTTTAAGGTACCACTGTAAAAAAAAAAAAAAAAAGTTACAGATTACATACTGCCCTTTTCTCCTCTCAATTGATTACTATTACCATTGACCTCTATTTCAATACTGAAAGCGGCAGTACCTGTACAATGATGCCAATATTGAACATAATGGTGCCCATAGTAAAGCTAGACAATTCCAACATTAAAGACGACGATATTAATGACGCGATATAAAATAATTAAAATTCACAGAAAATTACAACTGTGAAGACGTTGACATGAATAATAAAGACAACATTCTGAATAAAACCTCAATGATGCCAATAGAGACAATTTTAAAGAGACCAATATTGTATTGTTATAATACCAGAATTTATGATAATGCCAGTAATACCAGGATTGAAGAAAGTCAGCAAAAGCCAAAGAGCCTGGACCATACATGGTGAAAACTGTCAAATGTGAGATTAGTAGTTGTATCGCATGGTCGAGATGCCAACTTTCAATGTGACATCACACTCAAACATGTAATTATGTAAACGTCATGAAGTGTTTCGTTCAAAGCAATTTGATGGCAAGAAGCGATGATGTCACAGAGCAATAAAGCCGCCAGTGTTATTCCCACATACTGCTGGACTTCCCCTTCCCCGCCCCCACCCCCGCCCACCTGCAATGAACGGTGCTTGAAGTTGATATCTTTATGGCATAGCTTCACTTTAATTTCACAGCGTGCAACCCATTCCCTTCAGTCCACATCAGCATGACAAGGACTAAAATGCTGCCGAAGTTGCAAAAGAAGCCTCTATGTTACCGTCAACTACTAACAGCTTATTAAAGTGTCATTTTTCACGCCGCTTCCCCAAAGTTAAGGTAAGCTGATCCAACCACACGTTAAGCTTATGTCGCAAACACTCCTAATGACATATTGAAAAGTGATGTCATTGCCCGGGATGACATATGGTTTTGGGAGGCAGGGCCAAAATCTTTTACATTTCAAGAACATTGAATTTCTTTAGAAGCCAATCACAAGTTGAATATTTTGTTTATCGTGTGTGCTCGTTTTCTAAACCTTGCAATAAAAAGTCAACACCTTCCAGCTATCAAAAAATACACATGGTAAAAAAAAAACTGCAATAACACATAGGGGGGAAAAATATTTTGATTGTAAGAAACAATATAAATGTGAAAAAAGGTGTCATTTTAAATATAATTAATTTAAAAGAATTTTATAACCACTTTACCAGTCATCGCTAAATAAATTGTCCTCAGAAACATATCACCATAGTAAATTCCCATGTCTTATTTACTGACATTATCTTTATTGTAGACAAAATGGAAGGACAAGGGGACGGACGGCACAACGGTCCAAATTGTAAGTACTTGACATTTGGTTTCATCATTGGTCTCTGTTTGGGTAAAACTGACTTCTGTATGATTCTATGCTGATGATAATATCATCTACGCATGTCAACTGTGTTGCAGGCTACCGTATTCCACTGCCAATAGGAAACGGCGCACGGAATATGGAAACCCTTGGGCTAAGGGTTTTCATTTTAAATCAGGAGATCATCTTTTCCATACACGCCATGATAAGGCCACCCGATAATGACGTCATCGACAACGACGGCAACAACGAAGACAACGACGAGGACGACTATATTGAAGACAACGAGGACGATAACGATGACGAGGAACAGATCGATGACGACAATAACATCGAAGACAATGATCAGGAAGAAAACATCGAGGATAATGAGAATATTGAAGACGACGAAGAGGACGTTACCGAAGACAGCGACGGCGATGCCGACGTTGAAGACAACGACGCCGAAATGGAAGAGCATCACGAATACCACGCAGACAACAACAATATGAACGACATGCACATGAATGACGAGAATGCCGTGCTCCTCTTCAGAATCCGCGTAAGGCCGCTGCAACACGGCGACGTATTTGACGACATTTTCCTTGAATTGCGTTTGGTGAACAACGACGACTTTGACGAGATCGACAACAACGAAGACCAAAACGGCGAAGTCAACGAGGAGAACATCGAGGACGACCAGAATATTGATGAAGACGACGGTTTTGAAAATGTCGTCAATGCCGTCAATAATACAGACGATGAAGACAACAATTGTAATAACAATGAAGATCCTGAAGAGAATGACTGTAATAACGATGAAGGTTTTGAAGACTTTGACAATGAAATCGAAAATATTGAAGGTCGTAGTGTCATTGGCAATGTTGTCAATGAAAAGAGTAAACATTTCCACCCTGGAGTCTACCAAGACTTGGACGATCCTTTGCCAGGACCGTCAAGGGAGAGGTCTATAGAGGATGAAGATGATGAGACGAGCAGGGGCAAACAATTCCAGTGGTGGGATGATTGCAATTCGGACAGTTTTTCTGATAACATTCATGAAGACGATGACTACCACCGCTGTTGTACAGCCAAGCAAAGGTCAAGCGACGACGTAGATTCACAAGACGACAGATGGGGGAAAAAAACGCGGAAAAAAAACTTCATATCAAAATCGGAAGACGAGGACTTTGCCTTTTGTTCGAGTGATCATGATGCAGACGAGGACCTCCCGCCTGAATCCTCGAGGAAGAGGCCGCGAGGAGAAGGAGGACATCCGTCCGAAACAGGAAGACGGGAGAAGCGTTTTCGACACAGCAACACCTCCGGTAGCGACTTGGATGAAGTCCAACCAGATGTTCGGCCTGGATCGTCCTCAAACAGGTTGAGAGACAATCAAGATGAAGAAACTAAGGACAGCGAGAAATAATTCACGAGGTAGGGATGATAATTCATTAACTGATGATGGAGAATTCCGCCGATTGTTCGGAATAGTTGATTGGATCGTGTCTCGACGCAATTGAGGCGAAATGAAGTGCACTGCCTGACGGCAACCAGCAGAGGCGCTGTTGATTCAGTCTCGACTCGTTTGCTGGCTTAAGAGGAGCAGCATGACGTCCGCTGAGCTATATTCACACGATGGCACAACTCCAGGCAGCATTATTGTGCTGCTCTACAACAATGACACTGAAACAGGAGTTCAGAACATTCAGAGATTTAATTAAAACTAGAATCAAAACGAATAGGTAGTTGAATATGCATGTCTTGTACATGTTTATTCTTGATTACCCCTGCCAAGGGAATTAATGAATTATTGTGCACTGGTGGAGGATTACGATGTATATCTAAATCCAGATTTTGCTTTTTTTTTTTTTTTTCTACATTTTCCTAATGTAAGGAAAGTGCCACAGAATGTTTTCATCATTTCTGCAGATAAGACAACATAGTACTGATAGTTTTACTTGTAAAATGGTCATTGTGAAATTAATCCCAATATAACATTTGTACACATTATATCCAGTCAAAGCGAAAACTATTTTCCTCTTTTATGATCAGACTTGTAAACTAGTTTAAGAACAGTTAAGCAAACTGAAATAGCGACATCATACACATACGCACACGGTCATGTGTTGATGACATAAATTGCTTTGTTCAAAGCACCTGGAAAGGAGGTAACAAAAGATGTGGCGATGACACAGAGCATTAAAGCCAACATTGTTTTCCTGCATGCACTGAGCACCAGTTTTTGGTCCCAAAAAAATGTTAATGTTTGAAGTGTGTTTTTTTTACAAGTAAACAATCCCGAAAGTTCACCCCTAAATTGTTTAGTCACCTGAATGTTTTTGCTGTATACAAACTACAATTTTTCAGAGAAGGTCCCTGAAGTAAAGGTATGTCTACACAAAGCATCATTTAGAATAGCAGATTAATTGGGGAACGCATGAGTTCAGAATGATAGTTAATGGGATTCTTCTTTGGTGTCTTAACAAATTACAATCAAATATTGATCATTTTTGGTATTTTGTCAGTAACTTGTTGTGGATGTAGGATTAGATTTCTTTAGATAGGGCATGTGTTGAAATATTCAGAAAGTCCAAATTTGAGACTTTTAAAACTTGATATTTGATTTTACACCTTTTTCGTTACATTTTAGTAGGACTTTAAAAAAAATAATAATAATAATATAACATTGAAAATTATAGAGACTTACACTTTTGGACAATAATATTTTGAGATTATCATTGTCTTTGGTATCTTTGCTTATCTAGGAGACATTATGTGCTACTCTTGCCTAACAGTAAGGCACGTGGCCTTATTTCCAACGGTGGTATTTAATTACAATTAATAATTCTAACAGTAAATAAACACCTGTATTTTGGATTTGAATTAACTGTTATTTCATATGCACAGTTGAGACCCATGTCAACAATGAGGAAGACGTTTTATTATTGATTTTGGATTCCTTTTAGACAAAATGGAAGGACAAGGCGATGGATGGCACAATGGCCCGAGTAGTAAGTTCATGATTTCAAGCATGTTTCCCAGCAGCTATTTAGGGTCAAACTCGTTCTTTTCGATATTAACAGTTGCATCATCTATGTCTCAATGAATTTCAGGTTACCATATTCCGCTGCTTATAGGAAACAGACCACCCAACGACGACCCTAACATGGAGTACATTGTCGTACTTGATTTTATCGTGAATCAAGAGATTATCTTTGTGAACGAGGCGGAACCGTGGCCAAACGATGACATTGACATGAATGTCGATGAGAATGAAGAAAACATTGACATTATCATTGACAGTGACAATCAGTTGGAAGCAGCTGTTGGGGCTGAGGTTGAGATAGGTGTCATTCGAAGCGCGGAGGAAGAAGACCCTCTGCTCGGCTTGTCGAGGAATATCTGTAAAGATGATTATGAGGAGGAGGAGGAAGAGGAGGAAGACAGCAGCAGTTTCCGGTGGTGGGATGAGTTCGATGGCAACAGTTCTGACGGCAGTGCTGAGCAAGACGTCACTGATGTCGAAGCCCCACTAATGCTACAAACGCAGGCCAACGTGTATGTCATGAGCCTAAGCGGGCATCTGGCGCACAGCTCGGGCATCATTGTCTTGGCCGAGGGGGAGAGACCGTCAAAGGAGGGGGACGGTTTCTGGGACCAAGACATGGTGGACGACCCCCTGACCACACCGTCCGCAGAAAAATTCAAAGAAAACCACGAAGAACGAAATAGCAGCATCATGAACTGATTGAAAGGATGAGATTAAATTCATTGCAAACTGATGGATGCTTATGATGACTTTGAGCACAGTCATATAGTTCAACTATGTCCAGTGCTGTTTTTTCACCATCCAAATAAAATGCCCGTCATCGGCTGTGATCAATTTTTTTGCCTCTAACCGAGCGGAAAAAGAAACTAAAGCTGGAATATTGTTGGGTGGGATATTCAAAATCTGTCATATTGTTCTAGATATTGAAAGACCCTGTAAAGTTTGCATCAGCGGTTATCCTGCACAATTGTGAAGTGCAGTTAGCTATTTAGCCATGCCTACAACCCGATAAAATGCATCTTCCCTTCGGATAGTCCGCTACCGTGGACGCTTTAGAGTGCCTCGTTGTCAGCCATGAGTGCGCGCGTTTCACAGTGAGAAAGGCGGAGGTAGGAGGGGACAAGGGGAAAAAAGAAATCCGGCTTGGCAGACTGGGGGTTCTGCGCAGGTGTGGCCAATTTAGAGGGCCTCGTTTCGCTACCGCCTGGTGGGATATATTCCAACTGCCAGAAGCTTTAAGCGGAAATATGTTTGCGGTTCAAATTTTTTAAAAATGATTCTCACATTGTGTTAAAAGCCAAGGAATACAAATGGGTTTTTGAGCGGGTTTTAAAAATGGATAGAAGGGAGACGGGGGGGGGGGGGGAACCCACAGTACACCACCAATCAAAAGTGGCACGAAAAGTATACATACTTATAAACTTAAATAATAATGAGTACACAGGTTAATTGTACCTTCTTCTGCTAACTGACATCCATCATTCTAGAAAGGGTTACAAAGTCAGATATAAAGCTTTAGGACTCCAGCGAACCATAGTGAGAGCCATTATCCGCAAATGGACAAAGCATGGAACAGCGGTGAACCTTCTCAGGAGTGGCCGGCCTACAAAAATTACCCCAAGAGCACAGCGGTGACTCTTCCAAGAGGTCTTAAAGGAACCCAGGACAACATCTAAGAACTGCAGGTTTCCTGTGCCTCTATCAAGGTCAGTGTTCATGACTTTGAAATAAAGAAGAGACTGGGCACACACGGCATCCATGGCAGCATTCCAAGATGAAAACCACTGCTGACCAAAAAAGAATATACAGGTTTGTCTTATTTTTCCAAAAACAGAACAAAAAAAATCTGAATGACTCCCAAGACTTGGCAGTGCATAATATATATATATATATCCATCCATCCATCCATCCATCCATCCATCCATCCCCGTGCTTGCGTGGGTTTTCTCCGGGCACTCCGGTTTCCTCCCACATCCCAAAAACATGCATTAATTGGTGACTCTAAATTGCCCGTAGGTGTGACTGTGAGTGCGAATGGTTGTCTGTTTGTATGTGCCCTGCGATTGGCTGGCAACCAGTACAGGGTGTACCCCGCCTCTCGCCCGTAGATAGCTGGGATAGGCTCCGGCACGCTCGCGACCCTAGTGAGGAGAAGCGGCTCAGAAAATGGATGGATGGATATATGTATATATATATATAAATATATATATATATATATATATATATATATATATACATACACACACTGGGTGATTGAAAAGTAACTATTTTAAAATATTTATTCATATGTTGTAATAGTTTTCTCATTTTTTTTGTGTATGTTCCATGATTAAAGGAGCAAGTCAATTCTACCAAACCAACGACTCTGGAAGAATTTGAAGGACGAATACGAGAAGTTATGTCTTCCATCCCACAAGAGTTTCGTGTGAAATCAGTTAATGCGGTTCCCAGGCGGCTTGAAAAACCGGTGGCTCATGCTGGCGCCCATATCGAATTTTCAATAAAACTCAATGCTTCACACTTTCTTCTCATGTTCATTTCTTGTAAGAATTATAGTACAGAAATAAATTACAAGTACCTAAAAATAGGGAGTGACTTTTCAAACACCCGGTATAGATAGATAGATAGATAGATAGATAGATGAGACAAAAGTTGAACTTGTTTGAAGGTGTGTGTGTGTGTGTCTTGTTACATAGGGAATAACGGTATTTTAGAAAAAAAAATATGCCAACAGTCAAACATGGTAGTGGTAGTGTGATGGTCTGGGGCTGCTTCTACTTCAGCACCTGGACGACTTGCTATGATTGATGGAACCGTTAATTCTGCTCTCTACCATAAAATCCAAAAGGAGAATGTTCGACCATCATTTGGTGATCTCAAGCTGAAAGGTTCTTGGGTTCTGCAGCAGGACAACGATCCAGAACACAGCAATCAATTTCTGAATGGCTTGAGAAAAACTAAAACAAAAAAAGCTTTTGCAGTGGGCTAGTCAAAGTCCGGACTTTCATCTGATTGAAATGCTGTGGTCTGACCTTAAAAAGGACTGTTCTTGCTCAATGCCCCCCGTTGCTTAATTCAAACAATTCTGCAAGGAAGAGTGGGCCATATCTCTCCACAGATATGAGAAAGACTCATTGCCAGCTATAGAAAATCCTTGATTTCAGTTGTTGATGCTGAGGGTGCCGCAACCCGTCATTAGGTTGAGGGGGCAATTACTTTTCACAGTCAGGTAGGTTTGAATATTTTTTTTTCTCCTAAATATATCCAAAATAAATCACCATTTGAAAATTTTTTTTTTATATTGGGTTATCTCATATATATATATATATATATATATATATATGATGTTTGAAGATCTTACACATCAAAGTGGGCAAACTATCCGCCAAAAACATACAAATTTAAGGAGGGAGCAGATACTTCTTCAAAGCACTGCAAATGAACAATAATACATTATTTGTTGTAAATACTTTTTGAACCATTAAAGTCACATTGGATAATTTCACACCAAATGATCTCTCACAGCTTCCTCGGTCGGATATCTCGGCATGGCCGCTGCAACGAAAGCGACATCACATCAAATATTACGTATCATCACAATGATGTAATCACGTGCAATGTCATCAAGTGCTTTGGTCAAAGCACGTCCTATTAAATTTGTAGATACATGTTGCCATGACACAAAGCCACAACTGTTGTTTCTCCATGCACTGCTGGAGGAGCATTTTTTCCCCCCATCATCTTTTGTTTGAAATGCATGTCTTTGCATGGACACGACAATGAAACGCTCTCCACCTGTGATAGCAGAGTTTACTTTGATGTCACAACACGTTTAATTCAGGTCAGCATGATCAGGACTCAAATATTGCAGAAATTAAGCTGCTATTTTACACACCAATTCCCTGATAAAAGGTAAGCCTCCACTCAATTAATCATTTCAAACAATGATACCCAGCTGCTGTAATGTGCCGTGAGAGATCAACTCTTACTTGTAACAAGCGGGGGGAAACGGCCAGAAAGTTCAGTTGAAGCTTAGTTAAAAATGTTGACAAGTTGAAAGATGACAACAAACATACTGAATTAACCACCGACCTGACCTACATTACAAATCAGCGCTCATCTTGCTATGATAAAAGGACTGAGGTTATAATTGCAAAAGTGCCAAATTTCAAAGTATGTGAAATTGTAATACAACTAATTTATGGATGTCTTTTAGGCAAAATGGATGGACAAGGGGACGGATGGCACAATGGTCCAAATAGTAAGTTGTTTGACTTTTGATTTCAAACTGATTTTTGTATGAACTGCAATAGTAATAATACATATATGACAATGTTGTCGCAGGTGTCCGTTTGCCATTACCAAGAGGTCTCCGCCCACCAAACGATGAACCAAACATGGAGTTCATTGCCGTCCTCGATTTTATTGTTAATCAAGAGATCATCTTTGTGAATGAGCCCGAGCAATGGGATCTGGATGACAATAATCAGAATAATAATCCAATTCATATCAATAATGTGAATATGGAAGACAATAATGTCCTTAATGGACAGAATGTTGACAATGCAATTGTCAATCAACCACATTATGCTGTTGTTGAGCTTCAAATGGAAGCCAATCAGCGTATGGAAGCAGTAGAGCCTTTGTCTGAGCAATCACAGGACCATTCTAGAAACGATCACGAATATGATGAAGTTAGAATCAGTGAGCGTATAAGGAGGTCGTCCACTGTAGATGATACCTCTGATAGCAACACAGAACCTCGGCCGGGACCATCCTGGCAGGGGTCTGAAGATGAGGACGAGGATGAAGACGGAACGAGGCGCGACAGGCATTCCCCGTGGTGGCACGGCCTTCATCAGAGAGGTTCTGACAGTAGCACAGACTTTGATATTTATGAAGTAAATCCTCTACTTGGTGGATCAAACCAAAGCTTGGATTCGAAAGAGGAGAATGGAGAAATGGAATCAAAATCCTCGGGAGAGTTTTCCGCAATAGCTAAATGTACGGACGACCTTGCTCAAAGCATCATGAACAGTGATCCTGCTGAAGAAGTATCTGATTCTGAGGAGAGGTTAAAAGACTTTCTCGAACAAGAGACAGAGCACGAACCACCGCTCGTGCCGTTCAGGAAGAGTTTGAGAGGTAAAGCCAAACACCAGATTGAAAGAGGAAGCAGCAAGCGTTTCCAGTGGTGCCACGGATGTGACAATAACAGCTCTGAGAAAATCACAGACCAAGACAATCCTGAAGAAAACTCTCTGGCTCGTGGTTCTCACAAAAGTTCAAGAGATGACTTGGATTCAGATGAAACAACATTAGGACTCTGCAATGACTTTCCTGAAATCCTCGTACATGACTGCGAGCTTTCTCAAAGCATCAGAACTAGTTATATGTCTGAGAAAGAAGGAGTGTCTTCTGATGAAGACCCACAGCCTGGACCGTCCAGCCGCATGTCAAGAGACGAGACCGGACACCACTTTGAGATGATGAGCACCAAGCGTCTGCAGTGGTTGCACAAATTTTGCGCTAACAGTTCGGATACGGACGTGGAAGACACTGAGGGGGTCGCTGTGTCTGGAGCATCAAGGAAGAGGTGTGGAGAAGACGACGAAGAAGAAACTGAAACAAGAATCAGCAAACGTTTCCGGGTGGGGTACCATCGTAATCCTGATGATGTCAGTGATGGAAGTGAAGCTGAAGAAGACTGGAATGGATTGAAAGAAAAACTGGATTCCCATGATCCTAAAGGGAAGAAAATGTTAAGGTGGCAAGCCGACTTTTCTGAAAGACGCAAATGTAATTCTATTCCTTCTCACTGCGCCGTAAATGGTTCCCAGGAATTTGCTGCTAGTTGCAGTGACCAAGAGGCAGAGGATGACCCTCGGCCAGCACCAACCAAGGAGAGCTTGTTCCAACTTGAAAGTGTGAAAGATTTCCAGGTGAAGCACGGATGTCACCACAGCAGCTCTGATAGTGCCGACTCAGACGCTGCTGAAGCTGAACCTCTGAAATCAAGCCTGCGGGACAACCTGGCCCTGCTAAGTTTAAGCAGCCATCTTTCTCACAGCAAACAGAAAACAGTCAGGTTCCAGGAGGAAACAACTTCCCAAGAAAGTGATCAAGAGGCAGAAGAAGACCCGACACAAACGCAATCTCATGAGACCTTGAGTAAGGATGGAAACGGTCACAATGAGCGACAATGACTTCAGGATTAAAAAAATGTCATCCAAAGCGGATGCTAAAGGCGATCACACCATACTACAGATAAATGTAGTTAATCTATCAAATATTTAAATGGGAAAAGGTTAGATATCATTGCTAGCCAATTAAAAGCATGCATTCCTCCATTCTGTTGGGATCAAAGGGTTAGGAGATGCATGCTTTTCATTGGGCAGCAGCAATATGTGTAATGTGATTTTTTTTAAATTGATTTGGTCACTCTGTTATTGTGATCTGAAATAGATCTGACACTATGCAAATCTGTGTTTTGTCATTTGTGTGTACACAATACACATCCTCATTCAAAAGTTGACCACCAAGCAAGCATGTCTTTAATTATAAGTATTCTTTTTTAATTCATGGCTGATGGGCCACCATTCAAAGTGACATCACCCACAAAATATATACATCATCCCAATGATGTAATCATGTGTGATGACATGAAGTGTTTTGTTCAAAGCCTTTTGACTTCATGTTCTATGTTGCTGTGACACAGAAACAACCACGTCCTGTTACATGTACTACTAATTTCATATTGATAGCAAAATTAGGAATATATTTCACTCAGCATGATAACAACTAAAGCCCGCGAAGGAAATCTTCATATCACCAACTTCAGATTGCTTTGTAAACTGCAATTTTACAGACCTGTGCCCTGAAGTTAAGGTAAGTCAGTCACAACACAAAGAAACTAAATGATTGACACCCTTTTCATTGTCAGTATTTTTATTTCTGTTAAGCATTTTGTTTTATCTTGTCCTTAAACCTGATATGATAACAAATGTGCTGTATTTAACAATAGACGAGATTGTAATTGAATTTATTTGCCAATTATTATTATTATTTTTTTTTAATTTAGAATTCCTTTGGACGAAATGGAAGGACGGGGAGATGGCCGGTGCTTTGGTACTTGAGATTTGTTTTGCCATTTAGGTAAAACTGATTCAGTTTCAGTTGCATAGTTATAACGCCATTAACGCATCTTGAACTTGTTGCAGGCTACCGTATTCCGCTGGACTTGGGTAGAGGGGAACCAAATTTAAGATTTCGTCGATTCTGTATTTCCTTGCACAGTAATGAAATTTCCTTCATAATTGCGGCCGTGCCAAGGCAACCTCCTAACGAAAGTGACAACAATGACGATGAGGTCAATCTTGAAGACGTCGACGATGAGCCAAACACAGAAGACAATGACCGCGAGGCCAATATTGAAGACAATGATGACGACGTAGCTGAAGACAGTGACAGTGAGAACGATATCGGAGACGGCGACGGTGGTGAAAACAACGAAGACGGCGACAGCCAAAATGAAGACAGTGACAGTGATTTGATACTTGACAATGACGAACTGGACTATTTTAATGACCTTAATGACCAGTATGCATGGATCCGCTTCATTTGGCAGGTATGGCCATTTTCATGTGGCAATATATTTGAAGAAATTGTGTTTGAATTCCGGGGTATACGCGAAGAAGATTTGGCTATTCGTGATTATGATATCATCCAAGGAAATGTTGAAGATAATGACAATAATGCCAACGATCTGAATAACGAAGGCAGTGACAATGCTGATGTTGAGGAAGTAGCCAACGACAATGAAGTAGAAGTTGGCGTCAACCAAGCTTCGGCGCAAGTAGATGAGCCCCCTTTGCCTTTGCCTTTACCGACCATAGCAAACGTCAGATCGAAAGTTGAGGAAATCGATGAGGAAGCATTCCGATGGTGGCATGAGTTTGATTACAACTTTTCCGAGTGTACTGGCATAGATGTTGATGAAGATGATCTTCCAACTGCTGGATGTGAGAAAAAGTCACGAGATAACACGCAAGATGCAAAGAGAGAGAAAAAGTCAGGACTTCAGGTGGACTTGAACAATGAGCTGGATGGGGGCATCGGAAACAGCGATTTGGTTGAGGAGGAAGAGGCTTCAGAGGAAGGCGAGTTGGTCTCTTGCTTGAGTGAACTAGAGGCAGAGGTAGACCCTTTACCGGGACAATCCAGGAAGAGGTCAAGAGACGAGGCCGGACTCGACCAAGAAACGAGTAACAAACGTTCCTGTCGACGTTCTGAATGTGATGTTAAGACTTCTGACGGCAGTGCCGAAGACTCGCTTTCTCGTGGAGCTCCAAAAAGATCGTGAGATTAATTGCAGACCAAAACCTGCACAGTCCTCAGCTGTTGAGAGCACAATGTTGACAATAGTAGGGATGGAATACAATTTGCAAAAAATCAGTTTCTTGTAGTCCTCTCCCCCTCAATTTATAATGACCTGGCTGACTCTCATTGTTTTGTTTCTTTTAGTAAATTTTAAACGTGCAGTAAAAACATTTACAATATAAATATCACATACTGAAACTTTCACATACTGAAAGTCGTTTTTCCTACTGCCGTAGTCTTGTAGTTTCTTTTTGGCTTCGTACATTAGTTGTCCTCGTTTGATGTGATACAATAGCTGAATTACCATCTGATAGATTTGATTTAGAAAAATCAAATGACATGATTTGATTTCATTCATTTATTTATTTGCAAATCTGCAAGACAGTGAGTGCTGCTCTGGAATATCCAGTATGTCGAACCAAACTTTTAGTTATATTTTTCCAGGTTGCCGCTTGGTTCTCTATTTTCAGAAACCACACATTGAGTTCAAATAAGAACTCCCAAGCGCTTGCAGCTGGCAGCACTTTGAGATAATGATGCTGAATTCCACACAAATGAAGGGTCCAAATACCATACCTGTACACATGCATTCAATAGCAATCAGTTTAGTTGTTTTTTTTCCCCCCTTATGGCTTGATCACACATGTAGACACCAAGAAAAGAAGCTAAATTCTCACCACCATGGTCTTTTATCAAATGTTAACAGCAAATCCCCCAAAAATTATCCCGCAGCAATTCACCACTGTTACCATCCAGTTCCAAAACATCAGTCAAGTTCATGCTCGTTATTTCTAAATGTATACAAGAAATTATTAGGATAAGAAAAAATTAGAATGTTGAGAAAATTCAATGGAATGTAAATTAAATGTATGATTTTTTTTTAATGGATGCTGACCTCTTAAAAAGAACAAAACAAAATTGTCATATGCATGAAATGGGGAAAAATATTTAAAAAGTATTTATTTATTAATAATGAAAAAAATCGGTCCATCTTTATTCAATGTGAGTATTTGGTTCGTTCACATCATGCCAACTTCATTTTTTTTCAATGATGGGAAGCCTTTGGCTGTCTGATTTCAATTAGGGATATAATGAATGACCAAAAATGTAATTTGGAATGTTTTGGGTCGCTTATCTCTCTTTTTACATTGATGACGTGAGTTTGGAGGTGAGAGTTGTTGAGACGTGTGGCCAGCAGAGAGCGTCCATTCCCCGTTGAAAAGAAAAGCAACTCCTGGTCTTGTCGAGCTCAGCAATGGGCACAGGTGGAAGAAAAGCCTAAATGTACACTCAAGTAACAGTACTGTTACTTTAAAATAATAGAACTCAAGTAAAAGTGAAGTGTAAAGAATTCAAATAATTCCAACAAGACCGAGAATATGCCTCTTGAAAGTTCTTGTAGGCTGAAATGCTGACATTTTAGGCAGGGGACATACGGTAGCTGTTCTTTGTTGTACTCCGTCCTCCGTTATTTAAAAAAAAAATACAAATAGCGAGCAAAACAAAAAAAAAAAAATACTCCAGTAAAATGTATATTGCATTAAAACTACCCTGCCAAGTACAATTAATTCAAAAAGTTACTTGAGTAAATGTAGCTTGTGAGTACACACGCCTGCCAATGGGGGTGCCTAAAAGGAAGAAGAAGAAGAAGAAGAAGCGGGGGGAAAAATCCACAGAAGCTGCCATGAATTGTCTGACTGTGTGGGGGGTCTTCCATCTTGGAAAACAACGACCACCACCACCACCACTCACTCACTCGGGCTCCAAGTGTAAGAAGCTGGAATCCCATGTGAGTGTTTCTTCGACATTCCTTTTTGTGACAGTCACTTTGACCTTTCTCACGCCTAATTGAAGAGTTGATTTACATAAAGCAACCGCCGTGTCCCTTTGTGTCTCTCCCAATGCGTTTTTTTTTTTTTTTTTAACTCCATGGCGCGTGAGACAACCATGTCATTTGTCCTTTTTTTTTCCATGTTGCAAGAAACAATCAATTGAGCGTATGTTCATGTATTTATGTTATTTTAGGCCCGCTTTACAACACATTAAGAGACAAATGTAATGACAACGTAAATTGCTAGCAATTTAAAACACATCCGGGACATTTCACAACACATTTTCCGATTGAAGGGTGTCAAATAATTTAGGGGAGCGTGATTGGCGTGTCCGAGTCAGCTGGGAGTCTTGACTAATGAGCAGCTGATTGGCTCCAGACGTGTGGGCGGAGTCTGTCTGTAATTAGACCGCCGCTTTGAACCCATTGGCTGCTTGAATGACACAAGGCGAGCCCTCGGCCCAATCACAATGAGGGCCCTGTTCCCATCGGAGGATGCTACAGTGGCTTCAACAGGAATGTTGATCAGCTTAGAGGGATTTTTAATGCTGTAGGCAAGAAATACGGGGAAGTGGGTGTAATCCACACTATGAGCTCATTATTGGACTCCGAGGTAACCTTTTGAACTAATAAAATAAAAAAATAAAAAGTGTAAAAGCAATAGATTTACTCTGATTATATATAACACTTTTTCCAGGACTTAGAAGGTCCAGATGAAACATGGAAAAAAAGTGAAAAGCTGTTTTGTGCACCTAACTGTGTGTACAGTTCTTGTTTTCCCATATATTACAACAAAACCGGGCATATGCAGACATTTTGAAGGGCAAGTGCTCAAGCCCAAAAAAGGGCACCCATTGCCAAAATTATTCATGCAATAAGAAAAAGCATTAATATATATTTAAATCAATGTACAATATTACAGTCTATCTATATTAGAGAGGGGAAGTAAAAATAAACAACTTGGATAAATGGGATGTGGGTGTTCAGAATTAAACAATCACAATTAAACTCATGTTAAGTCGGAGTCCACACACAACTGTCACAATTTAAAGTGCCTCTGATTAACCCCCAATAAATATCAGCTGTTCAGGCTTCTCGTTACATTTTTCTAATCACATCTTACCACGCACGCCATCATCTGCAGAGAGCCTCCTCAGCATTAGAGGGTCTCATTGCATATATAATTGGAATTGATGACACAGAGGGTCATTTTTATTTTTCCAAATATTGATGAATGAAGACAATAATGGGCTGCAGGGAAAAGTGTACTTTTTCATTGCTTTTTCATCCATGTGCTTGATCACCACTTGGGGTCTATGTGTCCACGTGCCTGAACAAAATGCAATGTAAATGAACGAAAGTTCCTATAGAAGTGCAGTAAATAAAGTCATTTGGCCTTAGAAATGCACAAACACAAATATATTATGAATAACAGCCATCTCAATCATCACAAAATCCCTCTCTCTTTCTTTCTCTCCATCAACATGTTCAATGTTAAGTTCTCCTTACGACCTCCATATGTCAGGGACGAGTGCGTAAAAGCTGCAGAGGTATGTGTTGTAAAAAGTGAGAGCAGTTGTGTGGCGTTTGAGGTGGGAAAACAGGAGATTGATGCAATCGGTCGTTTTGGTTTTGGGTGGGTTTTTTTCGGGGGGGGGGGGGGTTGTAGCTTCTTCGCAACACTTTAATTAGTGTGCAATCAAGTTGAACACGGACAAAATGCATGTAGTGTGTAATTGGAATATTTGGTTCCCCTCCCCTTTGCACACACATACACACACACACACACACACACACCCGTCACTCCCTCCTCTCCCGCACACATGCTTGGAGAAAATGTGTGTTTGATTTGAATGGGGAGTAGCCTACTCCGGGCTCACTTTACAACATATGGAAGACTGCTCGCTTCTCAGTTGGGTCGAGGTGCGCATGAGAGAGAGGTGGTCCACATTTTCACGTGCCACGCCGTTCCCTTTAACGCTCTAAAACAAAACCAAGAAAGTCGCCTGTGAGAGAGATTTAAGGGACAGTTTTTGACTCAAGGACATCCTAAAGGCTAATTTGTGGAGCAAATACGGCTTGCCCGGTAAGTTTAATATGATTATTTATTATTTCAGCAAGCGTGTTTGCATGCAGTAGGAAATGACAGGTTACATGAACCTGTAATTAGTTTTAAATAAAGCCAGTGGCTGTCAGGACCTTATTATAAGCTGAGCTTGTGTATAGTGCGCGCACATTCACAGACAGGTGTCATTCTCAGCATTTGGGGAGGGGGGGGGGGTTGGGTAGCAGCAGAAAGAAGTCTGCATGAACTGCGCGAGAGGAGGTGGAAGCTTAAGGGGCGATTCCGAGCCAAGGGTGCATGCCAAAGCAAGCAACGCGGCTCGGCTGCCTTCTTCCTTCAACATGCGTGTGTCACTCCCAATATTTTCCCAGCTCGTACTCCATCTCCACCTGAAAAGCATTCTCTCCACAAGAAATGACATTGTAAAATTGCAAACGCGACACCGATGTTTTTACACTGTAAATAACTTGAGTTTATTTGAAAAATATGAACAAAACTAAGTAATGGAAGATATAGACTTCAGAGAGTTCATGGAGCTCAACATTTTAAGTAATTGCAATTATTATAGATGATCTTGAATTAAATAAATGTAATATAGGTGAAGTGGATTTAATTCAATTGAGTGAATTTCACTTAGAATGTTTTGTACAGCTAATGATTCCAAAAACTAATTCTCAATTTCATTTTTTTAAAGTGCATGCCGACATGGAATGTTTCCAACAAATAATTCTACTATTTTGATTTTTGTTTTACACCAAGTACCACCAAAAAAGTACTTTGCTCTCCAAGTAGCACTATAATGAGCAGCTTTCAAATAGTAGGCGTAGTAGTGTTCATAAAAAAAAATAATAATAATAATATTTAATATTGTAAGCCGCTGTAACATATGCAGTTTGGACATAAACACTGTGCTTAAATAAAAGTGATTAATAATGATTCAATTAAAATGTATTGCAGAAAAAAGTTGGACCTAATTAAATGTTTTAATAGACGTAGTTCTTAAAGATTGAATTAAAATGTATAAAAAAGTTAAATACAACTGAACTGCACTTGGGCAGCGGTTCTTCCGCATACCACTAGAGGGTGCTCGTGTACCACTAGTGGTACTTGTACCACACTTTCAGATCACTTCTCTAAGTGATTAAATTAGATAAAGACAAATTTAAAAATGTACATTTACACATTAGCATTAAATCCTGCCATCATTATCTTGATTATCGTAAAGTTTTTTGTTTACATACCTGTCCATTTTCTTTAGCTAATAATGAGCCTTATGAAGAATATTAGTGTCGATTCTGCATTGAGCCACTGTACCCCTATTCATGATAGTGTACATGTCGTTACTACATAGAACTAAAGTTGAAGTAAAAATGGACAAATTAGACCACTGTATAGAATGTGCAAAATCAGAAGATGAAATCAGAGTACACGTTTAACACCAGTGCCTTATTCAGACATTATACTATCAAAAAAATGCACATCATTGTATTTGCATTGGTATATCTTGGTGCCTTAAATGCACTGCTTTAGTACCATGAACATGTTTGAATCTTGGGAATTTAGCTGTATATCTTGGGTACTGGAAAAAGTCCAATAACTAGTCCTTTAGTGTGACTTGCTTGACTCCTATTGTACCTCCATTCGAGACTGTTTTGTGTTTTCTACGGCGCTTTAAGCGATTAACTCTTGAGTGTAATATCAAACCCTCTCAAACGATGAGCTCCACCCCCTCGAAGCTCACACAGTCTGCTCTCAAACGAGTCCGGAGCTGAAAGCGACAGTCCCGTCCAGCTCTTCTTATCTTAAATGCTTCAATGGCCTTAAAGTATGCACCTATTGCCCCTTGAAACAGTGTCAGCCACTTGACCTACTTCTCACCACGAACGACTGGATTCAATCCACCCAAGGAATCTCGGAATTTGAATCGGTCAAGGATGTGAGCAATGTTTGAACACAAAGCATCACTTGTGTGTGTGTGTTTGGCAATGAATCGTCATTATTTAATTGCAGTGCGCTGGGTCTCTACCATGAACAAAAACAGGAGAAAGTAGAGCCAGGAGCAGCTGCAGCCACATGATGTGTGCAAGCTAATCCAAGGCAACACTCTGCAGATTTTGGTCACTGTGTTGCGTATGCATGTGTGCTGGGGGTCAGAAGGGTGCTTGCATTGGCATTTGGCATTTTGGAGAACACAAAAACTGAAGCAGATCAATCGGAACAGTTTGAGTAACGTGGACCAGCCCAATTTTGTTTCTTCTTTGGCTTCGACGGCTCACTCGTGCAATCAGTTGTTTGTTCATTTTTAATGCCTAAAACTATCTTTCCACTTCTTAACACCTTGATTTTTTTCCTCCCACATTTTGCATACAGTAAATAGGCAATCTTTTTTTTTATCTGAACAATCACAATTCTAGCCACCAGCTACCTAACCCTTTCTTAATACAGTATGTTAAGCACTAACTTTAAATTCAAACGTGTCTATTTTCACTCAACAGAGAACGCCTTGAAGATGCTCTTTAGTTACTGTTATGTCACATGTTGCCTTAATGTAAGCCTTAAGGACAAATATGAATTCAAATTTGAATTACATTTATTAGTGCGCAGACCTCTACCAAGGCTGAACAATCTTTCCTGTACCTGATTTGTTTGTCATTTAGATTTCACAGCGAAATGGAAAATTGGTGGCTCGCAAACAGTGATGAATATAAACTTGGTAGGGGTAAAAATTCAAACTTAGCCCACAATAGAACACCTGTTTGTACAGTTTATTTGATTTGATTTGATTTTATTATTATTGTAAATAACTAATCTGCATCTGCACTAGATCTGACATGGAATATTTGTTAGTTCCTTGAATGTAAAAAAAAAAATAATAATAAATAAATACATCTGTTATGGCTAATAGATAGATAGTTCATGTGTGGCGCATAGTGGATAGAAAACTAGAATGACACTAAATTGAGCACAGACCAAAAACATAAGCACAACACTTTTGTTTTCACATTTTAGGGTGGCCTTTTATTGTGGGCAGCCCAGGGCATACCAGTGCAATATCATGCTGTCTAATCAGCATCTTGATACGGCACCCGTGTGAGGTGGGTGGCTTATCTCGGCAAAGGGGAAGTGCTCACTAACAAAGATTTAGCCAGATTTGTGAACAATATATGAGAAAAAGGCATTTTGAAATCTATTGAATCTCTTGAAAAATGGGAGCAAAAACAAAAGTGTTGCGTTTATATTTGTGTTCAGTGTCTATTCATTCATTTTTTCACAGAGGAATGAAGGCATGTTCTGGTCGAGAGCTTCACCGAATGCAATGTTGGGCTTCCTTGGACCGCACACCACCTCTTTACACATTTTTATGCAAATTGCTTGGTCACAGACAGTGATGAAACCAACCTTGGACGAGGTAAAAATCAAAGTTTAGTCGACAAAAAGAACACTGTTTGGATGTTTGTTTCTTTTTTAACTAGTGAATTCCAAGGATGTATGTTACAAGCTGATCCGACATGGACTAATTGTTCGTTCCTTGAGGACAAAAAAAACCAACAAGACATTGATGGCCAAATGATATTTCATGTGTGGAGTGCAGTGGATGGAACTGGAATGTGAAACTCATTCATAGGCTTGTAAGTTAGAAGTGAAAGTAAAGTCTTGACTTAAGTGGTTGTGCTTGTGTGTGTGTGTGTGTGTGTGTTTGCGTGTGGTGTGCATGCTTATGCCCTCACCTTGCCTGCTAAAGTGTTAAAATACCTGCCGTCCGTCGGCGTGACACTCAAGATGTGTCTGGCAGCGGGAAGACGATGCGCGGGCAAATATCGGCATGCTTCATCCTGCCTGCTCCCCGCGTCCCGCTTGGCCTGCATGCATGTGTCGGCCACACGTTTCCTCCAGGTGTTTGTGGCTGTGTGTGTGGGTGTGGGTGTGTGTGGGGGGGGGGGGTTGTGGTCTGGAGCATGTGTGCGTGTGCCCACCAACCACCTTGTTCATGTGAACATCTCGGATTGAATCTTAAACTATTCTATATATTATAGATATATGTTATATAGTATTTGTTTGAGAATGTAGTCTTATTTTTTTCTTTTTCTTTTCCAGAATAAAAGGCTTAACACCATGAGAATAATGTTGTTTTTGAAATTCCCTTAAAAAATGAAAACAATGAAATTTTCCCTTGTTTAACTTTGACTTGAATAGTATGACTTTTTTTTTCTCGAGAAAATATACAACTTTGTTCTCGTAATACATACATCTTTTTACACTACAAAATAATGTACATCTTTGTTTTTATAAAGATTGTGGCTGTTTTCTTGAAAAAAAAAATCTAACTTTAGTTTCATTTTATTTTCTGAAAACTATGAATTTCTTATCATCATAGCGCAACTTGTTCTTCGAAAATGGGCAACGCTTTAGTTGCTATGGTAATTTTGGGTACACTAGGTAGTTATGTTTAATTTGCGTTAGGATTATAACAGGGTTCTCGGAAAAAAACTAATTTCTCCCCTGGAAGGGGTTCTTGGACCCAAAAACTTTGAGAAGCCCTCATCTAAATATCGCGGCGGGAGCTTTAGCATCCTTAATAAAATGTGCTTCCATGATTTAACAAGGGCCACGCAACCGTCCAAGAATTCCAAACATTTGATTAACTTATTTTGTGAGCTCAAAGCGGAATCATTGCTCCTGACTACATGTTGCTCTTGAGCAATAAAGGAAAAAAGAAGACACTATTAAGTCGATTTTTGGGGGTGGGAAAAGGCTGCAGACTTTAACCTACAAAGTGTTTTAAAAGCGTGCTCACCTCTAATTTCCTTAAATCCTTCCATGCTTCGAAAGAAACCACTTCCTCTCATAGCCATGAACACCTAACTTGTCCAACATCCAAACTCACTGCTCCAAATTTTCCCACGCATTTAAAAGAGAAAACATTAAGCACCAGTAAGAAATAATCATGTACCTTCTCTTTTTTTGTGTGTTTTTGGCAAAAAGGCACAAACGTTTTGCATGTTAGTGCTTCTTTTATTAATTTGATGAATGACTCACTTTAGGCCCACCGCACACCGAACGCAATTGAACTGCGCAATCGCAAACAATTACAGTGAGCGTACACACATATTAACAGAAAAACAACCCCGGGTGTTGTGATTGTGAAATGTTTTGAGACTCCATCTGTACTGGACTATATTGTTTTTTTATTGAACCACAAACAACATGGCACGATTGTCAAAGAAGAAGCGAATTGGTCTCCGTAACTGAATTATAATACAAAGAGAGGAAACAGGCAAGAAATGAAGGAAAGTGTCTTGATATTTGAGAGACTGTTGGCATCGATAGCACTCGTGCATTTCGGTGACAAAAATTCTCCATGCTTCGCTTTTTAGCCAGCGGCATAATTGAAATTATAAATGTGAAGTATTATTGTAAAACTGAGTTGAAAACTAGTAACTACAACCAGCACGACAGTTTAGTTGTGTTCAGCCACGTCGCTCAGTGTGCGGTGGGCCTTAAGGATGTGAAAGCGAACATTGTCAAAAACTAAATGAGTGAAGCTAATGATTGTATATGTTAACTAACAAAACTGCGGCACGGTGGACGACAGCCTCACAGTTTTGAGGATCAGGGTTCAATTCCCGGCCCCGCCTGTGCGGAGTTTGCATCTTCTCCCCGTGCCTGCGTGGGTTTTCTCCGGGCACTCCGGTTTCCTCCCACATCCCAAAAACATGCATGGTAGGTTAATTGTAGACTCTAAATTGCCCGTAGGTGTGAATGTGAGTGAAAAGGGTTGTTTGTTTATATGTGCCCTGCGATTGGCTGGCGACCAGTTCAGGGTGTACCCCGCCTCCTGCCCGATGATAGCCGGGATAGGCTCAAAGTTCAAACATTGTTCACAACTCTTGAGTGGTGTCCAAGCCAGTCCACCAATGATAACAGACTGCAAAAATGGCTTGAGAATGACTTTGAGACTTCTCTTCGGATTACAAGCCAGTGTAGCATCACAAAGATTAAGTTACATCTTTGTAAGTTAAGAGAACTTTATGACCCTAAAGCAAATTCATGTTTCTTACCTCCCTTATTAGTAGTGTCGAGTAAAATCTGGGGGAAATTATGTTTAAAACACAGTATAGTAAGCTGTCATTGTTCCCCACTCCTTCATATAGTTCTGGCCAATTAACCCTTTTTAACCCTTCCGTCTAGCAGCTCAACTAATGCCTCAGACTCTTACCCTTCCTCATGTTTGTATGCCCTCCTCCTCCTTTACC
Organism: Phyllopteryx taeniolatus; assembly: GCF_024500385.1. Taxonomy (NCBI): domain Eukaryota; kingdom Metazoa; phylum Chordata; class Actinopteri; order Syngnathiformes; family Syngnathidae; genus Phyllopteryx; species Phyllopteryx taeniolatus. The sequence goes on along the minus strand of NC_084520.1, from coordinate 12,447,296 downwards.
CTACCATTTTCTCACCAAAACACTGACCTCACTGTACACCAGTAGACACAGAAAAACACGCTGTAGCTTGGCCTATAAACAATTTTGTCTGCTTTTGTGCAAAGGCTGTGAGAACTACCTTGACCTCGTTATACACCTGAAACCTTCTCTCCTTAAAGGTTCGACGCTGGATGGGATTGTGTTGATCTTGAGACCCTTGCTTGGAGTCTCGGCCAGAACCTGATACATTGTTTTGTGGGGCGTTCAACTTCAGCGTCTCATTTTCTTAGATGAGGAGATAGCAGCGATGGGATCGAGTCATATATGTGAAATTTGAAAGGAAGTCTCAAGTCTAAACCTTGACGTTTCAACTCTCAGGTTACTGTGGCAAAAATCAAACAAGTTGAATCCCCACTAAAGTTGAGTGAATATTTCTTAGTCACACATTAGCCACTTTGCGCTTAGAATCTATACTTGCTAGCTGTACTAACACATTCACAATCACATAGCTTTTTAAAACCAGTCGCCGTATCCGCCGTATGCTTTATTGTCTTCTCAATTAAAAGCACCACCAACTCAGCTATCGTGAGTTCACTTGTCAAGTTAATGTAGCTTACCTGCTTTTGGGGATTTTATACTGGGTTCAAATCTAAGTCAAGTCAGGTCTCATGAATATCAAATCAAATTCAAGTTGAGTCTTGCATAAGTTCTAAACAAGGAAGTCCCAAGTCCTAAAATTATAAATTTAAGCCATATGACTCAAGTCAAGTGCATTGCATTTTATTTTTATTTTTTTAGTGTGTGACTACTTTAAGTAATACTGTTAGTATATCATTATAATGGCAATTTGCATGACAGCTCAAAAATGAAATGTTCTGTTTGAAACCTCCAGGCATGCTTCCATGCCCCCTTCCTTCCCAGAGTAGACATGAGCAGGGTTTCAAAATTTGTCAGTGATCCCTCGACTAATGACGCCCTCAGCTGGGAAAGTCCACCCCCTCCTGCCCTGAACTCCCCACACCCCACTCACCTCGCTCCCAATCTCTGTCTCAGACACACACACGCTTACGCAAACACGAGGATTGTCGTCACCGCTGTGGAGATGGCCGTCATCAAGCAGGCCACTGATATCTGACCTCTGTTACCTGAGGCCTGTCAGTCATGTTGATTCATATGGACAGGTTTATTTGCCCTACTCTCTCTGTGTGTGCGTGCATGTATTTGTGTGTCTGGGTGTGTGCGTGTTGCATACAAGGCCTTTTCCTAGACCTCCATTGCTGAACAAAGATACGGTGCAACCTCTAAAGTCGAAATGAAGTCATGCATTTCGGAATTAAAATACTAACTTAAATGTTCCTAAAAATAAGCTTTATGAGTCACACAAAAGTCACAAGATCCAAGAGTGATCATATAAGTCATATGAGTCATATAAGATTTGTGAAGATCATCTAAGGATTAATTGTGCGTTTTGCCAATACTCTTTTTTTTTTTTTTTTTTTTTTTTTTTTAAATCTTTGATAATCTTATTTTTGTCCTATTACAATGAAGGCCCCGTCTATTCACAATTCACTATTCACAGTTCGCTATTCACAAACTCATTTGTTTTTTTTTCAGTTCAGCTATTTGCTTTTAAAAAAAAAAAAAAAACTCCTATTGCTGTTTTTTTGTGTGTGTGTGCTCTTTCTGTAACTCCCTAAAATCCCTCAGGATGATACCCAAGCCCTGGTTAATGAAGAATTAGTAATTGGTGTCAACAAAGTTTATTGAAGTGATACATCTCGATTGAAGGACTAATATCTTTTCTTTTTTTTCTTTTTTTTCAAGTTTAGCCTGGGTTGTTAGTGGCGAGCCTTTGTCGCATTTATGTTTTGCTATATGCGCACTTCTGGGGTATTTTCTTTTAAAATCAAATCATCTGTAAGCCATAGGGTAATGTTATAATACATGTTTGAAATGATATTAAAGTGTTTTGAGATCATAGTTTGTGGTGTATATATGATTGAATCATTATATGCAATTTTATCAATTTTGGGGGTGTCAATTACTAGCATTTTTCGCTACTCACAGCAGGGCTTGTTACAGGTCCCATATTTTACCAAACCAACTTTTTATAGTATTTGAGATGCAATATTGTCTCTATGGTGCCTCAGTAAACATGTGAAATATGAATTAATATCGTCCACGCGTTCCTGAAATCAGGTCATTCGAATTTCACAAGCTTATTTACGTCACTAGCGAAGATCTCCGTCTACCTCTCCGCTCCCAAGCCAGCGCTGTCAGCAAAACAAATAAATGTGCTCTCGCAAGTGAGTCTTCTACACGGAGGCAACCAATCAGAGGAAAGGGGGCAGTCTTTGCCAAATATGGACAAAACTGGGTTGAACAGAAGTAGCTGTCAGAGGGGCTTTTTCTGGACACTTGTATGACAAAACCAAGGTGTTTATCAAAATGAAATTGACACTTATATACTAAGTCCATATTAGAGAGTCACACTATGGAGGTCTAAATAGCCAAAATATGGGACCTTTAATTAAAAAAATTGCACTGTATTGTATAAAAACACAATGAAAGAGAATGTGAAGAAATAAACTGGTTTTGTAAGCGTACTGTAGTATTTGTGTGCTGGATGCGTGGCTCTAAGGGGCGTCGCCTAATGGATGACATCACAAGCTGGGTGTGACTTGTGTCCTACAGCTGTTCCTTATGAGGGAGCTCATTTTGTATTTGTGTTTTTGACTGTTTGTCCCATTCAATAAGCAGCTGAAAGTGCATCGGCGACTACTATTACTGTAGTTTTCATACAGTCCATCTTTTCGCATTTCTCGTGACAATGGAGGTGACTCCGTCGTCAGCATTGTTTAAAAACAAAAAAAAGCCTCAGTAGTTATAGAAAGCTGCTAATAACCCCACCAGGGATTACTGTACAGCAGACTGGAGGTACAGCAGGGCACCATATCGGGCCTCCACTCACTATTATATGAGAGAGGACCTCCCTTTGCGCACCATCTTCGAGAGGGTCAACCCGACCAGCGTGAGAGGCTCCCGCTTGGGATACAAAGCGGCTCAGCTGTCCCGCTCCTATTCCCCCCCGCCAACCCCCCATCAAAAAAAAAAACGCAACCTGGAGCCCTCCACTATACACCCAAGCCAAATAAAGCCTCTCAGCGACTTCTGTTTTCCTAATCTGTGAACTCTGACTGAGGCGCCCATGCTTGAAAGGGAGACAACTCAACATGGGATGATCTCCCAGTGACAGGGAGAAGCTGAAAAAACGAATCCCGGAATGTTTCTGCTGAAACCACAAGACCACCCTGTCGTCCTCCCGTTCTTGTCCTTCCCGCTCCCTTCCACCTCACCCCGCCTCTTTTTAATCTCATTTCCCTTCCCTTTTGCCCTACATCATCTACCTTGACTAATTGGTTGGCACCGGATGATTAAAACTATCAACCGTGTTCCAGTTGCCAAATTGCCTGAGTGCTCTTTGTGGCAATGCACAACTTGGATGTGGAAAACCTGATATTCTTATCATATTTTATCAGATGCCTAATGGCCAAATGAATCAACACCGCGCTAGTTTATACACTAAGGGTTGAAGTGCAATTCCATTGCCATCAATACATAGAGGAATGTTACACTGGCAACAAGCAATGCAGTATGTATTTACATTTGCACTCCTTTTTTTGTAACATGGTTTGCTAGATTTGATTATGTTTGTATAGATTTTTGTTTTCGATTTTGCAGCCTTATACAATGGACTATGCAACCAATTACTATGAAAACTATTCACTAATGGGCTAAAACCGATGGGGATAAAACAAAGGTTCTTTTTCAAATTCAAATCCTTATCAATTGCTCTTAGAAAAAAAAAACAGTCTTCAGAACAGGCCGTCATGGTGACTAAAAAGCCGGCCAATGGCGTGACAGTTTGTGGAGAAATTCCGTCCCAGTCTGTGGAAGAATGCATACAAAAGGTAATGAAAGACATTTTAAGATCCCCAAATACTGTACATATAAGCCTTAAAACTATTCTTTTTTTGGTTTCTTTTTTGCTTGCAGTTTATTAAAGACGCCAGCGTTAAAGTCCATTCAAATATTTTCTCAAATATTTTCTCAAAACAGTTTCAGCATCAACCACATCTAATAAAAAAAAATCCAAAAAAAACAATGCATGAGCACACCATCAGTGTTGAATGCTGAGGGGTTTTTTTTTATGTTGAGACACATTGTTAGTATTACAAATGTCAGCCATCTAGACCACATTGGCGAGCAAGAATATTGATCTTAAAAGATTACATGAAACCTGTGGTTTTTATTATGATATGGGAGATGTCATGAGGATTTTATTAAAAAGAAAAAAAAGCTAGCATCCCCTCCAGAGAGTGTGCTTTGTCACTGTTCCCACTCTGTTCCACCACCCGCTCATCTCCCAGGCCGCGCCATATTTAGTCATTCCAGGCACTGACACGCACCGTCGCAGTCATCCACCTTAATCTGTCTCCCTTCAGTGTCTCTCTCCATCCATCCATATTTTTATGCCCTAGTCACCTTCCTCCTGTCGCTGTCTCCCTCCTATTGCGTCCATTAATCTCTGTCTGCGCTCACCCTCCATGTCTGCGCACTGACTCTCCGTGTGATTATGTCTTTACTTTTAGCATCTTCCAGGCTCATCTCATTTACTCTCCCGGAGTTGTTAAATCTGGAAGCTTTTAACAACTTTTCCTACTTCCTTCTACCTCCCGTGTCTTCATTCCATCTCTGCAAACTTTCAACCACCTTTCTCCCCTCTCCAATCCTCTGCTTGCTTTTTTTTCTTGGATGAACTTGCTGCTATTGGAAGCTGGGCCCGCATGCTAATGATTTGCTAATTCCATCAGTCGTCCCAATGTGTCCTCCCTGCGGTACTGAGGCTTTTTGATGGAGTGCCTTGGCTGATGAACTCTCTCCACTTCAACCTCCTCCTACTCGGACACATATGCAATTGATCGATGTCCCATTCCCTCTCTAATCATTTATGGGCAGCCTCCTTCCTTAAAATCCATTTTTTATACAATGATTGCAACAGCAGGGGATGTTCCTTTTCAGTAATGTTTGCATGCCTTTCATTTCTTTGGGAAGAATCTTTTTTTTTGCTTTTTAAAGCTGATTCAAAAGCATGGCACGAAAGGGGATATGAACTCAATGATCCACTGCAACTGTGTCCAAACGTCTGCCTTTACAAAATAAATGCTGTTGACGTTGGTTTACTAATTTAGCAAAATGTTAGAAATGCCTCGCAGTATGAGCAGTGAGGTTCTTCAATAACAGGAATAAACAAACTTGCATACCCTGTAAAGTGAATTTGGATATTTGGTTTTAAATACATTATACGTTGCTGAAAACATATACAAAGACTGAGAACTATGTAGTCCTCAGTTGAGCAGATAAACACTGCAGGGTTTTTTTTTGGGTGGGGGGTATAGGGGGGGCAAAACACTGCAATATAAGAACTTGCGCGCCTTCATTTGCATCAGCAGTTATCCACCAAACTTGCAACGTGCAGTTAGCTAGTTAGCGATGCCTATACTACGAAAATGCATTTTCCCTTCGGATAGTCGGCTCCACTTCAGAGCGCCTCGTTGTCAGCCGTGAGTGCATGCACATAATAGAGAGAGAGGGGAAAGAGCGATGGTGGAGGAAAAAAAACATTTGACAGCCTGCATGTAGACAGGGGCTTCTTCACGCTGGCGTGGCCCCTTTAGAGTGCCTCGTTGTCAGCCGTGAGTGCACGCACATCACGAAGAGAAAGGCAAATGAGAATTGGGGGGGGGGAAGTCTGACGTGACGGCCCGGTGGGATATATTCCAGCCAACGGAGGCTTGAAACAAATGTAGTGATTTGTTGGCATAAGAAAGATGCTAGGCGAAGTAGCACCCCTTTTTCCAAGTAGTGGAATTCGTATTTGCTTAACAGTTGAGCGAGGCATGTTTTTGTTTTTAATTCATTCAAATTTGGCAGGGTTTTTAGAGACTTTAAATACATGCTTCTCTGAAAATGTCAAAATGAACATGATCATCTTTGTAAAGGAGAAATAATTGTTGTATTGAATGTCATTCGATTACACGAGGGTACCTAATGTGTTGGCCATTATATTCAAGCCAGGAATTTGGACACGGATTCTTGCACCATCCCAAGAGTTACAAATGATCCCATGATCCACATTTTCGAATACGCTTTCACATTGATGCACATTTTCGAATGAGTGTAATATTACCTTTCACACACCATAAGCAGCATTAATATATCCTATTTTCTTCCTACGTTGGGTAATTTTACTCTCTTTTAACACTAAGTCTTCACTTGAAGTGAGGCCAAATAGTGTGCAGATGAGTGCTTCCTTTTGGCAGTGCACTCATTTTTTGTTTTGTTTTTGAAGGGTTGCAATCCTTGGACCCTTCACACATAGGAAGAACAAAACTTTTGTCTTTCCGACTGCCCTTAAATCCATCTGTCTGCTTTCTGCGCTTGACTGAAGTGGATACAGAGGCCACCTTTTGTCCTTTCCCGATGAAGAGGGATGCTGTTGTATGAGGGAGAGAGTGCGGGCAGAAGGAGGTGGCGGCTGTGATTCATTGTAATTTAATAAATAGCGCACAAAGAGGGATGTGGTTCCCTTCTCAAAACCCCTTCAGCTGTCAGTTTTCAAATGAGGCACCTCTAGATTTGACACCCAGGGAAGGAAAAGGGGGATTAGGGAAGGAAAAGCCCCAGGCCTTATTCATCCCCTTTTCTGTCTTCCACCCCCCAATAGCTTTCTCACCCTGAACGCCTTGAAGATTTCTTTGGGACCAAGGGGCCCCTTGTCTATCTAAGGGCGTAGAAATGATGTCACTCAGGTACCAATCAATGAGGATTGAAAGCAAATCCTAAACAGTTATCACTTGTGGTGTATTCGCTTGTCATTGAATGATCCTAATGCTGCATTCTCCTCAATTAACCAAATATAGTGTCATGATTGTTTATCACCAATCCACGTTGAAGAACACCCTAAAATACACACCTTCAAAATAGTTTCTGCTCTTCGGCAATCATGTCTGTTTTGCTTTTTAAGCACTGAGTTTACATCTATCCGACGCAGCACACCATGACCAGGGATTTTGGGCTGCCATGCTACCGAAGCATGACCACAAGGTTATGCTGGTTTTGACACCAGTGGAAGAACAGAATGAGTGACCAGCATAGCAATTCAGGATCAAGGCACTAATATGATTCTATAAATGGTCACTTACTCTCTTTTTGGACAACCTTTCTGTCTAAGTTGTGGCTTTGACTTTTTTTTTTTTAGCAAAAAATAAATGTATAGTTAATTAGTTAGTAACTCACATACTTTGTGGAAGTAGGAGTTGCGGCTCAAGAAATTCCTTTTCCTCTTCATTGTTGGAGTCCAACGTCATAACTAACTGCGGACCTGACGGTCAGTTGCGACCGTAATAAGGAAAAGTGGGATGGAAAATGGATGGATGGGCGGATGGATGGATGGGCTGGATGGGCTGTTCGAGTGCAGTTTGGACTTCAGGTGAAAAAATGTTAGTGTTGCAGCTCTTTGTATTGCATATTGCCACAAGCTACAGGACTCGGGTGAAACTACGTGGCTCAACGTGTCAGAATTTTTGGTCAAAGGAGTCACACAGACATGTTTGTGATTGCTCAGCCTTGGCAGAGGCCTGCGCTTGACTGACTGATCTTTTAGTTATTTCCTTTTGTGGTAACAATATAAGTTTGACACTGACCTCTGTGTTTGTATCTGTCTCCTGCAGGAAGGGCCTTACGTGAAGGGTCACCGAGCACTGACAATCTCCTTCCTCTGGGCTGCAATTAAGCACGGCTAGAGAGATTTTAGTGAGAAGTCCGACACGTCTGCACGCACTCTCGCCGCTCGCATTTACTCACACTACTTCTCTGGTAGATTTGCACAGATTTACAGCTGAAGAAGCGTCCATTCATAGGTAGCCAGGCCCTCGGAGCAGAATGAGGGAACCCTGGTCGTACCTGCTGTGCTTGTGCCTCCTGGTGAGCTCAGCGTCCTCACACAGTGCCAACAACCCCTTCGCGGGGCAGCAGACCCCGGCGGACCCTTGCTACGACGACACCGGTGCGGCCCGCCGCTGCATACCCGAGTTTATCAACGCCGCCTTCGGCAAAGAGGTGACAGTGTCCAGCGTGTGCGGCCGGCCGCCGTCCCGTTCGTGCAGCGTGTTGGAGCGCGGCGATGACCGGCCGTCGGTGCGGACGTGCCAAATCTGCGACGCCGCCGACCCCCGTCGCTCCCACCCGGCTTCCTACCTCACCGATCTCAACTCGGCTCACAACTTGACTTGCTGGCAGTCGGAGAACCTCAACACCTCTCCGTACAATGTGACTCTAACTCTTTCCCTAGGTAAAAAGTTTGAAATCACTTATGTAAGCTTGCAGTTCTGCTCACCCAGACCTGAGTCACTAGCCATCTACAAGAGCATGGACTACGGCAAAACATGGATGCCCTACCAGTTCTACTCATCACAATGTCGACGCGTGTACAATCGGCCCAACAAAGCCACTATTACAAAACAGAATGAACAGGAGGCTCTGTGTACTGACGGCCACACTGACCTCTACCCACTCTCTGGAGGACTCATTGCGTTCAGCACCTTAGATGGACGACCGTCCGGCAAAGACTTTGACAACAGCCCGGTCCTTCAGGACTGGGTGACCGTCACTGATATCCGTGTGGTCTTCAGTCGGCCCCAGCAGTCGCGGGAGCTGGGACTGCCTGCCGGGAGCAACGGCGGAGGAGGGAGGGACGAAGACCCCGTGCCGGTCACCTCCACTCTGCCGGTGTACTTTTACGCAGCGGGGGACTTCCAGGTAGGCGGAAGATGCAAGTGCAACGGCCACGGATCACGCTGCCTGAAAGACAAGGAGGCCAAGCTGGTTTGCGACTGCAAGCACAACACGGAAGGGCCCGAATGTGACCGCTGTAAGCCCTTTCACTACGACCGGCCGTGGCAGAGGGCCAGCGCCCGCGAGGCCAACGAGTGTCTGCGTAAGTACGTTTTTCTCTTTAGGTTTCAATGAACTAAAAACAAATAGTCAGCGAGATAATCGCTTGTACGTGAACACTCACAAACTCATGCGGACCAGTGTAAAGTGAATAAATATGCCCGAATGCAGTGGCTCCCAACTACTGTGGCGAAATCATCCAATTTGTCTGAAAATGTATTACTTTCAAATAACTTTTTTCATCTGTCTATGCCACCGACATATAGTGACAGTCTCAGCTCTAAGTAAGTCTTCAGATTTGTTTGCTTAGCATGTGCAATGCTAAGCAAACAAGCGATTAAAGTAAAGCCCTTCCCCATCATGCAAAGAGTACACTTTGGTATCCAAGTGGAAAGAACATTTTATAAGTCTGTTTCATACAGGGTGTCCATTGTCTCCTCACAATTAGATTTGAACAAAAACAAATGATAGGTCCAACCTCAAATATCTATCCATCCATCCACCATTATCAACACCGCTTAACCTGGTTAGACTTTCACTCTTGAGGTGACATACTGCCACACGGATCCCGCAGAGCGAGGAAAAGGTGGAGTTCGGTGAATTCTCAGACATTTCAAGCGTCCAAGAGAGTTTATAGCATTGTTCCCATGCTATTTTCAACACTTTAAATGAGTTGATAATGCATAAAAACAGCAGACAAAGTGAGGATAGATAAATACCATACCATTGACCATACTTGGACATACAGGGTTTCCGCCCGACAGCGATGATATATGAAAAAGGGATAGGTTTGTAATGGCGTGCAACGTCTAAATAACTTAGAAACAACAACAACAGAAAACAGCAGATGTGGTTATGTTTTTGCAGCTTTTGGTAGCTGCCTGTTTGAGCTGGTAAACGTGGCGACGTCTTTCAAAACGCAGAGAATCCATCACTCGCCTGCTTTTCCCATCAGGCATGCGAATTAAGTGCGCCTCTTCAGGGAAACGGTCATGTTTTCTGGAAATGTCTAAATAGTAGATGACAAGTACTCAGCTCACTGGCACTCAGCGACAGCTAAATCATCCAAGTCATCATGCGACTGAGCAGTGTTTACGCTCTGGAAGCTTGCCACGTCAAATTGTTATTCTTATTTATGTGCCAATGTCTGTTAATGTAATTGTATAGCCCTTATGCAATTATGTTGATACGCTTTTTCGATTGACTCGCTTTTTCATGTGTGTAAATTTCATATTAGATTCGTACACCTGTTTTAAATACAAACAGACATTCAGTGAAATTTAATTCAGGTCAATTTTGCCTGTCATAAAAATGTGGAAGCGTGGCAAAGTAATACCGAATTAGTAAGCGCTGTCCCCATTTTCACCTCTGCCTTCTGATGAAGTCAAATTGCAGCCAGAAAGTGTGTGTGGGGGTTGGTGGAATGAAGTAAAACATTTGCAAAACAGTGTATATTTTTTTTAACATGTTGTAATTGCTCAGTGAGCTGGCCTGAGATCATATTTAACAATGCCAGATCTGTTGAAGGGTGACCGGGAGTGACAAAACCAAAACCAAAGCGAAGAATCCAACTCTCATTCATGCTAGCAATACCTTACCCTCTGCACCTTCTCTTACTCAATACGTGTTCTTCTGCAACAATATCCTGTAAATCCCTCTGTGCTTTCTCCAACGTGCCTCTGCATACGCCCTCTTTTAAATGTCCCCGTAGCGCTTTCCGAAATGTTACACCCGCTTCCTGTAGGTCTCTTCTCTGTGGGATGTACAACGTATATATGTCAACTTTATTTCTGGTCCCGAACAGCCCCGCTGCACCGTCCAACTCCGATGACCTAATCCCGGTGTTGATCGCGGGCCAATTAAAGCTCGCTGCACGCTATACCTTCTTTCACCAGGACACGCCAGAAAGTCAGGCCCAGATGTGTGAAATGTGAGGTTCAAAACAGTTATTCGGCTAGGACCTGTTCCAAATGATCCTCAGGGAACTTTAAAAAACCTTTAGTGTGTACTATGTCATCCAAAAAGCCCCTATATGCCCCATGTTGATTTCTTTGTGTGTTGTTTTCTGCAGAAAAAAATGGCTGCAGTGTGATAACTGGAAAGTGTTTAAACAGGACAAATGTGTTAAAAGGGGGGGCAAGTTACAGAGCGGGGAAGTCCCTTAGGTGTCACTGGAACCCAAACTGGGGCCTGAGGGTGTTTTGAGTGGAAGGGAAGGTCTGAAGAGAGCAGGGCGTAGGGTTGTGATCATTTTGCAGGGTGCTGACATGGTTAAGCTGACGACGAGATGTTGTAGGATGTCATGGAATATGAGCAGGGCTCGTGTGTAGACAAATGAGCAATTCTCACTTTGCTGGGCACAAAAAACAATGTGTCGACCACATTTAAGTTCTCGCCTCCCTGGAAAAAAATGGCAACAAAAACTGCAATGTGTATTTTAACAAGACAACTAGCACTCTTTGATATTTTACTTTATACAAACATACAGTAATGACATATTTAAATAAAATGTACAGTATTAAACTGCTTTGCCACATTTTTTTACATTGTGCTGCTCTGACTGGCATGCATGCTTTGGCATACCCAATTAATTGTCGTAAAAAACATGGCCTGCTATGATGCTGTGATTGGCTCTTGGCCTTAAATAATGCTGGTGTGATGACTGACAGTTCCAATGTGGTCACCTTGCATTGTTAAGCATGACACCATTTTAAGTTACTCAGGAGTTGTTTAAAAAAATAAATAAAAAATCAATGTTATACAGTTTGGAGACAAACTAACTTCATGTGTGGGGATCATTTAAATGGATTGTTGGCTACTGTCTGCCCTGTAATGTTAAGAAAGCAAAACCTTACGATGATGTTTAGTTTTGCCTCGCAAGTAGAGTCTGGACTCTTCTTTAGACTCATTGGCTGCCTCTACTAGTTTCTGGATCCCCACGCTAGAGGTTAGCGAGAACAATCTGTTCGTATTGATGAAGACGTGATGGAAAAAGCTGCGATTTATCTGCAAAGTGGAGAAGGAGAGAATGAGGAAACAGATGCAACGGTTCTGTTTGGTTGCTGCTTGTGATTGAGTATTGTTGTTTTTGCTGGCATGGTCCACGCCGGAATGTAAATACAGTTTGTTGACTTTAAAATTAAGTCTGCTAAAAGAGACTGTATAGGATGAGAGGCCTCTTGTGGAGTCATGTGACACGGGCCCACGATGATTTATGGTCGCGTAGTTGCCTCCAGTGTTGGTGGCAGGCAGCAAATTATTCTCCAGTCCTTCCTCTACCTCATTTGGAGCACAGGAATTGCAGCTCAGGGATGCTCCACGGCCAGAGCCAGGCACCATCCATCGCTAATGGAGCTTAGCTTAGCCAGATCCCACTGTGTTACACTGGTATGCATTCATAGCACTAACGCTGCGGGTCATTTACAGGCTGCTTGAATCCGTGGGGTTTATTTTTCAAGATTGCAGGTGAGCTGAGGTTGGCAGTAGAGCAGAGGGCGTGACGCTGAATATTTTATTATAGTACATCTGAATTATTGCGCTTGGCAAGCCATCACCGATATGCTGGTCTGGTTTTGCGCACTTTCAAATCAAATCAGTCGAATAAATAAGTACTCAGTGCAGACACGCATTACACATGAATACATGTCATCACCTGAAGGAAATACCCTCTATTTTTTATACTGCTAAAAAAAAAAAGTTCGTACGGGTTATGGAATGGATTCTTAACTCACTTAAAATAGTGTGTTTTATTAAAGGAGAAGTAGAGAATATTTTGTTTGGTTTTGTTTGTTTTTTTAAACTAAGTCTATTTTGGGGTTGGCACAGTCAACAAGTGGTGAGCATGTCCTTCGATGTCATTGTGAGTGTGATTGGCTGTTTAATGCCCTGCGACTGGACGTCATCCCGGCGCCACACTCTCCAGGCAAGACTCATCTAGTCACGCTAACTCCAACTCACAATCGCTGTTACATAAGCGCAATAGTTGCATTAAGGGTTGATTTGTAGGTCATGCCTGGAGAATGAGACAATGACGTAATAATTTTATTTTTTTTAAAACGTGACTATTGTTGTGTGACCGTCTCGGAGGCTGAAAGGAATCAATAAGCAGAATCGTCAGGCAAGCGAACAAACAGTTCCTAGGACTCAACTAGCGTTGAAAAAGAAGTGGTTTTTGATTCCCATCCCTGTCCGCAACCCTAATGAGAATACGTGGTATTAAAAAATGGATAGATGGTACTATTTTGGGACCTTTTGGTGTGCTCAGCCTGAGCTTCTTTGGAAACTATTAGCAGGAATTAAGGAGACATTGACAGACAGGTTCCTGAGGGAAAAGCAGTATGATACAACAGAAGCGTTTGTGTGTGTTTGTGCAATCGAGAGATGAAGAGGCCAGCCAAGAGGAACCCAGCTCGGAATAATCTCAGATGTACACAGCGCTGTGGAAACCCCGAGGACCACATAGTCATTTCATCAGTCTCTGGCCTCTGACAAGGGGCAGATGGTTCTTTGATGCTGATTAGAATTTCAAAATAGGCCCTCCATCCTTTCACTGCGTTTTTTTGTTGGGTTTTTTTTTCCCCACTGCACTTCTACCAGCCGAGGGCAAGTCGAGGTCATTCTGTGTTCCACTTGTAGAGCACATTCGTCAAGACACTCATGATTTGAAAAATGACTTCACTGCACAAATGGAAGCGGAGCAAAAGTTAAAACATGTCACTTCATCTCCGTTGTAACACAAGGAAAGAGCACACTGCGTTGGATTCTCTTCAAATGGAACGTGCAATTTTCAAACGTCTGTCGCCTGAGGGCAACATGGTATAAAAGACTGATGAGATACCAAATTTAGAAGGGGAAGAGAGCAGGGCTGCTTTGATAGCACTGCCCCAATGTGTCATTATCCTACTTTCACTAATCGACTTGAAGACCCCACCCCCGTAACTCCCATGCCGCTGGAGGCTAACAAGAGCTCATCACATCAATTACTTACAGGACCAAACTCTAAAACGAGCAGGATTATGTATTTTTGTGCATTGAGGAGGTGCATGTTCGTGAAAAGAAACCAGTTGTGCTTTTGAATAATTAAACAGCCGAAGAATTTTGTTGTAAAATCAACCTTCCTGTGCAATTACGCCTACCCCACTAAAGAGAAACTTAAGCGCCTTTATTTGCACCAGCGGTTATCCCGCGCAATTGTGGTGTGCAGTTAGCTCGCTAGCTATGCTCGCACCTCGAAAAGGCATCTTCCCTTCAGATAATCCACTGGTGTGGCATCTTTTAGAGCGCCTCATTGTTGGCCACAAGTGCACGCATGTCACGCAGAGAAAGACGGCGGGGGATGATCATTATTATTTATTTATTTTAAAAAATATTTTTAGAGTCAAGCTGGACAGCCACCGGCACGGTGACTGACTGGTTAGCACATCTGTTTCACAGTTCTGGGGACCGGGGTTCAAATCCCGGCCCTGCCTGTGTGGAGTTGGCATGTTTTCCCCGTGCCTGGGTAGGTTTTCTCCGGGCACTCCGGTTTCCTCCCACATCCCCAAAACATGCGTGGTAGGTTGATTGATCGGTTCAGGGTTCTACCCCGCCTCCCGCCCGAAGAAAGCTGGGATAGGCTCCAGCAGCCCGCAACCCTAGTGAGGATAAGCGGTAAAAGAAAATGGATGGATGGATGGAAGCTTGACAGCCAGCGTGTGGAACAGGGCTTCGGGCTGGCGTTGCCGCTTTAGAGTGCCTCATTGTCAGCCGTGAGTGCACGCATGTCGTCACAGAGAGAAGACGGAATAGCAAAGGTGGGAACGGGACAAAAAGCCCAACATGACACCCAGGTTGCAGCAGTTGTATTTGATTGACAGTTGAGCGGGGCATGGTTTCAGCAGACACGGCCACAGCAGTTGAGAGTGGCGCTATCGAATTGAAGCCTTTTAATATATTTGGTGACTTAATCATTTAAATTTGGCAGGGTTGTTAACAACACTCTTTGTGGTGTGTCAAATTTAAAAGACATTTATTTTCACTTTCAGGGACTTTAAAATAGCCAAAAACCAAAGGGCATATTTTTTTTCCTGTTTTTACTTAAAAAATTACTTTGCCAGCAGTGATGTCGCTTTACTGGTTAAGGCAAGGTTTGACCTGTTTGATTGACAGTCTTCCCATCAAGTAATTATAACGGGGTGAAGTAATGTTAATTGTCTTAATATGTGGTGCCCACACTGCTCTATCAAGTCACACGCCCACACCTGGTAGCAATCAACCTGACTTTCCCACCAGTGGCTTTTTCTATCAACTACCCCCTTCGGCTGAAATCAGACCCGCTTGCTTTTGTCGTTGAAATCTTGCAGTTTTTCTTCTTTTCAATATTGTTGCAAGCCTGCGGGCTCTGTTAACTGAGGAACGATGCGGTTTCCAGCCAACACGCTCGTGTTGTTGGTGGCTGCGAGAATTGAGGCTGTTAAGAGAGAACATGAGTGCAGGACTGTTCCATGAACTCTTCTGTCTTTACTTTTAATGAAATTGTGTCTGCCTGTTTGCGACTGAGACATCAAGCCCCTCTGTATTAATGTGCTTCAATTGTTTTTGACACATTGAGTGTATTTGTCTGTTGGTGTACAGCATGTGACTACAATTGTGGAAGTTGCATGAACACAAGTATGGGACGGTGTGTACTGTGTAGATCAACCAATTCTTGTCCTCTGTACAGAGCAGCTAAAGGTCCAATTTGTGAGGAGGCTATACCTCATATCTTGTATTGTATGAGTCGCTCCACATAGACTGCACCTTACCAGAAGTGGGACAAAGGCACATATGTGCAAGTCATAAGTCTCAAGTCTTAACCTTCAAGTTTCAAGCAAGTTCTAAACTATGCGGCAAAATTCAAGCAATTCAAGTTGAGTGAGTCAAGTCGGTTTTTTGGGGGGGAATAAGCGAGTCGTCATACAATCTTGCTCACTCACAACATACGGTATATTTGCACCAGAGCCACTTTGCACTCAGTAGCTGGACTCACAGTATGTTAGTTAGCTGCACTAGCAAATTCCAAATCCAATTGAAAATCAATCCAGGGACAGAAAAAATAAATAAAATGGCATTGAAAAAACAAAACAAAACTGTCAGTATGGAAACACATTTATAGACTTGCATTTGCATACCAGAACACGTGGTGACACTATAAGATCATCAGGCCATTTTAGTCCACAGAAAGAAAGAAAACAAAACTGTACAAATCTCTCATTACATAATTATTTGAATAATGTATTCAAGTACACGGGTTTTCTATATTTTGATCAGCGTTAGGCTATCCAAAACACTGATGTTTGTGTATCATGTGTTTCATGTCATTTGACCCTCCCCCCGCCCGTCCATGGATACATTTCCAATACATTCATATTTAGTGTGTGTGCGTGCGTGCTTGTGTGTGTTTCACCACACTGTGCCGATGCCATGGCTCCAACAAGGAGGTAATTAACCGGGTGTTCCCCCTGGTGTCCTGAGCAGGTGGCTGGAGCAGCCAGGCGCAGTTCACATATACACGCACATGCACATGCACACGCATGCACACACAACGAAAGCCAGTTTGGCCAGCCAGAGCGACATAGGGTGTGCTGCAGCATGTCTGGATCACAGCCCGGGCCTAGAAGGGAAAGATGGCGGTCAGAGAGTGGCCCTCCACTCTTCGAGGACCAATATGAGTCATTGGATTTTGGGGGGAGTTCCACATGCGTCCAAAATCAATTGGCTGTGCATACCACCTTGGCTTTGGTTGAGGTGAAGGAAAAATGAGGTTGGATTTATCCCTAACATATGGGCAGGGAAGAGCGCGGCTGTCTGGTCCACAAACACACTTGCGTTTTATTTGTTGAGAGTTGTCGTCAACAGGCCGATTTGTCACATAGAATCCCTGACAGAAGACTTTGTGAGCTGGAAAAAAAAGAAAACTGCGCTGTTCTTGAGTCAATATGTTACCTGGCGTGTTCCCTCTATTTAAAGCGCTTTCTCGATCGTTAACTCAGTAACATGTGCGGAGGAGGATGTTGGCTTCCTGTTGACTGAAGCAGTAAATCTGTCACACAATAACTCCAATTTGTTGCTCTTTATCTTAATGACATATAGTTATTTTCTTCTCACGTACTAAAAATGATTTGTCGTCGGTCTGTTTGCCAACCACAGCTTGTTTGTTGTGTGATTTCCTAGACAACATGCGGGGCATTTTTTACACTTCTCAACATTGGGCTTCATGCAAGAGGATCTTTATATATATATAGATATATAGATAGATAGATATATATTTGCTACATTTGGAAAATATGTAAGCTTTATACAATGAAACGTGGTCTTCCAAAAGCTTAAGTTAGGTGTCAGGGTTGTCCAAGTTTCAGGTTGGGGGGTGTCCGTGTGTATTTTTGTGCTAGTCAAAAACAAGTTTCCAGGATCCTTTGACAACTCCAGCTCAGGAGGTGAATTGTACAACAGAGGTGCCTTGAGGTACGAGTGACACAAGATTTGTGGGGTTTTTTTGGTGGCAGTGACTTGTCTCACTTCACAACAAGCGGCAGTTTGGCAGATTTAATTAGTAAATATTCTTCCAAAAAGAGTTTTCAAGCCACTCTCAGCGGAAGGTTACTGTCAAACTAAACATAAAACAAAGAGAATTACTCATTTCGTATTTCAAACAAACACACAGCCTCCACTAGCTTGATGCTAACATAGAATGGGGAAACTCCATAGCCACATGCTAACAATCAGCATCTATATTGAATTGTCACCCTTTAAGTAAACTATATCTGAACACAAATGGTTCATCAATACATGTAGACACAGGTGGCCAAGGCGCACACACCAGAATGAGCAGTACAATGTGCAATTAAGGATAAAGTGTGACTAAAACAAAGTCAATTTAATGATGTCATTACTGTGTTTTTATGAAGTATAATATTGTGGAGTGCTAATTTTCTCATTAAAACACATTATAAAGTGTTTTTTGGGGGGTGGGGGGGGTGGATTAATGGCATTTCCATTCATTTCAACGGGGAACGATTGTTTGAGGTATGTGTCTTGAGTTGCGAGCGTGTTCAAGTAACAAATTAAACTTGTATCTCAAGGCACCAATGTACATCACACGCAGTCAATGTTTTTGCATTATTACAGTCTTATAATTCTGCAAATAAGCTGTGACAAGCATCCCCGGCAACATATGTTAAAACACTCAAAAGGTTGGATTCATTACAATCTCCACATTTGAACGTGCCTCTCTGTTGGACGATACTGTTGCTTCACAGCAGTAAATCAACAAGATGCCGTAAGACGGCCGTCAGTCCTTCAGCTGCGCCCAAAACGTAATCCATCACTTTCATGTTCTACGACAAGGTGTTAATGGTCCCACATGCTCGCAGCTGTATGTGTATTTGAGATGGCAAAAACAGAATCCTACCGTGTTTTCTTCGTCGTTGCATGCATGATCGACATTCACATTCTCCACTTGCCTTATGGCCTCGATCGTGTTGGACGGAGCACCCCCAGGATCAGCAGCAGCAACTTGGCGCAATCCGTACCACCTCAGAATTGATTAATATTTGAGACTCTATTTGATTCGCGTCTGAATTCCAAACAAATTGGGCGGCATAGTAACCAGATGGAATTGGGAAACAGTCTGGGAATGTGCTTCCCCCTCCTTTTTTTCCAGGATCTGGGTTCGGGAAAAAACACAGCCGCATTTCCCTAGCCTGGTGACAGATTTCCTTTTCGAAGTGTGGATATCATGTACAGCTCTCGTGATTGCAGCAACACTATTTAGTAATTGTACCTTTAAAATAACAGCTTAAAAAACACTTTGATGGAACATTGGCTTGTTGTCTGGAGAATGGATTCGCTGACATTGCCATGGCAACCCTAGATCGGCATTTCCTCACCTATATTAAGCCAAAGCACATATTTTAAATTCGAAAAATCTCACGTCATACCACAAAACAAAATGTCACAAAAATTATACAATGGTACCCCCACTTACGAGTTTTTTAAGAGACGAGCCGTCGGTCAGCTGAAATATTCACAGGCATATATTATTTATCCTCTGTGAAAAAACATTAATATCACTGCAGCGTACTAAGCAGTTCTGACCGTCTTCTTATAGGAAGATAAACAAAGATGCAGTACATTATTTGTAGTAAATAAATCATAGCCTTTGGACCAATGAAGGGAAACATGATCATTGCGAACTTGATTACTTACTAAAATGATCGAAAGACGATAAATACATGATGTTATAACGCACAAATGTATATTTACCTTGTCAGGAGCTGATGTTTCAATGCGAATGTGTTCTGTTAATTTGAAGCATATACATCCATTGGCTTGGCATGAAGTTATGACAGTGGATTTATAGTAAAGTACAGACACTAAGGGGAGCCAAAGAACATAAAAAAACAAAAACAATTATTCCTTAGAGCTACTTTACCTCACTCAGGTCCTAAATCTAACTCTGCAACATAAACAAGACTAGCAGGCTTCGTAATAGGCTTTAATCTGAAATGTAAGACGAACCTTTTAAAGTTAGGAAGGCAACCTCAGTGATCCAGTCAGATTTTCAGTTTTAACTGAAAGAGCGCCTCACGTCTCATGTCCCATTATATCCTGGCTCACCTCATCTAGTAGCTCAAACGTCTTCCTTTATCTGAACCCGTTTTCCTTTAATAGGCCTTGGGAGCCTTTACTCATCAGTGACTCGCGGGATTAACGTGTCTCTTCTGCAGTGATTAATAACTTTTGGACCGAAGGAAGCCGGATTCATAAATTATGAAAGGGAGAAATGAGCGCTGCAAATATTATTTTGATGGATGAGGTCCAGAGCTGCAGCCAAGCTCGGAGCAGTAATTTAGTTGTAAACACTGACTCTTCCGAAAGCCTTCCTCACTTATACATAGTGGGGATGTAAGCATATATGAACAATATATCGTATAACGCGTCCAGAAATTCTTTTGACTTTTTCCACATATCTCAACTGTACGGAAGTAAATCTGAATGGTTTTGTCCAATTTATCGCTGTCATCTACTTACAACCTCATTAACCTGCTGTCCGTCTGCAGCGTGTAACTGCAATCTGCACGCCCGCCGCTGTCGCTTCAACATGGAGCTGTACAAGCTCTCCGGGAGGAAGAGCGGCGGCGTTTGCATGAACTGCCGCCACAACACCGCCGGCCGCCACTGCCACTACTGCAAGGAGGGCTTTTATCGAGACATGGCGCGAGCCATCACTCACCGCAGGGCTTGCAAAGGTAAGCCCTCCCATTATGCGCTGCATTAGCGTGGATTTGCTTGTGGCTGACAGGAATGTGTGATACTGTGGAGAATTGGTGTAATGTCTTTCTATTTTCAATTAGCAATCAAAAATGAAAAAGTGATTGTTTGTTTTTTTAAAGGCAAAACATATCACTACATAAACTTGCTGCTGCACCAAAGTGTCACTGGTTAGCCTCAATGCTACCAGAAACATAGTTTTGAGATGTGTTCCCCCTGTGAACATTGTTCCCTCATCTTTCATTTCCCGCAATATCTGGCTTTAACATTCTCTCTCTCACACACACACACACTCAATCCTCGTGACTGTGTAATTGTGTTTTATCAAAGCGAAGTAATGAGGACGTAAACAATGTATCGCCCTCTTTTTTTTTTCTTCCCATCTGTCCCAGATGTGACGGATATTAAAGCCTAAAACACTGAACGTCTTGCTCCATGACTGATCACAGCAATACCTCATACCCTTGCTTGCCCCCCTTGCTCCAATTTGAGTGTAAAACCTCTGTCTTTTCCCCTCGGCTGACCGTATTTTATTTTCTCCTATTGCCATATGTCTGGGTAAAATAGAGGTGAAAGGTGCGGTATGCTTGAGTGGGGTGAGTGTCACATCTGAAGTGGAATTACGACAATAAAGTACAGGTGTCTCCAAAATGGGGGGGGGGGCTAAAGAGGCAGCGTCTGTTACTAATCAGACCTGCTTTGTAAATGAGCGTCTATAACCGATTTGAGTGGGGGGATTAACCCACTGACAAACCAATTCTTGCCTCCGTCGCCACAATTTACCTCCCACGAACACATACTACCCAAATCAACCTACAGAGGATCCTGTAGCACTGATGGATTCCTGTCGTGGATTTAAAAAATGTCAGCAATGTGAAAGAAAAATCCCAATCAAGCCCAGCTGCTTCAAAACGAGGTCTTAAAAATACAAAAGAGTTATGTGTGAATCCAAGCCTTTGGCATACAGCTGTCATTCTATTGGCCACAAGAAACAATTAATAAAAGACAAATGTCTGTGTGAAGAACCACACAGGCAATAAAACCACATTGGTCACAATTATCTGTAACATCAGTCTTGATATACAATATGCTGTCAGAGATCACTGTGGGAAGAAATCTCATTCTTCAAGGCCTGTTGGGCAATAATGTCAGCATTTCTAACGAAGTTTCATTGAGTAGATTTTGTGTAGTTGAAGTGAAGTTTTGTCAATGTACCAACTCCGAGGTGGGTGGCTATACTGGAATTCAATTCATCAATCACAAAATTGCAGAAACCTGCGTGACATTCGCCAATGAGCTGTACCTGCAAAAGAGGAAATAACTGTCTGCAACGTTCCAAACAAACCTTGGAAGGTGATCAGACAAACGGTCAAATATATTACAGGTCAATCTGATCAATAAACTGCAGAGCCTAGCCCGACAAACCATGATATACTGAAGAAAGACAACCTTTCCTGTCATAGCCTGTGTTTTAGTTTCGAGGATATTTAGTTTTGTTTCATGTTTTCCGGTGTCCCATCTTGTTCATGTCTTGTGTGCTCGTTTGGTTATTGTCTCCAACTTCTCGTCAGCCCTCTACCTTGTGTCAACCAATCAGCTGCCTCCAGCCACTCGTGCCTTGTCCAGGTGTTCCTCATTGTCTCGTCAGTTTTCTTGTATTTAGTTCCCTGGTTCCTTTCAGTCCTTGTGGGTTCATTGTCATATGTCGATTGGCATCTGTTGTCATGTCTCCTTAGACCCATCATGTTTCTGTAGCGGTTAGTTCTTTGTTCTCTGGTGTTTCTTTGTTACTTTGTGTTTAGATTTTGGACTTTTTTTAATTTCACTTTTTGCCTCGATGCTCCTTGGTTGCCTTTTTTGATTTTATAACTAAATCCTTTTTTGAGATGCTTCCCTGCACTTTTTTCCCTCAACCTTTTTGCCTCCAACACCTCGAAGACCTAATACTGACACTTTTCATCGAAGAAAAGCCTTTTTAACATATTTTATGCAATCACATGCCTCACTTCGGACTGGAAGGAACATTCTTCCGCTTTGTGGTCTGCAGTTCAGGCATTGTAACAGAGTTGTTTACGGGAAATGTATCAAAGTAAAAATTGCCAGAAATCTAAATAACAAAGTAAAGTATAGATACGTGAAAATTATACTAAGTTATATTACAAGATTGGTTTTGTTTAAGTGACGTCTAAACCACAGTCCATCTCCATCCCCTTGATCCAAATAGCTACAACCGGTGGAAGGTGTATTTGCGATGGATGTACTCCATTTTACATACTCTACATCAACAGTATCCTCCAGGTGTCTTGAAACGTTTCTTGGTTGGTTGTGCATTTAAAGTTTACCCGCCATCCTCGTATAACACTTAGAAGCCCCGTTTTGAGTTTTTTTTCTTCATTCCCGATGGACATGTCCTGTGAAACCATTCAAGCATTGCATTGTCGGGATGAAGTCGT
Organism: Phyllopteryx taeniolatus; assembly: GCF_024500385.1. NCBI lineage: Eukaryota > Metazoa > Chordata > Actinopteri > Syngnathiformes > Syngnathidae > Phyllopteryx > Phyllopteryx taeniolatus. Next base: position 12,424,560 of record NC_084520.1, on the reverse strand, counting down.
AAAACAAGAAGAGTGGCGAGAGCGTCTTAATGTGGCCCGTAACAGAGGACAAACATCCACTATTTGCACACGAGGGGCTCTGATCAGATAAACAAATGCCCGTTAAAAGGACTACAAATCCCAAGGCAATGTCTGTCACAGCTGCATTTGCACAGGCTTGAAAAGTCATCAGCATCTGAGGACTTTTTACTGCTTTTTAACTGGCCCGAGCCCCCCCCCCCCCCCCCCCCCCCCCCGCTCATAAAACTTCAGGGGAAAAAAATGTTTGAGGAGAAAGGGAGGGGGCAGAGTTTGACACCCCCACCCCCACCGTCCTGATCACCCTTACGACCTGCTCATATTTGCCAGGTTGTTTACTGAACACGGTGGACAAAGACTATAAACTCTGATGTCTTAACAATCTGAGTTTGTTTTGTTTAGAAGGTCTGCTCTCACTCATGTTCTTGTTCCTCCTCTAACTGGACGACTTGATGCTGTTCACTCACCAGCCAGCAAGTAGTGACGTCCATTTGCCACTCTTGCGTCCTGGCGGGCCCACAGACCCCAAACACCACATCAAATCGAAGGGTGTCTGCCGATTTAACGCAGGCGAAATCATTCCATAGGGTCAATCCAAGAAGGATTAGCTGTCGAATTCTTGATCAAGAACTTCAAAGATTCTTTATCATATGACAAATGATAAGTCACAGGCTCTTTTTAAATGATGTTCATATTCATAGCTATGTGTAAGTGGTCCAATCTGCTGGATTTCATTACCACAAATGAGGGCAGAACTCCAGGAATGCCAGAAATGTTGCTGCACCTGGTGATGTTGCCTCTGGCCGATGAATTAGGAGACACGGTTGGCACGGAGTGGCAAGGACCATCTTTTCTTTACAGCAGAAAGTCTTCCTGACTTGACCCTTGTGTCATGCGCCACCATATTTCTCTGCGGGTCAGTCGCTTAACCCATGCCATCAAAGCCCGACTGTTCCGGGTGAGCCGACGTGACCTGAATGGCGGGGATTTTGCACGGACTCTGAGGGCGTCAGATTTACGTCCGCTTCAAACGGACCACGAGCGCTTTGACACCTGTGGACTGGACTGGCCTTGCCCAGAAAAGGAGAGCGCATTTCTGAGGATCTAAGCTGTAGTTAATCCTCCACTGGCAGATCTTTCTTGGGTCAGTTTCAGCCTTTTAAAAGCTCCAGCCAACAGGTGGGCCCTCGTACGCCGCTCTGCTCTAGTGGCTCAAAAATGTCCGGTGCAAATAAACACATTCACACTTCCATCAAGTCACGGAAAGAAAGCGTGACGTGTTAGCAGCTGCCTGGCAAGCCTCGGAAAAAAAGTGGAGGGTTCCAGGGTTTTCTATGTCTGAGTCATTTTGTCTTTTCTAATCTTTTCTTGGTAAGGTCGACCTTTTCTAACTGTTCTGTTTGACAATAAGAGGTATGGCACACTCGTTATTAGGACTAGAAAGAAAAAGCAGGGACTAAAAGTGAAAGCCAAGGCAGTCAGTCAATCCCCACTTGGAATTCAAATGCTGTGTTTTTGTCATTGGTAAATAATCCATTTGATTGACTACAAATAAATAGTTTGCTCAATTTGGATCATTGTAAAGTCACATAATTGCACAAAAAATATTTAACTTTGTGGTCTGGTGGGACCAAAGAAGATCCCATAAAATGTTCTTTTTGCTTCTGTTAACATTGTGCCATTTCTTTAATATTTCCAAACTTAACGTGTAAATCTTAAAAATACAAGCAAATGCTAGAGGGTTCAGAATAGGATGGTTCACCTTTGGGCTTGGGGTTTACTTGGTGGTACATTATTTCAGTTGTCTTTCTTGCCCAAACATTTATAGGGCTTTAAAGCCAACCCAACATGGGTGCAGTTGGTTTACAAAGCACTCAATCAAAATGATCGCAGAAGGTTTAGATTCACTGTTGTTTACTCTTCTGAACACACCGGAAGTTCTCTTTGGAAGTCGCTCTGTCTCTCCCTCTCTTTCTCATCCTGAAATTCGCTGGTTCCATCCTGCATTCACCGCGATCCCTATGAACCGAGTGAACATCCTGTGTAACTAACTATAAGTGAATTGGACAAACATGTATTTAATAGCTCTTTAAACCAAAACCCATGTGAGAACAAGCTTACCAAGAGTTTTTGCTTGTTTATGTTGGCATTCGCCCAGGGTTTGCAACACTTTCGAGAAGTGATGTGTCACCAGACAGGCTCCAGAACAATCATCCCAGATGCAGACTGAGTCGCCTTACCCTTTTGCACTTATTTTTTACCTACCCTCTCACTTTGTTTGCTTTTTTTAAGTCAGGTTGATCTGCCGCGGCCACATGCTAGGACATTAGTTCGCTTCACAAATATGAATTAGTTTTCGAATCAGATGAGAAATGTGGAAGGATTGGACTGACAAAAAAAGTGGGTGGAATATTACAAATAAAGAATTTCGGTGCAGAATAATGTGCTCTTCAGGATTCACACGTGATACCTCTCTGACAGTGTCAGTGTCGCCTGAGCATTATCGTTAAGGAACGCGGCTATTTTTCATCTCGAATTGCATCTGAATATGTATGTGGGTGCTAGAAAGAATATAGGTGGCATCCAGTATGTGTTTCAGAAATCAATTCTAACTTCATTATCTCTGTTCTCCCAATTATCCCAACCAAATTACCCCCCACCCCCTCAGCCTGTGACTGCCACCCTGTGGGAGCAGCGGGTAAGACGTGCAACCAGACCACAGGTCAGTGCCCCTGCAAGGACGGCGTCACCGGCATCACCTGCAATCGCTGCGCCAAAGGCTACCAGCAGAGCCGATCCCCCGTCGCCCCCTGCATCAGTGAGTAAATGCACAAACGCGCTCGGCCCGCTAGTGGTTCAATTTCAGCTCGGAGCACATTATCTAATAAAAGATGCAATAGCCAGGAAAAGTTGTAACCTAAAGTAAAAGCAGCATTCGCTAAAGTCACGGATATTAGCGGACTTAATTTAAAGCACACGTCTCAAGTAGCCTCAAGTCACTTTTGGGCTTCTTACCGGCCAAGCCAATGTACATGTGTCTTGTGGGATTGGGCAGCCGCAGAAAATGCCACGATAATTTCATAAAGGAAAGACCAAAACATATGTGAGGATGTGCGCCAAGCTGATGCAAAGTCGTGATAAAGCGCAACGTGATCGTGGCTGAGAGCTCACTGAAAACTTCAAGTGAAGAGAGTCGTTTTTCAGGTGGAGAACTCTACAAAACGCAACATTGTGTGGTGGTTTTCCAGCTACATGGAAACATATTACTACAGTATTGCCTAGAGCAGGCATGCCCAAAGTCCGGCCCGCGGGCCAAATCCGGCCCGTGTCCAAATTTCCTCCGGCCCGAAGCATCATGTCATAAAATCAATAATATGTGGCCCTCCAGCACAGTTTACCTCAGTAAACAATACACACATACCAAAAAAAAGTCGTTTTATTTTGCCCATTTCTAAAATGGCAACTGAAACTAAAAAGAGGAAAGTTGACATCGAGGGCCGCCGTGTCCAGGAGGAGTGGATTTTTTCACTGACATACGAAACAACTGTGTCTGCCTAATTTGCCAAGTGACTGTGGCTGTTTTCAAAGAATTTAATATTAAGACGAAACATGCTAACTACGACAAGCTAACGCCGAACGAACGCGCCAAAAAACTGAAGCCACTGGATTTGGATGTGTTTTGATAGCACAGCAGCGCTTTTTCACAAGAGCCCGTGACTCAAATGAAAAGTCTACAAAGGCGAGCTACAAGTCTCAATGAATTGATTTTCTTGTGATGATCAAACCACATTTTTGGCAAATTTCTGTCATCTGATGTGACTATAGTATAGTCACATCAGATGACAGAAATTAGTACAGTCACTATACTATTCTTTGTCAAAATGCACTGGGATGTGATTTGTTAAAACAAAATCAATAAAGAAAAATGTCAGTCAACTTTCATAAAATAGTTCATTTGTATTTAATTTGTTATTATTTTAACCTTTAACTATCCTGGTAATGCAATCGAAAACAGATTCTCATTTGAAATATCAACCTAGCTGCAGACAGCACAGTGATATAGTTACATATTTACATGTTCATTTACAATGGTAATAGTTCGAGGAATGTCAGGCCGAATGATCGGCCCCCATATATTTTCATCTGACCAAATCTGGCCCTCTTTGCAAAAAGTTTGGACACGCCTGGCCTAGAGGCTTCTTCCGCCATTTTTCCTAGGATTGCTGCATGACAATATGAAAAGCCAATCAAGGTTAACAGGCTAATTTCTTACACAGGTTCAGTTGCTTAAGTTAGTTGATGATGGCAAGCCACTTCCGGTTTCAGGAGGATAGCAGTATCGTACCACTTTTGATTCTGGGGCTGTGCAAACTTAATGATGACATTCCTACATTCTGAAATTATGTACAGTGAACACTTGCTATTCTCAGGAGGTAGGGACCAAGACAAAAATAAAAATGTTCTCACCATTACGCTGAATGTAGTTGGGTAATTAGCGAAAGCCTTGCACTTGTTTCTCTTCAGAAAACCGGCCCACCAAATGTCTTCCTTCAGTCTGCACTCTGGTGGTTATGCCACAAAATTCTCGAGAATTTTGTGGTGAAGGGCAAGCAGACTGTACCAGGCGCACAAACTCTCTTAGAAACGACCTTTGTCGATGCAACATCACGCTGCGCCATGCCGCACGGCGCCACGTGGTGCCACATGGTGCAGTGTTGTTTCTCTCGCATTGCAGCTCCGGAGCAGATGGCCAACAGGCGAGGAGAAAGAACTATGATCATGGATGGCAGACCCCGACCATTTGTGTGCCACTGAACCGTCCAGGGACCAAAAGGAACTGTTTGTATGCGTGTGTATTAGGCACATGCATAAATTTAGGCTTATTGAAAACTTTGTGTGTGACAATATGGCCTCATGGGGAGCATCTTTGCTCCTGTTGAGCCCCAAAACAGAAGACGAGGTTGTTAAGCAGCCAATTAGTATTTTAGATGGCAGCATCGCTGATCACACTGATCCTCTCATTGTGTTTCACAAGATGTGGTGGAGTCAAATTAGCCACCAGAAATCCCCCCCCCGCCCCCCCTCATTCCCCCCACCACCACCTCCTTTTTAATATGCTGTAATGACCTTATTTGCTGTCATCCATGATTTTAATACTGATTTATAACAGTTCCTTGTGAGTCAAAACGGCCTTCGAAGAGCAACATGTGACACTGGCTTGGTTTGGAGCGTCTAATCACATCCAATCAAACGTCCGCAGCTAAAGAACTGTTTACAGTTGTTGTTAGTCGTTATTTTGGAATGTTGCATATAATTGGAAGAGGTCCTCGAGGGGTTCCATGAGGCTCTTTTGGGAGAGCCAGAGGACTGGAAGGGTGGGGGGGGGGGGGGGGGATTGAGGGCTGCATCTGTCTCAAGTTGATCCAAAACCAAATTGCCTCCTTGCCATCTGTCCATCTGTCTGTGCATGCTTGTGGTAGATTACACGATGTTGACTTTGCCAAACAACAGAAGAAGATGAGCTGTACCAAATATGGGATTTTACATGATCTGGATTGGATTCTTTTTGTCACATCTATTTTTTTACTGTTCTTTGTACGTCAAAGGAGCAAAACCATGCCATCGGTTCATTGTTACAATGCAGTTTCTTTAAACCTGTTTCCCTTTCATCGTCTTGGTTAATCTGTGTATTTTTATGTTTTGACCAGACTTGGATAGTCTCTCTTCCCGCCTCATACAATCAGGGTCCACAATATTAAGTACACCTGCACTGTTGTACGAGACCCAGCTATATCAATACTTCTGCCTTGAAGATAACTTTGCAAAGTTTACATCAGTGATTCCCAACCAGTGTCGCACCACATTAGTGTGCTGCGGTCTGAAATTATGATTTATTTTGTGCAAATATTCTATCTATCTATGACAGTCACATATCGTGACAGGCAGGATTATTAAATGCTTTACCATGTCAATCTGCTCAGGGGCTTCAGAATCAGGAGTCCTGTTCCACGTAACTTAAACTGTCAGTTAACTAAGATTGGGCCTAAACAATTAGATTTCAAATTTGTCATCATTCATCAGTATTTTTCTGTCTTCTGATTGGTCGATCAGAGCAAATCTTGTTACAGCCAACTTTGACAAGGAATGCACGTTTGTAGCAATCTGCACACATTAATACATTTAATAGTCAGCATCTCTAGGGGATATGATGTATTTTATTTCATCGTTTTGTTTTATCATGTTATTAAATTATTGATTCTGAACTGCTCCAGCTGACGTACATATCTTCAATCTCACCTGGTAATGTCATTCTGTTTGCCTGCTGACTGACAGCATCACTGAAAGGTGAGGATTTATGTTTCAGCAGAGAACCAAACGTTTTCCTTGTCTGTTTCAGAGATCCCCGTGGCGAACCCCACAGCTGTGGTGAGCAGCACAGAGGAGCCAGCAGGTTGGTGTACACTCGGTTGCACCCCGCCCCTCCACTACTTCACGAGAGGAACAAAATATATATATATTTTTTTCATATTTCTGGGCTCCAGTTTGAAGGTGTGGAATAAATATTAATGGAGGGTGGGGCGCCTCCTTTTTGAAGTGATTTGGCCCAGACAATTTTTTTCCCCCCTTTGTCTCGAAATCCCCAAGTCCTCGGCCAAGTTTCTTTGACCTCGAGCCCGGAGGCGCTCAAAGCATCGCCGCAGCTCCAATGACAAGGCCGGCCAACAAGCAGCAGAGGTGATTGGTTACAGCGTACGTGGTAGATAAAGTGGAAGGAAGCGTTTTGAGGCGTGAAAAGACTTTTGGCAACCGACTTGGGAGGAAATTGGTTCAGTTTCTCCCTTGAACCCCCCAAATTCTCCGCTCGAATACCCTTATTTTCCCTTCTTGATTCATGTTGATTTGGAAATGTTATTGATTTAATGGGCATAGGTTCCAATGTGGAAGGTTTTGTTTTTTCTTCTTCCTCAGTTTTCATTGAAAACGAGCAGTGGTACAAATCAATATTGGATACATCTTGTCATTCCATAAAAGACAACAACATGCTCTTGTCTAACAGTTCAAAAGGTTGATGATGATTTGTAATAAAAATACAGTGCAATCTCTGAGATCAAACTAAATACATTCTACTCACTGTGAGTCCTTATACAATGATGCATTAATTACTGTAGATATGACAAACAGATATAAAGTGATGCAAGAGTCATCAAGTCAGAGTCTCAGGGCTAGTTTACAAATGTGGATGCGGATCTACTCACTGGGCGCATCCAGGATTGTATCTGCCAAAACGAGCAAAATTGTCACGCAGTTCATTTTGTGTGTTCTTGAAGGAGTATATGCAAATAGTGAATTTAGCACGCGCAATGGGATTTATAAAACCTAAGACGAATTGCGCTGGCTGATTTTGCGTCTTTAGATACCGTGACTGAAAGGCGGTTGCAAACCAGCATGCTAAGCGATGTCAAATGCAAAATGGGAGACGGCACGAAGACCTTTTCAGTAAATATTTTTCAAATGCCAGAAACAAAAATATTCAGAACATATCGTCTATTAAGCAATGCATTTTGGAGCTTTTCAAAGGGCAAACTTGGAGCTAGTCACAAGAAGGAGTCATGCCATATCCCCTATGACAAAACTCCTTTCAACTCTGACTTTCTTTGTATCTGGGTCATTTCAGCACACTGACACCATTGGTGCTGGCCTTTTCCCAGAACAGTTTTTTCAGCATACTGTCCTAACTTTTAAATGCAATGTTATACAGGATTGGTTGAGGACTCTGATTGCCCTTTGGTGTGAATGTGTGCGCGAATGGTTGTTTGTTTATATGTGCCCTGCGATTGGCTGGCGACCGGTTCAGGGTGTACCCCGCCTCTCGCCCAAAGATAGCTGCGATAGGCTCTAGCACGCCCGCGACCCTAGTGAGAATAAGCGGTACAGAAAATGGATGGTTATACAGGATGGGCACTCGGGACGACATTTGCGGTGCTGTACCAAATTTTCTAAAGTGAAAACCATCAGAGCTACCGAAAGCGTAAAACCCTCTTTTACAGGCAGATGTCTCCACTACTTTTACATCTGTTGCTAACAGCATGTGCAAACTGCTCCAGAGAGTGAACATGCAATTTAGCGCTTGCTATTTGGGATCTTATCAAATAAGGCCTTAAGAGTTCTAACCGAAATAACTATGTGCTTCCATAACTGAATTGGAAACTGTAATCTCAAATGAACTGTAGAAAAACAACAATCACACAATAACATTGCATTGCTGTCTTCAGTCTCCTACATGGCCTACAGTCTCAGTATAAATTGCCATTGATTTTTCAGGATGTTCTTAAATAAGTTTTCATTTCCCCTTGAGTTTTTCAACATATCACAATTGAGCAATCAAAGTCTTTTGTGTTGTTTGCTGCCTCCCTGGGAAAATGTTCAAAATCCCATAGGCAATTCTCCTCAGGCACTCGAAAATACGCCATCCGTGTCTTTCTCTCTCTCCTTCAACTTGACTGTCCGAAATGTTGGTTTTGTGTGGAAGGGGAGGAGGATGCAATTTGTCCTTGTCGTAGCAGAGAAAAGGCTTCAAGGGGGCAAAAACATCGAAGCCCTCAGCCAATTGTGCATGTTTTCACTGGGTCAGTGGCCGATTTATTGATTTTTTTCTTTTCGCGAGAGCTTTTCCAGGTGAAAAGTGGCTCCTCATGGGAAAACGCGCTCTTGCTGTTCCCCTGCCAACGTTTCACCACCAATACCTCGGGGCCAACCGCAGTATACCTCGCATTATACAAGAAGCAACGCGCACATATTTGGCGTCGCTGTAATGAAATCCATGCACATCTCATACAAATGCATGCCTGTCACAGTTGCAGGCACACGTTCATGATAATGAGCTGCATATGAAACCACAAGTTCACCTATAATGAAAAGACTTTTCGAATGCTAAGATTTTGAAAGCAACAGTTGGGAATTTCTTCAGACCTTGTGTCTTCAAAATAATTTGCAATGAATTATTATGTTGTATCATTAAAAGAAAAAGAACAACAATTTGCATAGCTACATATGGGGACCAGCGTGCCAATAAAACAGATTTAATAAAGCAATTACTCCTCTCTTTGTAAGTTTAGGCCAATTAAAAGATCTGTTTGTGCCGTATTACATAAATCTGCCGTCCATCCATCCATTTTCTGAGCCGCTTATCCTCACAAGGCTCGCGGGAGTGCTGGAGCCTAACCCAGCTATCAACGGGCAGGAGGCCGGGTACACCCTGAACTGGTTGCCAGTCAATCGCAGATATATTTTCTTTATAACATTAAACACATGTTTTTTGCTTTAAAATATATGAACTTATCATAAAATTTGCGAACTTTTCCTCGAAAATCCTTTTGAATTCCTATGAAATTTAGGGGTACAGGTAGTCATGTTTAATTATCATTAATATTTAGGAAAATGTGCAGTCTAAGAACCATGTAGTAGTGAATTGCGAAGATATAGCGTTACACTGTTTTTCACCATTATTTATTTTTGGGGGGGGGTGGCTAAAACAGCACCCACGCAGTGACGCAGTTGGACATCCAACATGAGTCGTGGCCGCTTTCAGAGTGTCTCGTTGTTGGCCATGAGTGTGTGCAAGTCATAGAGCAAAGGCGGAAGAGCGAGGGGGGCTGAAAAAAGTCTCACTTGACAGCAAGCGTGTGGACCGGGGCGTCACACGGGTGTGGCCGCTTTAGAGTGCGTTTAAAAGCCTGGTGACCCAGCGGACTATACTCTATTCCAATTACCGGGAGCGGAAGCATAAGAAAAATGCCAGCTTAAGCAGCATTCATTTTTCCAGGTCGAAGTAGTGGTGTTTGATTGACAGTTGAGCAGGGCGTGGAAACACCATTCCAACATAGTTATTAAAGGTCTTTTTTTTTTCCCCCTTCCCTTTCTTTTCTCTCCTCTCCTCTATGTGCCTTATAAAATCTCCTGCTCATTGATAGACAGCCAAACCTGCCGAACATTTTTATGACTTCCTTGGTCTTCTGTTCCTTCCTGAACGCCTTCATTTGCTGCATCCATCTTTCCTCCCTACACCCAAAAAAAGAAAAACGATGCAACACCCTCACTCGCATGCAATTCGGGTGTTTTGTATGTGGTCACTTTTGAGTGATTTACTTTGGTAGGCGACGTGACTGGCTGGCTTTCCTTACAAAACCAGTGAGACCACAAGGACCCGGTCCAGTTTACCAGCATGCGGGTTCTCCGTTTCGTACTCTCGACATTCCAAGCAGGCAGCACAGTCAGTTTCCCGTGTCCCCTCAAGATGCCTGACTTCAAATGTGGGAAATGATTTTTGAATCGCCTTTTATCTTGCCACTCATCATTGTCAGGGGTCTTTTTTTAAAACCGCAAATACAATAATTCAGCATTGTTTCACATTTACAAAGTGATAGTGCTCATCTGTTTTGAATAGTTCATATAATCTCCCACCTCCTCCCTCTTTTCATCATCATGCAACAATTTGAATTTTGATCAAAATCAAACATAGAGAGGAGATGTGCGTTCCCTCCAGCTTGCCTGAGGGCTCTCCATATAAAATGAAATGATTGGCATTTTTTTCAATGCAGCTTTCAGGATGAGAAACTTGGTGGGAAGCGTGCATTTCCATTGTAGATTTACGAGCAGGATGACCGAGGCAAAGAAAAGTTTTTAATATGTATCTGGCCAATGTGTGGTCTCGGGCTTCGCACAGGCACCCAAGGCCCACTCGCCCCATCCAAGCACGACCTGCTTCCACCTCGCTCTGTCTTTTCTCAACAACCTAGAAAACATGTCAAGCTTAACACTTTGAGTCCTCTGCTATGGTTCACCTGCCTTTCAGCACTGCTTTTTGTCCATGTCAGATGTTGTTTTTCTTCCACACAAAATAGCCACGCTAATCTTAACATCATCGTTGGACTCCTTGCCATGTAATCCAATATGAGCTCTTTAAATTAATTTGTGTTTGGAAATGACATGCTTGCCATTATCTAATGAGAAAGAGCCAGAAACAAAGGAAGTTTTCTCTCAAATTAAAAATAACAACTGCTGGTTTTCACTTGAATCAGCACATTTGCCCTCAATTTATTAGTTCCGTCCTTGGCTTACTCCACAACTCCAGGTTCATGAGAATGTGACCTTTTGTATGTGTTGAGAGATATTAGATGATGCAGGTCATTTTCATAGAATATCTTTCCATTTTGGCAGTCAGGTACCTCGACGTATGAGTGACCCGACATCAGTTTTTCTAGATACAAGCCATCGCTCGGCCGATTTTCTGCTTTGATTCGCGAGTCGCTGGCGGCAAACTTTACAGCAAGCTGCAGTTTGACAGATAGTGACCAAATCTTCAAAAGAGGCCAAGTGCGTTCTAGGAGCTGTTTATTGCCGCTCTCAGTGGAAGATTACTGTGAAACTCATCATAAAACAAAGGGAAATACATGTGGTGTTTTTAACCAAACTGCATAACTTTGCCTTAAAAAAGACGAGTGGCTTTATACTAGCACTTAATGGGAAACGCCATTGGAAACTAGCATCGATACTGCGGTAGTTGTCAACCTTTCAACAGCTTATATTTGAACACAAAGGGCAGCAACACATGCAGACAGACAATACAACAATAATCATATATTCTTCATCCTCAGCGAATAACGACTATTACTGCAGGTCGGTTGCGACAGTCGTCTTCTGCGTTTTGTCATCAAATTTATGTGTAGCCGATATGTATGCGTTGCACAAATTGTTTAACTGTTCACATTGTATTTAATTACTTTTTCTTCTAAAGTACAAAATTATACAGTGCTATTTTTCTTTTTTTTTTTTTTTTTAAAAATGTGAAAAACATGTTAATGTGGGTCAAAGTTTCAAATGCTAAAACCTCAGAAGTATTTGACTTTAGAGCCTCCACGATCTAAATTGAGCCTTTTGTTGTTGTTGAGCTTTAATATATATATTTTTTTCTTTTTCTTTTTTATTCATGGTGTTTTTGTAGACTGTGAGTCCTACTGCAAACCGGTGAAGGGCAACCTGAAGATCAACATGAAGAAATACTGCAAAAAGGATTATGGTAAGAGTTCACTATCGTAATGTAATGTAGCAGTGGCATTGTTGACCTGAGGTTGTTGTCGAATGTGTCCTCAGCGGTGCAAGTGAACGTGCTGGACATGGAGACGGTCGGTGACTGGGCCAAATTTTCTGTCAACGTCATGTCAGTGTACAAGAGTCGAGGCGAGCCCTTAAAGCGAGGGGACAACATCCTTTGGGTGCACATGAAGGACCTGGCCTGCAAGTGTCCTAAGATCCAGATGAGCAAGCGCTTCCTGGTTATGGGCGGCAGTGACGGTGGGACGAGCCCGGGGGCGGCGCCTGGGGTCGGACCCGGCGGGGGAACCTCCAACCCGGGGGCGGAACGCGCGGGCCTGCTGGCTGATAAGAACAGCCTGGTGATCCAGTGGAGGGACGTTTGGACGAGACGACTGAGGAAGTTCCAGCGCAAAGAGAAGAAGGGGAAGTGCGGCAAAGCGTGATGGGGGAGTGCCGCGGAAACCTACCTCTTCCTCCACCTCCATGAACCCTGACCCAGTCCCTTCCATCACGGGAACGCTGCACATTACCAAGACTGCATGTACCCTACCAGTTTTAAGGACCACATATTGTGTATAATGTATAATTATTTTCCTTTTTATTTTTTTGTAATGTCACGTCTTTCTCGTCCTATGGTTTGCCTTAAAAAGGGACCGTTAAAAAGGGTATGAAGTGTAGACAAAAGCAGACAGCGTTCCCGCCATCGGTGATGACTGGCGCCAACCAACCGCTCCGTTTCCAACCACTACTCCTTCAAAAAGTCTTCCCAAAGGATTTTTAGAAGCAGCAATGAAGTCCAAGGAATCATCTCCAGTCGCAATGGGGTTGTTCAACCTTTTTTGGGTACCAGACATCAGCAGGAACTTCTTTGAATCGGGATTTTTTTTTTTTTTGGTAATACACTCTCTGGAATTTTCCACAAAAAACTTGCTGCTGCCACAAGACCGGACTCACGCAAGCTCACTGCTTATTTTCTTTTCCCGTTATCTCATCCAACTATATACTCTTGTCATAGCATCTGAGCATTCTGTTGGCATACGTGGGTCACATTTCTGAGGGTATTTTCGCACCTCTCCCTGGCTGGACCCTCTCATCGAAGGGTTAACATGCATGACACGTTGCTTTGGCGGGAAGAAGGACAACTGGTTAGTATTTCAGAAGGACACCACTCGACGGTGGTCTTGAGCGCATTCGTTTCTGATGTGTCATGTGACTGGCAGAATTTAATTACGTCAAAAGTGGGCTAAACGAGCCGACTATTTAGTCTGAATGAACGAGGCCGGAACGTTTTTAGCGTACTGTATTGTGACATGAGACTATCGCAATTCATTCCTCGTGTGTTTTGTCATGTTTGCGTTTTCGTGGTTTGTGCCGGTCCATCGAGCCCCTCACAGTGAGACGCTCAAGAACCAAACCAATGCGAGCACCTCCCAACTTATCTCCCCTGTCATCCTTTGCCAAATGAGCACAGTGGGGTTTTTAAATTTAATTAAGAGACTATGAAAGTCAGATTTGAAAATAAAATGTCTGGTAGCTCTCCAGCTTTTTATCCGCCTTTCATTCTGCACGTTGCAGTCTACAGTATAAGATAAACAAAAGTTTGAATCTGAGGTCCATGCTGACAGGCATGTCTTGAAAGTTAGCGGTTGTTTGGCTTCGGCCGAGGCTGCGTGTTTGGCTTGTCCTTCCTCCAAAAGACTCTCTCCTCTGCTGCGTATCAGCCAAGCGCCAGCCGAGCCCCCCCGAGCCATTTTTGCGTGTTGTGTATTGAGTGTCTTAGATAAGTGACAGCGCAGATCGAGGCTGCCAAATCTCCTGAGTGGCGCACTGTACTCCGCACTGTAAGCGCTCGTTTTCCTCTCCGAGAATGTACGTCAAACTGTGAAGGACTCACTCTAATGTATTGATTGTGTTAGGTCGCCCTAAGAACTTGGCTTCTTAATGTTTGATCCAAAAACAAACGTAACCAAAATAAGTTCCTGTCAACAATTGATGACTTCACAGCATCATGCCCAGGGCTCCAATGACAATTACAGTCGAACCTCCACATAGGAAATATAATGTAACGTGAAGGAATCCGTTCACAAAACATTAATTTGCTGTACAGATGATGCTGTAGGTAACATTTTAACATTCATGTCATACAAGTGTAAAGACGAGATAAAGTTGCTGTAACGTGACAATAAATGTCTTCTAAATTTGACAAAGCACTGAGAAGAGTGTTTTTAACAACCCTGCCAAATGTTATTGCTGGAAAAAAAAAACAACATACCAAGTATAAAAATGAGGCTTCAAAATGGATGCTATTTTGTCTAGCAACTTTCTTAATGCATGCGCATCCCTATATGTTTGAGCCCCAAAAATGTATCTGCTGAAAGCCTCTAGTGGATGAAAAATATCCTGAGAAAAGAGGCCGTGGCCAGCAGCTAGCTAGCGAGCTAACAGACTTTCGGGGCTCCTCTCGCCTGACGGACGGGCGGCGGGCTCGTCCTCGGCGTCACGTCCTTCCTTAGGAATTTCAATAACGATGCCAAGCTGTTCTGTAAATTGTGGCATTCAGGGAAGAGGCAGTTTCGGCGTGTTGGCATAGCTAGCTAGCTAACTGTGAGTAATTCGCAATTGCGCTGGATAACTGATGCGAACGAATGCACTCCAGTTCTTATATAGTACCGGAAAACCAAAGTGCATCACTGGACACCATTTTAGCCACGCCCAAAACAATCAGGAAAACTGAAATGGTGAGGAACATTTTAACGGTATTTCTCCACAATTCAGTACTGCGTAGTTCTCAGTCCTTGCACGTTTTCAGCAATCATCTTTAAACATGTATAATGTGTTCAGAAACAAATCTCTGAATTCGCTCTACAGGGTCAGTACGATAAAAGTCAAAGAAATTAAAATGACTTGGCCATTCAAGGCACCTGACAGACACGTAACGCACAAGAAAATCAATTGTCTGCAAGCTTCTCTGGTCATTCACATGCTAGTCTTACCCATTTATGTTGGCTTGTGATGGATAGATACATTTTTTGATGTAATTGATTGCCAACATTCCCCCCCAAAAATGCCTGTTAGGTTAATTGAAGACTCTCCATTGTCCATAGGTTTGAATGTGAGTGTGAATGGTTGTTTGTCTGTTTGTGCCCTGACATTGACTGCCGACAAGTCCAGCGATAGGCTTCATCTCACCTGCAACTCTAATGAGGATAAGTGGTATAGAAATAGATGATTGAATGGTTATCATCACACTTTTGCAATCACTGTTATATGCATCACACACACACACACAAAGCCAAAGAAAAATAGAAAAAAAAAACAGTTGTTGAGTTAATTCTTTAGATGCTCATTGACCTGAAGGCAATCATGCGTCATGTGATTTTTGATACGTGCAACTTTGGAGGTTCCACTGTAATTGCAGTTTCGTACAAACGGTAACTTGTTTGTATTTCTACTAATAACTGGTTAAGCAGAGCTATTTTACTCTGTATCTGGAGCTCATTTCGCAACAATATGACTGTGCCATATTTTGGCATCTCTCTTCACGTCTCTCTGGCTCTCGCTCAAGTGCCCACCCTGAACGTTGACGCGAAGATAAGAGTGTGCCAGATGTTTTCTCGTCTTTTTAGTCAGCCTCATAGGGAGAGCCGCCCTGTTGTTTTTCATTAACAAGGCCCAAAGCTTGGCAAAAGAAGCCAGCCACTTTCGTGCTTTTGCTTTGTTTCTTCTGCCACTGCTTTTTATAGCATTCACAGGTGTGTGTATGTGTGTGAGAATAGGTTCGTGTGTGTGTCTAATTATTCAACGCAAGTAAACAAGTGATATGCACATCACGCTCTGCGCCCTCATTGCTTTTTGTGCTCCAATTAGACGCTTTTGAAGCTATTTTGTATGTACGCTCACTAGCCGCAACATTACAGCGGGTACACTTGCACAATCTAATGTACAGGTGTCAAACTCAAGGCCCGGGGGACAGATCCGACCCACCACATATTTTTATGTGGCCCACGAAAGCAAGTCACGTGCATCAACTTCCATGATTATTGCTAAAATTTGCAGCAAAATAAAAAATTGTTATATGTAATTAAAAAAAAAATGTATTGTTTACCAAACCCCTTTTTTTACAGTAACTTGAGCAATAGTTGAACAAACTGTTACTGTATCCTTGGCTTCTGATTTTAAAACTATTTATCCATCAATTTATTGTGTATAAATTAGGTGCATAAACATTTATATGGTTTCACAGTCATACTGGCCCTCTTAGGAAATCTGTATTTGGCCTGTGACAAAAATGAGTTTGACACACTTGAGTGAGATTCAGTAGAAGAGGTGTCGCAAAGGTAGAATTTTTCAACACTTCTCAATAAAGAGATTTATTTTATTATTTTCAACAATTTAAAATGGATCATTACTGTTTAAAAAAAAGAACTGACAATGTGTGGACAGATCACTATTACTGATTCATGGAAAAATATTTAATTGATTGATAAAATGTTACCTAAAACATCATCTGTACAGTATTTGGACGTGCAAGTTTTGCACCCCACCGCAGCGAAACATGAAATTGCCCCTGCATTTGATTGTGGTAAAATACTGTATATTATATTAATAAAATGTAATTTTAAATCAGAAGTCATGGAAAATAGTAGTAGCAATAATCATGGCAAAACAAAAATTATAGTACATAACTTATCCAATTTACATTAAAAAACTGATTTGGTGAAAATAAATGCTTGTAAAACCAGTTGAAGTGAAGAAGAATTGCAATTTGGGTGCACATTTTTTGCCAACATGGAAAAAAAGTTCAAGAAGTATGAAGTAGACACAGGATTGGTTTTAGTGAGCCATATAAAATGATCGGGCGGCCCTTGAGTTTGCTTTTCACAGTATCACAAACTATTGGAGAATTAGCATCTAAATATTAGAAACCACTCTATGTGATTTATTTTTAAAGCACTGCAAACTACAACCACAATTATTAAATCAATCGAAAAGGCTGAAATTATCTTCCAAAAGCAGATTTGTGCAGGTGTACCGAATAAAGTATCCTCCTTGTTTTCCTCCCATTTTACCCACTTGTCATGCTGTAAATATGCGGCGGGCTGCCGTCTTCTGTTGCATCACGTGAGGCGTCACCTTATGACTGGCGTCCATGTATTGTACAAACAAACGTGATGATGTTTCACGGATGCCGAAAGCAGAAACATGTGCTTTTGTCATCGCTGCCTGGAGATGTTTCACATGGTACGCAGAATGTATTCCTTTAAGCTTCTACGACAAGCGCCCTATTGTAAATAACTCTGGGCGTAAAGATGACTAAGTAGTATGTGACACAGGGATGGTTGGACCCTTTGATTCCACCCGTGGAAGTACAGATGGGAATGGACCCCACCTCTTTCTGTTATATGAATGTCTGGAATAATGGCTCACTCATTCCATGAAGTATCCACGGCCTTTTGTTTTGGTGCATAGCCTGCTCCTTACTTCTATAACCAAGTCTTCCTTGTACTTTTTTCCCCTTGAGGCAATGAACCACTGAGTTTTTCATTTAAATGAAACAAAAAATAAATTATTAGTTAATGAGCTGTGTGCCTTGTTGATGGTCTGTCTCGTTAATAGCGGGCTGCGGAAATTAACATGAATACGGCTTTCCCGTAGGAAAGTATGCTCGCGAGTGCATCGGGCGGCGCTCCAGCGTTTCCTCTCACTGGGGATCGACTGGAAGGGAATGAGGGATAGAGTAGCTCCCCTCCTCTGTGAACGGAGCAAGACCAAAAGCTCTGTAAATAAACTTTGAGGCACACCAGTGTGCTTCACCTCTGTGGAAACCTAACCCTCCAATCAAAGTCTGGTCCAAAGCAGGAAGGTTTTTTTTTTTTTTTTTATCCCCTTGTATTTCACTCTGTCACCTATGTGGTCGTCGCTCCCCAAATTCCCAATTTCTATCCAAACAAAATCCTCCTCCTGCTGGAAAGCAACCATCTATCATTCAAATCCCCCCTTGGCCTAAGCTACCAAGTCTTGTCTGGATGTTTGTATACCTTAACCATCAAACGCATCTGTCTTGGACATCCTGTCCGCCATGTACTTGTTGTGCCAGCTTCTTTAACCGGTCAACATTTTTAACTTAATGGACAGTGCTTTATGGTCCTATGAGGGAGTCAGTGACAGGAACAGATTGTTAGAGATTGGACAGATAGCACCTGCATGCATTCAGTATTAGTGCTGTTCAGGGATTTTCCCACAAATCGGGTCACGTTGGTTGAAAAAACTTATTTTGTCTATTGTGGTTTTTTTACCCGCAGTTTAGTGTACAGTGTATGTGAATATTATGGCAAAACAGTGATTCTGGGGAGGAGTCAAGTTTTTAAATTGGGTGTGGAAATTATTGAAATGAAGTGACAGTAAATTTAACATTTGACCCACCACAGAAAAAAAAAAAAGTTTTGTTCAGAACCCTGCCAAATTTGAATGATTAAAAAAAATTGCAAAGCACTTAGAATGAGGCTTCAAAATTGCAAAAAAATCAAACTATGCTCTCAAACGCTGTGCGCATGTCCGCTAAATGCACGAAACCACACCCCACTGACAAATGGATGCTACTTGGTCTAGCATCTTTCCTATGCCTGCACTTAACTACATCTTTAAGCTGCAAAAATATATCTGCTTAAAGCCTCTGTTGACTGCGGTATATCTCACTGGGTCGCCATGCGGCTTTCCACGAGAGGCGCTAGCTTTGCGTTGAGCGCAACTGTCGCTGTCCCAGACGCTGATGTCACTCTGGAACTAATTATCTGAATGTACGAAAATGTGAATACATACTTGGCAGAAGGGGCGCCGTAAGGGGGAGAAAAGTGATGAAAATTCCAAAGGTCCTTGAAAATAGTATTCTCGACTCGCGGCATTGAAGTGAAATGTTTTTTCAAGCGGCCTAAAATTCCTGGCCGTGCCCCAGCTCGGCACACACGGCAAGTTATGTCTGAACGGCACCGGCAAATGAATCTTGGCTATACACAAAAGAAAAAAGTTACAAAATGTATATAAAACTGAAATAATGATGATCTCGTGCGGTGGTAATGTGGTGATCAGTGGTGGGGCAGCACCCTAGTGCCCTCTATTGACAAGCTGCCACTGATTTTTGTTGTTGTTGTTGTTGGAGTGAATAAAAACGAATTTTGGGACCAATTAACCAAATTTTACGTTTTCTTTTTTTCATTTTGCAAGATGACTCCCAACTAGAAAAGTATGAAAAACATTTGGAAAAAACATCACTGCCAAGCCTTTCAAACTTGGCACTGATTTCCTTTTTTTTTTTAAAAGAACAAAGTAAAACATAATGATAAAATGCGGTCCGGTGATTTATACAAAAGCTCAGGAAGTGGGTGTTAGTGTGTTTCTTTGACGGTGACACAGTGTAGCAGAGCTGGTATCTGGAAAGCGGCGAGCTGTTTTGAGGCTTTGGAAAAGTGGCCAAAGACGGTCCATTCTTCTCCACATTCTTCTTCCAGCACTCGCCGAATGCGCTTTCATAAGCTGCCAGCGCAGCTTCATTGGCTTTAAATGGAGCCTCATTACCACTCGGCTTTAAAGTTCAACAGCCTTTTCCAGCATAAGGTCTATTGTGTGTAAGTATACGTGCGTGTGTATAGGCCGTGCACTGTAAGTTTTTTATTTTTTTTTATTTTACGATCGCTCCCACTTGGTTTATTTCTTTATTCTCTTAGTTTTTTTCCCCCAGGGAGAGGTGTCTACATGTGTGAATATGTGGATACCTCAGCGAGCATGAGCGTGTGTGTGTTTGTATGTGTGTGTGGTTCACCACACATAGAGCCTCCCTCCCCTTTGAAAACCGCAAAAAATTGTGGCAAGAAATCTTTGTGAGGCTGCATCATAAATATTCAGCGCTGAAGGTCTGATCTGGAGCGCTCGTTTTTGGGCCGCATGTCTTCGCTGTGAGTGAAAGCAGCTGTCGTGTGAGGAGACAAAACTCCCTATGGATGTGAGCGTGCGTGACAATAGCCACACCTCTGCTCACACATCTGCCATGCTTCCATCTTTCCATTTGACAAAAGCATATTCCAGAATGCATGATAGCGACACCCATGTGTTTTCTCTGGCAGCGGCGGGCCATGCGTTTTGTACCTGGGCCTTTAGTGGGGACTTACCCAACTTAATACAAATCTTAATATTGCGTCATGAATATAGATACGGTCGATACTATACAAAAAACGTAATCAAAACAGCACGCAACTGGGACAGTTTTGAAGGAATCAATGTTGACGGTGGAACCTTAGTTTTTGTGCTTAATCCATTCTAGAAAGTGTGACTGAAAACAAATCGTACGAAATCCAAAGCAATTTTACCCGCAAGAAAAAATGTAAATCCAATTCATCTATTACAGACTTCCAAAAATCTTAATAAATAGATGATATAAGGATTACTGTAATTAAAGTTTTCCATATTGAAAAAAGTGACTATTGAAGGGGAACAACAACTCTCCCGGTCTACTCGGCAACACTTGGACAATTTTGGAGTAACAGTGGCATAAGTTCCTGTTAAAAGTCAGGCCTTTAAAATACAAGCTTAGCACACTTTCTTTGGTCCCATGGTGGCTGATTTAGCAGTTGCACTCAAGCTAGTTTGTGCTTGTTTATTGAGTGACACTGAATGACAACCGGTGCATCCTTTGACCATCTACAACTTGTCAGAAAAGTTCTATTTCAGTGATTTCTTGATTGAACAGGTCTGGAGATTATCAGGCTTGGGTGTGATCAGTGAAAATGAGCTCAGCTTTCCCCAAAATGTGATTAGCCCGTTAAATCATAGCATATGCTCTTTATCCTGTGCAAAGAATGACTATTATTACTACGGCTTATTGAGGAGTGACCTTCTCCTTGTATATCCGTATGTCAGCACAATGTCCATTGAATTGAAGCAAAAAATGTGGCAGTCTTTGCATTCCATTCAGTTAATTAATAGTACAATAGTAGAGAGTGATATTTGTTTGAATACAAAAATGATTTTAAAAATATGTCATTTTTTTGTGAGGCTGGACGGATGAATCAATATTCCGTAATACGTCCCCATCAATGTTGCAGTTTTGCAAAACTGTAAACATCGAAACAAAAGTCAAGTTATAAATTTAAAGTTAATTTTACACAATTACCTATGTAACATTTTAAGAGATAATCAGACAAGATCTAACGGTGGTATTGATATTTGTTTGCGCCGAATTATTTAGTGCCTGACCCGTCCCCGTCTTTGTCATAAAAAGCCTCAAAGTTAGAACGTACAGCCATGGAAAAAGCCACCTTTGACCTCCCAGCCCAGGCCGTACTGTATCATACTGTGCCGTTCTGACCCTGTCCTCTTCAAACCCCATCTGTTTCCGTTTAGCGCCAGCTTCCCCACCTTTTGCGCTGATCTCCGGTCCGCATTAACCGCCCTAATTTGTCTGCCAAAGCCCGGCTCTGATTGCTACCATGTGATGTCGTGTGAAAGGTGAGGTGATGCCTACTTATCTGTGCAGACGGACAGCTCGGGAAGGTCAGCACAGGCGAGGGTGACAAGGGTTCAGGTGGGGGCAAACCAAAAAGCCATGAGAAAGTGAAATATGGAGACCACATGACAGCATGGACATGGGGGGTGGGGGTGACTTGATGGTTTTTGCGAAAGCTGAAGAGTTTTTCCTTTGGGATTTCATCTGGCTCCACTTGTCCACCAAGACCTTTCCAGTTACGTTTCAACGTCTTCAGGCCCGGCAATAAAAGATATCCACTTCTTCCAATTCAACTTTTCTTTACAGGCTTCTTCTCCAGAGAAAGACCAGAAAACCTTCCTCATGCTAAGAGGGAATTGTGGTGTTTGTTTGCAAATCTAAGTGATGTCATGCTACGGTTTTAGGTGCTTTATACAGTCCTGCGGTGCTTTTCATCTGAACGCTGAAAGCTCAGGCAACCAACTAAACACCAGGTATTAATGATAAAATTTACAGCTTAACACCATGAATTTGGAAGAAAAGTTAACCACAATTTTGCAGTAAAGTCCCTCTATTGGCTTTCTCCACAGGTTGTATTATGGCAGTGCTCATTTTGTTTCTACCAGGATGGACAATCCAACTGCAGGATATCATGCCTTGCAATCACTGAATTCAGAGGTAATCCAGGATAATCACACTTTTAAATGTTGACAAACACTAAAGACAGTACAAAAGACTGACTTAATATGTTAAATATATTGTATTATGTGTGAGGTGTGTTTCAGCTGTAGCATGAAGGTGAAAAGTGTGCTTGTGTGCGTGTGGTAACACATAATGACAGCCAATCAAAATTCGCCATTATTAAAGGGAGAATATGCAGTTTTCTAATTGTTAGCAAGATTTCAATGAAGTCACATTTCAGTCGGTTCGTAAAGGATTGACAGAGTATTTGGTCAGAAATCGGATCAATGAGCAGTTTCGATAATGGAATTAGGAATCGCTAAAGTCTTATCCCTAAATATTAGAGACACGACATCTAAGGGCATCTGTCATAAAACCTACAAAAATGGTAATGACTTGAAATTTGAAGCTCAATGGACTTGACTAGCACTATGGGGCTTTCTTGTTCTTCAATTTCTAATTTGGCAATTTGCAGCCAAAACCGCTGCTGCATTTCGTATGAATGCTCCGAATGCAAGTGCTAGTAAGAGGTGTGGTGCGGCGTTAAGAGAGCACAACACTTTCTAAGGGAGCCGAGGCCCACATTCCCTCCAAGCCTCCTCCAGGGGAGAAGTTGTGGACAAGTGAAGCCCTTGTGTCAGCCGGGCAAAGAAACACGACTCGGGCTTCTAGTTTCAACAACAGCCGCACCTGTGAAAATACGGGTGCCGTATCCACGTATCAAACCAAATAAACTCACCTTGGCGTCGAGCGAGCGCACGCTCTGATGACAGGTGCCACTCGGCGGCCGAAACCGGTTGGCCAGTAAAACGCCCTGCTGGCACACTGCTTTTTTTGAACTTATAGAGGAGCTTTATGTGCGGAGTGACTGCGCCATGCCAACTGGTTGGGCAGTGCCAAATTACTGGTCTACATGGCAGAACTACTGAGCAATAAATGTTGGGAACCAGTAATTTTTAATAACACATTCCAAAGAGGGTATGTCACAGCTTAGCGGGCCAAACAGCACCCAAGCAGTAAAATCTGCGGAAACTTGACTTCCTGCACTCTGCTTCTGTTTCCTGTGCAGCAAGGCCTCAAGCCAAGCTCGAGCCAGGGCAGAACAAGCACTGGCAGCATGTGAGCCATCGCAGTTTATTTACTGGCAACAGAACCTCAGCGCATCGGTACCAATGCTGAGGGAGGTGGGAGTAAAGGTGGGAGTAAGCCGCATGTGGAAGTCCAAAGTAAGTCTCAATTCCTAACCTTTCAAGTTTCAAGCAAGTCCCAAGTTGTTGTTTTTTTTTTGTTTGTTTTTTGAGAAGTCGTAGCAAGGGGAGGGAAGGTACCTCATCATGCAGACATGTACTGCAAAAGCCATCGAGAAGTTGACCTGAAACCTTTTGTGTACCTCATGTACTGTACATCTGGGAAGATTAACTGCGCAGCCTTGAATGTTTGACATACATCATAATGTTCAAGTGAAGCCGTTTGAAGCTGTTTTTACAATGCATATGCTTAATCTTTACTCTTGTTTTCCACTGTCAAAGGACACCCACCGGACTCTTCTTTAAGTTCACCTGCCGCACATCAAATACTAGCGCTCTGTCAAAAATGTTGCTTTGACAACGGTAATGGTGTTTAGTTTTGGTATTTTGTATGTCTAGTCCGTTAAGCTAATTATTGAGGTTGTAGTTGCAGTTGCGGGGCTGACATGTTTACCTCCACCAAGGAAAGTTTGGATTCCGTGGTTTGAAAGGTTTTAAAGCGGGCACACTCACATTCGGTCATGTTGTTAGGTACATTTGCACATCTAAATATGTTTGTAATTGCAGTTGTGACAGAACTGCAATGGATCTGACAGCGAGGAATTTGTTACTGTAGCAACATGACAAATATTACAACCATATTACTTTATAATACAGTGCAGTTGTAAAACCAAGATAATTAACATGTTTTTTTTTTTTTTTTTCCTCTCAAGCGGGATAGTTTTGCTTGGAATGTGGCGCTCAGACCACAACACAAGTGCAATGTGGCTCTCTGTCGCCGCCATTCTTTCATTTTATTCCCTGGAGAGGTCATAAGGCTAAAAGAACTCTTTTGTCTGATTAATGGTGTTTGCTTCACTTGCGTATTTGCTGCCTGGCGTTGATGAATCCCAGTGTCCTCGTAAAGTACAAGCGCGCACAAGTTGTTTCTAAATGGCAATTGTTAACAGCTCGGTGGTCTCCATAAACGCGTATCAACTCAGATTGTGAACAAAAACAAGGCAGATTTAAAAAGTGACAGTGACTGAGCTATAAAGATGTCATATCCAGGTCCTCAACATGAAGCTTAGTTCATTTGACCTGCTTTTGGTTAGCTAAACTGTGACGTTAGCGTAACTTACCTGTCTTTGTTGGTTTTATAGTGGCGGATGTAGTTGTTGTGTCTCTTACCTTTGAGTTGCAAACCTTGCATGTTGCCCTTATGTTTTTTGTTTTTGTTTTTCCAGTTTTATCAAAAACATAATCCTTGAATCTAAATGAAATAATCTTCGGCACTCCCTCCATGATACTTGCTTCACAAAGTGGTCGCTGCACTCCGCATCGTCGCACACTGCCAGTTTTGCACGCACTACACTAAAATAAACTATATCTGATCTCAATAATATAATTATTTAGGTCATGTTTAACTTATTGTTAACAAATAATAATAAAAACAAAACACTGAAAGTTCAAATATGACTAGGCAACTGCTATTAGGTTAAGAAAATGTGTACACGCAAGGCTTGTCAAGTTATGTAGTTTAAGTCTAAGCCAAGTCATGTCTTATGAATACCTAATCAAGGTCAAGTTGAATCATTCATTAGTTTTGCAGTAGCTTCGCAAATCCCAAGTCCTAAAATTGGCGGCTTAAATTTGACTCAAGTCAAGTCATATGACTCAAGTCCCCACAACGTATTTAGCTTACTAACAACTGGCTATTCTTAAGGGTGAAATTTGCCCAAAAATATATATATATAGCTGGGCTAGGCTCCAGCAGCCCGCGACCCTAGTGACGATAAGCGGTAAAGAAAATGGATGGATGGATATATATATATATATATATATATATATATATATATATATATATATAATGTATGTTCCACTAGATGGCAGAAGGGACAATAAACCAGTGCATCCACCTGTTGTCATTTGTTAAACAATAACAACTTAGTGTTCATCTAAAGGGGTCCATCTGTATGTATATATATATATATATATATCATTAATTAATTAATTAATTATATTATTATATATTATTATTATTATTATATTATTAAGAATTAAATCTAAGCAATACCTTAAGTAAGTGACCAATATGACAACACATTTTTGGCTAATATTAATAATGTTAAAGCTGTTATTAATGATCCTAATTATGAACCAAAAGGTTTGTGGCAGGTCTTGAAAGCTTCTCACTCCATTTTGCTTATTTATTTATTCATCTTTCACACATGTTGGTTTGTGGTGCGCACAGCAGCACGGAACGACACATTCCACAGCTCCATTCGGACGTGTTGAGGTCCGACGCAACTAACACCAATCCTCCAATCAGCACTGCGGTCAGCACTTTTCAGCAGCGCTCGGTGACACCTACTGTGGACTTGGACTGACTATTGACCTCTTACCCCCAAAATACGGGACGTAAACTGTTGTCTCCAGGTAATATTCAGATCATTTGAAACAGATTTCTAGCTTGATTTATTCATTTTTTGCTTGTATATTCAAGTTATTGACAAGCTTCAGTACACCTGCACAGCCTAATGATCAACTCCATGAGCTGTATCTAAAATCTAAAATTAGCTTTATTTTCTTTTATCTCATTAAAATGTGCAGGGAATACTTCCTTGCCAGAGGTAAATCAATCTACAGTATTTGCTAGAAGTTGCAGCTGTGTACACTTCCAAAGTGAGGCATGTGCAGCATCAACATCTGGAGGTGAGATGTTGCGAGTTCCCCTGAGTCAGCATGTGATGGCTTCCTGTCAGCTCCCAAAGTGGTCCATGGCTGGTTTTTTTGCCACATGTGTGCCAAGGCTTCAACATCTCTCACAGCTGCTTTCTCACGTCCGTCTCCTCCTCGGCTTCAGGCCAGCGCGAAGATTCCTCACGCTTGCTTTTTGCCTGTTTGTCTTGACACCTTTTCACATGCGTGTCTACCCTGCAGCTTTTCTCCCACGAAGTCAGCACCCCCGCCTCAGATAAGAAACCCATCGTAAACAGTCGAAACCACGCTATACACAACTAAATCTACTTGTTTAACTGCAGTTTATAGTGGTGCCGTACCTCGACATACGAATGACCCGACTTGCAAGTTTTTCAAGATACAAGCCATTGCTCGGCTGATTTTCAGTCTTCAGTTGGGAGCAAAACATTTTTGTTCTTCACAGTTTTTATTTCCTGTCAAACTAAACAAAAAGAATTACATGAACAATTTAAACGAGCTTTGCATTAAAGCTGCTCAGCTTAACACTAACAAATAATGCAAAACACCCTAGGCACCATAGACATAGATAACAAAACTAGTATCCATGTCGCAGTAACCTTTAAATTACTCATATTTCAACAAAACATTTTTTTTTAGGTTCAAGCCAAAAAATACAATACCCCTCACACACGCTATAAACATGTGTAAAGTTATTAAAACACACTTACTTTAAACAATGTCTGCTCAGTTGTAACACACAACAAATTAATTTGCAGGGATAAAATGTATAGAAACTGTATTTACAAAATTGAAAACATTAGTTTGTTGATTCAGTCAAGTCACTTGTCCTCATTATTTTCTTCCTTATTGTTTTCAAACAATCAAGTCAGCATCTGCTATATGATTAAACATAACTGCTCTATGATTTATTTATTTATTGGCCTATGGGGCAGTTGTGATTGAGCCCCTTGGATTCTGCCTAGCAACAAGTGACCAAGGATGACCAGACAAAAGAATCAAAGCAATTTATTTACATTATTGCGTCTGCTGGATAGTTAACATTTTATTCCAGCTGAAGCTCACATTATTTTTTCCTTACCTTTTCTCTATATGACATTGACGTGGGACGATTTTATTACTTGATTCATGAAAAAAAAAGAAAACAAATTATTTACAATCCATGATTTCATATCATCCAATGTATTTCTGTAGTTGCTTGATTGCTTTAACTGTATCTACGCTAAAACAGTATTGTTGCATGACCCCGGACACAAGATGTATGGAGGTTTTCTCATAACACACAACTCTTAGAGACCCTATGTACTGTGTTTATTGTGCTGTAATTCCAATGTGCTTACATTCTACTGAACAGGCCCGTGGAATCCACATTGTGCAAGTGTTCTCACGACGAGTTGGAAATCATACGCAAAGGTAAGCACCACATTAGGGAGAGTTTGGAGTGTTGCATATTTTTTGTAGGTGCCAATCTATACGGCTTATTGCCCTGCCGGTTTTCTTTTCATTACTCTACCTGCGGGCTGAACCCCCGCTATCACAATAAGCTTTATTTTTATCGACGTGTCCAGACGGAAGCGGCATTCCTGGGAATTAGGCTCAATTTCATTTGGCCTCCAGTGTTTTTTGTTTTGAATACTCCCATAACTGCACCCCCTGATTGCTTTGTATAGCGCACATTATCTCCACCCGATATCAGATATTGTTGCCCCACATTCAAGTTTATTTATTCAATTTGTTTTCTGAAGTATTGCATTTCAGTTATTATTCACTGACCTCAGAATTGAACCACAACCTACACTGAAAATGTATGTTTTTTTTCATAGTACAGAAGAATAACAAAAAGTTGCCAGTAAAGCATGTCACTTTGTATTTGCCTGCAAAATTACCTGCACATTTTATTAGTGTTTTATCATCCATGCTTTGAGGTCAGGGGTGATGTTGACCTTGCACTATACAGCAACCCCACCGCCGCCCTCCCAAACTTCACTTTTAGTCTCCATATAAGAGCGACCTGCCTGTAATTATCTGGCGATTACCCCTTTATTATGAGCAAGCTTTATAGAGTCTAAAGGCACTTCCTGCTTCTCGACCCCCTGAAAAAAAAATCCTACAATAAATAGCCACCTCTGCCGAATCGCAGCAAGATGCTAGCCAATCAAAGCGCTGGCCCCACTGTTGGTTTTTTGGGGGGTTCATACGGAATGAGTTATAAAAATATGAGCACTTCATTTGCCACATTGATAGGCTTCTATATCGTGCGTGATGCGCATTTTTGCTTGGTTACAGAGTAGCGAAAGTCATCTAGAGCAGTGGTTCTCAAACTGGAGTACCCGGAATCCCCCCGGGTCAGTGGCTTGAAACTTGAAAAAAAGAACTCCAGGTCTACATCACAGACAAAAGCTGTGAGCCAGCAAACTTTTAGAGAGATTGTCCAGATGGTTAAGCATTTTAGTCCCAACTCTGTGTCGACTGATTCCAAGCCACCCTGGATGACAACAGGTGCACCCGCAGTAAAATCCATACTAAACCACCATGTTGCCCAGGATAGTTCCCAGTGTATTCGTTGTTGCACGCCGTTGTTGCCGACTGAAAGGTCCCCAAATCACACCGACAGCGGTGGGAAGAGCTGTGAACTTTGTGAATGGGAGAATGAAAAAGGGAAAATCCATTACGTGCAGCTTTGCCAATTGTAGGGCCAAATATTCAACCCATCAAAAATTTCAATCCTCATATAACTGGGCTGTTTTTTGGGCTGAAATGTACAAGAAAGTTTGGAAGCTTGCTCGCGAGTGAGCACAGGTGGCGTACAAAAAGGAAAGTGCAGGGAACAAGTATTTTTACAAGCTCCAAAAATCGAAATGTGTGCATTGCGTGCCTCGTTGTGGCTTGTTTTTCCCAACCCATTAAAAGCAGGCCAGTTTGCGGAGAAATGTGTGAGGCTGAAAGGTTTATGTGGTGTTCCCCCAAAAGAAAACTGACTTCCACTGGCAAAAGAATGGTTTGTTGAAACATTGGCACTTTGGAGTTCAGTCAGAAACAATCTTCTTTCCACACATGGCGTCAAATGTCTCACAATGTTCCAAGCGTCCTCCCATGTCGCCAAACATGCTGCCTGTTCTCCACTTGACTCCGGGAGTCCATTGGAGTGAGAAGTTCAATATTTACGTGCCCTAATCGCTGCCCCTTAAAGCTCCTCGGGTTCTTTTACCTGTCCAGTGTTTTGCGGTGTGTATAAAAAGTCTGCACACCCCTGTTCAAATTCCAGGTTTTTGTGATTAAAAAAAAAGATAAGACCAAGAAAAATCATTTCGCAACCTTTTCCGACATTGTGACCTACAACCTGTACACAAGCAAATAAACAACTAGTGTGGTTGCACAAGTGTGCACACCCTCTTTTGGCTGTGTTCAGAATTAATTGATGAATTAAATCACTTTCACAAACAAACTCATGTTAAATGGGAGTCAGCACACACCTTCCACCATTTAGACTGCCTCTCTGATGAACTCCAAATACATTTCAGATATTCTAATGGGCTTTTATTTACATGTTATTTTCTATTCCTAAATTTTGTGGTAAAACTGCATACTGTTTGAACTGTTCATGGTTCCCTCCTCATTGACTAAGGCCCCTGTTCCAAGCTGAAGAAAAACAAATTTAGGCCGATTTTGTCGTGGTCCAGCTGCTAGAAAGAGGAAGAAGAAGAAAAAAGTCCGGAAAAGCCTACTAGAACATCTGAAATAGATTTGGAGTTAAACAGACTGACTCCCATTTAACATGAGTTTGAATGTGTTTGGTTCGTCCTTGTTATAAGAGCAACGTGTTCCCATAGCTTTGCTAACATTCTGAACTAAATAAATAGCAAAAAAAAAAAAAGCCAAATTAAGTCGTATAATTAAGACTATATTTATTCTACCTTGGTAGCTAGCTATCTGTCTGTCTGTCATTTATCTATCTATCTATCTATCTAGGTAGGTAGCTCGCTATCAAGCTACCTAGCACTATAGCAATCTATCCATCCATATCCAAGCCTCAGAACTGTGAGGCAAACATGCCAACCACTGGGCCACTTGCTTGTTCTAACCCTAACCTGAAAATATTTTACTCAACATCAACGTTAGATTGTACACACCAGTGAGGTGCTTCCATTTAATTTTGAAAATAAAGTAGATTAGAATAATTCCATCACTCTTTGTGCTTCTGAATGTACCAAAACAGGTGTTCACATTCCTTCACCCTCCTCGCCATTACTTTTTATTCTCACACCCGCTCCCTTCCTTTTATTTAATTGTAGATATAAAAATGTCCAAATGTTGCCGCTTTGATGCAGAAGGGCATTCCTGGCATCTCTTAGATGTCGGTGCGGCTTTGTGGTAATCCAAGCCCTCTTGAAAGCATTTTCCTGGGGAAAAAAAAAAGAGGGCAGCCTGCTACGGACGGGGCAGTGGGGAACACCTGCAGCTCTGGAGCAGCAGCGACTACAGATGCCTCTTGGACAACATTCAACACCAGGGTAGAAGCACACACACATACACACACATGCGCTGACACTTGCGTTTACACAGATGAACGCTCGCTAGCCCTGGCCTCCACATCCACGTGTGTGGCAGAGGTTGGAGGAAGTCACATACAGTATGTGCAAGTCATAAGTAAGTCTCTAGTCTTAGCGTTCAAGTTTCAAGGAAGTCCCAAGTTACTGTGACAAAAATCAAACCAGTTTAGTCGAGTCCCCACAAATTTCAAGCAAGTCATTACTTGGGTTAAGCAAGTCATAAGTCAAGTCATAAAATCCTGCTCAGTCACAACTCGCTCATTAACTTGCATTAGTGAACACATTTATAATCAAATTTTTTGACGGTCCTACCAGTGTCTGTATTGTTTATTACTTTTTTTTGGTCTTCTCAATTAAACACATAACCAACCAACATGAAGCTTAGTATGTTTGATGAGCTATCGGTCAAATAAAGTAGGGCAAGTCAAATCATTTCTTTGGTTAAACAAGTCATCATAAGTCTAGTCTTACAATCACTCAATCATTATAGCAGAGGTGGGAGTTCATATATATGACAGTCATGACGACGTCTCAACCTTTAGGTTTCAAAAAAGTCCCAAGTGGCAAAAATCAAAGTCAGGTGACTGGAGTCCTCCAAATCTGATGGTATTCCACTCTGCTTTTCCCCCTTCAGTTAATTCCATGATGAGAGAAGCATGGTGAAAATTGGGACAGTTATTTCCACAAAACCCTATCATCAATTTGTCTCTCGTTGTTAAAATTAGCTGTAATTGGCCAAATTGTGGTCAATCGTGATTGCCAACCACGCAGAAAGGAGTAGGGTGTCCCTTCACGACAGGATCACATAGTTGGCGATTGTGCGCTCTTTGCCTAGTATTTGATAAACTGATTGAATGAAAATAGGACAAATGATGCACAAGCAGGGTTTGCAGTGGACTGGAAAGCTTTAAGGGTAGGACTTCAGAAGTGTTTTTTTTTTCAGACAGACAGACAGACTGATTGACTGACTGACTGGGCTATTCTTCAAATTTCCTCCACATCAAGATTTCTATCTGCACCAATTTGTCACAGCTTGACACAATTGTCCATTTCAAATCAGTTTATCATTTGATCTGTTGGAGCCCATCAGGAGAGGCGCGAGTGCATCACAGAATGACCGTCTTTAAGCATACATGGTGACATTTGAAGTGACAAAGCACTCCAAGCAAGTGTGAAACCAGATTCCTTCTAGGGGCCCCATCAACTGTCACTCTGAGCCGGAGATGATTGACTCAGCGGGCACTTTCTCCATTTGGAACATGGTATTCGTTACAAACACGGGCGTGTCAACCTTGAAGAGAATGGGACAACCAGAGGTGGGACACTCGAGTCACATGACCTGACTCAAGTCAGACTTAAGTCACCAATTTTGCTTGACTTGCTTGGCTAAAACTTGTGAAAGATTCGACTTAACTTTGACTTGCATCTTTTCCAGACACCAGTCCGGGAACTTTTCTGACACACCTCGTAAGTCACCGCCATCAACCAAACATGCTGAACAAAAACTCTGTTGGCCAGGTTGTGACTTAGTGGAGAAGGTTCCAGGGCAGCTTAGGTCAACCAGGACACATGGCTGCCCTGGGAAGAATTTGTATTAAATTCATCCCTACCTCCATCCCACCTCCTTGAAATTGTTTCCAGGCCGCTGCCATCACAATGCTGTCAACTGCTTCTCTCTTCTTTGGATTCTCCAATCACACACAATTCCATCCTCATTCCTTCTCTCCGCCTTGAGTCTTCACTTACACAAACAACTAGAAAAAAGGGGGGCAGGGGCAGGGGGTTCTGTCTGAGCGATGCAGTGTGGATGTATGAGCGCACGGCCTTGTTCTTGAACCGCCGTGAAACGTTGCCCCTCCAAAAAGGCAGCACTCGCCATAATTCCACTGTGACTGAAACTATGTCTCGTGATTTCGTGCATGCTTAGCTGAGGTAATCAATCTCTTTGAAGTAGTGGCCTGTCTCATTTGGAAACCAAATAAATGGACAATTTCACTGAGTTGTTTGACATCAGGTTTAACTGAATGTGGAAAATGGAGTGTGATTTCAGCTTCCTTTGCACATTTACTTCAACGTCCCCAAGTCTATCCAAGTGCTTCTTTGCATGCAGTATCCCCTCAAAACTCGAACGTTTTGACAATTAAACTATTCGGGATTTGCCGAGAAGAATACGTCAAAACAAGATTCCACTACCAGAACTAAATGGGGCGAGTCTAATAAAATAAAAGTTACTTGAGTGTTACTATGGAGCCTGTCACAAGGGTATCATAGACGAGTGATTCACAACCACTGTGCTGAAATTTGCTGATTTCACTTAATTATTCTGAAATAGATTATTTATTTATGACAAAAAAATATTATGTGTTCATCTATTTATGTCAGTGACGTAGAGTCTCAGGCAGAGCATTCAAAAATAACTTTGGATCATGAAACCACATGCTGCTTCACCATCTCTAAAGACAGACATACTTATCTGATCCAGTGTAGCACCTTTGTTAAATTTCCATTTTAGTGTTACTTTTATAGAGCACTCAGTTTTTTTAGGCAACAAAATCTCATTGGCATATGAGCAAGTTTGTCTGGAGCAGCACGTTGGTTAAGTGGTTGGCACGTCTGCCTCACAGTTCTGAGGATCAGTGTTTGAATCTTGTTTTTTTTCTGATGTGAAAGACGTGCCTTGGCTCAACAAATGTTAGGGGAAAACTGGTTTAGACAGATCCTACCTGTATTTAAAAGTGAAATGAAAGGGAAAGTTCCATCCCTGTAATCCTGTAATGGATTTATTCTGTTTGTAATATTTCCTGAATTTGAAATGAATTGTGTTCAATTTACGAGGGTCATTTTCTATGGATCGAAGGTTCTAGCTGTCATATTTATAGCCCACAGCTTTAGACATGAGTTCTAATGCGGCTCTGGAGAGGAAGTCTCCTTAGAGTTGTGGTCCTAGGTCATGGTTCTGGGTCCCAGCTGTGAACGCTTTGATGGTCGGTTAAGTTCTTACGTCAAAAAAAAGAAAAACTCTCGGGCCAAAGGGGCAAGGCTGCATATGTGTGAGGGGGAAGGTGGGAGAGTGAGAGCAGTCAAATTGCCACCCGGAGATCTGGAGATGCTGTGCGTGGCAAGGCCCGATACTGAGGAGGGTGGAGGTCAATGAGAAGCAAATGTCGTCCCATTGTGCCGGTTGTCTCAGCAGAGCGCTTGACGTGACCCAGAACATATCGCTATCAATAACCATCATCCATCTGAAAAAGTAAGACAAGCTTTTCAAGGAGCATCCCAACTCACTATTGTCCCTGTAATGATATCCCATTGTTGACAGTGGATGACCCGCTCTGCCGTGACCCGCACTTGGCTTTCAAAGATGTCCCAGAAGTGGACAGGAGGTCCTAATGAAAACCAATTACCAGAACGGAGAAATTTAAGGATGTGTTTTTCCCTTAGAGGTGTGAAAACATGAAGTGTTAGGAAATGTTCCATAGATGGATGGATGGATGGATGGGTGGGCAGGTGGGTGGTTGAAAAATCTTTCAAAAGATTTCCAAGGATGACTAGTTGGTGCCTTGAGAAAACACAAGGGCTTGAAAAAAGGGAGGGCAAGAAAACAAAAGAACATTCCAGAGGCGATAAAAGTACCCACACATTGTACTTAAACATTACGTACTATTCATTTTCCATAGTATGCCAAGAATATCCTCATCTATACCAAATAATGAACTACAGATTGTAGCCTGTCTGACATTATTATGTAAATGATTAAACCTTAATATTTTTTTCGGAGTAAATGGAAACATTATTTATTTTATTACCCCACAATATTTTTTTTTCAAATGTTGCTACGTCGCAGGTACTTGACTTACTTTGTTTAGTATGTATTGTATTTTTTTTCTCTCTCTTTTATTGTTTTGAGATTCCCCCATGTACCTTATTAACCAACAGGTCCAACAGGAACCTGTGCAAATGTT
Organism: Phyllopteryx taeniolatus; assembly: GCF_024500385.1. Taxonomy (NCBI): domain Eukaryota; kingdom Metazoa; phylum Chordata; class Actinopteri; order Syngnathiformes; family Syngnathidae; genus Phyllopteryx; species Phyllopteryx taeniolatus. The sequence goes on along the minus strand of NC_084520.1, from coordinate 12,389,834 downwards.
TCAGGCTCCCCTTTGAACAGTGTTAGTACTCCCCCATTAAAAATGCACACATTTATGGCATGCAGTTTCACAGTTTCAAGATTACCACCCTGTTCCTTGATTTAACACACACCATTTTAGTAGACATGGGTCAAATTGGACCCAGAAAAGCCTCAGTGTACATGAGCTTTGAAGCACCTGTATAAAAAAATGATGAATAATTTAAATTTTACATATTTTGGGTCACTTTGGGAAATGTCATGCAATTCCAGGACGAATGAATGACCTTGATGATATTTGTATTGATGTCAAATGTCAGACAGGGTAAAATTTGACCCGAACTGTATGTAGGTAGGAAGGTTAAAAAAAATGGTTTTCTTTTTTTTTTTTTAAAAGCAATAGCGGTGTTAAAGAAGTAGGAATGGAGCTCGGAGATTAGTGAAGAGACACAAGAGAATGGGGAAAAAAGGGATGCAGATGGAGCGAAGGAGTACATCCATGCACGGTGGATTAAAAGCACATGTGCTCGCCGGAGGTGAGGACACCACCGCAACACATGCGAGGAACAAATGGCGTCACTTGGCCCCACCGGGGACCACACGCCGCACGCTTGTTTCCACACGTTGTTTGCCCATGCTAGCTTTCATCTCTTCTCACAACTTTTCACGTCTCATCTTTTTTCACTTGTTTTGAAAAAAAAACAAATTAAAGTAGAAAAATATTATTTTTCATCCCTATCTTCCCTTTTAACTTCAGTCTGCTGATAGAACAATGCTTTGGTGAGCTATGAGTGGATGCTTCCAGAAGATACCTGTATGGCTGGAGAATCATTGCGACAAAGTGTTTGGGATGCCAAGGATGTTGTGGAGAACCAGGTACACAATTATGATTTTTGTATTCATCCAAATATTCTTGTCAAATACACACTGAATATCTTTAGTTCAAGTTTAAAATTGAATTTAATCTCATATAATATTCTGAAACAAATATATGAATTAAAATATACATGTATTTTCTTTTTCAAAAATATTTAATTTCATTCAATTTTCTGATTCAGATATGTGAAGTTCCAATAAACATTTATTTTCGCTGCCAAAATATTTATGAAATAACATTTTCTGATTTCAAATATCGGAAATTAATACATAGATGTACTTACATTTAAATTAATCTAAACATCAAAACATTCTACATTAAAGAGAAACAATTAAAATATATAAATACAGTAATTTACATCCAGTTTCTCGTTCTAGAATATTACATTTTGGACACCCCCAAAAAAATTTCTAAATCACTTTTCTGCTTTCAAATATATGAAATGAGAGCGAAAGAGCTGAAATATTGGGGACTTGGGGGTGCGAGACAGCCATGCTATGGGAAAGTGTTTTGGGGAAACCAAATTAAGGGGAAGAAAGGCTGGACACAAAGGCCTTTGAAAGAGGCAGACAGCTCCCTTGACGCGGGCCTTAAAAGAGATGCTGCTGCTCATGCCAAGGGGGAAACAACTTAGGAAAGAGAGATGGAAAGGAAGAAAGGAGGGAGGGCAAAGGAAAGTCAGGACTAGCATCAGAGAACTAAACTGCAATGAAAATCTTTGGATGTCATAAAAGGCAGTCAACAAGTGCAGCTCTATATTTTAATATCCTGTATGCATGCATGGAGTATACAGCATGACTGCATATATGCAATATGGCAGTGATTCTCACTGTGCATGCATAATATTAGTGTCTTGAACGTTTTTTGTTTGATACAGTACATTTTGTAGGTACACTCCAGTTGTATTTAACTTGTAATTACAACACACATTTAATCTTTTAGACGTGTTTGTATAGAAACATATGTTTAGGTACATTTTTAGTTAACTTTGATATGCAATACAATTGGATTTCACCATTATTTTAAGATACAGTTTTTTTTATTTTCCTATATCCAAGCACAGTGTTGATATTGTAACTGTGCATAACATTAGAGTTTCTGAAAAAAAAATTTAAACCAATACAGTACAGTTGTATTTAACTTTACAACCCCAATTCCAATGAAGTTGGGACATTGTGTTAAACATAAATAAAAACAGAATACAATGATTTGCAAATCATGTTCGACCTATATTAAATAGAATACACTACAAAGACAAGATATTTAATTTTCAAACTGATCAACATATTTGTTTTTTGCAAATAATCATTAACTTAGAATTTTATGGCTGCAACACGTTCCAAAAAAGCTGGGACAGGGTCATGTTTACCACTGTGTTACATCACCTTTTCTTTTAACAACATTCAATAAACGTTTGGGAACTGAGGACACTAATTGTTGAAGCTTTGTAGGTGGAATTCTTTCCAATTCTTGCTTGATGTACAGCTTCAGCTGTTCAACAGTCCGGGGTCTCCGTTGTCGTATTTTACGCTTCAAAATGCGACACACATTTTCAATGGGAGACAGGTCTGGACTGCAGGCAGGCCAGTCTTGTACCCGCACTCTTTTACTACGAAGCCACGCTGTTGTAACACGTGCAGAATGCGGTTTGGCATTGTCTTGCTGAAATAAGCAGGGGCGTCCATGAAAAAGACGTTGCTTGGATGGCAGCATATGTTTCTCCAAAACCTGTATGTACCTTTCAACATTAATGGTGCCTTCACAGATGTGTAAGTTACCCATGCCATTGGCACTAACACAGCCCCATACCATCACAGATGCTGGCTTTTGAACGTTGCGTCCATAACGGTCCGGATGGTTCTTTTACTCTTTGGCCCGGAGGACACAAGGTCCACAATTTCCAAAAACAATTTGAAATGTGGACTCGTCGGACCACAGAACACTTTTCCACTTTGCATCAGTCTATCTTAGATGAGCTCGGGCCCAGAGAAGCCGGCGGCATTTCTGGGTGTTGTTGATAAATGGCTTTTGCTTTGCATAGTAGAGTTTCAAGTTGCACTTACGGATGTAGCGCCAAACTGTATTTACTGACATTGGTTTTCTGAAGTGTTCCTAAGCCCAGTAAATAATATAACTACTTGTGTCTGTGTTTTTCTATTTAGATGCATGTGGACCATGAAATCCATTAATAATCTTTTCAGTGATATCAGTTTCAAAATATGCAGATTAATTTTCATGACGATTGTCTTGGAATTGGAATGTCCCTCAGTCAAAATAAAAATAAAGGGCGATTACAACGCATTTGTGGGGATAAACAAAATATACCCATCCAAATGACGTAGTTCTATTTCTAATATTTCTTGAACACATTAAAAATACCAACAAGGAAGAAAAAATACTGTTTTTGTAGTTGTAAGATCCCAAATAGCAAATATAAAATCATATCCTGTATGTATGAATTGTGGAAGTACACAAGACTTAAATGACTCAAGTCTGATGAAAAAGATCAAAACTTTGCATTGTAGTCATGGAGTCCCAAGATGTGGTGCGCACACCTCCACGGGGGGGCGTGACATTAAAAGTAAGTCAAAAGTAATGGTGGTCTGGTATGATAATTATACATGTTTATATAGTGAAACTTTGAAGTGGTGTTTCAATTAAACGTACATGGGAGAGTGTGTTGTTGATTTTTGTTTTTATTAGTTTGTCTCATGATTAATTGATTAAACATGGTGCCTTTGTTGGCTAGCCTTTTTTTCTTCTATGTACTATTACTGTAAGCCAACATTGTGCACTTTGAACATTAGGACTGAGCTATAAGTAAGTAAAAAACTGTATTTAAATAATGATTAAATGAAAATGTATTGCACATAAAAGTAAAATAAAAACTGTACAAAATAATTGTTTAAAAACTAAAGATTAAATGCAAATGTAACGAACTTAAAAGTTAAATACAACCGAACTGTACTATGGCAGCAATTCCGTAGCATGTAGTTGTTAAACTATTAGTTTAAAGGAGTTGCGAGGAATTGTAAACATCCGATTTACACGACAACAAAATGCTATTTCTCATGCGCCTCATCTCTATGATGCAAGTGGGCTGATCTTATTCCTTCTATTTGACCCCCACCCCCCACCCACCCCCACGCATTAAATCCACATTGGACTCTGTCTCATCCTCACACAAACAAACACACCCACTTTTTCTCCCTTCTTCCTTCTGTGTCCCGCTCTTCCATGAAATCGATTTCAGGTCCTTTTTTCTCCCATCAGAGAGCAAGACACTTTTCTGTGCCAGCCTCGGAATTACGCTCATCCGCCCCTCCACTTCTCATCTTCTGCGTCTGTTCTACAATCCTTCAGTGCTCATTCTGAATCATCTCTTCCGTCTTCTCTGTCAAGTCGTTCCTATTGGCAGGAGTCTCCCACTTTCCACTGTAAATCAGTTTTCATTTTTTTTTTTATATGACACTTTCAATCAAATTATCCCAATTATTAAATCAGTAAGACATGAAATTGTGGGTTGTAATTGAATAAAGCCTCTAAAATGCAAAATCTCTAAGGCAACCTTTGGAAAAGTTGTCAAACTCAAGGCCCAGGGCCCAGATCCGGTCCCATGCTATCATTTAAGTAGCCCACTAAGGCAAATAAAGTGTCTACTTCATGTTTCTTTCTAAATGGATTTGTTCTTTTCATTTTCGCAATTTTTTCTTCACTTGAATTGGTTTTACAAGCATTTATTTTCACCAAATCCCTTCTTAGCATAAATACTTGAAAACAAAAAATATTTGCTTGCAACTGTTTTGAATTCAATTGGTTGTTAAAAAATATACAACACTCCGATGCAGGGGCAATTGTGCATGTGTAATAATATGATGAGGTGACCATACTGTATTTTTATACGGTTTTCATATATTCAGTTTCATACAACCATTGTTCAGAAAATGAACAGAAATAGGCAAGTACATTGGTATTTTTCATAGGTAACAAAAAGTTAAAAATGACTGTGAGCTGGACATGTTAACCACTAGGAGACCATAAACATATATTTAAAAAATGTTTCAGTGCTTTGCTGAATAGTTAGTGGGAATTACCTATAGTATACCATTATTAATTATTAATAACAATTGCAATACAAATATAAAAAAAATATTTATAATGTAAAATAATATGAAATTATTATTTTAGTTAATTATTATATATTTATAGACAAATATTTGCATTTTTCTTTTATAATATTAAGCACTGTAAAAAATTACATTCCATGAAGCATTTAACTTTTGGTGTTTTCACCATTTTTCATTTTCTGCAATGACAATATTTTGTATTTGGAATTTGGGAGATGTGTTATCAGTAGTTTATCAAATATAACAAAAATGTCCATTTTACTCAAGCATATCTACCGGTATTAATAGTAAAATCTGAGTAAATGATCATTTTGTAGTGGTCTCTTCATTTTTTACCAGAATTTTACCAAATAAAATACATCATTTTTGAGTCAAAAACAAAATAATATGGATGAAACTTGAAATGTAATTATTATAGTAGCCCACAGTTTCATTGTTTCAGTTTAGGAGTTTGAGAATCCCTGCTCTAAAGCTAAAAAAAACACTTTATAATGGTATAATATTAACTATGAACAGAAATCAGAACTGGAACCCAAGTGAAATAACTTGGTTGATTCGCAGAATAAGTGGCCGAAGTGAAAGCAGTTGTAAAAAAAAAAACTTTTTTTTTTTTAAAGCACAAGTTAAAAAAGCCAAGTGGGTTTGTGAGGTTGCTGCAGAGCGCTGGGGCCCCGACGCCAAAGGCCCGTCTCTTGCTTTTAGCCTTGACCTGGGAATTACTACCAGACCTCAGCCCAACTATCCCAGCCTGCAATGGAGCCTTGTTACGCTCTCTAAGTCAGTGATGTAATCAGCCATTCAAATTTGAATACCAGGTGTAACCAAAGAGGTGGTGCTATATTCTGAGGCTTCCATTGGCGTGTGTATGCACTGATTAACTCGTTAAAGTCTTTGAGAGGTTCAATTGAGAGAGACAGGAATACGGCGAGTAGTTAAAGTGGGATGTCATAAAAGTCTAGATGACAGGTTCCAGATTCTTACAGGATGAAGAAGAATTTTCCAGATTTGACAAAGTTGCAGAAAAGCACGAAAACTGTCCTCGTAAATTACAATCAGGAAAGAATGAGAGTTGATGCTTTCCATATGATGAACGGTAGGTGGAAATAACACTACATAGACTCAAGTATTTGGAATAGGGTTTACAGATCCTAGGATAGCTCAGTGTTGTATGAGGAATATGTTTATTCTATTCACTCATCAGTTGTTCAATGCAAGAAATTGTTTTTAATCAATGAGAAGCAACACAAATTCCATAGAACGAGTAAATGTTTTCCCCACATTCTCCAGATTAAAGATTAAAGGGCAAAATCCCAAGAAGCAAACTCAGCAATGTTGTTTACATAGTGCAGTGTAATGAGGAGTATAATGACCTCTACATTGGAGAGACTAAGCAGCTGCTGCACAGGCTCATGGCGCAACATCGATGGGAGGCTTCTTTGGGTCCAGAAACCGTGGTTAATTTGCATCTCAAGAATACGGTACATTTCTTCGAGGACAACAATGTGCAAATTTTGGATAGGGAGGACCGCTTGAAAGAGGTGTAAAAGAAGTCCTCTATGTTAAACTGGAAAAGCCATCTCTAAACAGAAAAGGAGGTTTGAGGCATGACCTATCGTCTGCCTATAGCAATGTCCTGACATCTGTCCCTCCAAATTACGCCTCATTCAATGGGAAGAGTGGCCCTGTTTTGCCACAAGACGAGTAAACAACTGATTGTTTGCAGGACGGTCATTTCGATAACCACACTCAGCAACATCAACAACACCCTATTGTTGACTAACACCAGGGAACACATCCACCATGGAATAAATACAGGGACTCCACATCGAAAAGTTTAAGGTGAAACGTCTTCAAAAAACAAGAACAGGCCATTTGCCTCAAGTCAACCTTTGCGGCTCTCCAGATTAAATTTCCATTGAATGGCTATATCTTGGACTTCATTCAGATACACCTCGTAATCAATAATTTATCGAATCAATCAGAAGTTGCGCTACAACCCCTTAATCATCATGATTTTGGACAATTCTATGGTTCCAACTTTGGGCAATTTTCTATTCCAGTCTCCGCAATCTCCGTAAAGGCATGCTTGCATGAATTTAGTGTGGAAAATGCCCATCAAACCCCTTTGGGATGAACTCCTGTAGAATGGACCTGGTAAATGTTTTTCTGTATAAATGGACAAAAATTCCCACAGAGACTCTCCAACATCTTATAAAAAAGTCTTTCCAGACAAGTAGGAAGCTTTTATGGTTGCAAATGGGAGAAACAGCTCGATAATCGTCTCCATGTACCGGTAGGATACTACAATACTATCATATTGCATCCGTAACTATTGCATCATTAAGGCCACTGGAAAATATTAAGTTTCACTTAATTGGTCTCAAAATGATTATTCATTTAATACAAATAATATATCTTAGTGTAGTTATCTATGTCAGTGACATTTAGTGACGGGCAATGCACTTCCACTAGATGGCAGAAGGTGGAATGAACCTGCGTGTCCACTTTTTATTATTCATACAACAGAATAAAAGCTTTTGTTCAACTAAACACGTCCAGATTCACACTGAGTAAGTCAATTTGTTAATAAATTGAAACGAGATCGTCGTCATTCCAGTATTGAGTCGTACCTTGACCTCACTGATGTTCCTAACTGGACTTACTTCCACATCAAATCAATTTTCCCCATCAAAATTAATTGAAAAACATTAATCTGTTCACCCCCAAACCCCCGCCCAAAAAAATAAATAAATGTTTTGATTTGTTTTTAATCAAGAGAATGTAAATAAATAGTTTATCTAAGTGTAGTTACTGTATGTACTGCATTATCTACTGTACTGTAGTAGTACAAAAAAAAGTTGGTGTTTAGTGGGGGACTGGAACGGATTAATGGCATTTTCATTTGTTTTGATGGGGAACGCTGATTTCAGATACAAGTGGATCACTGTATATGCTTTTTGTGACATTTTTTTGTTTGGGGATGTGCTGTAAGAATTTTCAAATGTAAAATATATGCCTTGGCTCAGAAAAGGTTGGTGAAACACTGGTCCAGTAGTAACAAAACAGATATTTGCTCATTATTAGTTGATGACAGAAGATCATCAAGAAGTGTGTTATAGTTTCATTGCTATGAATGAAAGCTCATTCAATCTTCTCATCTGATTTCAAATCCCCAAATTACCCTCAAGTGACACAAGCTGAAGGCAAGATGGACATAGCACAGCTTATATTGCTGTCATTGCCCCAGGTGATGCCCACCACTCTTCCCTAATCCGCACTGACAGGGTTTTCATCATGTGGGAAGGTGGGAATGATGGAGGACTACTGGGAATCAGGACAAGTAGAGCAAAGGGAGGGGGAACGTTCCTCTTCTCGCTCCCCAGTGGCGGTGTACATCTTGTAGCCTCAGCCGGGGCCACCAAGGCCCCCATTGTGCCGGTTATCACCAAGTGGTGAGTGACGGCGCCTCAGCCTCCTGCTCCCGAGAGAGGGAACAGCTTCAGGTAGTACGGGATTGGAATGTTCCCAGGTGAGAATGCATGAGAATGGAAGAGGGAAGGAAATTACGAGGGCGGTGTAGCAGCATCTGTAGCGGTCTCACAGGTGCAGCGCAGGAGGAATGTGCTTTCTGTAGTGTGGAAGAGCAATAAAAACTTTAAAGTGTAATTTCTCTGGAAACTGCATAACAGTGCTGAAGTGGAAGGAGGAGGTATTTGTGTAAAATGTCAGCATTTATTTGGGAATGTTGATGTGAAAAATGTGGAGTAATTAAAGGTAGTTCCAAAGATGTCCTGGATGAGGTGAACACTTTCAAGTTGGAATGGTTTGAATCGGTCGAGAAATGTGGAAGGAGGTCAACGTTTAAAATGTCTGCATTAATTTGGGAATGCTGACATTGAACATTTTGAATAATGAAAAGTTTGGGAATTTGTGAAATGAGAAGAATAGTTCTCAAGATGTTCTAAATTAGCTGAATATTTCGAATGGGTGGAATTGGTCAAGAATGTGGAAGGAGGAGGTAAAAATGCAAAATATCTTTTAATTTGGGAATTTTATTGTGAAACTTAGGGAAGTTGGGGCATGTCATAGATACTCTCCAAGAAGTTGTTAATGAGCTGCAGATTGGGCTTTTTTTTTTTTTTAATCGATAGAGAAATGTGGAAGGAGGAGGTCAACATGTAAAATGCCTGCATTAATTTGGGAATGTCGACATGAAAAATGTGGAATAATTACGAATTTGGGGAGTGTGAAAAATCGTTCATAAGATGTCCTTAATAAGCTGAAAATTTTGAAGTTGGAATAGTTTGAATCGGGTGAGAAATGCGGAAGGAGGCGGTAAATATGTAAAATATGTCTTCATTTGGGAATTTTACTGTGAAAATTGGATAATTTGGGGAATGTGACAAATATTTCCATAGATGTTGGATCGAAGAAATGTGGAAGGATTGGAAAGACAAAAACGTGGGTGGAATTATTGTGTAAAAATAAAGAATTTGGTGCCGAATAACAATGTGGGGATAGTCAGGATCCCTCTCATTATCTTTCCAGTTTATGTTCTCTAATTTAACAATTAGCTGATGTCATCAATCTAGCAGGGCTGCTCTGCGATGATGTCATCTCCTACCTCAATTTGGCATGTTTAAACACAAATGACACACATTTTTCGATGATGAGCAGACGGCATTAGGCGTTGCAACCGCATCCTTATCGCCGTTGATCTCCCCTTCCGCTCCTTCTCGAACCTTCTCCCATGCCCTCGTCATCCTCGACACACCTGTGTGTTCAATAGCAGCTCTCTCGTGTCTGTCTACAGAGATACCAGCATCACAAACATCACACACACACACATTCCTTGACTTTCCAGCTGCCTGTGCACCTGGGCTGGCTGCTGTCATCACCATGGTAACCGGCCTACAGCTGCCTGTGTCACTATCATCCCCCTCATCTTTTTCTTTTTTGATTGGCAGCGGGAGACAAATAACAGCGAATTGTATGTAGAGAATGAAGGGAAGCTAACAAAAAACATTACAGTAAACCCTTGCTTATTCGCAGTCCACTATTCACAAATTGTGTTAAACCACTATTATGTAGATTTATAAGCAATCTTTTTTTATGGGTTTTTACAGTTATACAGTCAGCACTCAATTAACAAACGTGAATTGAGAACCTTCAAGTGTAGTACCAAGTTGTGCCACAACATGCCGGGCAGCACTGAGGTCTGCAGGAATAGAAGTGGTGTAATTAAGAGCAAAAAGAAGAAGCACTGCACTCTTAACACTAACCTCCACTAATAGTCCTTGTTCACAGTTCACGCAGAGCAGGGAGAATATATAGCTGTGAGTATCGTTGTCTGCCTTGTTTATAATATGTTGCTGCTCTGTGCGTGTGTCTCAAATTAGCACTTGGTTGAAGGTTTATATACAGTACATCTATGCTAATTTCCGTTAGCCTGTCCATAGCATTTTGCATCGTAAAATCACTTTAAGCTACACTGAAAAAAATAAACACTGCATGAGCTCAAGAAAAAACGTAAGTAGTCTATCACATTTAATATTTTAGCTTTGATTCAGTGAAAATTATTCATTTAGTGTATACTTTTTTCTTTTTTTCTTTTATGTAAACCGTCTTTGAATGTTGGAACACACATTACAAGTGTTAGCCAAAACGTTAGCTCTTGCCAACTTAACTTAGTTTAAAAACACTGCAGTGAGGCTCAGCGCTCATACACATTCACACACTTATAAATGTGTCAGACGAGGCACAGGCTCTTACCTTTTATTTGGAGAACTGTGCAAGCAAGAGAATGAGACCAGGCTCTATAGAAGAGTTTAAAAAGTGTGTTTCAGTAAGTTTGTTTGTGTTTTGATGCATTTAAACTTGAATGAAGGGATAGAACTATTCAAGATGTTTTTTTTTTTTTTTGGTATTATCTACCTATATTGCAGGTTCTCACCTATTGCAGGTGGGTGTGGAACATATCTGAAGAAATGTATTATTCTGTTGTATGAATGGCAACAAGTGGGTACATGCAGGTTAATTGTCCCTTTTGTTCTGCCTGTCACTACATATCGCTTATTTACTGGAGTAAATAAATTCTAATTTTCTTTCTAAGTTGTCTGCCTTTCACCCAGTCAAGTCAGCAGGGAACGGCTCTAGCTCCCCTGACCCTCAACAGGAAAATGAGGGTTGGGAGGGACAAAGGAAGGAAAGAGTATTTTATTTATATTCTGAACACTTCACCTAATTAGGAGAAATCCACTGGCCTAGAGTGGCGTTTCATAGAACCACCTCAGCAATAATGCCAGTCAAGCTCTTTATTTATTTATTTATTTATTTTTTAATACCCGCAAATGAAAAAAAATAGTAGCTCAATTTTCCCATTGTGTTTTCTTTTTGTGCTCATTTCCAATTTAAATATTCCTGTTTTGACTCACAGCAACTGTCCAGAAGGCATTAAAGTCAAAATCCAACACACACTAGCTTTGCGTTAGAAGTCCTGGGGAGGACCACCTTCCTAGTAGCAACTTTTTCCTTCAGTTTGTCATCCAACTCTGACGGGCTTTTACAGCATGTCAAAGTGACATCGCTGTTAATCATTTCGCTAATGAAATCTGCTCAGATGGCGTGCATGTATAATAAAATCCACATGAAGAAAAAAAGTGCATGACCACCCAGATTAAAACATCGGGCCGTGTTATTCCGTCTTAATACCAGAAAAAAAAGACCTCATTCTCTCCTTTTTAAAAGGTCATTATCAGACGCGGGGTCGGGGGAACAAGACTTTTAAAGACCCCCTGCATGGGCGGCTTTAATTACATCAGAGGAAGTGGCAGCCACCCTGCTCGGCTGTTCCATCCCATGACTCTGACTGAAAGCAGAAATGCCGTTTATATCTTTTAATGCGCCCGTGCACGCTAGCAGTGGTTCAGCATATGTGCAGGCATGTCTGCAGCGCCTCTTAAGTAGAGAGGACATCAAAAGGTGGGCTTTATGCCCCACCCCCCACCACCACCACCCCACTGCACACCCCATTGCCACTCCTCACTATAAATGCCACCCCAAAAGGAGCCATTTATGGGACAATAAGAGTGGATTTATGGGCCTCTAGTAAATGAAGGCAGTTTAGAGGTGTGGGATGAAAGATGACAAAAGCTATCGTGGGAGGAAAGTTGCACAGCGTTTTGTTACAATTGCCTCCTCCATCCTGGAGATCAGGGTTGGGAGAAGCCACATGTGGCCCCCCCGGGCACTCCCAATATATTTAACATGTATTTAGTATGGTTTTTTTGTTAGTTTGTATTCATTTATTTAATGAATTAAATGGTTAATGTAGCTATTTGAACCCAAAACAATTTTATATTCACATTTAACTAGACTTTACGCCGATCTGATCGGTGTGATCGGTATCGGCCGATAATTAGCACTTTATGCTGATCGGCTCATTGATCTGCTCCGCACAAGACATTTAACTCTGCGTCGCCGTTATGTATGAATCCAAAAGCGAGTTTATTTTTAGCCTTGTTACCTGTCTTGTGGCGCAGTACTGTAACTATCTGACGGCCAATAACGTTTTTTTCAATCTTGTCGGTTAAAAACATGTCATTGGTGTGGGAATAGTTTGCGGTGTCTCAGACAAACAACACGTAAGTTATTTGCAGTCTGTGCACAACTGAAGTACGTCATGGGGAACGTCATCTAAATGCTTCAACACAAATTTGATCGGGCACCTGAAGAATGTACACAAGAAGGAGCATGGCGCGTTCAAACAATGCAGCGTGGGAAAAAAAAAACAAAAAGAAAAGCTAAATGGACGCAAACTCTGGACAACACACGTCCATAAAGCTGGGACAGTGAGAAAGTTAGAGTAAGCATGTCATTAACAGTATTTATTAAAGTAATTTAATTGCAAAAAAGTAATTTAATTACAGTAAGTTAGCACCCATTATTTCTGTCATGTTGTAATGTTGATCTGACCTAAATTTATGTCAGTGGCCAATCCTTGAATGCCCCCTAGAGGTCATTGATGTTTTAACTTTTGTCTCAAATGCATAGAGAATAATAATTTTGAGAATAATTTTGAGCTGGGATGGGCTCCAGCACGCCCGCGGCCCTAGTGAGGACAAGCGGTACGGAAAATGGATGGATACAGGACTCAGTATACAGTACACAAGTATATACAATAAATGAACAAGTCATGTCAAGGGACACATTGCTTCATCTTGTGATCGGATCGGTGATCGGTTATCGTTTTTTTAAACTTGCTGATCGGTGATCGGTCCCAAAATTCCTGATCGTCATCATTTAACAAATTACAACTAAATTAATTGTAAATAATAAAATTTTAAAATGAGAATGAATTATTATCCTATTATTAGGATAAACTACTTTATGTACATTTTAACTTTTTTTTTTTTATGTGTGAAAGTCAAGTCTATCTTTGTTTTGCAAAATTAAACTTTTTTCGGTGTGGCTCCAAAACTACAAATCTAATCTTCAAGAAACCATGCATGTTCTTCCATCCATTTATATTCTATTCAGTTTATCCTGCCTATTATGATGGATAGCCAGTCAATCTGCAGATTCATTAAAAAAAAAAAAAATTCCCAACCTTTATTGAGCCTCACCAAAGGCACACATTTTAAATTGCCAACAGACAAAAATGTCACAAAAATATGAGATACTGAATTCTCTATCCATTCATTTTCGGGGGTGGGGGTGCGCTGGAGCACCCTGGACTGGTCACCTTCAATCAGTATAGGAGTTCTTTTGCGCTCCTTTCTCCCTCATGTTCTCACCCATTCTTCTCTTTGTTTTATTGATTCTTATTAACTGTCTTTAATAGTTACCAAGTATTAAGGCCGGCCTCTGTGGCTTTCAGAGGCGCTGTCGGCATGCCAGGCGTTTGTTGTCGGCATTTTATTGGCTTCCAGCGCGGAGCTTTTTAGTTGTTCGATGCAATCTTGGCACGTCACTAACGGGTTTTAATAAAGGCAGCTGCTTTTTATGGTAGTTAAAAACACTCTCTTCCCTCACTGTCTCCTTTTAGGAAGTGCATTGTTTAAAGAACAGACAGGAAGTCACTCAGCTTTTGTCCTATAGTCAGCATTTCTCTTTTATTGCTATTGTGTGATTGTTGTACATCTTATCCCAGTCAATTTAAGAGCATGCGCCAGCATTGCCATTACTCCATAGATATGAACAAAATGTGCGGTTGAATTTCATTTTATTTTTAGTTTAACAAAAAATTTTTTTGGGTGAGGCTGGAACAGATTAATGATATTTCAAAGGTGAAAGATTAATTGCAAGGTACCACTTACAAATTTTAAATAATAAAATTTCAAACCCCACATTTAAAGGAAATAACCAAAAAGTGTGAATAAAAAATGTTCAAATGTCCAAATTCTAATAAAATATAAAAACAAAAATGTAAAAAAACATCTAATAAAATAGTAAAAAGAGGACAAATTTAAGTATATTAGAAAAGTACAAATTCTAATAAATGGTTAAAAATTGAACCGTTCAAGCAAAATAGTAAAGATGCAAAAGAAATAGAGTACAATTTTTCTTTTACTATTTTATTAGAATTTTGACTATCTATGGAGAAATGGAATGGATTCCACAATAACTTAATCTTTAGTTTTTTTTGTTTTTTTTTTTTTGTTTGTTTTTTGTCCGTCAACCAATCAGACAATCCCGCTCAAGCACCATTGTCCTGTTGGTCTAGTTGGAGATCTTTCATTTTTCTTGGCCGTGAAGTCTGACCTTGCCACCACATTCCAGTTCATAAAGGTAAAGGAAAATTCATCCCTTTGAGGCTTGAAGAGTTCCTTTCCCGCATGTAAAATTCACATTATTGAACCTCGACCAGAGCGTGAACATTCCACGATGTCTGTCAGCGTGTGACCCCAGTTCGTGTTTCCTTTTCGGGTTGCTCCATCAATCATCTCTTATTTTCACACCGTCTAATGGTTATTTCAACATGGAAGAGGTGGCATGCAGCTGGCACTTCAAGAGCAAGCATGGCTATGAGTGCCCCATTCAAGCAAAAGGAGACCATCGGTTGGTTATGGGTCTGCAGGATGGGGTAGGAAGGTCCATTTTAGTCGACTGATGGGCAGAATGAAGATATTTTATTCGTTTGATACCGGTCCCAAGAGGACAGTTTGGAGAGTTACTGCTTGAGTTTGTCATTTGAGTTGTGCGCATGAATTTATGCCATCATCTCAAGAGCTGCATTTTGACACCTTTTTATGTTCTGTAAAAGAGGTGGGCAAAGTTTTGTGCAAAGAACCCAAATGAATTGACCACAATCCACCAAAGTCATCAGAAACATTGTTTACACGGGCCCTTTCAATCCCAGTGACATCATCCACTTTTGCAGCACGGCCCGATCCCGCAGCGACAACATATTCCGGTCACACGGAGCGCATCGGAGTGAAAACCTTCTCCCTTTTTGCCAATAAACGTCAGCCAGCGGGTCAATTCCGAGAAACGCCTCTCATCCGTTCCAGTTTGAAACAGCCACATTTGTTGACGCCACATTGGCTAACACAGCTGCAGCATATATCAATCACTTAAAGGGTTTATTAGGGCCTGGATCTTGGGCCTTAGTCCTTATCATTTGTTTCTTTAATGAGCAGTGAATGATAACCCATTCACGCTTCAAAGTTGCTAATTCACGCTTGAGTATTTTTGAGTGCGCCACATTGCTGCATATATGCTTTAGCTTCAATGCTTGTTGGTATAAACCAGGGGTGGGCAAACTTGTGTTCAAGGGCCACATTTGAATTTTAAAATGGACAGATGGGTCAGGTCATTCATATACTGTAGATGAGCTTAATAAAAACAGTTAAACCAGTTTGTAAAATAGTTTATTTTAATAATAAATTAATACTTAACTGTAATTCATTCTTGTGTTTGTACTTTGCATTGTACAGTTTGTCTATGTATTTATTTGTATTTTCTTTTTTTATGTTTTGTTTTACTCTGCTGTATGGGGAAAAGAGAATGTTCTCCATTGCCTTGACTGGACAAATAAAGGTTAAATAAAAATAAATTCTCCTTTGTTGGCTGCATTCCTTATAATTAACCAAGTATCGAATAAATTGTTAAATTTCTATGGATTTTCTTTATTTTGCTAAAAACAATTGTCTATATAAAATCAATTAACCAAAATTCGAATTGATCAACCAATTAAAAAATGTGTATATTGTTGTTTTTTGCAATTGTTCATTTTAATTTATTTTTAAGAATTCGATTTTAATTACAAAATAGTATTTTATTCTTTATTTATTGTTATTCTGTTGTTTTATTTTATATTTTATGTTCAGTCTTTATAAGGTAAAGTACTGTTTTTGTTTTTTTAAATTAAATAAATTTATTATTTATTGTGATACATGAATTAGAATTAATACATTTTAACTATCCAATTTTGGGGAACAGACTACAAAATCAGTGAAGCAAACATTACTTTTCATTATCTAAATATCCATCCATTTTCTGAGCCGCTTCTCCTCACTAGGGTCGCGGGCGTGCTGGAGCCTATCCCAGCTATCATCGGGCAGGAGGCGGGGTACACCCTGAACTGGTTTCCAGGGCACATACAAACAAACAACCATTCGCACTCACATTCACACCTACGGGCAATTTGGAGTTGTCAATTCAGAATCAGAATCAGAATCATCTTTATTTGCCAAGTATGTCCAAAACACACAAGGAATTTGTCTCCGGTAGTTGGAGCCGCTCTAGTACAACAGACAGTCAATTTACAGAACACTTTGGAGACATAAAGACATTAACAAAAAACAACAACAAACAACAATTGTGCAAAAAGATGCAGAGTCCTCAGTTCGAATGGCTAATATCGCAATAGTCCGGTGCAATGACCATTGTGCAAAGGGCACTGAGACTTCAAGGAGTGTATGCGGTTTAAAGTGACGAGTAGTGCGATAATCTGGGACAATGGTTGTGCAAATGTTACAGATACTCCTCAATTAACCTACCATGCATGTTTTTGGGATGTGGGAGGAAAGCGGAGTGCCCGGAGAAAACCCACGCAGGCCACCGTGCCGCCATTATCTAAATACTCTGGGCCTAATTAAAGAACAGTGGTCCATATGTGGCCCCCGAGCCATACTTTGCCCACACCTGGTATAAACCTAAAACCGAGCCTTTAAAAGTGTAATTTCTTGTCATGTGAGTCAAGAAAACATCATTAATCCTGCCTATAGTGACAGAATGTGTTTGAAAGACAAACAGTGTGGGCCAGCCTCCGCTCATGGGGACTATGAAGTTAAACAAAGCCAAACAGTTGGGAAGTGGCGGTTTATATGACGATATAATCACGCTCATATGGCAGTGACCACCCAAAGGCACCCAGAGGTTATCCATGATTCACTGCGATAATGAGCCTCATCACTTAGGCTGTCACACTATCTCCTAAGAGGCCCTGGCCCATCATTTACATCCCACAAGGAATCAAGGAACCATGCAAATGTGACCCGTATGATCCATTTCTAGTTGTGTGTGATCCAGAACCCCAAAAGAGGGGCTTCACTTTCAGCGTAATTAAGAGACAGTGAAATAGAGACGAGTTTAATAGATGAATCCATCATCCTTCCATCAAGTACGAGCAGATAATGATTTTGTTAGTTGAAGAAGATGGCCAATTATCCTGACTGCACAGCAAAAACTGGGCTTAAAAAACAAGGGGGTAACGTTATGAAATAAAGAGTAGTCTCCTTCATTTAACTCATTCATTCCCAGTTAACATGGATATTTGACCTCTCACAACATGAGTGGCAGTGAATGAAAATTGTCTGCTAATAGAACATGAAATTTTGACTTGGCAAAATTACTTAAAACAAGTAAACAGTTGCCCTTAAAGCAACACAGCGATTTCTTTAAAGTAGTGTATTTATTCGACTTACACCCATAGAATTATGGTACAGTGGCATCTTGATTTAAGCTTAATTTGTTCTGTGAGCACACTCGTAGCCATTAATCCGTTCCAGCCCCACATTAGACTCATTTTGGTGTGCACACCTTGGCCAACAAGGGGCAGTATAATAGACACAAACAAAGAAGAGTTTCACAACTAAGTGACTGACTAAGCTGCAGTCATGGCCTTTTTTTTGCAGAGAATAAATGTTGCTATCATTTGTGATCAAATATCTGTTGCTTAAATGTGTGTTAGCATTAAGCTAGCAGACATTCCTAAGGCAAAGGTGTGTGGTTGCTTAAAAGACACAAAGTGTAATTCTCTTTGTTTTATGTTTAGTATGACAAACATCAACTGAAAGTTGAAGCCTCTTTTTTCTTTTTTTTTCTTTTTTGAAGACTGTAGTAGGGTCACTCACAAGTCAAGGTAGCACTCCGTTTCTTATTTTAAGCTAAACTTTACTCATAACCGGTAACAAAAAACTCAATAAGATGTTATAATACCTTATCAAGCTCTTTCAGGGAAAAATGGTGGAAGTGAAATAATCTTACACACAAAAAAAAAATGGTCAGAGGAAACATCTTGGCAGACAAAGAAGAACAAGCATATTTTGTCTTGATTTGAGATCTTTAAGCTTGGTTAGAGTTTAGTTCTTTGCAGTATATAGTGTTGTAGGCCTGGGTACATTTGCATCTCATGAAGGCACAAGAACCAAAATGCATGATAATTGGACACAGCATCTGTTAACTTCCTGTTGTCCAATTTAGCAGTGATTACCATGAGAGATTCCTGTGGGAAATTATCAAATTTCACCTAATTGCTCCCAATTATATTTACTACAATATATGTATCTTTGTTCGTCTTTCTATGCCAGCTACGAATAGTGACAAGCAGAACAATAAGATGCTGTTCCACTTGGTGGCAGAAGGTGCATAATTAACCGGTGTAGCCACTTTTAATGACATTTTTGTTTGGTGATGTGCCGTGACAATTTTCCAATGTAAAATAATATGTATATTAGCTCAGTAAATGTTGGGTAAAAACTGTTCTACAAGTCCGGGATTGAGTCAGGACTGAGTGCCACCTGTCCAGGTTGGTAAATTCTGCACGGACACAGGCGGCGGTGAGAAGGGTCTGAGCCGGCACAGCTGAACAACAGCGGTTCCTGCTGGAGGCGACAGTGTCGACCCCACGGTGTGTAAGCGGGGAAGATGTGATTGACTTCCTTGGTCATGCTGGAACAACCGATTGCAAGCCTGCAAAATTGGAAAGAATGTGACCGACTTTAAGTAAGTAATATCCCGGCAAAAATGTAATACAGTGGTCCCTGTTAATTTATTTCATGACCACAGTCATGGGAAGCATGTTTTAAGGCTTGAACTATAAATCGATTGTTTTAATTTTTCATTATATTTTGTATTTTCTATACACTTATTTTATGCTTTAAATTCTTGTTTGTTTGTGTGGTCTAATACATTTGCAAAAACATTTACAACATTTAAAAAGTGTGTTTTATTATGTTTAAATGTGTTTAAAGCATGTGGGGAAGGTTATTTTAAGCTCCTAAACTTTTTAAAAAATGATTTTGAATATTTTACAGTTGAGCACTGTACAGATTTGAAAGGTATGTATGGGGCGGTGTGGCCCAGACGGTAAGTGTATGCCCTGCAACCGGAGGGTTGGCGGTTTGTATTCCCGCCCGTGCGCATGTTGTTGTTCTTTCCCTGGTAAAGACACTTAACCCACATTGCCTACGAATGAATGTGGTTGGATTTTTGGTGGTGGTCGGAGGGGCCGTAGGCACAGAATGGCAGCCACGCTTCTGTCAGACTACCCCAGGGCACAAATAGCTTACCACCACCAGGGTGTGACTAAGGAGTGAATCCATGAAATTGTAAAGCGTCTTTGAGTGCCTAGAAAAGCGCTATATATGTGTAATACATTATTATTGCACATAATAAGGTTCATCTCTCACCTTGCGAACACGTCGGGATTGTTGAGGTGGTGAAACTGCGAGGGTTCACACACCAGCGAGGCGCGCTTACACACGCTTACACATGACTGACCGAGGGGACCCATGTGCAGCCTTAGCACACTTTCGGGAGGCCACGTGGCGACTGATGGAGTGCAGAAACTCTGGAGGGAGAAAGTTCATAAAAATCGGATTATTAATGATATGTAAACATTTCAGTTGAATATAGTTTTAATGAATGCTGGGACTCATTTATCCTGCTCATCTAAAAAGAAATGTACATATATTTTGAAGTATTTTATTATAATTTTTCATTGTCATTATTTATTTAAGGTAACTCAGTTGAGCGGTAGGTCACCGTCCTAACTCCCTCTATTGACCAGCTATGGCAGCTATATGTAGCGAAGCGCATTTACCTGCTGAGTGATATAATGATGAACCCGGTCCAGCATTCCCTCACAAGAGAACTCTCGAGGAGTTAGAGGCTTCACCTGCAAATGTACAACTGCCTTAGTTGTTGGCTTTTTAATATGAATCAAATTGGTGGGGCACTACCACTTAGGTATGCTATTCAGCTGCAGACCAAAATAAAAATACCAAAAAAAAGGGTATACAAACTTTATGGCTCCAGATACCCCCTAAAAGGGAGTTTTTTTTTTTTTTGCATAACAAATTAATATTGTTTTAGAGAAAAAAAAGTTGTAATGTTGAATGTATATAGTCTTATTTTTTTCAAGAAAAAGTCGTAAGATGACATTTTGTCGAGGTAAAAAGTCTTAATTTTATAAGAATAAAGTTTTATTTCTCCAAAATATAGGCTGAATATTATATATATTATTGTTAAGTAGTTCACTTTAATGATTAAGTAGTTAATTTTAATGAGAATAATTGATCAATTTAATCATTTTAAAATATTTGAAATATTTTAGAAAATGTCATATACATTATCTACATAATGTATATTATCATTAATCATAATTAAAATTAACAAATGTATGTAGAAAAGTGTTATTGGATTATTTACTATTAATAAATCAACCAAATATATGAGATAAATTATGTAAAAAAAAAAAAATGAATAGTTTAACCAATTTGAGGGTCAATAGAATAATAAATAAATGCATCCCCTATTACAGGACTCTTGATTATATACTATAAATGTTCAGTGGCAAAATGCGCTTTTACAAAAAAGTAGTGTTAATAATGCTCGGTTTAGAATTTAATATTTGTTCATCTTTAGAATTCCATTGCAACCTATTAAGAAGTGTTTCATATGTTGGTTTCCTTATTTAGCTCCATGATCTGATCTCTTGGTTGGATGTCATTAGATTGCACCTCATGAAGTTTGGTTTCCTTATTTAGCTCCATCACCTGATCTCTTGGTTGGACGTCATTAGATTGCACCAAATGAAGTAAGTGTGCATCAATACAATCAGGCTTACCTCCGTGCGTAGAATTTCTTTGACTGCTGCCCGTACTTGCGTCTTGTTGGTCACATCCACAGTCCACACGTGAGGTCTGCCAATGGATTTTTCAGCGTACGGGTGCTGGGAGGAGATCTGTGACCGAAGTTAATCACTGCTATTAAATCTAAAATTAATATGAACTATTTACTCTAATATTTACCTTTCTAGTTGTGGGTTTTCCTTTGTAGAAGTTGTTATTGTCTGAGGAGTGAGGCGGGTTCAGCCGTGGCTGTAGGAAGACGCAACCAAGAGCAATGGCCTCGATGGGAGCTGGACCCTCATAGGGGAAACCGAGACCTACGAAAACCTGATGGGGGCAGTATTTAAAAGGATTCTATAAATCCAGTTCTTTAATCTAACAATAATCATATGAAACATTATCCAACATAAAAATCGTGGCTATTGAAAATGCTGAGTGGCTAGTACCTCTGGGAAACCACTAGCCACAGTGGCTGGTGAGCAAAAAAGTTAATGTCAAGCCCTTTAAGACTTTTTTGTCATTAGGGGCTGTTGTTTGTTTGAGCCCTACGATTGACTGGCAACCAGTGTACCCTGCCTGTCATCCCAAAGTCAGCTAGGATACGCTCCAGCTCACTTGGGAGTCTGACGATAAGCGCTATGGAAAATGAATGAATGAATGGAAGTTGTGATGCGTTCGTGTCTGACCTTAGCTCTGCGGAGGAGTCTCAGGAAGTGTCGCTGAGAGAGCAGGCCGTGGTTTCTTACGAAGCTGGGTAAGGTGGAGACGTGTCCGGGTGGCTGGTAGACAGTGGCATGGGTCTCCAGCTCTTCGCTGATCACCTTGACATACTCTGAAAGTCCCTAAAATATTCACACACAAGTACAGATACTTGTGTTAAAACAAAAAAAGACTGGTAAAAGTAGAAGCACTGATACGACTCGTTCAGTATAAATGTACAGAATCTGAAATGTACAAAAGTACAATTTAATTACTTGCAATACCACTGTTTACATGCATGAAACTTCTACTTGACGTTACCTGCCACATGTATTCCTGTTTGCCATAGATGACGGCAATCTTCTCCTTCCTGTTGAGGTCGGACTCCTGCGCCCTCACTGCATCCTCACTTACAAAGCCCAGGAAGGAGTTATCAGGTGTATGCGCTACATCCAAAAAGACACATATTACTAAAAAAAATTTGATGATTTAAATGGATGAAACTGCAGATGAATAACATTAAAACGCTAGCCATGCCATATTCACGTTGTGTGTTAAAATAACAACTGTTGGAGGAAATGAGAGCTCTCCACAAATAAGAAGTCCACCGCTGACTGTTTGGATAGGCAGCTGCCCTCCGACACACTGAGCGAGGTGTGAGGGATGAGTATTTACCTAAGAGATGCAGGAATGTGCCAGGATAGGTGTAAGTGCCATTTTAGTTTAAAAAACATTTGTGGTGTGTGGGCTTTTGTGTCCGTGCAGAACAGCAGCAGAGTTGAGCTTTTTACACATACATTTATCGCCGCTAAACAAAAACAACTCAAGCACCTACAGTATCTTCTATCTTTTATTCTATCTTTATTTGCAATCTGATACTCTTCATCCCCTTGGCTCACTATACAAATGAAAGGGGCAGGGGTGGGCAAAGTATGGTTCAAGGGCCACACATGGCCCACTCTGTACTTTTTTTCAAGGCACTATATCGCTCTCTCTGTCCTCCTCCGGCAGGACAAATAAACACGTTCCCGGCGGAGGAATGAAGAGCGGCTCTCATCTCGGCGCATCCAGCCTTAGTCCATCCGCCGGCAGGACGGGAAATGTGACAGGGAGAGGTGTTTGAAAGTTCTGTCTGGGCCGGCAGTTTATTTAACCTGGCTATTAATCCTCACAAGGAGAACACCTTAAAAGTATGTGAGAGATCATCATGGATAAATACAATCGTGTATCATGTTTCATTAGGCTTTTATTTAATGCGGAGAGTAAAAGGCTTCGATAAGGGGTGGGCAAACATTTGTGCTCAATTAGATTTTTTTAAACAGATGAACCCCATCATTATTAGATGACGTTTAAATTATAATAAAAAAAATGTGTAAAATTTAAAATGTGTAAAATAGTTAAATATAATAAAATAATTCGTCAATTGTTTATTGTAATGCAATAAAATGTACTTAGAATTCATTATAATTGATGAATTTATTAATTATAATGTAAATAAATCTAAGAAATATATATAAAATATAAATACATTTTAATTAACCAATTTATTTGAAAGAAAATTGAAAAATTAATTATTGCAACAAATATTACAGGACTCCTGATTTTGTAAATGCTCAGTGAGGGGGATTCAAGAACTAAGTGTGCTATTTGTAGATCATGGACCACTTTAGATTACAATTGCATGTTTCAATTAAAATAAACTTCAGCTTTACAGATGCCATGTCTTCACTGCAGCTGGCACGCATCTATGTATGGCGTCTGTTTGACGTGCGACGCTAATAAATGAGGCATATTAAATACTCTTACGCAGTAAGGCATGATCCTAAACAATGTTTATACAATAAAAATATAGAAATAATGCATGCACTATTGATCATACAACACTCACGGAACATGGTCATGTACTGCAGAGGTTGGAGGCCCCAGCTACCCCAAAGTGTTTTAAATCCATGGGGCTGAGCATAACTGCCCAAGTTAAAGGCTGGTTCAGTGCCAAACGAGTCCAGAATTCTGAAGCGGCACCTATAGAACAAATTTGCAAAGTTAATGTTAAAATTGGACAGAACCTACATATATATGATCAGAAACCATGCATGTCATAGGAGAGTTATTCCCAACCACTGTGCTGCGGGAAATTATCCAATTTCACTTAAGTGGTCCGAAAATTATTATTTAATTACTACGCATAATGTATCTTTGTTCATCTACCGATCCCTGCGATGTATAGTGACAGGCAGAACAAATAAATGCTCTTCCACTAGATGGCAGAACACAGTTAAACTGTGTATCCACCGTTTGCTATTCATACAGCAAAATAATTCCTTTGTGTTCAACTAAACAGGACCAGATTTCACACTAAGTACATTTGTAAGTCAGTTGAGGCGACATCCTGATTACTTTAGTATATATTCTTTTTGTTACATTTTTGTTTGGTGGTGTGCCGTGAGCTCTTGTGCCAATAGAGGTTGGGAGAAACTGCTAGGAGATCTTCAGATTTTCTCATGCCTTCTAGTGCACAAGTGGATGAAAGCACTGAAGAGAAGTGTAGTTGCTCTACCTAGTGGTGAAGCTGGTAAATTACAGTTTCTTCAATGCAATTCAAATGCAAATTTGAATCAGAATGAACCAAAAATGACGACAAAGGGTCACCGGTGTGCCGGACCCTATCCCATCTGATTTTGGCTGAGAGTCGGGGTACACACTCAACTAGTTGCCAGCCAGTCGCAGACATTTCCAATAATATTACATTAACAAAAATTATTACTTAGACTCACTGGTAATATTGGAAAGCCAGTCCCATGGCCCCTCGAAGGTGAGCAAGACCGTGATAGTCAGTATAGATGAGGTCAAACGACAAGGGACCCTTGATCGGACAGCTGCCTCGGCCAGGAGCAGCACCTATAAGTCTGGAGCGTTCTCAACAAAGTCAGTCGATTCGGATCATTTTTGCACCAAAGCTACTACCTAAATTATATCTCTCAGATAGGGGTTGCCCACCTGTGGAGGTGATACTGCGAAGTGGTGAGGCTCACATTGTGGCCCAGTATGGTCAAACAGGCACTAAGGTCTGCCCACTGAACCAGCTCTCCAAGAGGACCACCTCTTTCCAGCATAGCTTCAAAATGTTGGCCTGCACCCCCAGCGAGAGCGCCGGGATAAAGCAGTACCTACAGGTCCAGAGAAAAACTGCATAAAATTTACCAAAGAAAACCAAAATAGTAAGCTTAAATACAGTACAGAGCTTCACTTTTTTGACATTTTGTGTCACAATTCCATTACGGGGCATTGTGTGTAGAATTTTAAGAGAAAAAAACATCCGTTTTGTTATGTTAAAGCTGTAATATAACAAAATGTGAAAAAGTGAAGAACTGTGAGTACTTTCCAGATACACATGTAAATAAATTGCGAGTTCTAACCCTCATGAGAGATGAATGTGTCTTGTTGTTTTGCTGTCTCATCGTGAGAGCAGCCTGTCTCCAGCACTCTGACATCATTTCCACTCTGGAGCGCATGAATCTGACTGCAGGGCCGCTGCTGTTGTTGATGACTTCATAGAGTGAACTCATGCTTGTGCGTATCGCCGCCTGTGTAAGAAAGTGGTGTGAGCATGCAAGTGCAAGTCCAGTCTCATGAATACAAAGTCAAGTCGACTGTCGACTTAAGTCTGACTCAAGTTATGTCACTCAAGTTCCCCACCTCTGCTACTTTGTAATACTTGATACCTTCTTTGTGTCGGGCTGAGCTCTCTGATGCCAAGTGGGAGTAGAGTGGTTCCGGCCAGGTTGAGGGGGGCAGAAGTTCTCTATTTGGCTGAGGTAAGTTAGTATGGAGCAGGCGGTGCCATCCACGTCGTAAAAGGCATAGCAGGGGTCTGACTGCCATTTGGCCTGCAAGAACTACAACATAAATGATAAATGATAGTATGTTTAGGAACAACACAAGTCTTTATAAAGCAGTTTTACAATAGGATAACATTAACTAAACTTATGCAAATACTGTATTGAAGTTGCACCTAGTGCAGTGCACCATGAAAGTTCTACAAAAATACTTTCTCACCGCAACTTTCTCTGCACACACTGGATATGCAGTATCCACGGGCACCACACACGTCTCCTTGGGCTCTATGAGAATTAATTACATATGAATTTACTGGACTCTTCATTGGATACATCTGCACAGTCTAAGGGGAGGGGGGGGGGGGGTCAATACAGTGTGTGTGTGTGTTTAATAGAATTTAAGAGTACAGGCAGTGTGTAGACTTCCCATAAGCCACACCCACCCCACAACAAGCTCTTGCCAATGTCAATTATATGTAACTAACACCCACATACACACCCACCTGATCCACCTGCGTCCTACCAAATTATTATTATTTTTTTTTTTATATACAATGCTGGCCCTTGCCAAAATAAACACTCCTTTGCTGTGTAAAACAACCTAGTAAAAGGCAAAAAGAGGGGATAAGAAAAACAACAGGTATAGCCATACCCTTAAGAACAGCAAACGGCGCATGGTAGAGGTGAAAAAGCTCCATTTTCAAAAATATGAGTGGGCAAGTTTTATGAAAACGCTAATGCGTACTTCATGAGTCATATTTTATGGGCGCAAGGCAGGTGTCGGTAAAGTTCGGGCTAGGGCAGGGGCAACATTTGGCCCACTGAGCAGGTATTCAATCAGAGTCCTGTAGTAATGTTTGCGTTAATTGTGCCATTTGTATCCCTAATATTGGCTAGTTAAAATGTATTTGTTCATTTTTATTCATTAAATTGACATTTCTTTAATATCAATTTAATAATTAGTTTTATTTATTTATTCCTTAATCGATTTATTGTCAGTAAAAACTATATACAGTGGACCCTCTCATTTGCAGTTTTGCTTCCGCGATATCACCAATTTGTGGAATTTTTGGGAATCTATACCCCGTTATCGGTATTTTTTTAACCTAGTCCCCTGCTTATTTGCAGAAACCCCCGTTTATTCATGCATTGATGGGTTTTTTGCTTTTTTTATTTTCATGGCAATTATAAGGCAGCGTCAATTATTCACTGACTGACTTAATGTGAAATACATAAGTAAAATTTTAAAAATTACACATTTCACATGTATGCATTTAAATTCAATTGTTACTCTCTTTGTTGTATTAAAAAATCTTAATTCTAATTGCATTAATTAGAAGTAACACAATTGAAAAATAAGAATGAATTATGATTTTATGACTTTTAACTATTTCACATATTTTACATATCGCTGGTGTTGGGCCGAAACTTCCTAAGTCCAATTCGGTAGATTTCTTATTTTTTCACAAATCAATACTATTGGTCAGTCCCCATGTGCGTATGTTATTTTCATAAATTATTGACCAATCTTAAATCTTGAAAATGTCTTTCTGTCATTGATGATGCAATGGTAATGGTTCGGTTTTTTTGGTTTCTTGTAAAGTGATGGTTTTGGAGATGCAAGGCTTCTGCCCAACACCAGCAGTATCACATTTTCACTTGATGATGAATGACCTGGCCCCATCTGTTTATTTTAAAAATCAAATGTGCCCCTTGAGCGCATAGGTTTGTCCACCCCTGGTGTAAGGGGAGACGAGGTGTGTGTTTTTGTTTTGTGCATGCGGGTGGCTTGCGTGCACTGTAAGCGTGTCGACAAGCGTGTCTGTGTGGCCCAGCTTTCATGAATTGTTCAAACAAGGAGGTGAGAGTGCACCCGCACATCTCCATGGCCAACACACACACATTGCATGCCAACTATGGTGTGCGTAACCTAATTCTCACCTGACACCTCTCAGGTGGGTCGTGGTGGGTGTTGTTAAAGTTCTATTCAAAGGACTTCATTCCCCTTAACACCCTGCACTCGTTGCCCTTTAACCAGCATCCCCTTGCATTCACATCCATTATCACAGCTTGTTAATTTGGCCCTGTGGGTAACCTCTCTAGCACTGAAGACTTTGAACTGAGGTTTTGGCTCACAATGACACACTCCAGGGTGACCGCAAAGGCGCTAGCAATTGGCCAATTAGTCAATTAGAACTGGAGCAAACCACAAACTCTGATGTGAGCAAGTGTTGCTTTTAGGAGCTTATATGGTTGAAATTAAGGATTGGCCAAGCAGGATCTTTATCTAGCAGCAACATCTGAGCAATTTGCCAGTCACTTCTTATACAGTAGATATAAAAAGTCTACACACCCCTGTTCTAATGCCAGGTTGTTGTGACGTTAAAACAAATGAAACCGAGATCAATCATTTCAAAACTTTTGACACCAGTAATGTGGCCTATAAACTGTGCAACTCATCCATCCAGCCATCCATTTCCTGAACCGCTTATCCTCACAAGGGTCGCGGGAGTGCTGCAGCCTATCACAGCCATCATCGGGCAGCAGGCGGGGTACACCCTCAACCGGTAGCCAGCCAATCGCAGGGCACACATAAACAAACAACCATTCACACTCACATTCACACCTACGGGCAATTTAGAGTCTTCAATTAACCTACCGTGCATGTTTTTGGGATGTGGGAGGAAACCGCAATGCCCAGAGAAAACACACGCTGGCACGGGGAGAACATGCAAACTACACACAGGAGGGGCTGGAGATTGAACCCCGGTCCTCAGAACTGTGAGGCAGACGCTCTAACCAGTAGTACACCGTGCCGCCTGTGCAACTCAATTAAATGTTTTTTAAATATCTTTTCATTAGGGGAAATTAAAAATGAACAACTGAAATAATGTGGTTGCACAAGTGTGCACACCCACTTAACTGGGATGTTGCCTGTGTTCAGCATTAACCCATCACATTTATACACATTTTGAGTGTGAGTCAGGAAACCTGTCACCATTAAAAGTGCCTTTGATTAACCTCAAATAATTGTTTTATTTTTATTTTTTGCTTTGTAGCAGAAGCCTGAAGGTTTCATACGCACACTGACTGCTATTTTGAACTGTTCATAATTCCCTCTGCTTTGTGTAAGGCCTGGTGCCTTTCAACTGAAGCAAAACAGCCCCAAAGCATGATGCTGCTGCTACCATGCTTAATTGTAGATATAACAGTTCAAGTCTTCTGGTGAGGCTTTACCACAAGGTTTAAGCGCATGTTTATGGGACTTTCTGACCATTCTTCCAGAAGCGCTTTTGTGAGTTCCTGCAGTGATGTGGGACGAGAGGGTCTTGCTCTGAGTCTCCGCTCTAATTCATGAGTGAGGTCAGGACTCTTTGCAGGACAGTCCAGTTCATCCACAGAAAACTCTTTCATAGTTGTCTTTATGGACCTTGCTTTGTGCACTGGTGCACAGTCATGTTGGGACAGGAAGGGGCCATCCCCAAATTCTTCCCACAAAGTTGGGAACATGTAATTCTCCAAAATCTTTTGGTATGCTGAAGCATTCAGAGTTCCTTTCTCTGGAAATAAAAGGCCAATATTTTTGTTCAAATACCTGTGTGCTTTCCTTGATTCTCACGTGTCGGCGGGGTGTGAGGCTGGCGCTGATGATGATTGAACTGGTCCAGTCTCTGGGAAACCCTGTTCAGCTCCTTCTCCACCAAGCGGGCCAAGCCTTGCTGGTCCTGTCTAAAGCTGGCAAACCAAGATCAATCGATGATCGCAATCAAAATCATGCATATTAACATATACCCCTTATATTGTATCCATATTTATATATCTCAATTTGTGCTTATTTTTCAAATGTGACTGCAGCATGTCTTTACATTATTTTAATGTCTATAGTCTCTTTAACGTTTCAATGTACAATACATAGAACTATTATACAAGTATGCATATCAGCAGTTTAATACACGCTACATACTATTGGGTGTATTATAATTGATCATTATATTATTATATATCACTTTTAACAGTATACTTCCCACGATGCAGTAATTGTACAAATATTACTATAGCATAATCAGATAATATTAATTACCACATACCAAGATGAGACATCGTTTTTTTTTTTCAGGTTTGACTAGATTCACATTTCTTTTAAGTCCTTCTCAATGCTGGTTTTTATTTATATTTGTACTTTGTGGGTTGTTTCTATTTATTGCTTCTATCTAGCTGTCTGTCTGTCTATGATGTGTATAATTTATAGTTTTATGCGTGCTATACGTATTCCAAACCTTATTATTCCAGTATTCCAGGTGTTGTATTAGTACCTCTGCAGAAGCATATGGAGATCCTCTGAGGTCCTCTTAGCATCTCGCTCTCTGCTCAGCCTCTGCACTTGAGTACTAAGAGCCTCTAAGCGAAGAGCCAGCCTGCGAAAACCCAGACCTGAAAATAACATTACACACATCTACATGTAGTGTCACACCACTATGATCATGTTTAAGATTGTTTCTTGGTTTTTTTTACCCCGATCCTCAGCAGGGGACCTCCCAACAGGGTCATCTTTGGATATTTCCAGTGGCACCCAGAGGCTCTGCAGCAGTAGCGAGAAGGCAGACAGACCCAGGCAGAGCACCAAGCAACCACTAGAGGGTGCAATAGACATGGGGAAATGAGCTATTTAGTATTTTTTTGCCCAGTGACCACCTTATGACTCCAAACATTCCTATCTCAAATCATATTTCCCCACTGAAATGAAAGGAAATTCCATTGATCTGTTCAAACCCCACAAAAATGTTTTTTAAACAAGAAAAATAGCACTCTACAGTATTATGCTGGCTAAAAACATGCAGTAATAGCATAATTAAATAGAATGTAAATGTGCATCATGATTTCATGGTTCAATGCCCATTGACATTGTGCTCACACCAATTAAATAGAATGTAAATGTGCATCATGATTTCATGGTTCAATGCCCATTGACATTGTGCTCACACCTACTAAGTGACTCAGTAAGCTACTGTAATGTCTTTTCACAGAGGTTAAAAGATATATGCCTGTGAGTATTGTTATTGTCATGTCTACATGTGTTGCTACACCATTTGTGTCCAATTATCTGTCGCTTAT
Source organism: Phyllopteryx taeniolatus (assembly GCF_024500385.1). Lineage (NCBI taxonomy): Eukaryota > Metazoa > Chordata > Actinopteri > Syngnathiformes > Syngnathidae > Phyllopteryx > Phyllopteryx taeniolatus. The sequence goes on along the minus strand of NC_084520.1, from coordinate 12,358,847 downwards.
TAGACCATCTTTGGCATTTTGCATTGCTTGTTAGCGTTAAGCTAGCGGACATTTGTAAATTACGTGTTTTGATAAAATACACAACACATAATTCTCCTTGTTTTATGTTTGCATTGCAGGGAGGTGGAGTCTAGCCAAGATGACTTCAGGAGAAAGGTGCACTACACCGTAGACTGGTCCCCAGTCAGTCATTGGGCACATATAGAGACAGACAACCTTATCTACACACACTCACACTGTCACTGAGTGGAAAATTAACCCACGCTGCCTGCACCAAAGTCAGACATACAACACCATCAGTGACTAAAGATTAATCAAATATATTTTTTTAAGAATAAGTGTTACCCGATGACAGCTGGGATAGGCTCCAGCACGCCCGCGACCCTAGTGAGGAGAAGCGGCTCAGAAAATGGATGGATGGATGGTTTTAAATTACAAATGTCAAAGAAATTCTTGATGCATGTGCGTAACAAGTCATTCAGCTATAGTAATAGTCCACAGCTAAATCTGTTGCATCTGAAAACTGTGACTGTTAATCTGATGATGCTCAGTCTTACCTGCGTGGTCGCAGTGCAACACGCATGACCTCTTTTTTGTTGTCGTCGTTGTCGCAGCTGTCGGATCTCACTGCCAAACACAGAATGAATCAAACTGTACAACATGGTGAGTAATCATTGTGCAACACTGGCTCTGCCGTAATATCGTTTTAGACTCAAATTGTAATTGAATTATATATTTGGGTAATGCAAAAGTCATCATGTCTGGCCAATAATGTGGCCTTAGGTGTTTGCGCAGAAGGTTCAGCAAGCTGATATAATACTGAAGCCATGTCACCACTGTGGGATGCACACTATATAGAATCTATATAGTCTATCTATCTATATTATAGATGTCAACAATTGTGTTAAAATAGACAAGGCATATGCAGACACTCCTCACCTCCTGATATCTTCTTACCCACTGCCAGGCTCCATCAGGCCTGTTTAGAAAACAAACTTTTTAAAAGGCTTTTTAAAAAGAAAAGAAATGAAGTCTAGGCTGAAAACTCCTTTTTTGTCTGCTTTCGCTCTTTACATCCTTCTGTTTCTGCGCCCTTTCTGTCTCGCGACCCATGGGTGGGCATCCTGTGGTTGCCATGGTAACTTGACTCCCCTTTTTTAAGGAAAACAATACCCACGGTGGCGCCGGGGCCATTCACGGACACAATGGAACCCACGCTATAGGGTGACAGAGTTTCTTTTTAGGACTGCTAGACACACACAAGCTTGGGCTGTAAATGGATGCCACAATGCTTATTTAAATTGCTGTGTATGTGTACATACACTTTAGTATTTAAAAAAATTTTACAGACAGAAAATACTCATCCAAACAACCAAGATAGTGATGTGAGAAATGTGGGAATGGAAACATTTATTTCAGGAGAGGTTTACTTTAGTGGTAAATAAAGAGACTGAACCAGCACTAAAACAGCAGAGGTAATTCCTCTTAATCCCAATTGTAACTGTAATAAATTGTGCCTTATTTAATACCATAATATCCCTCCAAAATATTTGACACCATAAAAAATGGCTGGGCTGGATTAATGGCATTTCCATTCAATTAAATGAGGAAGGATGAATTAAGATACAAGTGTTTTGAGTTGCGAGGATGGCCACGGAATGAATTAGATTCCTATCTTAAGGCACCTCTTAAAAGTAAAACAAACAAAAAAAACCTGCTACATAGTGTAATTATACTGTAAATGTCTGGCAATTGGCATATCTGCCATTTGGAAAACACAAGTTGGATTGAAAATTGTTCTGTATTGTGTTTGTTGTTGTTTTTTGTATTACTGCCTCTATGTGATAATTCTCACTGTCATTCAGCATGTCATGGAAATGGCGGTACATTTGAACAGCGCAGTAAAGCAAACACTGTTTATCCATCCAAACAGGACTTTCCAGCTCAACTGTGCCAGAAATAGAAAGTGTTAAAATATACTGTCTATCATGACTACAAATAACAGATCACTTCTGAGCCCATTTGTCACACCTTTCCTTCTTGGAATTAAGCAGCAGTACGTATGCTGAACTCTGATTGGCTGAGCGCACCAACTCATGTAAGTCAATTGAGGTAAAGCTGTTGAGCTAATGAGGAAACAATGAATAAACTGTATTTTAAACACAGGGTTCCAAAAGAGTTCAATACTTTGTGGCCACTAAAGATCTTCAACAAAAGCTTAAACGCCATCCATATCCATATTTTGGTTTTGTGTTTGTGCACCCCTTCATGAAACTGTGCACGCAGTGATGTCACGCGATGTGTGGGAGCGCAAAGATTTGACGACCATAAACCTCCATAAGCTAGGCCCTGAAGGCTTACTGGCTTTAGACCCATCTGTCTCTCGCTTTCCCTCACACACATACACGTGCACAATCATGGCATTTTGCCACAAATGCCTAGTAATTCATGTACATACTGTACTCCGATGCGATCCCAGTCATCTGGTTGCACTGCACAAGTCTCACTGTCATCCAAATTGAAATATTTTATAAATCTGACATTACGTGGCATGTAGAATTATATTGTCTTCAACCAACAACCTTCTCATGCTACATCGATCAGCATAAGCCTTTTAGAGTAGGTGGAAGCTGTGGACACAAAAGAAGCCTCAGTCGTAGTAGTAGTAGTTGTTGTTGTAGTATAGTAGAAAGTGTAGTTGGTGGTTAGGAAACAGCCAAATCCATCTCGGGCCCAATTTTTCCTGCTCTGTTTTAAAAGGCCGACCATGCGATAGAAATAAAAAGTATCCACACCCATGTTCAAATACCAGGTTTTTGTGATATAAAAAAAAAAGAGAAAAATGTGTGATGATGGGTCACTTCCATTTAACATGAGTTTAAATTTAATTGGTTCATTCAGAACACAGCCCCATCTTATTTATAAGAGCGTGTGCACAGTTGTGCAACCGCATTATTTCAGTTGTTTATTTCTACTTGCCCTCTCGAAAACATTTCAAAACAAATTCAAATGAGTTGCACAGTTTATAATTCAAATTAATGGTGCTTTTGAAATGGTCTGTGTTCTATTACGTTTTATTAACCTCTTAGTTCCCAAAATACGCACAAATTTTGGTCGATCTGCTTTCTTAATTTTCTGCCTCAAATGACTGAAACACTCAGCAACAAATAATCAAAATAATGCCATTTGAACAGGGGGGTGAAGAATTTTTTATAACCACTTGATTTGACAAACATCTGTAGTTCAGGACACTGTAACACGATAGGATAGGTTCCAGCTGTGGAAAATGGATGGCTTGATATAACATATGTATGCATTTAAAGTTTTTGTCCAGATGAGATACCCAGAGCCTTTGAAGTACTGTACTGTATTAGAAAATGAATTACATAATATATTTGTGTCTCAGAGAGACAACATGACTGGAAGAAAAAGAAATAAAAGTTGTTGTAAAAGGCACGCAGGTTTTCCACAATTTAATCATCAGTAATAAGTGTCATGTGTTGGGCGGCTGTGTCTTGGTGCTGACTTTGACCACAGCACAAAGGAAGGTTTTGTTTCCCTGTTAGGGTGCTTGCTGTCCAACTGTCATCCACTTTGACAGTCTGGATGTAAACAAGTAGCCTGTATGTGTTGCATTATGCGTGGGAAAAAAATACTAATAGTGTGTATATGATCTTGGGAGAAAGAGGAGAGGGATTTTAGTCTTAACGTTAAGAAAATATGTCTATTTTTAATCAGTTCATTTGAGCTGTTGTGCTTGCCGTGCAGCAGCAAATTGAGTTTGCGGCTGAGCCGCTTTGGAGCAAATGCGCATGCGCGAGGCGACTTCCCCTCTTGAATGCCGCTTGACGTCTCAAGACATCTCTCCCTCTCCAGGTAGGAGCAACATCTGCATTGTTTTTCGCACCAAGACACGCTCTCACTCACTTTTGGCGATCTAAGGAAGCGTACCTGCTCCTTTTTGACAAAGGCGTTGAGATGTCCACGCGTTGCTTTCTCACCAGTTCACAGTGAAAAGGAGAAAAGACGACTGCCCTGCAAATTTATGCGGAGGTAGGTGAGATTTATGCTAGCCCATGGCAAACCGTTAGCCGACGTTTTTTGGTTTTTTTTCTCACGAAGTTATTTTAATTGATGTCTGTCGAGTTGGACTGTTTGTGCCTATGTGATTCGTAGGTAGCTGTTTGTTTTTAAATGGTGGGAGATTGTGTCAGTGGGACATGGGCAGCTGGCGGCTAGGTCATGCTAACAATGCTAACTTGGCGAGAATGAATGGGAGAGGTTGAGACAGATTTGTTTGCATTTCTTTTCGATGCACCTTGTGAATTTACTTTGCCTACCTCTCTGAGGATCACGTTTATGTTTGCCTCAATTATTGTTTTCAATGCATTTGCAGCTGCATGTTGGTAGAACGAGGTGGCAGACACTTTGACTTTTTGCAGGACACAAAGATTATTGAGGTCAGATTATCATAAAAGAAGCCTGTAATTATGCTCTGAGATTATTTCTCCATAGACCTAGATGAACTCGTGCAAGTGAGAGGTTTGTAAGTGCGAGAGGTAATACTTTACATGCCATTCTAAGAAATCTGAGGTATAAATTTATCTGCCGGATAAATGACGTGTTGAGGTGTTTTAGCAAATCTATACACTTCTGCTTCAATCGTTGAAAATGTATATTTGTATTCCATCCATCCATGGATTTTCTGAGCCGCTTCTCCTCACTAGGGTCGCGGGCGTGCTGGAGCCTATCCCAGCTATCATCGGGCAGGAGGCGGGGTACACCCTGAACTGGTTTTCCAGCCAATCGCAGGGCGCATACAAACAAACAACCATTCTCACTCACATTCACACCTACGGGCAATTTAGAGTTGTCAATTAACCTACCACGCATGTTTTGGGGATGTGGGAGGAAACCGGAGAAAACCCACGCAGGCACGGGGTGAACATGCAAACTCCACACCGGCGGAGCCGAGGATTGAACCCCAGTCCTCAGAACTGTGAGGCAGACGCTCTAACCAGTCGTCCACTGTGCCGCCTATATTTGTATTATTATTACTATTATAATAAGTTGTCATTTGTATATATGAGGCATATTTAATTACAAGTTGACCCCCTTGACTGCAGATTCACATTAGCCTAAAGTCTCCCTTGCCTTTCTTTACATACAATTGATATGCTGTGTGGATAGATGTTTTTGGGAATTGGATCATGGGGAAAATATGCTATTTAAGTGGATAAAATGCTAGAAATTAGTTAAATCAGGATCAGTGTGTGCAGAGATTAACTATGAGTGAGTCGCAAATGTTCTGTGTGTCTGACTGTTGTGTAAAATGAGCACTTTGAAAAGAGTGTTTATGAAGACACACCTTTTTCAGTATGTTGCAACTGATCTTTGGACATGCTCTTTAGCCCTCCATGTGACACGCACTAAACCAGTGTTAAATAATCTTCTTTGAGTATGCCACTTTTAGAACCTTTTGGCCAAATGTCGTTCACACTTCTGGAAAGTCTTACGTTAACATGAGCTTGGCTGATTAAGATGTTTTGTTGACCAGCGAGTCCGGTGAGAACTTGCATTCCCGTCACGTCACAGATTTACTTGATCTAGTTTTCAGATGTTTTTCAGCTCTGAAGAGATAATGGATTGGATCATGCTGTTTCATAGCAAACATTTACTGTGACCAGCCAGTACTGAGAAGCAAAGGGAAAAAAAATCTTTTAACACAAATCTATTCTGTTTTATGAATGGCAAGAGGTGGATACCGAGGTATCTTCTGCCATCAAGTGGGAGGGCTTTTAATTGTTCTGCTTGTCACGATACGTGGCTGCCATAGATAGAGGAACAAAGATACATTATTTCTGCTAAATGGAAAATAATTCTAGGACAGGCACAGTGGTTGGGAATGTCCGCATTATTTTATGCCTAATTCTTTCCTCAAAATGTCTGCTAATTTCTCCCTTTTTCCTGTTATCTTTGCAGTGACAGTCATGGGCTGTTCAGTAGAATAGGCCAGTGATTAGTTGTGTGGAGGAGTAATACTGTCAGAGAGCCCCATTCAGTTTCCCACCATGGCTGAAGAGGACTATGCCACCTTTGTGGACACGAACCAGATGGGGGATCTGGCGAAGAGCAGCGGGCCCACCAAGGTAGACTGCAAGGACCTGAGAGAGTTTAAGCAGATGGCTCGTCAGGGTTACTGGGCCAAGAATCACAAACTTCGGGCGCAAGTGTACCAGCAGCTGATCAAAACCATCCCCTGTCGCACGGTGACGCCCGATGCAGAAGTCTATCGAGACCTCATGGGAAGTGAGGTCACTAAGAAGCCGTCCTCCAACATCCCGCTGCCTGACTTTGTGGACGGGAGCCCCGTGCCGCGCTACTGCCTGAAGGCCGATGCAGTTGGCTCCGCCCACCGCATAATCAGCTGCCTGTCTGGTCAGTTTCCTGATATTTCCCACTGCCCCTCCCTCCCAGCCATCACTTCTTTGCTCCTGCACTTTAGCGGCGACGAGGCTCAGTGTTTCGAGCACGTGAGCCGCATACTCGCTTGTAACGAGCCGGGAAAACGGCTCTTGGATCAGACCTTTCTAGCCTATGAGTCGGGCTGCATGACTTTCGGGGATCTGGCCACCAAGTACTGTGCGCCAGCTCATAAACTGATCGTGGCCACGGCCCAGGATGTTCTGGAGGTCTACTCGGACTGGCAGCGCTGGGTGCTCGGCGACTTGCCCTTCAGCCACATAGTCCGCGTCATGGATGTCTACCTGGTGGAGGGCTACAAGATTCTGTACCGCATGGCCATTGCTTTACTCAAGTTCTACCGGAAGCACAAGGCGGGAGCCGCAGGGGCGCAAGCCGACCAGCAGCAGGATTCCGGGAAAGTCAGGTCGGACATTCAGGCTTTCGTCAAAGGAATCGCTTCGGTGGTCACGCCTGATAAGCTGCTGGAGAAGGCCTTCTCCATTCGCCTGCTGAGCCGCAAGGAGATCACTTTGTTGCAGCTCACCAATGAGAAGTCCCTTCAACAAAAGGGCATCACTGTCAAGCAGAAGAGGTAGAATTAATGCATTTCATCAATCAAAAATGCACTAAAACGTCACTGCAGTAAACCCGTTTATCGCGTGGGATACATTCCTGACCCACCCGCAAGAGTTGAAAATCTGCGATATTGCGAGTTAGTTATTTTTAATTAGTTTTACTCTTCCCACACACTATAAACACATTTAAATTTATTAATTCACACTTAACCTAATTAAACACACTTTTTAAAAAAAGAAAAGGCAACGCGTGCTTGCTTCAAGCTTTTTATTTGTCACTCACAGTTGACGTTAACTGTAAAACTGACTGAAACAAAGGATAATTAAAAATATATTTAAACACCGTAATGTTCAACCATACCATATAATTTCATTTTATGAGTGTCGGCTATTGCTACCATATAATGTGAAACCCCATAGATGGGCTAACGGAAATTTAATGCACGGGGGGTGGGCCGGAAACACTAATAGGTGAGTTTGTTAACTGCGAATACGGAGGGTTTCGCTATATTTATTTATTTTTTTGTCCCCATGAGATGGTTTCTCTTGTATCTTTGTCTCACTTTCTGTCCTTGTTTCCTCATTTGTTTTTTGCAACGTTCTTCCATCAATCTTCCATCTCATCTTCACTCTCTTCCACTTTTGGTTCAGATTTAGGTGGGTTCTCGCCTATCATCTATGATCTCCATTCATTGCTTTCCATTTTATGCCACAATTGTAGATATATGGATAAAAGTGTTGCCACCACCCGGTGATTACACCTACAGAAACTTCAGTAAAACTAGAAGAAAATCTAGCCAATCCTGCATTTGTCAGCTACAACAAATCAAATCTACTCTGCTTTGTTGTATGGCAAACATGTTTGATTGGCTTGAGTTGAGGACTCCATTCAAGTTCTTTAATATCAACCTCCTTGTTTCCCAAACTGTACCCACAAAGTTGGAATAAAAGTGTCCAAAATGTTTTAGAATGAATAATTCAGAAATAAGTAATTTAGCCCAACACCAAATTGGCCGTTTAGGTGTCGCAATACTTTTGTCCATATACTGTAGTCCAGTGCTTCCAGGCTTTATTGATCCAAGGCACATATATTTTAGAAAGAACACACAGCACACCACCAAACAAAAATGTCACACATTTATTTACTGAAAATGATGCTGATGTCTCAATTTACTAAAATAATTTACTGGTTGTGAAATCTGGGGCTGTTTAGTTGAACACAAAGCTGATAGTTAATTGTTTGCTTGTCACAATAAATTGCTGGCATATACAGATAAACAAAGATGTTATTTGAATTAAATAATCATCAATCAGACCGTCCATCCATCCATTTTCTGAGCCGCTTATCCTCACAAGGGTCGCGGGAGTGCTGGAGCCTATCCCAGCTATCATCGGCCCTGAACTGGTCGCCAGCCAATCGCAGGGCACACATAAACAAACAACCATTAGCACTCACATTCACACCTACGGGCAATTTAGAGTCTTCAATTAACCTACCACGCATGTTTTTGGGATGTGGGAGGAAACCGGAGTGCCCGGAGAAAACCCACGCAGGCACGGGGAGAACATGCAAACTCCACACAGGCGGGGTCGGGGATTGACCCCGCTCCTCAGAACTGTGAGGCAGACGCTCTAATCAGTCGCCCACCGTGCCGCACTCAATCAGACCGATTAAGTTAAATTGGATAGTTTCTCACACCCGGCAGTCTCTCACGACATATTATATTAATGTGCCTTGGCACAATTGCTGGGAATCACTGCTGTACTGTCTATTCAAACCACTCACCAACCTTAGAAGTGGATGATTAACCATCCCTTCCTGTGTGTTTCTTCCTGCGGCATCTCCAGGAGGAACGTACAGCTGGCACTTAACCCGGACACTTTCTCCTCTGAGATTGTCAGCGCTAAGGAGATGCGGGACATCTGGTCGTGGATTCCCGAGCGCTTTGCCTTGTGCCAACCGCAGCTCCTCTTCACCACCTCCACACATGGCTGCAGCCTCAACAGGTACTGTACATTCTACTTGTTTTAGTATTTATTCTTCAAACGACTTTTCACTTTTACTCCCTAATTGAGAAAATGGGTATTTGTAATTTCTATTCCCTATTTTATCAATGTAGTCTTCTTACTTTTTTAATTTATCCAAATGGGTTTTGAATGTAATTGACAGTGCAAATTAATATTTTGTACTCAAGTACGTTTCAGAGACCTTTTTACTTTAACTACACGCGTTGAATCAGTTATTCTATAGTAAACTACGGTCAGTCTTTTGTTCAACCCGAGCCACCCTAGTTGACAAGCATGTGTGCCTTGAATTAATTTTGTGTTGAATGTACATTGGATTCTTTGCAGCAAGTTAACTGTGGAACTTCTTCACCCAGATTCTACGAGCATTGTGAAGGCTACGAGCCCACGCTGCTCCTTATCCGAACCACAGACGGAGATGTAAGGCAGCAAATTTAAAAACAAATGTCAAACATGATTAAGGATGGAGCCTAATGAATCATGACAACACTCGTTTGGGCTCAGGTATGCGGAGCCTTCCTGTCTACTGATTGGGAAGAACGCAAGAGGGGAGGCAACAAGCTAAGTTTCTTTGGCACAGGGGAGTGCTTCGTCTTCAGGGTTAGTTGAGTTTTTTTAATTTATATTTATGTTTTTTTTTTTTTTCTGGTGCTTCATATTATATCGCCAATAAAAAAGCTTTCATTCACTGCGTTATCGCATTATAGCCAGCAGAGGATGCTGTTCACTCTAATTTCACATGCTCTTGAGTTCAGCGTCATTCGCTTCAATTTGCAGAACCAATTTACCATGTTGTCATGTTGAAAAAAAAACAAAAAAACTAACTAACCAGTCTGTGTGGTGCGTAGGTGAGTTTCCTGCGCTGATAATAGAAATGAGATATCTTCTATGTGTGAATTATTTGCTTGCCACTGATCTCTGCACAAAACACTCATCGTACGCACACATGTTCAAGCACGGTGTGATCCGAAACTGCTGTAACCTTATCCAGATGTAATTCGTCGGGTCGTAAGTTCGTAACATGACACCAAAGTAGAGGGACTGAACTGATGTCAGGAATTGGCAACCTAAAGATGATGTGTACAGCGAACGTGTGGTTTATTTTACTTTTCCTCTAGTTATGGCTAGGTTATTTATTTGTTATATTGATTTAATTAAATGTTTTTGCATTTTCTGCTTCCGTAATTCAAAGCGCATCCTCGCTGACTACATGGCAGTTTAGGATCTCATGAGTCGTGCAGGTGTTTCTAGTGCAGTGTCCGGTTAATGCCTGACCGAATCCTAATTGTTTGTTGTCAGCTGAAGCCGGAGATGGAGCGCTATGAGTGGGTGGTGATCCGCCACCCAGAATTAGCCTCCGCCGTCAAGACTCAGGGTCAGGAGGATGCGGAACCCTCCGAGGGCCAAAACTCTGTCGTAAGTAGTTTGCAGCAGACAGAGAAGGCGGCCGGTGAGCTGTCACCCTTCCTGTCCGCCCGCCACTTCAACCTCAACTCAAGGAACACTTCCATGTTCATGGCTGGGAACTTTGACTCTATCATCATAGGTAAGTGGCAGAAAGAACACTCTTTGATGCAGTGATTTCCAATCATTGTGAGCAATGATCCAATTTCACCTAGTGACATGTAGTGACAGGCAGAACAGTTCAATGCTTATCCACTAGATGACAGAAGGTACAGTTAACCTGCATATCCACCTGTTTCCATACATACAACAAGGTAATAGCTCTGTGTTCAGCTAAACAAGCCCAGATTAACATGTAGTGGTCTCATTTAATTTAAGACTAAGTCCAAGTTTAGGCCACTATCAAGAAAAGTGCAACAAAGACTAACTGAAAAACTAAGATAAGTAGGTCTCAGAGTAGTCTAAATCCAAGACTAATCTCAAAGTAATCTAAATCCAAAACTAAATCCAAGACCATGTCTGAAAGTAATCTACTCAACACCCAAGTGTAAGAGTAGTTAAACTAAGTCCAGTTCTACAGTAGTCTAAATCCAACACTAGTCTATTTCTAAAAGTAATCTAAGTAGGTCTCAGACTAGTATAAATCCAAGAGTAAGTCTAAAATTAATTTTAGCCAATCAAATCCAAGGCGAAGTGTAAGAGTAGTCAAACTAAGTCTACGGCTACAGTAGTCATAGGTTAAGACTAGTCTAAATCCAAGGTTAAGTCTCAGAGAAATCTAAAAAGGTTGGGTCCAAGATTTAATTAGGTCCAAGACTTAATTAGTGTAAAAGTATTAAAACTAAGGCTATGTTTTGGCTTTTTGTTTTTTGCCCATATGAGACATGTACCTGATATTTTTGTGTCAATGTGAACAGTATAACAGTATAATTCCGATTTTTCCCCCACCGACCCCCAAATCCAACGTAGGCCTCTTTCGTATGTGGCTATAAATCAGATCCAATCTGACTGCAGTCTCACACTCAGGTGGCGCTCATCTGACCTATATGTCACGAAAAGGCGAAAAAAATCACAATTGTTTGACAAAACAGACAAAAACAAGCCTACTAAAATGTTTCACTATCACTATTTTCACTCCTTATTGTCTTAAAAAAAAAAAAAAAAAAAAAAAAAACATCCAAACTTTAAATCATCAAAAATTATAGCAGAATATGTAGTAGTTCAATGAGGAAGTGCCATTACCTCATATGTGACCAAAATGTGGGCGGGCCAAAATCTTGCTGAAAAATAAATATTTCTGAAATACCACCAACTCTGCGTTCCCTGGTCAGGTGGCGGTGAAGGCAACGCTCTGTACATTGACTCAGAGCTGAACCACGGGCGCACCGGCTGCTGCACCACGTTCGACAACCTGCCACTGTGTGCCGAGAGCTTCCAAGTGGCCCTGCTGGAAACGTGGGGCTTCCAGGATGCCATGGCCACATAATGCTACGTCCACTTTAAACAACCCAACAGCGTGAAGCGTTTAATCTAACGCACATTACTCACAAAAAGTTGGAGATATTCAGCTTTCGGGTAAAATTTCATATGAACCTAAAATGCACTATAACGTTTAGAGGTGAAACTAATTCGGCCTTCTCTAAACATCTGAATGCACGTCCAACTTTAGGTGAAAACATTTCCTGCAAAATACAGCCGTCCTGCAAATTAACTCTTGATTGTATTTATGGACCTTATTTCATCATGAACAAAATGTCATGTTTTTCAGTTTTGTCTATTTTTATGTATAAATGTTCATAACTAGCCTGATAATGTGTACAGTTTCATGTCATGTCGTCTGTGTTGCATTCATATCCATACTGAGGAGCAATTAAATTTGTAAATCTGAATGTAAATTTGTTTTTATGTGAAGTTGTTCATTTCAAGACTACCAAATTCACACTAAAACTAAGTGCAGTCCTAAAGAAACATCAGTGACCACATCTGATGTTGCTGGTATATTGTTCCTGAAATATGTGCCGCCATAAAGTGTTTTTAAATCTTGGATAAACAGGATTCAAATGTGATAATAATAAGTGGATTTGTTAGCTGAAGTTTTGGTCATATAGCTGTACGAGCTCTAACGAAATTAATGTGATTTGTGCTTGTGACTAGTATCTGTGATGCATTTCAGTGTTGCCATTTTGCACTATGTTTATGCCAGAGCTGCCAAGTGAGTGACAGCTAAGCAGGCCATTTTTTTTTTTTTTTTTTTTTTTTTTTTAAATAAATAAAGGAATGTGAATTGTGAGAAATGCTTATGTGGTTGAAAAGTAATGGTGGCTCTCGTGTTTTACCATTTGAGTTTTCCGTCCTCTAATGACAATGGTAACAAAAAGTCCAGAATAGTGGTCACTTTGGCAATATGTTCTCCCACTTATGCAACCTTTTGATATTTGTACATCTGTATGGTTAAATGTGTATTAAAAGGTCAAGAGTGTAATACATGTGATAATGCGGCTCTATCCTTTCATCGACTCATGTCTTGACTTTTTTCTTTACTTCATTCACCTACGCCAGATGTGTTTTAATGTCAGCTGACCTTGAATTTAAACCTCTAATTCCATCTCCTTGTGTGTGTCGTCGTCGGCGCCCCCCCCCCCCCCCACTAATGAATCATTCTCTAGGTTGCTACTCCAATTTTATTTCCTTTAACACCAGAGATAATCTTTGTTGGTGCAGTCAGTTGCTATTTAATTCAATGATGCTTGTAAATTCTTTTAAATGCACTTAAAAGTTCATAAAAATAGATACATGAGGGAAAGAAATAACTCACATATACCTCTATTTTTGTTGTATTTTGAGGAAGTGTCTGTCTAAACTGCATGACTGGAATTTTTTTCCACAGACATCCACACCTATTTGTAATATACAGTTATTTAGTTAGTTATTTATTTTAAAATGAGTTTTTTTTTTTTTTTTTTTTTTTTTTAAATCTGTTTGACCTCAGTTGAAAAATCAGCCATTGTTTTGGTAGACACTGTGTAGTATTAAATGTGGGTTTTAAAGCATTCATATTGTAAATCATTGTTAAAACAGCCAATCCATTTGGAGTGGGTGTTGCAGCGTAATGCCTGCCCGCAAGATGTAATATCTCGGATGGCAAAGTGGCACAGTAATTCCCTCTTTACGATAAGTGCCGTTGACTTCAGCCTGCCAAGGCTGCACTGTTTGTTCATTGAGGATTCTGCTAATCACATGTGCTTTCTATATTTAGCCTGCTGCTTTGGGGTTTGGTCAGGAGCATCACTTGAAGACCACGCTTTCCAGCCCCTGCAATAAGATGCTTATGTCTTAACCCTGTACTGTGACAGGCCTCTTTTCCACCAGCCCCCCTTTTTAAAAGAAAAAATTAAGCAGACTATAGGAGACAATCTAATAGGATGTTTCAATGTTTCTGTCATGTGAGGGGGGGAAACATGTTGCATTTAGAGTAGCAATGTGACCTCATCATGGCCTTGTGAGAATTTGTCACATTTCCCCTTTACAGAGGCTCTCAACAAGGACAATGATACTACAAATGTCAGCTTGTCTGTCTATACCTGATTGTTGTAACTTAACATTGTCACCCAAATGTAATTTTGTAGGATACTGGTTGAAAAAGCCACTTAAGGCTTAAGGCCTGTGGTGGCGGTATAGAAATGACATCACGTGTGAAGGCGCTTCAGTGTTACACAGAGGGGGAGGGGGGCCTTCTCTAGTGCTGACTGGACTGCGGAGGAGGAAGGATGGAGGATGAGGAGGCGCAGGGAGCGCACCAGCGATTTCTGACGCACACACTAGCTCCCCATCCCCTCACGTGCCTGGAGGAGCGGGGATTTCTCAGCAGCCACCCCCCTCTCATGCACTCCACCATGCACACACTGCCTCAAATTTTCTCACTCCTGTGCCCCATGTTGCAGCATGTCACAGCTCACCGGAAAGCACCCGCTGCTGCACTGTAGGGTCATGGTGCAAAATGCTGGAATAGGTGTGAACACATGCAATGTAGTGACACAGATACTCTCTCATTGAGCACAGCCAATGGTGCCTTGAGATATGAGTGATTGGACTTGCGTGTTTTTCGAGACGCGAGCTTTCGTTCGGACGATTTATTTTTGCTTTGACTTGCGAGCAGAAATTTGAGATATGAGCGCTGAATAGTAGCAGTGAACTCAACTCACTTCACAACAAGCAGCACTTTGAAAAAGAGACTTTAAGCTGTTTAATGCCACTCCCACTTTAAGCTTACTGTCAAACACAAAGAGAAGTTAAAACAACCACATAACTTTGCCTTAAAGTCTGCTAACTTGATGCTAACACAATGGGAAACGACATGGACGGACTAATGAAAAGCATCTTTGTGGCAGTGTTATAATACTTTAAGCAATGGCTATTTGAACACAAATGATGCAGCAGCACATTTAGGCACTTTATAATATTGTACTTTATAAAAAACAGAGTAATAACATCGTCAAATAGAATGTAAAGAATTAAACAGCTTGTGCATTATGCTTTAATGCTTGAACTCAATTCATCGTGACGCTCCTTCTGGTGTTCCTGCCTTGGCCAACGGGGGTGCAGTATAATACAGGCATACAGACACAAATGAAGAAGAGTCACCACTACTCTCAGTGATTCAGTAATCTACAATAATAGTCATTTTTCACAGATGATATTGTATGTCTACTTGTGTTGCTCCACCGTTTGTGTTAAAATATCAGTTCATTAAATGGCATTAAATCCTATGTAACCTACTTACAATGTTCATAAGTGTAGGCTGTTTTTTGGTTCAGATTATGAGTTTTTTTAAGACACTACAAACTATCAAGTGCATTGCATTATTCGGTTGTTAAATGATATGCCAATAAAAATGTTAAACAAATAAAATTACAGTATGTGTTTATAAGACACTGCAAACACAGACATTAAATCCTGCATAACATACTTTCAGTGTTTGGTAGTATGTTTTTTTTTTAGATTTCATTTTTAGGTCTTTATAAGACTGCCAAATCAGTGTCATTGCATGAATAGCTTCTTTACAGGGCTATACCGATGAAGGCGTTAAATCATGCATAACATAATTCCAATGTTTGTTTTTTTCGTTCTCATTATGTGCTTATAAGACACTGCAAACTAAGAATATAATGCATTAATATCGGCGTTAAATCCTTGAATCCTGCTGCTGCTGCCTCCAAAGGGTCACTATACATCAAAAGGGAGCCTGCAGCGGACTATACCAATTCCACTCCTTTATAGGGGTGACCTTCAAGAAATGAGTGACGAAAATCAGCAATTTACACAAAATAAAATAAAGCTTTTCGTATAATTTTTACGTCAAAGCTGTTTATAGTATTTTAATATAGAAGAGTAGCTTAATTGTCAATGTTCGCTAAATGTAAACATAAATAGCCGTGTTTGATGGCTTCTACGCTGGTCAGGTGATATTTTCCGCTTCGCCATTTTGTGCCTCTGCGCCGGGTATTTATCGCAAGAGTCGTGACTGAGTCGTTACACCATAGACTGCTAGCTTAGGTACAAACATCTCCCCTTCCCTTCGTCATCAGCCTCAAACCCGAGCTTGCGGGCTTTTGCCTGGGATCCCTTTTGTCACTCGACGTCGTCAACTCCCACATTTTTTTTTTAGTTATTATTATTATTTAAATATATATCTTGTGTGGAACAATGTCGACCGAAGGTCCCGAATACTCTCCGTTCTTCGCAGTGATGGGTGCCTCTGCGGCGATGGTGTTTAGCGGTAATTATCACTCAATCTTTTCTTTATTTCGTTTTTTAAAATTTTATATTATTCTTCTTAACAAAATGGCGACTTTTTTTTATGTCATTATACGCCAACAGTTTCGAGCAAGTTCTTTCAAAATGACAAACCCTAAGTTGGCCATGAAGCTACCTCGCAAATGTCGTTGTTGATTCCTTAATTCTTCTTATAAATTCATTTCTTTGCTTTCGGTTTAGTCCTTTAGTCGTTTTATCACATTATTACATGCTCCAACACGACAGGCATTTGAGCTAAGAGTGCTAAAGCTAACGTCCACTAACTTAGCCTCAACCTGAGCCAGACAGACAGATACTTCATTAAAATAAATTCTCAGAGCAGCAGTATTCACATATTTGAACACAAGTACTAATAATGTACTACAACCAACAAAGTAGAAAATGGGATCAAGACTGACACACAGACTGACCAAAAATAAACGTGTGAGATTATAATAATGGTCTCGCTAAACAGAAGTTTCAAATTGGGTCTTATTAATTACATTTGTATTCTAGTAGTAGTGTTACTTGCTACATATACCAAAAAGAGTACAGGATTGCTTGAACTGCAGCCCATCTTTTATCTTAAATATGCACAATTGCAGCATAGTTTGTGTTATGTATCAATGTAGATGATACGCTGGATATCGTTCAATAGAAGTATATCTAAAATACAATCTGGCCATGAAGTCTGTTTTTTTTTCTTCTGTCGGACTGGAATCAATCTGAAAAGGAACCTATTTCATCAACAAGTGTAGTGTGATTAAAAACCTTCATCATCATAAAGTATGTAATGTAACAACTGTCATTTCTTTTGCAAACGCTTAGGAACTGTGCTCAGAGGGGTAACTTCCTTATTGTTCAAAGGAATGATACCAAGTCACATGACAATCACATGACGAGCCTTCTGACTGCACTGGCCGTCTGACTGGTCTTCTGAAATGTCGATATAAACGCATACCTTAGTACTACGTCTCTGAACGTGACTTAATAATGACTTAAAATATATTTGAATATGTAAGATCAACCTACTAGAGCTTTAGGCTGGCTCATGTATGCTGTTTGGTGTTTTATAGGTTGTTTTATTTTCTGCTGATGGATCCGATCCCTCCCTTTTTTAAAATTAATTTATTTATTTATTTCAACCCCCCAAGGATATTATTGACACAACAAGAGGCTGCATGGCTCTTCGGACTAGTTATTAAACCTCAAGGTAGTGTTAGTGTTCGGCATGGTGAATGACTGGATAGAGTGTCTGCCTCACACTTCTGAGGACCGGGGTTCAATCCCCGGCCCCGCCTGTGTGGAGTTTGCATGTTCTCCCTGTGGGTTTTCTCAGGGCACTCCGGTTTCCTCCCTCCCACATCCCAAAAACATGCTTGGTAGGTTAATTGACAACTCTAAATTGCCCATAGGTGTGAATGTGAGTGCAAATGGTTGTTTGTTTGTATGTACCCTGCGATTGGCTGGCAACCAGTTCAGGGTGTACCCCGCCTCCTGCCCGATAATAGCTGGGATAGGCTCCAGAACGCCCGCGACCCTAGGAGAAGCGGCTCAGAAAATGGATGGATAGATGCTACAAGATGGCAGCAAAGCACTTAAAACTGAGAGGATCATAAAGCACCAACAGCATACATTTAGCCTGTACGCAATCATGAACGCATGTTGCATACAACAACAGTATTGAGTAGTTAAATTATTCAAAACAAAAAAACAAACAACCTTCGCATGAGGCCCATCAATAGTATCAGCTAACATCCTAGCCTAAATGACACTCTAGCCCAAACTGATGTGACATCACATATCAGTAAATAAATATGCACACTAGCATTTTACACAAACATTATTAAATCATTGAACTCACCTTTTGGCATCTACACAAAATAATACATTGTGAAGAAAGAAATTCTGAATGTTTTGAACTTGTCTTTTCATGCCAATATTGTATTGAGCAGAATACACTAGTAATCAACTCCACACAGTTGCCAGAATAATTGATGATCTTCACGACTGATCCCGATATTGGACCAGTATTTCCTTGTCTCCCTCCTCTGCAGAACAGTCTAATCTACTACGCCTGAGCATTTTGCTTTCAACATCTTTTGTTGCTCTGACATCACAAGACGTCACTGGAGCTTCTCATCAAACAAATCATTAGTAGGGAGGAAAAAAAATGTAAAAGCTTTTAGCCAGATCTGAGTGGATTAGGAATAAAATCTAGGGGTTTTCGGTACACACCGCACCAGCTGCAGGAGCTGCCACACATGACATATTTCATAGTCTGAATTGAATGCTTATGTTTGAGGACTCCATTGTGTCTTGTCACGCTCTACTGATGATGACGCACACGCCCAGAAATAATGGAGTTGCTACTGGATAATGTTACTTGATCTTATTTATTACCTTGTTGGGTAATAATGGATATCGGAGCACTGTGGTACCTGGATTTATCCATCCATTTTCAACACCGCTTATCCTGGTTAGGGTCGCAGGGTGCTGGAGCCTATCGCAGCTGACTTCAGGCGAAAGGCAGACTACACCCTGAACTGGTCGCCAGTCAGTTGCAGGGCACATATAGACACGGACATTTAATTTATCCCATGAACCAAGTTCATAAACAGCAAAACGTGCCTTTGAAGTGCATATATTGTTGTCCACTTGATCACAATCCTAACATTCCACTCTTTATCTGTGGTTTTGAGTGTGTGTGGCTTGGTGGTGGGGCCTGGCCTGGTGAGTGACATGGAAGTCGGCAAATGGGAGTGTAGATTAATCATTTTAGCGGTAGAAAAGTCAAAGTACCACTATATAAGCTTTTATAGCTTCTGTTTTGAAATGAACATGTACATCAGGGAAGTTGTTGGTAGTGTTTTTATTCTTGGCCCAAAGTGCTCAGTTCTGCTCCAGTTCAACAATGATTTAACCTTGTATTGACCAAATCAGTCATATAACTTGGCGGATGCCTCTGTGTGCACAGTTAAGTGATTGCCCCGTGTCTATATCCATTTCCCAGAAAGCCTCACTGCTAATCATTACATGGCGCTGCGCAGTCCACCATTGTCTCTCAACACATTGCCACGAGAAATTAGTTAAGAGAGCATCCCAAAGATGTCTCTTGAGGCCTTTCAGATGCTATTAAGAGTTCTGCGAAGAACACTGTGCACATCTGTGTCTTTTGGTCACAGGCCGAGTATACAATTTGGTGTGTATTGATTAATAGAAAGACGTGCTTGACTGAAGAAGATGGAAAGCATAGTAATCTTCATCTTACGATGCTGTTAAGCCTCACCTGGGAGTCATTTCACAACCTGTTTAGCCAAATTCTCACCAGCTCTGTTTGGTTGCTAATTTTGAATCTATGTAATTGTCCTTCTCTTGTGCTTGCACATGTATGTGTGGCATTGTGGTATTTTCTGTGTCAAAGTCTGACTCTACACTGATGGCGAATAAGCTGTTTACTTGCTGCCCAAAAAGCGAAATGAAAGGTTTGAAGCTGCCAAGTCAAGGGCTGAATTTAAATCCAATTGAGATGCTGTGGAATGATTGATTTTTTCCTTTTACAGCAAGTTCATGCTCAAACTGTCAAGGGGGGAAAATGTTAACCCTTTAGTAGACGAGACAAGCCAAGCACTTTAGGAATAATCAGAGATACAATTTAATAAAAACTAGCATGCAAGGAGACATTTCAAATACAACCTGATGGCTGCTTTCTAAGAAGTATCTGCCCATTTCTACTTTGGCGAGGCCATCTATACACATGAATGAGCTGTTATCATCTGCCTCATGCAACTAGCACCCCCAACCACAGACATCTGGCTTTGTCACGCAGCAAAGTGGAAATGAAATATCAAAGAGAGAGAGGAATAAGGTTTATTTTCTTATCCTTGCACTAAAACAAAAGATTATATGAAGTGATGATTAACATGGAATACATTTTATAAGTGAAAATAAAAAAAAAACCTCCAATATAACTGAGCTAAAACAATTCTGCAAAGAAGCCTGGGCCAACATTTCTCCTCATTGATAGCAGACTCATCACTAGTTATCGCAAACGCTTGATTTCAGTTATTGCTGGCGAGGGTGGTACAACCAGTTACTACATTCAGGGGGGCATTTAGCTTTTCATGCTGGGCCAGATAGGTTTGGATTTTTTTCAACCTTCTAAATTCATTTAGAAACTGCATTTTTTTATTTACTTGGGCTTTCTTTGTCAAATAAATAAAATTGGTGTGATGATCTGAAGCATTTGTGGTAAATATGCCCCCCCAAAAAATCATTCATCACAAAAGGGGTAAGTAGTTTTTCACAGCAATGTACTTGCCGTCTTCTCACATCGGCTTCTATTCAATATTGAATGTATAATTAATTAAACCATTTCAGAAAGAGGGACTTAAAGTGAAGTGTAGAAAAGTGTTTCTGTTTAAATGGAAGCAGATATTCCCCAGTGTCAGCATATTGGACTTTTAGGAGGAACTGAAAGTGTCATGACTATTTTACATCTGTTTTTATTCATGCGTGATGTCCAGTCTGTGCAAATCTAACCCGTCTCGTTCCGTCCTCTCCTCCGACAGCTTTGGGAGCGGCCTACGGCACGGCCAAGAGCGGCACGGGCATCGCCGCCATGTCTGTGATGAGGCCGGAGCTCATCATGAAGTCCATCATCCCCGTGGTCATGGCTGGTATCATCGCCATTTATGGCCTCGTTGTAGCGGTGCTCATTGCCAACAACATTACAGAGCGGGTCAGCCTTTACAAGTGAGTTGGCTTCCACCACGCTCCTTACATTCTTTTTTTGTAGTGCTGTGCCATATGGACAAAACTTTATATCCTGATAACTACTGTGTGTGTGTGTACATATATCCCGGACCTGAAATGAATAGCAGTTTTTGCTTACCTTTTCTCCATTTATTTGATGGTTGCAAGACCGGCGGAGCATCCATAAAAGACAGAATGTCCAATGTTTGGGATTATTTCACACTTTTATTTAATGAAAAAAACTAAAGTCCAATGTGTACAACCACATGTATACAATTGCCAACACATAAGGCAATATATCACTGTTAGATCATTTAATATAGCCTATCATCACTAGCTAGAATGTATTTTAATGCCCCTGCAAGTGGTCAAAAATATACAGTGATACCAGTGCACTTTCAGTCGCTTTATTGAACAAAACTGTAAGAAAACAAACGAGTAGTAAGCACATTTATTCATGAGCTGCCGGTGACCACAACGGATTCAGTTACTCAACAGGCAGTCAACTCTTTACAATCATCCGTTGGCGCCCACATCACTCACCAGGCCAAGTCACGACTTTTATAACCATACAAACGTCACAATACTACGATGTGATAATAGCGCCTCCAAATGGCCAAAAATAATAACGGCACCTTACACTCTGTTGTTTAAGAATGCAAAATCTATTTTTCCAAATAATCGATGGAATATTCAATTTTAAAAATATTCATATTATTATTTGTGTGTGTGTGTGTGTATATATATATATATATATATACATATGTGTGTCTGTGTAATTATTTTTTTGCACACCACAGTAACTTTTGGTTGAAACTTAAAGGTTAAGACTTGAGACTTATAATTTACACATGTGCGACTTACTCCTAACCTCTGCTAATCGAACACAATTTATATTTCATCATGTGCTGACCAAGACTTTCTGTCCCCGTGTTCAAGGAGCTTCCTCCACCTGGGAGCCGGCCTGAGCGTGGGCCTGAGCGGGCTGGCGGCCGGCTTCGCTATCGGCATAGTGGGCGACGCGGGTGTGAGGGGCACGGCTCAGCAGCCGCGGCTTTTCGTGGGCATGATCCTCATCTTGATTTTCGCTGAGGTCTTGGGTCTCTATGGGCTCATCGTCGCCCTCATTCTTTCCACGAAATAAATGCACCCCGGCAGCACATTTCCACTACAAGATATGTCCTACATGTCGCTGCTAGACATGGGGTGTAAATTCTGTGCGTGGGTGTGGGGGGACATTTGTAAAATTTCCGCAAAACAAAGTGAAAGATGTTAAAAAAAATAAATAAATATTAAAATGGCTCCATGATAGGGTCTCGTCTCAACAATGTGTACAAATTCGATAGTTGACTTGTAAATGCGCAATGTAGTGATTCGTCTGTCGTGTGTGTATATGCGTGTGTGTGTTTCAAAACAATTGTATGATAGAGATACCACCCCCCACCCCCACTTATTTGGGGTCTGCAGCTCTGGTCTTGGAGAGCTGACCAAAGGGCCGCACAGCTTTTTGTTCTCCTGCAGGATTGCATTCATCTTGAGGATCTGTTTGTAAAATGGACTTCTTCCTCTCCACTGATTTTAGTTATAAGAAATTGTCCATTAAACTGTTGAAATGCATCAAGTCTTTTAACTTTCCAGGATATATATTTACATATACACATCATGTATACACAGACTTATAGATATTGCTATCGATAAGTTAAATGCACTATGGGTTGATTGTGCTAAGTGGTTGGAAGTCTTCTGGATGTAATTGTCGGTTTCCTCATTGAAGACTGCCCGGACCGTGTCGCTTTCGGGCCCGGAGTTGTCGTGTGTAGCTGTATTCTAATCATGACCGCAAAAATTCTCAATGTTTTCCTGTAGAACTGCTATTTGCATTAAAGGTTTGTGCGTGTGCCCAGTGTCGGGTCTCAAACGCTCCCCATCTGCTCGTCGTCGCCCCCTCATCTGTGGCTGTACCTTGTCTTTTCCTCACATTCCAGCTGTTTAAGTCCTGCATGGATTTTTCAAAAGTGTTTTGTTACTGTTTGATTATTGAGCCGGAGGGTTTCAGAAGACTTATTCCAGCTCAAAACCTCTCTGACTTGTTTATCACAATCGAGCCACTGAGAGCTAGAGTGGGCTAACTTCATTCTGGTCATTTTGCAGGAGAGTGGTTATAAGTTTTATAGCTGCAATAAAATGTGGGTTATTTAGATAAGAATTCATTTTTCGATTTGAAAAAAGTTTTGCACATTTGTGGTCTAAGTCAAACCTATCTATTTATTTCATCACATTCACTTATACTAACATGCAGATGCACTGACACCCAAGCAAAAGAAAATGTACTTTCTAAGTCTTAATTTTTTAGTCTCACCTTCTGGGATGTGTTTGCGGGAGGTGAACCCTAGTTTCATGAGCAAGGCCATCTTAGAAACTGGAGTTGACCCAGTTGCACTGATGAATAAGAAAAAGTGTTGAGTGCAATAAGGGACTGCCCCCTAAGTGTCAAAATTTGAACAAAACCTTGACTTTGACCAATATGAAAGAGAGGTATTTTCTCTATTCATTCTGCACTTAACTAAAAAAAAAAAAAAAAATGAAAGAAATTGAGTTAGCCCATTCTAGTTCTCTGTTGCTCAATCGGTCCAGGTCGACTGAATGAAATCATTGGAAGCATGAAGTCCAATTCAGTTGTGGTGTAACCTTTTGACAATTTGACCTAAAGTAGGTTTCCTGAAACTACTCCTGATCAGTTTACTGACACGTCAACCTTACAATCCTGTATTACCACTGCTATTATCCTAATGTGTCGACATGAGTGTTTCCACAAGCAAATTAAAGATTCCATCTTAGATTTGAGTGGCTTCCCGTCAACGGCAATCAGTTACGCCTCTTCCACCTTTCCTGACTTATGCTGAAAAGATGACAAATAGAATTGTGTTGTTTAAACATAGTGATCATCACCTTTAGAATTCAAATTTATATTCACTCACAAGAAAATGAACACTGAACTAAGAAATACTCCTTGCCGGATATTATGGGCAACATGACTACAGTCAGAAACGGCTTAATAACTAATACATTTCATGTTTAGATTTCTTAGGAACACTGACATGAACGTGTCTGCAAAATACTTCCTTTTGTTGTAGTGGTCCCTTTTGTACTTTATATTTTTTACACTTTGTCATTCAGGCAGTTAAGAGGTTGTCGAGGAGAGTTTTTGTAATGCCGCTAATGGCACTGAAGGTGGCGCTGTCCGGGAATGACTTGAGGAAGTCTTTGCCTTGCTCGACACTGGCGCTCAACTGAGGATCCAAGGGCACAGAACCTGGATGAGAGACAACATCAGTTACTTATGACAAACTATTAGTTTCTCACTGGACCATTACTTATATAGTTTTAACTATTTTGAAAATTAAATTACGCACCGATTTTTTTAATAAACTCACCGAGGAAAGATGATCCTGTAAGTTTGGCCAACTCCTCACCACCGCCTTTGGAAAATATATTGCTGCATTCCTGAAAAGAGGGCATATTATTCAAAATAGATTAAAGCAAGCAGTGACAAAAGGACGAAGTTCCACTCACTGAGCAGTGCGGGCAAACAAAGCCACTCATGTTTTCTACAATGCCGAGGATGCGCACTCCCGTTTTCTTGCAGAAAGTCGCCTCTCTCCTGACATCGCCCGTGGAAACCGCCTGAAAGATAACCCAAGGGGATTTTAAGAAACTAGTTTTAAAAGTCTAAATTCAACTTTCCACAGAGGAACCGCTGAAGCTCTCTGTTGTTTTCTTGTACCTGGGGTGTGGTGACCAAAATAGCCCCGTCCACTACTTTGTGCTTCTTGAGGTTCTCCAATATGGCCAAATGCTCGTCAGATGTCCCTGGCGGCGTGTCCACCAGCAGCACGTCCAGCTCTCCCCACGCCACGTCTGACACAAACTGAGCAATCATCGCTGAGAGGAACAAAAAAGAGGACGATGAGTCTCAGAGAGGGTTCCTACACACAACATTATGTACTTTTACCAGACCATAAATATATACCAGACTTTATGAAAAAAATATCTGATAATTATATTACTGTTTTTTGTGCTCAGATCAAGGCCAAATGGTTTTATTTTTTCAATTTCTGATACTTTTCCAGACTAGGAAATGTATAGAACCAAATTCCCTACTTTTCCATACAGTGTAGAAACTCTGGTAGATGTACGCCACCTGTTTTCTTGGGTCCCCTCCACACCACGGCTTCATCCGGGTCGTCCAGCAGGAAGCCGATGGACATGAGCGCGAGGTTTTTCTCCGCGTCGGCGTAGACGGGCACCCAGCCCGAGTCGCACTGGTGCACGTCTGGACGACCCACGCTCAGCATGCGCGGGATACTGGGCCCACACAGGTCTACGTCCAGGATGCCAACCTGATGGAACACAAAACTAAAGTGTAAATTATCTTTACCCATCTCCTTCCTTCTCTCATTCCTCGCTTACTTCCTTCAACTACTTCTTTCCTATCATCCTTCCTCGCTACCTTCTGCCCCTTCCTTGCTGCCTTCTTTCCATCATTCTTCTTCCCTTCCTTCCATCCATATTACATCCTTCCTCACTTCATCTTTTGTTCGTTCATTGCTCCTATTCTTCCATTTAGTATTCCTTCTTTTTTTCATCCCTTTCATTCTTTGCTCTCTTTCCCTTCCATTAATTTAAAACAGTGCACACCTACTTTGGGCCCGCCTTGTGTACATAATATATTGGAAAAATACAAATAATACAACTAAAGGACCCCAAACAAGCTGTGATTTATTTGCCCAATGATTTATGAAGTATCACTGGCCTTTTTCCCAGCATGCCTCAGTGCCAGAGCAAGCTCGGCAGTGATGGTACTCTTCCCCACACCTCCTTTTCCGGACAGAACCAAGATGACATGCTGCACTTGGGACAGGCTGCTGCTATCTAGGAAGAAAGGAAAAACACCTTTAATTCACTGGTACTTTGTTACTGCAATTAAGTAGATTATTTCAGGTATCTGTACTTGAGTATTTTTCTCACGACTTTTTCATTTTACTCCCTACATTTGAAAACAAATCTTTAGTTTCTACACCTTACTTTGTCAAAATAGGCTAGTCACTTTTTTTTAACATTTGTTTTATTCTTGAAAAGGGTTTAAATGTTTTAGAACAGTGAACTACCACCGCGTCGCGTTTTGTCACCTGACACCACAAGTTCGACAAAAGTAGGCTAGAGTTTCTTTTGGGTGCTTTTTCCAAAAGTGTGGCACGTTTTTTGTTTTTGTTTTTTTTTGACCAGCTAATAATACGTTTTCATTATGAAAAACTACCACGCATTTTAGGTACGGTACTAAACGCGTTTCCTGTTATCTAATCTAGCCATTTGTTGGATTATAAAACGTTTGATCCGTTTTTGTTATTCATCACGATACTCTAGCTATAAACAAGCGCTAAATGGTAAACTAACAGAAAACTCACAATTTTTCTGTTCCATAACTGCTATTTGGCAAATTTAAGCAGCATCCGTGCGGAATGGGTGCCGAAAACACTTCCGTAAAATGGCCACCTGACTAGTGTCAGCCAATCAGATGCCCATGCAACGCCCAGTGTCCAATAGCAAAGCACGTGGTGTTCATGTTACCCATATATGCTCGGATTTAAAACAACTGTACAGGATATTCATTCAAATAGCAGACGTTTTGTCCTCCATTAGCAAGTTGTTTTACGTATTACACCTAAATTTAGTTTTAAATATCATTCGGTATTTGTCATAGATGTGTAGTAAAGTAAAGATTTCCAAAGTCCATAAATATACTTTAATTCACAGGCTTGAGGCTAAAGCCACATAGTCCCTCCTCCTTCTTCGGTGTTATCCAATGAGCGGAGAGCGGAGGCGTGATCAGGGTCATGTTTACGTCTGGCTTTCCGGGCGCGAGAGAACAAGAAGTGGGCCACAGTGTGAAGTGCACCTGTCGCATACTCGGATATAGTGGCAGGCTGACACTCAAATGAGCCACTGCTGCTGGGCAGGGCACCAGAAGATTCCAGTAAGGTAAGAGCACAAACCTCTTTTTTTAATATAACATTCATCGACAAAAAAATGAAACAACAAAGGAAATACTGTGCACATTTGTAGTGTAATGTCATATAGTGTAACATTTAAGAACGGGACAATTCAAACAGTTTAGCTACTGCACTGGCATTGATGTACCTATTTAATTGCAGTTATCAATGGTGTTTAAATCCCTATTTCTATTCCAAAATCTTAAATAAGCATCATGGTAACTCATTGCAACTGTGCACACCACATTACTTTCTGCTCACGAGTCCAGATGATGCATTTCCACTATTTAGGCCAAAGAGCACTTAAAGCTAACAAATCTAAATTGTTGGCAATTATCTGGTGCACCTGCTCGGAAAAGTAGTGACCAGCTGCTGTGCTCACTGGTGACTTGAGCCCAGACATACTAACGCTGATCTACAGTACTATTGTAATTTCTCTCCTTTTGAATGTATTTTTTTTAAAGCGAAGGTGTCTTTACAAAAAGGTACTTTTCTTTATCGACATGATAATCTGCTGCAATAAATTGCTCAACTGTTCTAAGTATATTTTTTTATTGCTATAATGACATGATTTTCCATTGTATTCGTCATACATTATAATGTAATATCATGCTTTTGTGGGGAAACATTTTTTTTTTAAAAGAATGTTCCAGAAACTGCAAAGTGAGCTTGACATACATGTGACCTCATTTTGTGCCACAAGTGCAGATGCGACTTGCTGTGGCAGAAATCTCGGCACAGCGTCAGAACAGAAGGCTGGCTTTAAACATGGCACGTATACGCGCATGCCAATTGTGGCATATGGGAGTGGTGGAAAATGGGCACGCCAGAACTCAAGCTGTTCCCCTCACATTCGCTGACTGCGAGGGACCCAAGAACCTGAAACAAAACGCATAGCAACGCACCATATTGGGATTAAAAGTCGTGTTTGTTTTATTGATTCCCGAGCCCTTCTCAAAGCTGAATGCTGGTTTGAGGAAGCTGTAATTGCTTCACAAGTGAGTCTGTTTCCCCATCGGTTTGCAGAATGGAGTTTAAAAAATGGGAACTCAACTACAGTGGAAGCCAAAACATCCCAACACAACTTGGAGTCCAAACCATTGTCATGCATGGTGCCAGCAAATCTTGGTCGACTTCAGATCAGTGAGGATCGAGTGGTTGTGGGGATGAGGGCAGAGCATTTATGTTAGCGAGACTCCAGTAATATTTGGTGTAATAAATTAGCTATTACACCCCCCCCAACCCCCAACCCCTAAACTTGGTTAGCTAAACTGTATTTTAATGTTTTTTTATTCATTCATCTCATTATATAATTGGTTTGGTGATTCAGTATAAATAATTTATTTAGTAAATTAGAAAACACACTGTTGTGCTCATATGTTTGATTACCCAGGCAGAATTTGTAATTCTTTAAAGAAAACATGAAGGACCAGGCGAAACACATTTAATTTTATTTTAATGGGATTCAAATTAAACGGTCAAGCATTTCAGAAAGCATTATGATTAAACAAAACATAACCATAAAGAGGCAGCACGGTGGATGACTGGTTAGAGCATCAGCCTCACAGTTCTGAAGAGCGGGGTTCAATCCCCGGCCCCGCCTGTGTGGAGTTTGCATCTTCTCCCTGTGCCTGCGTGGGTTTTCTCCGGGCACCCCGGTTTCCTCCAAAAACATGGACGTTAATTGAACACTCTAAATTGCCCGTAGGTGTGAATGTGAGTGTGAATGGTTGTTTGTTTGTATGTGTCCTGCGATTGGCTGGCGAACAGTTCAGGGTGTACCCCGCCTCCTGCCCGATGATAGCTGGGATAGGCTCCAGAAGCGGCTCAGAAAATGGATGGATAACCATAAATAAATTAATGGTGATTGTTGTTCAGTCAGTCATATTTAAAAAAACAAAACAATATTTCACAAATTCTTACCAGGGTATGTAAACTTACGAGCACAACTCTACATATATGCAGTCATACGTACACCTGTCATATTGGAATGAAAGTGTAGGCTACACTTTTTTATAACCACTAGGTGGCGGTGGCGTTTTGGAATGAAAGGGTACAGCTTTTTCATAACCACTAGATGGTGTCATACTTTTATAAAATGTGAACGTTTTTGCCCATTTGCCCCTGTACCCATGTATAATGCGCACTATTGACTTTTGACAATTTTTTGGGGGGAAAGAATGCACATTATACATGAGAAATTACGGTATTTCCTACTGGAAAAATGACTTGAAAATTATGGAATTAGAATGACTGTGTTCAACTTCGGGGGTTCCGCTGTTCATAAAAGATTCAATTCATCAAACAATAAAAACAGAATGAAGAAGAAGCTCAGTTTTGCATTACAGTAACTGGGGCCTTCTGGGAACTCTCGATTGCAGATCATCCATGCTGAGAAGGGGAAGGAGCGGCCGCCCTCGACATTTGGCCTGGAGCGAAACGCGGCGCGGGACGGATTCTGTGACGGGGATGTCCATATCGGCCGAAGCCGAAGAATGGGATAGGCAGACAACAACGCAGGTACGGACTGTGTTCTCCCACTTTCTTAAACACTTAAGAATAGTCGCGTAGGAGCTGCTGTTGATCACAGCTCACACCCAGATTCTCAGATCTGTCAAGTACACCACAGGAAGGAATTTCTCTTCTGGTTCACTGCAAAAACTGGGCTTAAAAAAAAACAAAAAAACGAAAATGAAAAGGGAAACACATTAAGCAAAATTTAACTTTTCAAGATTTCTTTACACAAGTAAACATAGCTGGCCTAAAAAAAAAAAACAAACAGCGATGTCTTAAAACTAGTGTATTTATACTACCTACACCCATAGAAAATTGTATCTGATTTTAAGCCAACTCATAACCAGTAATAAAATCTCAACAAGATACAATACCTTTCTTAAAATTCTTAAGGAAAAAATGCTGGAAGTAAGTGAAATGCTACAACAATAAAACAAAAAACTGCCTGGTAAGAAATATATTGGCACACAAACAACATTGTCTTGATTTGAGATATTCCATTTTGGTTGGATTCTTAGTTTTTGCAGTGATTTAATTGCTTTTCCAGCTCCGGGGTCAACCTTCGCGGATCACATTCATGGAGCTGCAAGATACTGTAGTACTGTTGTTTTCGTCACGCAGATCACTGAGGAGGTGGTGGAGTCTGAGGTGGATCACCTGGGGAGCTCTGAGCCGACAGAAGCGGCGGCCCCGTCCAGCTTGGCGCCCGTGCTCGGAGAGTCTTTCTGCCAGTGTGTCTGGGGAGACGAGCCGAACGCGGGCTTCGGGATCGGCGCCGACTGCCTCTGTGGAGAGGACGACGACAGTGAGATCAACAATAATACAATGGTTGCAATCCATTCGGTAGCCTACAGTAGATATACAGTCTACACACCCATGTTCAAATGCCAGGTTTTTGTGATAGAAAAAGAAACCAAGATAAATTAATTCTAAACTTTTTTTTCACCATTAATTTGACCTATAACCTATTCAACTCAATTTTTTTTTTTTGGAGAGGGGAAATGAAAATAAACAACTGAGAGACTTTTGTAACTGTAACTAATTTTACACGTGTTTGTTGTCCCAGGGGCTCAGAGACAGTGGGTGGATGAGAGGGACGTGTTTGTGTCTTTTATCATTTGTTTTGTGAAGTACCTTGTGTTGCCTTTTAAGTATAAAAGGTGCTGGGGTATACACAAAAAGTTTTAACTGACTGATTGATTGATTGATATGTTAAACCTGCCGCTGTCAGACTTTGCCTGGGTGTGGGACCAGCGCCTTAAGTCGTCGGGCGCCTTCCTCAGCTGCGACGACCGCAAAGTGAGCTTCCACTCGGACTACAGCTGCGGCACCGCCGCCATCCGGGGCACCAGAGAGCTCGCCGACGGGCAACACTTCTGGGAAGTCAAGATGACCTCGCCGGTCTACGGAACAGACATGGTATGTGCAATGCAAATCTACTTATAAAATCAGATATACAGTATGTACACAGAGTCCATAAAGTCTCTTCACACTGCAGCCACTGAGGACTAGAGAGGGCTAACTCCATTTTGTCATTTCTCAGGAGAGTGACTTTAAAGTATTTTGGCTGCAATAAAATCTCTGGGCTTTATTTCTTGGTGATTGATATGCCAATAATTATTTCTTCTAGATATTTACCACAGATCTTATAATTTTGCCAAACATAATGATTTTGTTGTTGATGAGTTGTAATGACACTTTTATCCACAAGTGAGGTACTGTCATAATCTTTAGTTCCGTGGGTCGGATAATGGTCAGCATCTTCTAAGTTGCCTGGATGAAAAGAAACAAAAGTTTTTTTTTATTTATTTTTATTTTTTTTACACAATAGTGGTCTAAGCCATTGGTTCTTTTTACCCCAAGTACCACCCAAAAATATACCCAGCTTTCCAAGTACCACCATCATGTGTAATATTAAAAAATAGTTGCATAGTAAGTGTTTATCAAAAGCAAGTTGTTTTGAATATTATTGTTAGCCACTGTAACATTATGTACTGGTTGAACATAAACACTGTGCTTAAAAATAGGAGAATAAAAAAACTGCACTTAAAAATGACATTCAAATGAAATTTACATAATACTATATGAAAAGTGAACTTAAATTATTGTTTAAAAACAAACAGTTCAAGATTAAATGTAAATATATTAACTTAAAATACAACTAAACTGTACTTCGGCTTCTTCTTTCATTTGCCACCAGAGGGAGCCAGTGCACCACTAGTGGTACCACTATTGGTCCGTCGATCAATATTTTATGAAAGATGATAATTAATATTGACTTGTACTAACATACAAATGTACTGGCACACAAGCCAAAGCACTACTTACCGAACTACCAGTACTTACTTTATGAGTCTTCTATCAAGCTCACTCTCTGGGGTGTTGGCCCAGTGTTGCACTGATAAATCAGGAAAAGTGTGGAATACAAGAATTGACTGCCCCCTACATGTCAATATTGGAAAAAGACCAGTATTAATTTATTTCTATAAATGACATAAAATGGAGTTAGCCCACTCTACTTTCTAAATTGAACTAGTGGTGGGCGGTCAAAATTGCTTTAGTGGAGGCTTTGCGGACGGCGTGTATAACTCGCGCCGTGTCGTGGATGTTTCCCTTGTGCGATGCCGAGTTTCCACGGTGATTTGTCTACTCTAGATGGTTGGAATTGGAACTGCGGAGGTGAACCTGGAGAAATTCAAGTATAACTTTGGCAGCCTATTGGGTCACGACGAGGACAGCTGGGGGCTCTCCTACACAGGTTAGCGCTTTGGAGGTGTCCGTGAATGTGATTACAAACAATACAATTTACTAAAGTAATGAGACGCTGGAATTGTCGCTAGGCGATCGCAGGGCACATATAGACAAACAAGTTACTGATTCACACTTATGGGCAATTTAGAGTCGTCAGTGAAGTTAAAATGCATGTTTATGGATTGTAGGAACTGACGGGAGGAATTCATTTAGTCAGGCCGTAGCCTTGTCTCTTAGGAAAGATGTGATTTCCTGCCATCTTGTGGCATATATAGGAAATTACAACCCTTTTTGAGTGGGCGTTAACTATACTTGTACCGTTTGCGTGCCTTATCTTGTATGTGAAGCATGGCCTGAAGAAATGTTTCTTATGTCTATTCATGAAGGTCTCCTCCAGCATAAAGGTGAGAAAGTGAACTTCTCCTCACGGTTCGGTCAAGGATCCATCATCGGATTGCACTTGGACACCTGGCACGGTACCTTGACCGTCTACAAGAATCGACGCTGCGTAGGTGTGTTCTCAAATGTGTGTGGCCTTTCAAATAAAAGAAGACTCCCCTCCCGCCGGGGACATTGCATGTTACAGAAGAATGATGTAAAAAAAATAAAATAAAAAAATATATATATATATAATTATAATATCGTTTTTAGTTTTTATTTGGCCAATTACAAAAACACTGCGGCTCAAGGAAAGGCAAAAAAAGAATGAGCAACTGTGAAAACTATTTTAATAGATGTGCAAAATGTATGTAATGTCAAATATACAGATGTTAAACAATATATTTACACTAATTTCAAAATGTTTCAATTGTATTACTTATAATAAATTTGATCAACCATTTGTTTATTATAATAAATACAAATATTTAAATGTATATGTAAATTGTTTATTGGTAGTAACAATAAATTAACTAATTATTTGATCAAATAGACAAAAAATATTAAATGTTTATGTGAAATTGTTTATTTTGAGTTATGAACCAACTTTTCTTAATCAATTATTTAATACAATTAATACAAAGTATGTAAATGTGTATATATGAAATGTTACTTTTTATTTAATTTACAATCAATAATTTTATAAAACAAAATGTAAAAAAATATTACATGTAATTTTTTTAATTGTACTAATATTTCTTATTTGATTATTTACAATAAATACATTTAACAATTATTTAATGAGATAAATGAATAAAATCCTGTATCCAGTAGTTGAATAAATGATTCCTTTTTTTTTTGCAATGGTGTCACATAAGTGTGTTGCAGGAGTGGCAAAGAAGAAAAGTGTGATTGTCACCGTAGAACAAAATCCCTCTCTGACGTCATTAGGTGTCGCTGCCAGCAGGCTGCAGAGCAAGAAGCTGTACCCGATGTTGTGCTCCACAGCGGCCAAGAGCAGCATGAAGGTGATCCGCGCCTGTTACACGCCCACCTCCCTGCAGTACCTCTGCTGTACGCGCCTCCGCAAAATCCTCCCGGCCCGCCCGGACGTGTTGACCGCCCTGGAGCTGCCTCCGGGCCTGCTGGCTCTCCTACACCGGCGGCTCGGCTGGCTGTTCTCCGTCACCGAAGCCGAGGGGGACGCCGACGCCGGCCCCCCGGCGAGCCGCGACCTCGGTGGCCGCGGCTCCCCGAGTCCCCGCGCCAGTCCCGTCCCCAGACCTCGTTTCTGCCCCCCGACGCCCCCCGACGGCGACGACGGCCCCGAGCCGGACGATTATCGGAGTAAAAGATGCCGCTGGACATGATGCGTGCGTAAGTCTGTGGCAAACGTTCAACTGTTCCCGAATAAGATGAGCAAACATTCACTTTTTTTTTTTTTTTTTTTTTAATTAAAGTGGATAGTGCTCGACTTATCCGACTTCAAATAATGTGACGGCGTCATGTCCAGCAGAGAGCTTATTGAATTGCTTTCTTTATAATGAATGTAAAAGTGATAATCAGCAGATTAGACCAAAAAGAAACGTGTGAAAAACTCACACTGGGAATGTCGTATGAGGAATATAAACCAGGAAAGAACGGAATTACTTTTTGATACTGTGGAAAAAACTTTTTGTAACATTTCACTTTCTTACTGGGATAATCTGAAAAAAAATAAAAACCAAAAGACAAAAGCTCTGCTGCAGATTTGATTATTTATTCTTTATAGACTCATTATTATTAAGAAAAAATTCATGCATTCTAAATTGAATGCGTTATGTCATGATCTAGTGTCATTTGGACCATACTGAAATACCACAAGCATACGTTTACCTTATCGACACAATCGATCAACCGTCACATGATAAATGATGGATGGAACTTTCAACGCGAGGTAATCTTTATTGACCGTTTCAAGTTAGTCCAGGACCAGTTCAGGGTTCTGAGCAGTGAGGCAGCGGTAAACTCTGGTGGAAATGTCCGGTCCAACCCGCCTTTCTCTGCCTTCGCCTTTCACGACCAGATCGGCCAGCAGCTTCTTTTTGTCCTCCTCTGAACTCAAGGCCTCGTACGCCTGGAACAAAAAGTTGGACTAATTCATTCACTAAAAAAAACTAAGCGTGATGAGAATTATTTTGAGACCCAACACAAAATTCAATAATTCAATTCAATAAGAACTCGTTGTGAAAAAAAAATATTTCAATGAATTATAACTGGATTTAATTTGAAGTAATTTGGAAAATTTCCAAAATATTTATATTTCCTACATTTTACATGCACATTTGTTTTTTTTCATTTGTTAAATAATTGTTTCATTGATTTATTGTGAATAATAGAATTAAGACATTTAATTGATCAATAAAAATGATAAAACACAAGTAAATTAAACTGCACATATACAAACATACCTTTTTCCCATTAAATATAACCTAAATTATAAAATTGAAAAGTGAGAATGTATTGTAAAATGAATATTTTGTTTTACTATTTTTAATTTTTCAGTTTTTTCCCCCTTATTAAATAATTGGTTGACTTATTGTAAATAAAATATTAGTAAAAACAATATATCTTTTTTATAGTTATAATTGGTTATTTCATTAAAACTAAAGTAATAATAATTATAATACAAAGTGAGAATTACTTAAATGTTTTTCTTATATTTTACATCCACATTATCGCTATTCCCAGCCCCCCAATTCATCTTCACATGATCTGTCAGTTTTAAAAATCAAATATGGCCCTTGATCACAAAAGTTTGCCCACCCACACCTGTTTTAAGGTTGCCTATGCACGCACGCACGCACGCACGCACCTCATGAAGGCCACTAAGATGTACCTGCAGCAGCAGTTGAGGTGATTGGTAGGCTGCGGTCACGCAGGAGGCGGTGGCCTGACTGACTCTGTTGAGCTGCTGGATCTGCTTGCTCCAGACCCGTTTGAGCCCGGAGCCGTCCTTCTCCACCCGGACCCCGCTGGCCCACGAGCCGTCCACGCAGAAGGGCAGCTGCTCCGGTTGCTCCGTCAGCAGCCTGCCGGGAGGTCAGAAAATGCTTGCTTTGTCAAGGAGGAACAAATATGGAGAGCCTGAAGCTAAATGTTTGTAGGGGGGAGGGGGGGGGGGGGGGATGCGCAGACATAGGAGCAAGTCTCAAATCTTAAGCTTCAAGTTTCAAGCAAGACTTAAGTTACTGCGGGAAAAAAAAAAAAAAGTCATCACTTGGTATAAGGAAGTCCTAAAAAAAAGTCAAGTTGAGTTTCACGAATGTCAAGTCGAGGCGTCCATAATTTCTAGCCCAAGTCTCAATTCCTAAACTTGCCGACTTAAACTCGAGTCAAGTCCTGCGACTCGAGTCCCCCCCCCACCTTTGGAGATGCGTACTTATAAGGGCGTTTGGACAAGGACTTTGTGACGGCGCACACGTGGTCTGTGACTTCCTGCCAGCCGTCCACGAAGAGCACGGCTATGTTTTTATGCAGCTGCAGATACACAAGAACCTGAATGGAGTGCAAAGGGCACATTTAGTTTTGGTCATTTTAAGCAACCGCGGGACAGCAAATGCGATGGACGACTGACCTCCTCGATATCCACATTCTCGCCGCCATATTTGGACTGGATTGTTTCATCTAATGCATAAGCATGTTTCCTGTTGGTCAGAAGCAGAAGTGTGTATACACAGGTGTAACACTTGTTTTTTGGCGCACGTTTTATTTCTATAACTGGTAACCCTGAGGGAAACCATAACAAAAACAAGGCCTGCGATGAAAACGTTATGATGAAGTTATTGTATGAGAAATATGCGCACTTGTAATCTGGCTGGGACTCTGTTACTAAGACAGTGGCCACCTTCACCGCATCCCGATTGCAGCCCAACTTGAAAAGACCGTGAGCAGAATCCGCCGCTGGCTCCTCCCCTTCATTGTCAATCATCTGTAGTAAGCAACATAAACAGTGTAACATTTTTTTTACCATCAAATTTGTAATGCTGATTATTTTTACCATCAAATTTCAGATGTTTTTTTTTCATCATCCAAAAAAAATAAAAATAAATCTCTGCAATATTCAGGTTCAAAAATACAATTGTCTAATTGAGCATAAAATTCAAAATTCAATGTCAAGCATACAGCATACTCCGCTTACAATTTAACATTTGTCGTCACAAATTCTTCACCCTGGTGACTTGGAAGTCGTATTTTGACACAGAATTTGTGAAGGTGGATTTTTAAGTGAATGTTGCATTTACGCAGAATTGTAACAAGAAGTTTTGGAACTGAATATTGAGAAATTTAATATTAATTTAAAAAAAAAATAATCTGTCACTAATTCACAGATATACTTTTACACACACCACCACTAAAAAGATTTATATTGTACTGTAATTGCCTATAGATGCCACCAGATGGCGGCAACGGACAATTGTGTAAATGAAGTTCCTCAACTCACTTCTGCGCCAAGATGCCACCAGACCGCTCCGAAGCAATATTGCGTTTGCCCGAAAAGGTGAGTTTTTCAGCGACTAACGGAGGATAAGTTAAAAAAAATGAATAAATAAATAAAATCCACGAATGGGCGAACTTGCGACTGCTGAACGCTTTGTGTTCAACCAAACAGGCCCAGATTCCACACTAAATAAGTACATTTATGAGTAAATTGAGACACGATTATCATTATTTCTGAAAATATGTACACTTTAAAAATTTTTTTTTTACATTTTAGTTGGGTGGTGTGCCGTGAGATTTGTTTTCAAATCTAAAATATCAACCACACGGTGAACGGCAACGTACTTTTTTCACACAGATGACCGTGTCTAAGAATTCCGATGGACCGAGCACCTGCACCAGCTGGTCCTCTGCCACCGGTCCTGCGCCATCCTCGTCCAGCTGATCATAGAAATGCAATGCAAAACGGTGAAAACAATTGCCAGCCACAGATATTATGCAGTGCATCTGTTCACTCCCCCCTCCCCACACATTTTGTATTGTTATTACACATATAGAGAGGAGCTCTTTTGGAAACAAACCTAAGTGCCCACCTCAGGTAAATCCTTGGTCCATGTGATGCTGTTGGGAAGCGCCTGTGGTTGGATGCTGTACCTCCATTCAAAAGAAGACAGAGTGCCCAGCAAGATGTCCGAGCCCTGCTGTTGCAGGAGAGCTGGAGATGTGGGAGTGGAGCAGATAAGTGTTAAAAATCCTGACATTCGCTAACTATACTCTCCAAATCCCACTCAAAATTCGCAATATTCAAACATGGCGGCCCCAAAATCAAACACATTCCCCCCCCCCCCACCACCACCATTTTTTTATTATTATTATTTTTTTGATGCCCTTTATAATTTTCGATATGCATTGGTTTTAATGTACTAATGTGGAACATCAGACCTGGATCTATGCAGACAGTCAAAGTCTTGAGGAAGTTTTCTGGCTTGAGACTGTTGAGATGTTGTGCAGCTTCTTTCCTCCTCTGCAGCTCCTTCCTCTTCTCCTGCTTCTCTTGCTCCTTTGCAGCTCGGCTCTCCTCTCGAGCCTCCCTCCGCTTTCTCGCTTTCTGCTTGTCCGCCTCGATCTCCTCCTTAGAACGGCGTTTTCTCGTCGGACTCGGCCGTCCGTCTTCATCGGGTGGCGGTGGAACTAAAACGTCTTTCGCACTTCTGTCACCTTGAAAAAAGCCTTTTGCTTCCACGCCGCCTTCGGAATCGGAATCGGATATTTCCCATATTGTAGACTGATGCAACGTGCTCATGTTACTTGTAAACAACTTTCGAGAAATACGTAAAATTCGGCCGATCGGTTAAAAGAAGGATCATTTAAATCCTGCTTGCGACGGAGTCTGACGAGGGTCAATTAGATGAAACGATGCCACGGTGTCTGTTGAGGGCCAAATAAACATATTTAGAAAAAACGCGTTGGAATTATTGTGTTGAAATTTTTGCAAACAGGCTAAATGAGGAATCACTTTAAGACGAAAATCAGCCACTCATAAATACATATTATTACACTGTTATTATTTGACGAAGACGTGGGGCAAAGTCTTTAATGCTGTATAATACGGTTGAAACAGCGTGTGCTGAAGGCCATAATGACGAAATCCGTTGTAAATAATTGAATGACTCTCCCTTTTACGAAAAGGACACCTTAAATAATCACTACTATCATAAAAACGTGTTACTAATGGTTAAAAATGTGTATTTCGACGAAGGAATATAGGTAAACCTTGTGAAAACACTGTCGATAAAGTTATATATCGAAGAGCACGTGAGGGCGGCAGCAAAATTACGCATGCGCACTTGTGTGCACTGACTTGTAAACACAACGCTCCGCCATGACTGTGAATCAGTCGCATCCACGTTGTTGTAAGATTTGATTTGTTTGGCCACTTGCAAATGTCCATGTAAACAACACTACTACTACTACTCGCTCCTGTGAGTTGGACTTTTCCCTCTTTTCCAATCAGTCGTCTTTTATCCTCTCACTATGGCACAACCGGCAGAGAAAGGTACGTTTGGAAAAAATACACGATTTTGCTTCGTTAGTCGCCTGACCAGATTTCGGTCTTGTCTCGTGAAACCGAGCCACTAAAATGGCCAACTCAGCATGTTTGACTTTGGTGCCGAAAAATCCGAATGGGATTATTGTTTAATCCATTTTTAAATGGAGGAATGAATGAATGAATGAATGAATGAATGGCCAGTGAAATTATGCCTGTTTTGCGTTGGGATCTGATGATTCGGTAAATCAGACAGGCTTGGATCTCAAAAGCTAAACTAGTCAAGGTCTTTGTAGACAAAGATACCTTTCATGCATAACTGATTATATAAAGAGTGATTTTTATGTAATACAATTGTTATATATTACGAGCAGAGGTGGGTAGAGTAGACAAAATGTACTCCAAAGCACCGTTACTTGGAAATAATATGACTGAAGTCAAAGTAAAAACAATGTGAAAATTATTCTGCTCATGTTGTGTGTTTCTTAGTAGGAATTAAAGTTGCTAGTCGCTTTTTTTGAAAAAATAGTCACGGGGGTGGATCAGAAAAGTTGCTAAATTGGTAACACCGACTCCTCTCCATTCGCAGCCATGTTGTCAATGTAAGCTGTTGATGTCAGCGAAGATGCACTTTGGACTACAAAAAAAAAACAAACACAAAAAAACCCCACCCTGAGCACTGAACTCCAATTAATTGATCAAATCCACGAGTGCCCCTAATGCAGTGCTACATTGACCCTTCTCTTTTCCAGATTACTATCGCTTCGTGGTGCTTTTCTTCAACTGCCTGTTGACGTTCGGCTCCTATTTCTGCTTCGACATGCCCAGCGTTTTGCAAAACCAGTTTCAAGGAGTATGTAAAACTTTGATGAGTAGAATTATGGCCTAGAGATAGGTCTGATCTGTCAAATTAATCACATGATAACCTCCATCACGGTCTTGTACCCCCCCAGAACCTGACATGCTCCAATGGGACGGTGGACTGTGTGGAGGGCTTGGGGATGACCCCTCAGGAGTACAATCTTCTTTATGCGATCTATGCGTGGACGTAAGTGAGCTGACACATGAAAGCAGACGGGGAGTTTTTTTTTTTTTCATTCCCCCCCCCCCGCCTCATAATCCTCACACCAATTAAATATAACTACCATGTGTACCCTTCAATTCCATAGGAAGTCATAATATTACGATGACAAAGTTCCGTGTGTTGCTAGCCTAATGGCATAATGGGCGTAGTGTAATTTTTAAGTTACCTTCACAATATCGATTAAAAAAAATACCAACGTGTTGGCTAAAAATTGTGTTTTGTCTTCATTTGTGTGTGGATTCTCAGTCATCCGGGTCATGGTAATCCACAAAAGTTCAATTGAGGAAAGTGGACTGTTCTTGTTGATTGAATTTGTTTCTTGTTTTCCGAAAACAAAACAAAAAATGGCCTAGGCAATTATGCTATTAGGTGAACCAAGTCATATTTTTACAAGGAAAAACAACTTGTATTCTTTTCAAGAACAATGGCGTATTAAGTCAGGATGGAAAGTCATAATCTTACAAGAATAAAGTTATATTTTTCCAAGATAAAGTTGTAGTATTACAAAGTTACAAAGTTTCATGAAGAACACAAAAATACTACTTTACTGTTGTAATATTACACATTTTATTCTGGAAAAGACAACTGTTTTTCCCTCTATAAAGTAGGAGTGTTAATTCTTGAAAAAATATGCCTTAAAAATGGGAACTTGAGATAAAAATAAAAAATAAATTTTATTCATGTCATATTTATGTGATGGTCACAATCATATCATAGCTTTGATTTGCTCCAAAAGCTAAGGTGGGTAGGGGTAAGAGGTTTATGTTCATATGTGTTTATTAATATTATGTCGGTATTCGCTTTTCAAAATGATACGACATAATAATGCATTGCAATTGAAATGAAATGCGGACCCCATCTTGCGGACCCCAGTTTGAGAAGATGTTCAGCATAAACATGGCTGATCCTCTTTCTCTCATCCTCAGGAATGCCGTCGTGGTGATCCTGGCTGGCTTCCTGATTGACAAATTGGGCAACCGATGTAAGACCATGTCAATCTTACTGGATCAGATTGGATTTTTCTTACGCATTCAAACAAAACCATTGAAGGAAATTGGTGCAGGAAAGGTGCGCTCTTACCTTCCTTCCAAATCGTTAGTTCCAAATGATTGGACTTTTCCTGAGAGGATCAAGGCACTTCTCCCTCACTGTTCTGAGGTTCTGGGTTCAAATCTCGCTTCTGGCTTTCCTGTGTGAACTTTGCATATTTTCCCAGAGCTTGTGTGTTTTTTTTTTTTTTTTTTTTTTTTCCCCCCCCCCCCCCCTCAGGGTCCTAAGAATTCCTCACACATTCCAAAAACATGCATGTTAGGTTCATTGAAGACTCTAAATTGTCCTCGGGTGTGAATGTGATTGCGAATGCTCATTTTCGTGCCTTGGACTGGTGACGAAGCCTTATCTTGATTACATCCCCAGCTGATCACAGCATTTATGAGGCACTCAATCAATTTGCTCTGATATCATCATCGACAATATGCTGCTCACAGTCTCTAGGCGCCATATTTGCATATTGTCATTGATTACCACTGTTGTGATCTGGCCTTAAATTAAAATGTTAGATTATTATTATTATTATTATTTTTCCCACCAAAATTAGATTTCAATATTTAAATCATTTTTCCCCAAAATGCAAATTGCAATCAAATTATTCAATTGTTTTTTGTTCCTTCTGGAATTTGCTTTATTTCTCCGGATACCAAATGACCTTTAAAACCGTTGTTTTCCCTTGAGCATTAACTTCCACAGAAAAAATATAAATATATTTTCTTGACAGATGTAAAAATGTGTGTTTTCTTTTGGGGGAAAAAAATGTGTGTTAACCTCAATAAATTAGCATTTTAAATGTTCAACATGTAACATGAAGCTTTGTGGATCAAAGAGTAACTTCTTATGGTCTTTTCTCATGTACATCAGCACAATGTTTGCAATTTATTATAGCCTATCCTTCGGATCAAACGTTTCCAACAGGTTGATAAATCACTGCTTTTGCAACAAAAATTGGGCATATGAAAAACTAAGTGAAAATGATTCTGATTATTCTATTTTTGAAATAGGCATTTGAAAAGTCTGTAAATGTAGCAACCAAATCACGAAGACGTTACTGCTAGTGAGGAGTGTACATAAAAAATAAAAAAAAAGAAGAAGAAAGATCACCCTGACAAATACATATAAATTAATAGTCACAGATTAATTGTTCAGTTCTAGTTGTGATTTAATAATAACCCATGTTCAATTATTTAGTTGTTTTACATGTGCTGACAACATTCACATTCGAATTGGGAATAAATTGCAATTTCTGTTCGGATCGTTTGTGTCTTATCGCTCTACAGTCGGAGTCTTCCT
The DNA here is from genome assembly GCF_024500385.1 of Phyllopteryx taeniolatus. Classification (NCBI taxonomy): domain Eukaryota; kingdom Metazoa; phylum Chordata; class Actinopteri; order Syngnathiformes; family Syngnathidae; genus Phyllopteryx; species Phyllopteryx taeniolatus. The sequence continues at coordinate 12,316,184 of NC_084520.1, read as the reverse complement.
CTTCTCCTTCTTGTGCGTTTTGGGTTCCTCCCTGTTCGCACTGGGCTCCCACTTTAAAGGAACTCCGTACCTGATGCCGCTAATGCTCACGGGACGACTCCTGTTCGGATCAGGCAACGGATCTCTGACCAGTAAGTGCCGTGCATCAAAACTGCAATCTGAAACAATTCATTTGAGTGTTTTTTTTTTTTTTTGGTTAACATATCCTGTGTTTTTTTGTTTTTTTTTGTTAACATATCCTCTGTTACTCGCTGAAAAATTCTTCTCCCACTTTCGGGTTTTTGTGCTCTTTCCATAATACAGTAGATGGCGCGAAACCCCGTCTAAATAGCAATTGGTCGTTGAAGTGGTATAGCTCAACCGAGAGTCGAAGATCTTTGTATGTCGGGGACGAGCTACGTTTAGCCTGGGTTGTGAAAGGAAGTTAGGAGAGTCTTCCACGCATGTTTATGGATGCGTACTTCAGTTGTATTTTTTTTTCGGAATCAATTAATCTGTGAGCCATTTATTTTTAAGGTTGATGTCAAATGAGTTTGAATTGATATTAAACTGTTTTGGGATAATAGTTTAGGCTATGTTTACGGGCTTGGTCAGTGGTCACACAATATATTATACTTCTAAGTCAAGGCTCCACTAAGTAGAAAAATGTAGGGGCTATTCGCTGTTGGGCTGGGTCTGTATTTCTTTCTTCCAAATAACACTATTCGCCATTTACGGTATAATGCTCTTCTCCTTCAGTCGTTCAGAACCGGATCACTGCCTTCTGGTTCAAGGGGAAGGAACTGGCCTTAGCCTTTGGCCTGACCTTGGCCTTCTCTCGCCTGGGCTCAGTCCTCAATTTCTTCCTCACGCAGCGGTTTGAGGAAAGATTTGGCATGCAGTGGACCCTCTGGGGTGGTAAGCGGAAAGGAAATGTGATATATCTTTGGGACTCTTACTGCATGTTCATATGACTTTTGGGTTTTATAGGCGCCGTCTTGTGTGTGCTGGGTTTTACATCGGCTATCGTAGTCAGCTCCCTGGACAAGGTGGGAATGAGGCAGCTCGGTCTTGAAGGGGTCATCCAAGAGGAATCTCGCAAAGTGGTATAAAAATATTCTCTGTACCTATACTCTTCAAACATCATCGACCTTGTGAAAGACCGTATCTTGAGTCTTATTTCTGTATACGGAGCCCCAGACATAACATGGATGGGGGGATATTAGGTGCACACAAAATACTTATTTAATTTGTGGCAACAAGTTAGGTAGAAAGTCCAAATAAATATTAATCTCTGGCCATGAAATACAAATTTGTAACCACAAATTAGGTATAACATACGGATGTAATACTAATTTACGGCCACAAATTAAGTGTAACGTGTGCAGGAAATTCTAATTTGTAAATTAGAAATTCCGTATAACGTGCACACAAAATACTAATTTGTGTCCATAAAGTAGATATAATGCTCGCACAAAATACAAATTAATAATATTAATATAATACTTGGACAGTTGTTCATAGGAATGATGTTAAACCTGCAAATTTGTGTTTTGTGCACATGTTAATACCTATTTAGTGGCCACAAATTAGTGTATTATGTGCACGTTATATGTATATATTGTCACCATAAATATGTTGTTCCCTTTGTCACGTCTTTTCTGTTTCTATAGAGAATTCAGGATGTGAAGCAGCTGTCCCTGAGATACTGGCTGCTGGTTCTCACTATCATGTTCTTCTATAACGGAATCTTCCCGTTCATTGCTGATGCCAGGTACGGTTAAAAAAGAATATAGGGAAAAAGACGTATGCAGCCTTCTATATGAATAAGAATGCTTTATAAAAATCCTTGCATTGTGATTTCCCGTGCAGTAAATTCATTCAGGATAAGTACGACGACTACACTCAGAAGGAGGCGGCCTATATCGCCGGCGCTGTTTACGACAGCTCACTCGTCCTCTCCGCCAGCGTGGGCATTCTCATAGTAAGTTATCTCTTCCCTTATTATTAAAGTGATGTTTTAATGTAACCCTGAAAAGCCTGCACAATCAAAAGGGAATTCAGAGATTTGTTTTTAAATGCAATATACATGCTGGAAAAAAATGTGAAAAGACTGAAAACTAAGTAGTACTCACCTGGGTTCAGGGGAAGTTTTAAACTGTTTTTCACCCTTTTAAGTTTTCCAGATTTAAAACAATTTTTTTTTTGGAGTGGGCTTGTGTCAAAAACGATTGCTTGCTTTTCACGACGATACAATATCATCATGACAATGTACAGTGTCACGTATTTGGCGTTCCAAGGCAAAATGAATTGATGTTGTGATGTTGTGTTTTTCAGGATTACGTGGGTCTGCGAGGGATTTTCGCCGTGTCCTGCGCCGTACTCACGCTGCCCGTGTTTGGGCTTCTGGCCTTCACGTTCGTGGCTCCTCTGGTCTCCACCATCTGGCTGGGAGTCACCTACTCCTTTGCTGCGGTGAGTCTGGCTCAGGTGTATGAGGCAATTTTATTCCTAAAAAGTAATATTATTGAAAGCCGCTGTAACATTATGTATAGGACAATTAAAAACTGACGAAGTTAAATAAAACAATTGTACCTAAATGTTTGAAAAGTAACAGTTCTAAAAGATTAAATGAAAAATGTTTTTGCACTTTAAAGTTAAATACAACTGCACTGTACTTAATACATGTACTTTACTAGATTGAAAAAAAGGTTTAAAGCGCTGTAACATACGCAGTATGAACATTTAATTCAGTTTTTCCTTCTTGTGCCACTAAAGGGAGCCTGCGTACCACCAGTGGTACATTGACCACACTGAGAACCATTGGCCCTAAAAGTATATGGTCCTTCCCGAAAAACGGGAAAAAAACAACAAATTCAACAAAGAAGAAGAATCCAGTTGTCTTGAGACAAAACACAATTTTTAGCAAGCATATTGGTATTTTTTTTTCAATGATATAATGAGAGTGAGTCAAAATGACTTGGGCAATAATGCTATTAGACTAACGATAGACATGAATCAGAATCCGAATCATCTTTATTTCCCAAGTATGTCCAAAAACACAGAAGGAATTTGTCTCCGGTAGTTGGAGCCGCTCTAGCACGACAACAGTCAGTCAATTGACAGAGAACACTTTGGAGACATAAAGACATTGACAAAAACAGTCGCTGAGCAATAAAGGGTTGCTAGTTATCTGGTAATGCCGGTACAACTATTTCTTGATTTTTTTGGCAATTGTACAAAAAGATGAGAGCAATTTGAAAGACTAATCTCGCAATAGTCCGGTGCAATGACAATTGTGCAAAGGGCGCCGAGACTTCAAGGAGTGTATGCAGTTTAAAGGGACAAGTAGCGCGATAATCTGGGACAATGTTGATTGTGCAAATGTTGCAGATACTCCTCAGTCAGTGTGGCTTGAGTGGCCAGTATTGGTCAACAACAGATATGCAAATAGTGCAGCGTGGCGAGACTACTACAGTGAGTGCACGAGTGGTATATAATCGGCGCGACAGAAATGTGACAACAAACTCAAGACAAAAAAAAAAAGAAAACATTTAAATTTTACTAAATAACAACATATTACTGTGTAACAATCTTACAAATATATTTATCAATTTTATTAAGATTGGTTAATTATAGAGAAAAATAATGAATTATTTTCTTATTTAAATAATTGCAATAAAAACAAAGAAATACACATTAAAAATGTAAAGATTTATGTAATATATTTTTCTATTTTGTGTATTTTCCATCCACATTTTAACTTTTAACTTTTTTTTTTTTTTAATTATTATTATTTTTTTTTATTCCATCATTATATAACCACCTGAGGACTCCACAATCATAAGCGGCCAATTTTCAAATTTTCAAAAAGCTGAAAGACCGTCTTTTTTTAAATGGGCTTTTTGCAAATTGACTTTGTCTTTTTGGATCTTCTTGTTTTATGATGCATTTCTGGTTTTACTGCTCATATTGCTCCCCCGTGACCCTAATGAGTCAATAATTGATGAGTAATTGATGCTCCCCAAAAGTACACTACTTTTCTATTAGACAGGAGTTTTGTGCTATCTTGCGACCAAAGCGATTTGTCAGTAGGTGGGCGAGCACTTTATAGAAAATGGAGGGCTCGATTATAATGTTCCAAATTGGTGTTGGAATTCTAATAGTTTGTGCTTTGTTGCAGGCGAGCATGTGGCCGTCCATCCCTCTCGTGGTGCCTCAAGCGACCATCGGCACGGCCATGGGCCTCGCGACCTCCGTCCAGATGATCGGGATCGGTATCGCCAATCTGGTTGTCGGGCAGATTTTGGGCACTAAAAACAGGTAGGAAATCCAGCATCGATGCTTCTTTTTGGTGCGTAACGACCCTCGCTGTTCCCGTTCACGCAGCGACACGAAGATTCCGCTATGGCGGTGGCAGAGGATGATGATCTTCATGTTGGCCAACACCATCGCCTGCATCGTCACCTCGGTGCTGCTCAACGTCGTCGATAACAGACAGGTAACACATCTTTTTCCCTACCCCATCTATTGGAAACGTTTTTGATTTGGGAGAGGTGAGGGAGTGTTAAGTCGCTGAGTTTAGAACTTGGGACTTGCTTGGCTAAAACTTGGAAAGAATCGACTTGACCTTGACTTGATATTCACGAGACTCGTCTTGAATTACATGCCGTTTGCAGTTGAAAATCTGCATTTTCAAGATAGTGCCCCTTCGTTTTTGCTTTTGAAAGGGTTTATTTTTTATTTTTTATTTTTTGCTTGAAGTTGTGCAAACATACCTCGCAACCCGCTAGTATGTATCGAACCCACGTGACCACAGTCCTTACCGGCTTCAGAGTTTTGTAGCTTTGGCTAAATGCTTGGGCTGACCACCGACACACACACAAAAAAGCAGTTACTCAGAGAAAGACATTACTAACATTTTAGTCCTATTTACAGTGTTTTGTAATAACCTTAATTAAACAAGCGCAATAGTGACATCTTCACTCGTTTGTATTAATAAACTCGACCACACCAAGTTAGCATGATAGCAAGCTAGCGACCAATAATAGCAAATTTACCTTCAAAATTCCAGGCTGTGTGACTTCCTCCCCCCTCTGATATTCTGGACTAACTAAGTCTTTTATTTTAGGGTGGGACACTGAACAAGCTGACCAAAAGATCGGCACAGGCGGAGCGAGAGTCTGACACGGAGTCGCTCTTCCGTGGAGAGGAAGTGGGGAGCGATGATGAGAGCGATGCCGTGCCGCCGTCACACTCCATCAACTCTGTCAGCGCCTGACTTCTCCAAGTGTCCTCAAGTTTGAACATTTCTCTCAACCTCCTTTTCGAGCAATTTGATTTGGATGACGATTTTGGAGAGACTTTTTAATTGAATTTCAAGGATTTTTACAAGACGCTAAATGCAGATCGAGGATGTATTTTTTTTTTCCTTTTGCCTAAAATGTGTTGTATGATTTTACTGTATAGTTAAATACAAAAAAGATAGTTTCTCTATATAAAATAATCAAAACATATGGTATTGATTATAACAACACTACCGTGACTGTTACACTTTTGATGTTTTCACAGCAGTGTAATTGATCTTTTTTTTAAATTATTATTTTGAACTATTTATCGCCAGTGGTTTTAAGGTCTTCTTGAAGAAGGGAATTAGAAAAAGTCATAGCACAATTAAAAAAAGGTTAAGCAAAAGTGAACACACTTCAAAATGCACACAGTCAGATATGACGTGAATGTTATGTACAGATGATTTGAAATCCCTGCAGAAGTTCTTGCAAGCTAAACCATAAAATATGTTTAAAATAAAACATTTAAAAAAGTATACATTTCTCTTCTTCATGAGTGAACTGAAATTATTTTTGTGGAAAGGCTATTTTAGGTACTAGTTAGTGTTCAGGCATTTGTGTGTCTTTTTGGGGAGGTAAATGTTGCTGGAGCATATGTTTTATGCATGACAGCGCATAGGTGGCGCTATGGTATTTATTTAGGCTATGCTCCGTTTTTAAATCCTCCCTACAATACTGGATTAAGAGTCCTACAATATTTGTTGCATTAATTTAGGTTGTCCCCCCCTCCCAAAAAAACCCCAACAATCTGTTAGTTTAAAGGTATTTGTTTTATTCGTCTCGTTAAATATTTGGTCAATTTATTTATTGGCAACAACAAAATATAAAAAAATAGTTAAGTGTTCAAATGTGTTTTAACAATTTATTTGTTTCATCTATCTTGTAAAATAATAGGTTAATTAATCATAATTAAGTAATCTGTTATGTGAATCTGAATCGAAATGCATATGCCCATCCCAATCCAACCAAGAGGAAAAATAGATACTCCAGTACTAATAAATAGACCGCCACTGCCTTCAATAAAAACACTAAGAATTTGAAGTTCCATGTTTTGTCCTGTATTCCACTTTTATTGATCTTTTAGGTTTTTCCTTTCAGTATCGATATTGCGATACTTTATGCGGGGCTAGTATCAAAATCACAATTGTGGTATTGTGACAACACACTAAGAGGGAATAACATTTTAAGCTCTTATTATTATAACAGAAAATACAGACTATTTAATGTAGCATGATTGTGCATCTTTATATTAACCTTTTTATAGAAACACAAGGTAGAGTTGTGTTATGTTGAAATGCCTTCAAAAAATCATTTACCACAATGACTATCTTTGTTCGCCTATCTAAGCCAACGGCAGAAAATGAAAACATTTTTCCACTATATAGCAGAAGGTCAAGTTAACCTAACTTGTTGCCATTCGAACAACAGAATAGGTCTTTGCAAACACTCACAGTGTGAGTAAATGTGTCAGTAAATAGAGAGAAGAGCATCATTATTTCAGTATTGTGACAAGTTTTGTTCGGTGGTGTGCCCTGAGATTTTTGTAATGTAAAACATGTGCCTCAGCGCTACAAAGGTTGGGAAACACTGCATGAGAGGAATTGTTTTTGTGCAATGTCATCGCTGTACGTATTTAGTCCTACTGTATGCTGAAACATTACGAATGATTACTCTGAGTCAAGGCTGAATAGTGGCCATGTTGTGGATGCTAAACAACAGTTGATTTAGAATGACAGCGTGGATTAGTCACAAAACAAAAAACAATTACAAATTGTGTTTTCATCTGATAGTTGAAAAGGTTCTTTGGGATACATTATTTAAATGGGCCATGTTCTTTTTAATCTGACAAAAGATCAGGCAGAAAAAGCTTACAAAATGATTACATCAGTGTAAACCCAGCCTTTATTGAACCAAAGCACATTCAGTATTGTGAGGAAAAATTTCATGGCACATCACTTAGCAAAAATGTCACAAAAAGTATATACTGTATACCAAAACAAAGATCTCGTCTCACTTATTGACTTATTCAGCGTATGCCTGCCATGATTTATTATGTTGTATGAAAGGGAACTGGTGGAACAAAGGTTAATTATGTACCTTCTGCCATCTAGAGGAAGCGCATTTAATTGTTCCGCCTGTCAATGTACAATGGCGCCACAGATGTTTGGCAGATGGTGAACAATTCTTAAAAAAAAAAAAAACAACACACTTTTGCTTTAGATTAGTATGTTTAGCTTTATGCTGACAAATAGTGCAAACCACCATAGACGGTGTTGTGTTATTATGAGCCTTATTCACTGTCAGCCCTCCCAGTTAACATGGATATTTGACTTCTAAAGCCGTCATTGGCAGTGAATGTGTTAGCAATGGATATTTGAATACAAACGAGGACAGAAAATACGAACAATACTCACAAGCATATATTCTTTATCCTCTGTGAATACCAACTAATTTTACTGCGGTAGTATATCCGTATGTCTGAGTTATACTGCCACCAGGTGGCCAAGGTGCACACACCAGAAGGAGCAGCACAATGTCCATTGAATTGAAGCCAAAAATGTATCAAAATAGTTTAAATTCTTTCCATTCTGTTTGTCTTTACTGCATGTTTATTTTATTTTATTTGTTTTATTTTATTTGTTTAAACTGGACAAGATGAACAGATTACTGAACAGATGAATGGCATTTTCATTCATTTCAATGGGGAAAAAATATTCGTGTTTTGCGTTACGAGTGGGGTCAGGGAACAAATTCAAGTCGTATCTCAACGCGCCACTGTATTACAACAACATAGAGTATTTCATCTGCTACAATTATGGGATTGTGGCAAGTTACTTGGAGGAATGTTACCTGCGAGACTTGTAAAAATCCTCTGTTCACTGTGAAGATAAACACTATAAATACACCTGCCTTAATCTTCTTACAGTACCTATGCTGCTTGATGGACCACACACACATGAGCGCACACACAGACAGGGATTGATCCTTGGGAGCAACCTAATTCCGAGCGTCATCCCCATCCAGGGTCTCCTCTTATGGTTTCTCGCCTGGAGGGGTTGTGCAGCCCGGACTGCCTGGACAAGATGAGCACGTCGAGCCGCCTCAGCCTCAACAGCTTGGGCCGGATCTGCGGAACCGGCCAAAGCAACGACATGGTGGTCCTGGACCGGGTCAAGAGGAAGAACTCGGTCAGGCGCATGTCCATCATCGAGGACGGCCAGATAGCTGAGGTTCTCTACTTGATCCCCAAGCAGTGCATGATGGACCAGCTGCCTTTCCTCAACCCCAGTGACTACATCTTATGTGAGAAGCTGGCGTCCATACCTGCGGATGTGTCAGGTACACACACGCACACCCACGCACACACACACACACACACTGCTTCTTTGTACATGGAGGGGGGGGCAACAGAATATTGACACCTCGTAAATCATGCCTTGTCTCGATTTGTTTTTTCCTCGGGCACAGTGGTTTCTTGTATATCAAATTAGAGGTACAATAAGAAGCCAAATCACAGGTCATATTTATCTTGTACTCCTCTTAAGTCATGTTGAATGTTTGAACAAACACAAACAAAAAATATATATATTTTTTTTTATTTATTTTTTTTAAATTGCTAGCTCCAATTTCAGCTTTGCTCAAAACTACCAAATATATGATTTCTTTTAGGAATGCAGTCTTTAAAAATGACAATTTTGTGATTTTTTTTTTTTTTTTTTTTTTTTTTTTCCCCAAATAAATCAGAACAAGTAAATTGTTTTTCATATAGTAGTTAATGTGGTGGGGAAAAAGTTCTCACATTTCTGAGGTCGGGGGTTCGATTGGACATTCTCAGCGTAGTACGGCTGAAGATGACGGTTTGGAGATGTGAGGATTCTGCCCGACGCCGGCAATAAAATAAATAGTAGGGTGATGGGGCTTTGGTGGTGATTAGAGTCTTGGATATGCCACTGATTAGCAAAAAATATATATATATATCCTGATGCCAAAAATGCCTTGATAAATTTCAGCCATGACAGTCGAAAAAAAAGAATTTTCCAATGTCTGTATTTCATTGAGAAGAAAAGCAGTGATATTTGATTTTTTTTTTACTTTTTAATTTTTTTTTACTGTTTTCCACCAGATTGAGCCATTTTCCAATTGTAGGTTGACTCATGAAATCAGTATCCGTATTTGTACGTACAGTACGTGCAGGCTGAAGGAATGAGACTCATACTTACCAGTGAGTGGATGATGTCATGGCTCAGAAGCACATTTGCTGAAAAAACACACACACACACACACACACATGCGCCAGCCCTCGGCCTGCTCGGACCGCCCCTCTCCCCTTTTATCATGAAGCAATAGTCCAGCTTGTTCCCATCCTCGCGCTGATCCTCTGCAGTCAGAGCTCTCCTCTCCAAAAGACGTGCACAGAGTCAGCGCCATGAAAGAGAAAGGTAGCGTGTGAACATGTGTACGCATCCTTAAGACTTTTTCCCGTTTCTATTCAGTAGCAAAGTTACATCGTGCAGTTATGCTTTATTGTTTCGTGTAGTAGCATCTAATTATGAGTACAGTACAAAGAATATATTCCATATTCGTATTTGTAGCACTATATGTGCCGATTTTAAATGATAAAAGCAATGTTAGTGATGAATTTGGAAAACTCTTAGCATTTATTAAATATTTACATTTATTTGTGGTGAGACTGATTGATGCTTTATTTTAAGTCGTCCTTTGAGTTCATCTGTAAAACTGCAACGTTTCAAAAAACTGTTAAACTTACTGCATGTCAAAAAAGTCAAACTTGGAACGTGTACGGAAGTAAAGAAATGAGGGGGGAAAAAGCCATTTGTCATTTTCTGCTCCAATATGTTTCACTCTCAACCTCTCAGTGCATCGCTCCAGAAATATTTTTAACTGACAGATGGAGAAAATATTCAGGAAGTGACCAGAACAAAATGAAGGGATACAAACTTTTGTTGCCAAGTGCGGCAAAGAAAAAGCTCAGCTGTTGCAGTTAAACATAGAGCAACATGTGAATTTGCCATGACCCTTTTAAAAAAATAAAAAAATAAAAAAAGGCTCCATTATTATTTTCTTTTTTAGACCGGGAAGGCAGGAGCGTGTTCTTTTGTGAGTTATCTGCTTAGTCAGGGTGAGGCTACTTTCACTTGCAGTGATAAGTGGGGGAAAAACAGTGCTCTCCTTCCACGTGCCTTCCTGATGCATTCCACAAAAATCTCCTGAGCCTGACTCCCATCTTTCCTCACAATTATGAGATCATCGTTTTGGTATATATTTGTGACTCACAGCCAAACTGCCTCCCTTCTTCTCTGTAAAAGAATGCAATGTCGTTCAATAAGTTCACACTTCCTGTCTGCGACATAAAAACGAATTGTGATGCTTTAAATAGGTTCGCCGTTGCTCAGCCGCACTTTGACGATTAAGTGGTCATCTCGGGTTTCTAACCATTTGCCGTCTCTCTAAATCCACCGTTTGCTAATACTTGACAGCAGATCATCTTCACATTCAGGGAGAGATGTTTAAACTGTGCAGTGTAGTCCGTGTTGTCTAATATACTTAATTTTTTACTCCTTTACATCATATGTATCGGTGATTCTGCTGCCTCTAGCGGTGCACGAAATAACCACCGCCCAAGTACAGCTCGATTGTATTTAACTTTGAAGGTCAATGCTGCTTGGAACAAAAACGGTATGGTGGCAGTGAAGTTAACTCAAGTTACTTCACAACGAGCAGAATGTTTTATTGCCACTCCCAGTTGATGTTTACTGTCAAACATAAAGCAAAGAGAATGACACTTTGGTTATTTAAAACAACTGCATGCCTTTGCCTTAGTAAAGTCCGCTTAGCTTAATGCTAACGAACAATGCAAAACGCCATAGAATAGCTTTAAGTGACGCAAATGGTGTCCCAACGCATGTAGACAGACAATATAACAGCACTCTCAGGCATATATTCTTGATCATCTGTGAAAAATGACTAATATTACTGCAGCGTACTCAGTCACTTAGAGTAGTTGTAAAACCTTTCTTCGTTTGTGTCTGCAAGACTGTTCTATACTGCCACCCGGTGGCCAAGTCACATACAATCTGATGGAGCTTTGATTTTGACAGTAATTTTTTTTATTTAAATTTTTTTTTGGGACGTGGTACAGAAAAATAAAATGTTGAAAAAATACCAGATAGGTTCAGCATCAAAATGGATTGAGGTTTCAGTGTATTCCTGCAATGTTGAAAACATGAGGTAGTAATTGTCCCAGCCCCTCTCTCAAAATGGCTTAATCAGTTAACGTCAACCTTTGGAAAGCATGTTCTCGTAACCTTGTTTGTTACGATGCACATGCCTGTTACCATGGCGACAAATCTCTCCTGTTGCGGGGCAGATGTGGGGCCACATGCCGATGTCTCAATTTTATTAGCTTTCATGAGTCGTGCAGTCACTTTAGTTTTTGTGTCCACTGGGATATATTAAAAAAAAAAAAAAAGGAGTAACCTCTATTCTGGCAACATTAACAACAAAGAAAAGCTTAAAGTGTCTTTTAGAGGAACAAAAAAAAAAAAAAGAAGGTGTCTATACACACAGAGTTGGGAGAGGCAATGCTCTCAATGTGTCACATTCTTTCCTCTGCCAATCACAGGCGGGACCTTTCCAGTGGCCTGTGATTAGATTGTACAGGCATCCTCTCTTTCTGGCTGCCAGTGTGACACGGACAGATAGATAGAAGAATGGGGCCCCGAGCACATGCTGCACTGTGACATAACTCGGGTCCGACCTGTGTGGCGAGCCGCTACGTCTCTGCGGGGAAAACGCATTACGTTCACAAGCGTCAATTGGCCTCGCCTTTGCGCTGCGGTGTTTGCACACAACTCTGACCAATTAGTAATGAAAGTACCTTGAAAATGTCTTTATTTATGGGTTATTCCAGAATTGGAGGACAATTTAAGTATTTTTGAAAAACTGACCATTTATTTCATTTTTTTTTTTCTGTCACGTTTTGAAAATAAACCGGTAATAAATCATCTTGTCAGTTTGTTTTGGGACACGAGTGTAGTTCCAGTCACTGATTCCATGGGCACTTATGTCAGGGACAAAATGTCTTAAGTGAAAACAATCTGTCAGTTGAACCAGTCATTGAGATTCTTAAAATAAAACAAATAAAATAAAATAAAACAAGTATTTTTGTATTGCTAAAAAATGGTGAAAAATATCAAAATGGCCTTGAAATAAGTACAGTAAGATGTTTTCACTTGAAATAAGTCACCTTGGTATACCTTTTATGAGACATTCATTAGAATATATTTATTTATTTATTGATTTGGTGCAAACCGGTTGTAGATCCTGAATCACCTGAAAAAACATTTAAAAAGTATTGCTGAATAAATCATTTACAATTAAATAAAAATGGTACAATTTTATTTTAATACCAATTTAATTTTGGTATCATTCTAATGACAGTAACAGAGTTGCTAATCAATGCTCATCTTAAGAGTTTTTGAGTTTTTGCTCAAAAGTACGTGCTAGCTGTGTTAGCTGCTGTGCTAATTGAGCAGAACAAACTTAGCTACAGCGTTTATTATAAAAATAAAAATAAAAATGTAGATGTTTATTGCTTTTCGGATAATATGAGTGATGATGTCGCATTGGTTTGAGTGACCCACTCCATGACAGCTAAAAACCATGAAAATAATAAGAAACTCCTTAGCAATTACATTGATTATGTGATTTCTGCTGAGTTATGTGGCCCACTATTTTTTTCTCTTCCTCCAAACGGCTAAAGAGGTTTAGTAACAGGCTTGCGTCTATATTGAAAGACACAAATAGACGCATCTGTGGAAATTATGACAAAATGAGGAGCAGATATTTATTTATTTTTCACTTGTTTGTTCAGTTTTGTTGTCGTTGTTAATTTGGTCATCCGGTCCTTTTGTCCCGCTCCGTCCTGTCTACGTACATTTCTTGTGCCATGTACAAATTGATGGACGTTACGGCGGATGTCGTCCTCGCTTAATCCCGTGTGGAAGAAACAAAGTGATTCTCTCTTCACAAGGGACAAAATAGACATGAACTGCATTTGATTCTGTTTACCGCCAAGTGACCACAAGTCACCTTTTCCATGACATGCTGACGACAAACAAATGATTGAAGGGTCGCCTTCTGCTCCCCCCCCCCCCGCCCCCCACGCAGTGCTTCAAACTCACCCTCCAGTGGCCAAGCAGGTCATCAGATGCGTCAAATGCGGGGAGGTCTGCAAAGGGGAGGTGCTGCGAGTCCAGTCCAATCACTTCCACATCAAATGCTTCACCTGCAAGGGTGGGTATACCGTTCCTATGACACCGAGCAACCAATGTGAGCAGGTGGAAATACTGCAATAATGTTGCCAAATAATTCCTGAGAAAATGGGGCAAGAGTTGAAGTCAGTTACATCAGTGTTTCCCTACCTTTATAGAGCCTAGGAAATTTTATTTTATATCAGAAAAATCTCACGGCACTCCACCAAACCAAAATAAAGTCACAAAAAAGTATATACAGTATACTAAAATAATGATGATCTTGTTTCTCAGTTTACAAATTTACATAGCGAGCGCGTGCCATGACTTATTTTGTTGTATGAATGGCAACAGGTGGCTGGATTAATTGTACCTTCTGCCATCTAGTGGAAAAGGATTAAATTTTTCTGATTTTCACTATATGACGTTGGCATAGTTAGAACAAATATGCATTATTTATAGTAAATAAATAATATTTTTCAGCTCACTTAAGGGAATTGAATAATGAAAGAGGTTGATTCAGTCAATGTGGCATTAAATGTAAACATATTCCACTTTTTAAAAAGGCCGGTATATCGTCCCAACTCATTTTGAAGTTGTTATTTTACGGTCACGTGACTCCAAATTGTGTTTTCAATTTGAGCACGTGTTGCTGCCACTCATGCATTATTCAAACTCAATTTATTGCAAAATCTTCCCTTTTCAGTGGGCTCTTGTGGTTGCCAGACAACCACACACAGGAGGTACTGCTTCATGGGATTCGTGTTTACCCAGCAGGCCATTGTCTTCACCTAATTGACCCTGACAGGCTTCTCGTGTTAGTGCCCTTGTTGTGTTCTTGTGCTGTGTTTACCTCGCAGGGGGGGAACAAAAAATAGAGCAGAGAAGCTTACAGAATTTTAATCTACAATAAGCACGTGGTTTGCTTTGTCGAATGGGAATCGCCTTGAATTGTTTTGTTAAAATGCTATCGAAGCAAAGTTGAGGTAAGTTGTGTTATGAATTTGAATTTCTCAGTTTGACTTTGTAACACAGATTTTTTTTATTTTTACCAAGAGCTTAATTAAAAAAAAAAAAAGCATGAAGCAAAAAATCATTGCAAAAAAAATATCAACATCTCCAGAAATGTAATTTAAAAAACTAAAGATTCTTTGTACAAAAAAAATACAAATAAAATAACATAAAATAAATTAATGGTTTAAAAAAAAAATAATCAACAACTACAAGAATTTGGTGTAAAAAAAATTCAACATCCCCACAAATCCAGTGTGATATAAATTTGACATCTAAAAAGAATTCTGTGTAAAAAAAAAAAAAAAAAAAAAAAGAAAAAAAAGTCTATATTCAAATTCAAACTGAGGTGGCACAAAATATACCATACAACATCACGTCAAAGGTTATGTGATACAGACACTGGAAACGTAAACATATGGCACAGATATCCTTTGGTAGATTCTAAACTATCCAAAAATAGAATTAACAAATAATAGGTCAGTACTGTATTGTTGTTTTGGTAATCCATGAAACCTTGACCAGTTATCAGTTCGAGGCAATATATTATACTCTGATGCAGATGCATGTTTTCATTGTAGCAAACAATGCTCATGTACATAGTGAGTGACTCCCCGGACAGAAATAGACAGCCCTTGGCATTTGAATGCATTCTGCTGCGGTGCAACTGTTACAGCCTCATATAGACTCAAATAATTGGTTACTGTACTACAGCAGATTCTTCAGTATTTATTTTTCAGTTTTCTTCTAGCATTCAAAAATTCTCTGTGTAATCTGAAAAAACAAAAAAACAAAACACTTTTTAGCATATTTTGTTAGTCATTTCACAAAGCTAAGCTATGGGAAAACGTTATTTGCATCAAAGTCGAGCTAAGCTAACTTAGCGCTTACAACGTGCGACGTAAAGTTTTTTTCCCCCCCTTTTCTTTTCAGTATAAGCACTATTGTTAATATAAGAGGGAAACTATTTTGTGTGTTGGGAACTATCATTTTTCCATTGTGCCAAGTTATCGAAACGGTTACTGTATATAAATACTTTTATTCTTAGTACATTTCAGAGTTTGTAGGCTACATAGGCAAAGGATGGGAATCTGTACTTCTTAAGTCATTTTGTCACATTCACACATGACGACCAATGAATGCCCTGTCTTTTTTTTTTTTTTTTTTCTTCAGAATTTAAGGTGATGGATGGATTGCTTTTCTTTTTTTGCCGTGTTTGTGCAGTGTGTGGCTGCGACTTGGCACGGTCCGGCTTCTTCATAAAAAGCGGAGACTGCCTCTGTCCGCTGGACTACCAGAGGCTTCATGGCACCGTCTGCAACAGCTGCGGAGGATTTGTGGAGGGAGACGTGGTCGCCGTCTTGGGAAAGACTTACCACCCGACCTGCTTTGTGTGCACCATTTGCAAGTAATATTAAAAAACAAACCCACACATGCTGTAATCTAAGGCCTGACACAAATAGCTCCCCCTAGTTTGAACCGTCAATACTGTGTGATGTCTGTACCGCAAACTATGATCAGAAAAGCACTTTCATATACTGTAATTTCAAACTAATTTTGTGCTATAACATTCCCTTGGAATAAATAAATAGCTTAAATGTTATAAGATTTTGGAAAAAAAAAATGCACCAGAAGTACGTCATTTCGTGAAAGTACATGTATCTGTTGTGCTTTGTGCTTGCGTTTTCCATTTTTTGTGCAGGTATTTTTCCAAATTTCTTTTTTCTAAACGTGTCCTAAGAATGTGAATGCTGAGGAAAAAGAAGTGGATGACGTCCATTTAATTAAATCTTGAAATCATTGAAAAATAGCAAAAGGCTTTCAAATAATTGCTAAAATGTCCATGAAAAGATGGAGAAGCTGCTGAAAGTGAGCAAAGTGTGGCAAAAAAACAAACCAACAAAAAACAGTAAATAATATTAAGTTCAGTGAAAGTAAAGTACAAAAATGTTGCAGTTAAGAAAAAAAAACAGTTGCTTTCTTTACATTCTATTTTTTCTTGTTATTACTGTGTAATTGTATACAGTACAATACATTTCAGTGCTATTTTTTTTAATTCAATAACAGGTTATAAAAAAGGCAAAAACAAACTAGGGAAGATGATGACGTTATGCATTGTAGATTTTTTTGGAGGTCAGTTTTAGGAGGCTGCAACGGATTAATGGCATTGCTCTTCATTTCAGTGGGGAAAGTTGACTTGAGATACGAGTAACTCACGAGATGAATTAAACACTTAAGTCAAGGTACTTCTGCACTTCCTTGCTGATTTACCACTTTCCTATTAGTATAGCAATATAGGCAGAGAAACGTGAATTTTTCAGCAAATCACAAAGGGTAGATTCCAAAGAAAAATGCAATTCGGGGACTTTGAGAATAGTGAACCGCAAATATGCTGTAGCACACACACACACACACACACACACACACACATATATATATATATATATATATATATATACACACACACACACACACACACACACACACAAACAAGCTCAAACAGAGATTTTTTTTTTTCTGTTGCTCCTCAGGCAACCTTTTCCTGCTGGTGATTGCGTCACCTTCAGTGGGAAAGAGTGCATCTGTCAGCGGTGCGTTAGCCCCTTGACTCCTCCACCAACTGGCATCAGATACTCCAACAGTAGGTGCATCTTTGTGTCATTTTCAGGGGGACTTTGTAGAACGTATTTGAAAGACCCAAGCGTGCATATTTCGTGATATTGTTTTGTAGACACAGCTGCTATTAAGATACATGGATAAATAGGTGTGCGCTAACTTTCTCTCGATGCACAACATGACTTTTAACACACAGCTGTCCTCTTTGGGAGTGTGTCAAAACAATGACTTAGCACAGGCTGACCTGAACTTGACTCTACCTCACTTGGACTTCTTCATACTGCGGGGATGGAGCCAGGTCTCGAGATTAAGAGGACAACTGTGCACGACACAATGGGACGAGACAAACTCGTGTTCACTTTTTTGCTGGTAGAATACGCTCATGTACTTTGTCAAATACAGTACACTGTACTTTTGAGCATTTACTTGTACACAACATGCAAAGGGGTTTAGGATATTTCATTCACAATTTAGCTACAATAGCTAGCTGTCTACCTACCTACATCCAATTGGATTTTTTTTCCCCCCAAAAAATATTAATATTATGAATCAACAATTTGACAGTAAACCAATAAAAAAACAACAAAAGGTAAAACTCCATGGAATCCATATTGCAAATGTCTGCATAGTTGACAATGGTGTGTGTGTGTGTGTGTGTGTGTGTGTGTGTTTCGATGTGCTCTTAGACTGCAACGGCTGCGGTCGCGACATCAAGAATGGTCAGGCTTTGTTAGCCTTGGGCAGCCAGTGGCACCTCGGCTGCTTCAAGTGCAACATCTGCAGAAAAATGCTGAGTGGAGAATACATCAGCAAGTAAATACAAATGGTTTTTATGACACCTTTCTCCACCGATCGTGGTCCCGTTTAGCGGCGTTTGCCAGCAATTATTGAGCCAAGGCACACATTTGACATTGGGAAAAAATCTCACGGCACACCACCAAGCAAAAATGTCACAAAAAGTACGGAAATATACTGAAATAATGATGATCTCTCACAAATGTACTTAGTGTGCAATCTGTTTAGGTGAACACAAAGTGTATTAATTGTACCCTTTGTCATTTACTGTATGAACATTTAATTGTATTTGGTCATGTCCACCTTCCAGGGATGGCATTCCATATTGTGAGAGGGACTACCAGCTTCAGTTTGGGGTGCAGTGTGACGCATGTCAGAAGTTCATAACGGGGAAAGTCCTTGAGGTGAGGCAATGACATATGTAGCTTGGATTTACACTCGGGAAAATGAGCACTGATTTGAGATTTGAGACCATTTTCATTGCTTTTCGTACACAAGAGGATGTTTCAAAAGGTAAATAATAATAAATTAAGTGTCGATATACAGCAAAAACTATAAGGTTAAATATCTCAGATCTAGACAAAATATGCTTGGGAAAAGATATTTGTTCTTACCAGGCGGTTTTTGTGTAAATTTCACTCACTTCAAGCTTTTTTTCCCCCCCTTAAATATTTTTAACATCTTTTTTTCTTTTCTTGATTTTTAAGTCCAGTTTTTCCAATGTAGGATTTTGATATCTAAACTGTAATGTGATATTATTATTATTATTATTATTATTTTGAACTGCGTCTTGAGAGTGATTCTTTCTGATTTGCAAAAGGCAGGGGACAAACACTATCACCCGGAATGTTCAAGATGCAGCCGCTGTGACAAAATGTTCACAGAGGGCGAAGAAATGTATTTGCAAGGTCAGTGTGAGCATTTACGATTTCGGCACATGTGAACACATAAGTGCAAATTGTCTCTGTTCAACAGGATCGACCGTGTGGCACCCGGACTGCAGGGAGAGCAGCGGAAACCATGAAAGCAACAGGGTAAGAGCCCTCATTTAACACTCAGCTTGTCTTGAAATGATTGATGAGATGCAAGTTTTAGAGAATTGGATCTACTTCTTCTCAGGTCCGACGACCCAAAACACCTTGTCTTGATTTCTTTTATCCCCCAAGTGAACTGAAGGTTAATATCGTGAGCGGCCTATGCAGTTTGATGTTTTTTTTTTTTTTTTTGGGGGGGGGGGGGGGGAAGAGAGTGCGCTGTGTAATTTTATAGTTTGAGGTGAAGCAGCACTGGCTTGTTTCACATACCTCCTAACTCTTTGCCGATTACGCTCATGTCATTATACTTCATGTGCTACAGTGCGTCTGGAAAGTATTCACAGCACTTCACTTCATACACATTTTGTATGTAACAGCCTTATTTCACAATATTTCACCCCCCCCCCACCCTTTACACTACATAATGACAACATGAAACAATTTTTTTGTAAATGTATTTAAAAATACAACTCATCACATCATTGTTCTAAACATTACTACAAAATTGAAAACTGCAAAAATCATGTTTGATGTATAGCATTGACCAAGGTTCCATCGAAGTTTTGCACGATTAGGGTAGATCACATAACTTGTGTGTGCATTATTAGCTCATATTTAGCTCGTATTCAATAATCAGTCACCATATTAGATTACAGTACACCTGCACAATCTAATGAGATCCAAGATGAGACAATTCTGCCTAATGTCATTCGCATGTAGCTAAATTAGCTAACCTAACTACAAGAAACCCCATATGCTGTTTTAAAACTATTGTAATGAACATAGTCAAATGAGTGCCAATCAAAACCGAGCGTTATTGCCTTTGTAAAACGACATTTTGGATCTCAGTGCATGACTTGGTTTGATACCATCGTCATACTTTTGTACACCCATCCATTGGAAGCTATAGCAGTGATTCCCAACAACTGTGAAATGATCCATTAGCACTTGATTGTCATGAAAAGTATTATTTATTTCATATAAATAATGTCTTTGTTCGTCTATCTATGCCAGTGACATATAGTGACAGGTAGAGCAATTACACAAGATGGCAAACGGTACAATTAACCGGTGTATCCAACGTGTCCCATTCATACAACCGAATACAGGTAAAAGTTTTGTGTTCAACGAAACAGGCCTAGATTTTACACTGACTAAGTACATTTGTCAGTAAATTGACATTACCATTATTTCAGTATAGTTACGATCCAGACACACAGCGATGAAAAGCCGCGATACAGAGAGACCATATAAAAGAAATTATAGTTCAAGCCTTATAATACCACTGCCAAATGCTTTAAACACATTTATACTTCTATACTATGGACCGTGATAGCTGAAAATGTATTTGATATAGGATTCAGTATTTCTTGTGACAGATTAGTTTGGTGGTGTTCCATGAGATTTTTCTAATGTAAAATATGTGCCGTAGCTCAAGAAACCTTGGGAAACACTTCGCTATAGATGTGTGCAATACTGCAATAGCGTTTCCATGAGTGTTATTAATGCACACGATGAGCAGATTGCTTCATGTGGACCTCATGATGTGTGAAATAAGAAAATGGAAGAATATGCATGTTTTTTTTTTGTTTTTTTTTCTCTCTCCCTTAGTCGACTTTAACTTCTTCTGAAAGCTCCTGCTCGAGACCAGGCTCATGCACACCTGGAAGCCCCGGTCGCTCCCTCTGTGTAAGTCACACGCATGGTGTATACATTTAGTTCCAGCATTGTTTCCAGAGGTGGGAGTATGCACATACAGTATGCGCAAGTCAAAAAGAAATCGAAAATCTTAATCTTCAAGTTTCAAGCGCGTCCCAAGTTACCGTTCAAAATATAATAGAAAGTATTAAGTCAAGAGAGAGTCAAGTTACTCATGGTCAAAGCAAAAACGACGAGGCAATAAGGTCAGGGGCAGACGGGGTCGGCAACAGAAAATCAAGAACTAGTCCCAAGTCCTGCAATTTAGTTTGACTCCAGTCAAGTCATTTGACTCGAGTCCCCCACCTGCGGTTAAGTTCA
The DNA here is from genome assembly GCF_024500385.1 of Phyllopteryx taeniolatus. Classification (NCBI taxonomy): domain Eukaryota; kingdom Metazoa; phylum Chordata; class Actinopteri; order Syngnathiformes; family Syngnathidae; genus Phyllopteryx; species Phyllopteryx taeniolatus. The sequence goes on along the minus strand of NC_084520.1, from coordinate 12,295,109 downwards.
ATTATAAGATCTATTGACGTTGTTTTCTGAATGTAGTTTTGTGTTATTCAATGAACTTTAAGACCACCAAAACACCCAAATCACAATACAAAACATCAGCAGTGTGGTGTCGTGGGATTAAAGTCTCATTCCTCCCAGTCGTGCAAACTTTGAACTTTCACCTGACTCAACCCATCCTATCTCCTCCCATTTCAACCCACCGTGTCCTTCTCCTATTCCCCCCGGCCCTCCCCCCCACCCGCCACCCACTTTCCCACTCTCACTGTCCCACCCAGGCTAAAGTAGACGATGAGATCATTGATTACCGAGACTTAGCAGCGATTCCCAGAGTCAAGGCTATTTATGACATAGAGCATCCTGATATGATGTCCTATAAGAGTGACAACATCACCTCAGCTGCTTTGGACAGCAGAGGCAACACACAGGACAGACAAAGCTCTGCAGAGGTAACATGCTTCAGTGGTCAAGTCATTCACTGGAATTTAGTCTCCAAAATGTGCTAAAGAAAAAAAAAAAAAATCTCCATTTTATACCTCATCTGTTTTTTCGTTTAACAAACTAGATGTAAAAAAAAATATTCTGTGGTGCATAGAAGTTGAGGTAACGTTGCTAATACTGTACATTTTGTCTTTTTTTAGTCTCTGGCAAATGTCTCCGAGACCACAGAGGTAAAATTGCGTGCTTGCTGGCCTGTTCAATCATCAATGTGACATCATTTCTCCTAATCTGCCATTTGCGTCCTGTTGTTTGTCAAGGAGAGTTACGAGTTGAGAAAATGCATTCCAAAATCGGCGAGCCACGGATCTTTCGGCGTTCAGTCGTACGGCCGTCACAGCTACACGCCGACTCGATCGCCGCAACACTTCCACCGGCCTGGTAAAACTCACAAAATTCTTTCCACTGTAGCGACCCCTCTGCTCACCCGTTCTCCACCTTGCCGCCTTTCCACTTCTCTCTTTCATCCTTTTTTTTTTCTGGAATAACAAATAGGCTCTTTACTTTCTTCCAACGACACCTTGCTCAATCCCTCTTCCTGTCCGCGCTCAGTCCCTGACACAACAGGTAAGATCACAATAGCCTCTGCTCGTGTACTTTCCTTTTTCACCTATTTCTACTCCCTAACCTACCTGTAGTTTATCTAATTTACATGGCAAGCTGATTTTCTAATCCGGGTCTTGTGTTGAAACACTGTAATTTCCATCTTCCTTTTACCTTAATGAATGCATACCTTTTGTACATACGATGAGCAAAGTTGTTGTTGTTGTTGTTTTAATGAATAAGCATTCACAATACAATACATTGATGAATACAAAAAGGAAATTATTTATGTTATCTCCATGGAAACATTGAGCCATCTAGTGGTCAAAGTTAGCTGTTAATTTTAACTTTCATTTTCAAGAATGGTGTGACGGTGATACTGCATCGATATGTGCTCATTGCACTGGATTATTGATCAAATAATGTCTTTGGATTATATCACACTGTGCATGCTGTCAAATGACTGGACTGAAGAATCTTTTTTGTGGCACGGCTGCATTTTGCGATAAAAGAATCATTCACCTAATGCATGTCCACCTACAGATCAAGGTTTCAACATGTACAGAAGACCTCCAATTTTCAAACAGCAAGGTACTTTATTTATTTATTTTATTCTCTAATAAAACAGCAACCAAACAACATGACAGTCTGTTTCCAATGTCCTCTGACTTCATTGGCTGACGTCACAACCTCAGCTGAATCATCTTGACCTTTCATCCGCACTCATACAGTCTTGTCAAGCTTTACAATGCTGTGCCTAGTTTTTACAGCAGAGACATGTACACATATGACTTTGGCTGTAGCTGAAAGCACAGAAGAGAAATCCTTTAAAAGCCTCTAAAACGCACATCATTTTCGTAATTAAAAGAGGGTCATGTCAGGTCATTCAATCAATCAAAGGGAGAGAGGCAGCCAATGCATAGAGATAATCTATCTGCTATTTTATATTGATATAGATCCAAGCTCCACCCAAACTTCCTCTTTGCCTGGATATGGTTGCAATGGCCTCAGTCCGGTAAGTGAATTTCAGGACACTATATTCACATTTACATTCAGGCAGTGGGCTTTCATTACATGTCTTACAGCAGGGGCTGTCAAACTTTTTGGCTACAGGGACAGACATTTTTCCAAGTACCCCCTCAAAAATCGGAATGCCACCACGTGTATCCCAAAAATGTTAGTTTGGAGGGAAAAAAAAGTCTATGAGAATGAAGGGACATTTTTTTCAAGACAAAGTCGTAATATTGTGATATTAAAGTCAAAGTCGAAATGTGAAGAATGTCATATTTTAACATGAATTATTTGCTTAAAAAATAGCACTACAGTCTTTAAAAATACAGGTTTTGTTAAAAATGACGTTATACCTGTAATAATAGGCCTTTTGTCCTTAAAAAATAAAACAGAAAACTTCATTCATGCAGGGATGTGAAATTTAAGTGACATAGTGATATCACATATCAGAGCTTTTAATTGGACCTAAGCTATGGTAGCGATGAGTGATTGCTTTACTAGGTTTGGTTTATAATTTCTTAATTTTTTTAATTATCATGCCGGTCACTACATGTAGGTATACACTTTTTTTAAAATGATATGACACAATATTTTTTGTGGAACTTATTTGGCAACCCTGAGGGCCTGGGGACCCCAACGTTAGAACCACTGACCAACATAACGTTTTCTTCTATTCAGCCACGATCCACTGATTTCCTCCGGAGCAGCGGTGACACATTAAGAGGTATGCGTAGCAATGCTCTATTTCTTTATCTTAATAATTTTTTTGTTTTCTGTTAATCGTCCTAAATCAAGTGTTTTCCCCTTCAGATTTCAAGGTATGTGAGAGGATTTTGCAGGAGTTGAGTCCATGACGCTTTCTTGTATCCTCCTTGAAGCATCCATGCAACTCAAACTCGAAAACCAAGTAACTATTCAGCTCCTGGTGACATAATTGCCTCTTTATTAACAGCGCAACCTTTACTGCAAATGTCTGTGTTGCTGGTAGTAATTGTGTCATTTGTCTGCTTGCTGATTAACCGTGTTGAGATCTCTTACTGCTGCAAGTGTTTGCTTGTGTCTGTAGCTCCTCCGTGACAGCCCGCATCCATTTGCACGAATGGACAGAGGAGTGTCAATGCCTAATTTGCTGGAGCCAAAAGCAAGTATTGCATTCATGTTTAGTTCTTCTCTCTAAATTGTGTGCTTGAAGACTATTTGCTTACTTTGCGAATACTAACCTTGCACGTATCTCAGTGGTGGGAAGTAACAAAGTACAAATACTTCATTAGTGTACTTTAGTTGCGTATGTATATTTCTGACGTTTTACTTTTACTCCATTTATTTGTAAACAGATATCTGGACTTTGTACTCCTTACTTTGTCAAAATTGGCTTGCTACTTTTTTAACTTCCCCAGATGCCAACATAATGTGGAGAAGATATAAATAGAGAGAGGTATTGTCAACCGTGGTTCAAATATTCTCTGTGTAAAAAGACATAGTAAGGTGTATTTTTTTCAGTTGTTATCATGAACTACATTAGTATTTTTTTTAGATCAGTTCGCAACATTAGCTAAGGGAACACAATTTTTGAAAAGCCAACACTATCTAGCTCTTCGTTTAAAAAAAAACATGAAACGTACTGTGATATTATTTTATTATTTCCCCCCTCCATTCAGTATTTTGCAAGTTAGCATAACGACATTATTGTCTGCAGACTTGATTTTGGTAGAGCCAAGTTGTCAAAACTGATATGGTATATAATTGACAGTAAAAATTCATTTTTCCTTGTTCATTTCAGTCTTACTTTTTTGTTTACATTTACTTAAGTACAAGGGTTGGATCAATACTTTTACTTTAACTAGAGTCGTCATCTTTTTTCCCCCCCCAAGTATCTGTACTTCTACTTCTACTAAGTACTGAGTGTGAGTACTTTTGTCACCTCTGATGTATTTGCACATACATTTCACATTTGGGCTTTAACCCAGTCTTTGCTGTGTCAAGGTCTACCCATATGAAATGCTTACGGTTGCAAACAGGGGACGTGTGAAGCTTCCCAGAGAGGTTGACAGAACGAGACTGGAGGTAATGACATCATTTATATAAAGAAATCAAATAAAGAATAACGCTATAAGTAACAATGCAAAACATTGCGATGTGCATATTGCGCCACAAGCGTTTTGCTAGTTGAACAGTTTTGCTTTGACCAACCAACCAGAGAACGGAAAAAAACGCTTACGTTATTGTGAGCTTTTGTGAGGCAAATTTAAATTCTGATTGGTTAAAGAAATAGACCTATTGCTAATATACTTTAAGTTACGTGGGCAAGCACCACTGATTCTGAAGGCTGGTGGGCCGATTAGATTGACATGGCAGCACATGGATCCTAAAATCTGATTGGACCAAGAATCTAATATCTACATACTGGAAGCAGAAACGCTACAAAATGAAGAGAATAGACTGTTGGGATTAATTAATCCAATGCACATATATTCTAATTTTGGTTGTAAATGTAGGTCATGTGCTTTTCTGATAGTGATGCTTTGGTACGCTTTTATTTCAGCGTCATCTGTCCCCAGATTCCTTCTTTGACATCTTCCGCATGTCGATAAAAGAATTTGACAGACTTCCGCTTTGGAAACGAAACGAGATGAAGAAAAAGGCTAATCTCTTCTAAATGCATCTTTTTATTCATCGCTGTCTTTTATTTATTGTCAGATTGCTATGATTTCAATTTACTGATGGGGGCACCAGAGCAGCAAAAAGAAAAGTACACTTTTTTTTTTTTCAGTCTGTGCTCATATTGAAGGATTCTGAAGACTAAATTATTTGAGCTAAAAGCTGAAACATGGGAATTTTTGTGCATGGAATGTTATGTTAAAGCAATCTGGAGGATCTCAAAGTGGGGCTTCCAATGTTAAGCTTAGCATTATACCATTGCGACGTGCTCACTAATGCCTCAATTTGCACTTGCCTTCACAAAATGATTGAAAAAAGACTTAAGAGGATATTTAAATGGTTTTTTTTCTAAAATTGTTGCAATGATAATCACACAAAATTACTTAAAGCACAAGGGAGGAAACTAAGTGCGTTAGCTGCCATAACAAATGAATCTGTTATTGCGTGACGATATATAATGCAATACTATATTTGTATAGTGTTTTAAACCTGAATCTTCATGTAAATGGGATTTAAAGGAAGAAAAAAAAAACCAAGTTGTTTCACACAAGTATGCTTTGCTGCCTCATCATCAAGCGCTGTGAAATAAAATGAGTTGAAGTGGATATTCATGCCTATGTGTGTATGTTTGTGTGCACATTTTAGTCATATTTTTGGCTCACGTCCCCGAGGAGGCCTCACAAGGTTGCACATGAACTCCTAAAATGAAAAGCATGTCATTTTTTGACTTTCATCTGGACCTCAAAGAGCCAGTTTATGATGACAGATGATGACTTGATCTGCTTATCTGTACTGTGCGTAGAGCGAGAGATACCTTTGTTGCCATTATCCTGTCTGCAGATTATTTTAGCAAATTTCAATTACAGTCAGTCTATGAAGAAAGCAGTCGAAAAGGCATCTCGACTCTCAAAAGGCTGGAATTCTAATGGGACCACTCGACTTTTATGTTGTCAAAGTTGGGCGAACACGCGGATATTTTTGGATAAACTACTTCAAAGAGGCCGTCTGTGTCATCACGCTCACTGACAATTCTGCTTTTATACTTTTTGACTATTAATATCGATCCATTCCCTTCAACTCACAGCTTCTGTATATTACAGTAATACTTATTTGCAGTTTGTTTTGTTTCCTGGCATCTTTTCCTTCCTTCCTTCTTGACCTCCTTCTTTCCTTCCCCTAGAGTTGCATTTCATTCTTGAATCCTTCCTTCCTTCCTTCCTTGAAACCTTCTACTTTTCAACCATCATTCCCTTTTGACCTCTTTCCTGCCAATCAACCATCAGACCTTTTTTATGCATCCTTACATCTGTCGCTTAAACCTACTTTTCTGCCTTTCTTCCTTTATGCTTTCCTGTCTTTTTTTCACGCATTCTTAACATCCTTCCTTCGTCACTTAAACCTGGTTTGCTGCCTTCCTTCCTTACCTGCTTCCTCTACCTCAGACCTGCTTTTTCTCGTTTCCTTCCTTCCCCCCTACCTTCCTTTCTTTGTTCTTCCTTCCTTTATTCCCTCTTTTTATTTTGCATCCTTCCTTTGCTTAAAACTACTTTTCTGCCTTCCTTACTTGGTTACCTGTCCAGTAATCTGCATTTTTTTTCCCCGTCATTCTTGACTCAAATTATTTGCCATTATTCCCAGTATAGAAGTTAATGTAAAAATAATAAACCAGTTTTGGCCCACCCTGTTGACTAGTGCACTTTTTTTAAATTAGTGAATGCACTTTACTGTTCTCATATCTATTTGGTCTGGTGATTTTTTTTTTTTTTTTTTTTTTCCTTGGGACGCTTCAGTCCTCATCTTGGAGATGTATAAGGTCAAATAATCAAGGTTTGCACCTTTAATTCAATCCCTACGTCGGTTGTCTCACCCCCTGCATGAAGTCATATGTTTTGACTCTGTTTCGATGAAGCTGCCAACATTTTGCAAATGTTTTGACACACTGTCACCTTTCCTGTGTCTCCTTGTCCTGTTATTGTGGACTTTCAAAGGTTTACGCAGCAGACAACTAAACAAATTATCGGCTCAAGAAATAACCTTGACTGATAACGAGACAAAGCTGAACAAACGCAGAAGAGAAAGAATGAAAAATATTTTCTCAGGTTGACATGGAAATTATTTTATTTTTTACTTTGTCGTCATGAGCTTTTTAAAGCAGCGGTCCTCAGCCTTGTTTTGTGCCGTATAGCGGTTTCAAAGCAATATTTTAATCGACCCACATGAAAACAAATCAGAACAAATGATTAAAAATCTTGCTTCACAAACGTAAACCTGTATTTGAAGTATAGCGCTGCCGATGTTGTCTCTTAAATGCAGCTTTCTTTTCTTGGAAGTGGTATAAGCTCTTCTTTTGAAAGAAAAAGATGATTTCTATGATGAATATTTCTACAGCTGCTTTCCTGGTCTTCTGCGATAGGGCTCTGCCTTTCTAAACCGGATGCAAGGGCATCGACCCGTTTTGAAGCAGACGTTGGTTGTGCATAATCCCTTTTTGGAACTTCATGATTCCCTCCACAGCCCCAAAGCGTGACGCTACCACCATCACGATTCAGTGTGCATATGGTGTTCTTTTTTTCAGTACAGTTGAACAGGTTATTTCACGTTAATGGGGGGAAATTTTAGTTTTCTTGGTCTAGTTGTTTTATATCACAAAAACCTGGCATTTGAACAGGGGTGTGTAAACTCTTTATATCCACAGTAAATTGAAAAGTCTGTACTTTTTAAAAAAACTTGAGTACAGGAGTTTAAGCAGTAATTGTATTTTTTTTTTTTTTACCTTTACCAGAGTCGTTTTTTATGTATCTGTACTTTTAGTTAATCACAAAGTGACTATTCCCCCCCGTCCAGTACCAAATGTCCCACGGGTCGGTTCCGGTCCGCGGCCCGATGATTGGGGACCCAACTTTAAAGGGCACCTATCTTGAGGGAGGTGGGACTTTTGTGGCGCGTGATTGGTCAATCTAAGGAGCGCTCTCAATCGTAGGCGCCTGAAAGGCCAGTATTACAGTCAGTCAGCAGCTCCCACAGAGTTAGCCCCGCCCCTTGTTTGCAGCGTCTGCTTATCCGGCCAAAGCGAAACATTTTGACGAAAACATCCAACTCGGCGGCACTCGTGCAGCCAGCAGCCGCGTCGATGGCGTGTTTTTAAACGTTGAACATGTACGGGCCGGAAGCCAAACACGTTTGAACGCGCTATCACTCGTTCGATAGGAGCCCGGAGGAGGAGGAGGAGGAGGACAAGGAGGCGGAGGCGGAGGCGGAGGCGGGTCGGACTCCCCTTCGCTGTTTCGGTAAATTGGCGTCGTTCCCCCCGCGATGGAGGCTGCTGACGGGACCCGCCAGGACCACCGCAGTGTCGGCCACCAGACGTCGACGCCTCGTTGAGCCGCGCAATTAAGGGCCAAAAATTGCACACACCTGTCTCCGCTAGTCGACAACCTCGGAATCAGAGCGAGAAAGAGAGAGAAGTTAACGGGTAAACGTTAACCGCCCCTCCCCGGAGCATGATGACCAGCGTAGACGTGACCTAACGAGTCCAACATTCGTCTTAACCTCTAACCAGGAGTTGTTCGCGAAAGACATTTTTTTTGTTTTTTTTGTTTTTTTATAGCTAGCACATACCGTCTTCCATTCGACCACCATGTCATTCAAAGAGAACCCCTGTCGGAAATTCCAAGCCAACATTTTCAACAAGAGCAAATGTCAGAATTGTTTTAAACCTCGAGAATCTCACCTGCTCAACGACGAAGACCTCAACCAGGTGAGTACTTCGTTGTCCTACTATTGCTGTGTTTCCTATGAAAAACAACACAAAATATCCTTTAGAAATTCAAACTTACATACACTGGTGGCAAAAGTACTCACATGTTGTGGATAAATAAATACATAAAAGACTGATGAAAGTAAAAATAGAACCACTGAAATGTACCTCAGTACAAAAGTAGTAAGTAAACATTTATTGTCAATCAGAGGGTAGCCAAAGGTTCTACTCAAGTAAGAGCATGTCCAATTATTAAAAAAGAAAAAAAACTCAAGTACTGAGTAACTGGTTAGGTACTTCTCATTTATTTTTTTTGAATGAATGTCATAGACAAAAATAGAAAATGGCAATAAATATGCAAATTCAAATATTGCCCAAAAATATCACTTAAAATGTGCTATTTATAAAATAACTCAATTAAGCCAAATTCATCTTAATTCAATAAATGGTTTTAAATGAACTTTGTTGACACACATGAAACATCACAATAGGCTCACCAGGCAAAAAATTCATTTTTATGCTTATATATTTCATTACACAGTGGAACCCTATGTGCAGGCTATAAGGGATGGGGCCTGACTGCGAATAGTGAAATTCTGTGGAAAAATTGCATGAAAAATTGATAATCATTATAATTGGCATGCCAATCTGCATTAGTGTAGAATAAAAAATCCCGCTAATGAGCGGGGGTTAGGGGAAAAAATACCGCTTATAAGCAGGGGTTTCCTCAAAAACTGGGAGATAGGTTACCCAGAAAATCCGCCAATAGGTGAATCTGCTAATTGAATCCATCCGTTGAAGTTAATTACAAACTACTACGACAGGTGGATTCACTCACATTTATCAGTAATGTTGAGATCTGTTTTATTACTCTAAAACAAGGTGAGTTCTGCCAACCTCAATCGTTATCTTCAGCGCTGTGCATACATTGCTGATTGCAGAGGAAACTCTGCCCCCTTTAAATGTGCACAACCCTTTGTACAGCGAGGAACACAGAACTCCAATGGGTCAGAGTGTGTCGGACAAATTGCAATTTGCTGTGGTTGACCCGCTGGTTTTATTCCACAGAACATTACATTGAGACCGCCTCAAACGTCGATTCTCAAACGAGAATCAAACGTCACTAGTAGTTACATTGTATTTGTGAAACAGTCATGTGACACCAGTCTCTCTGATGAACCAAAATCGCGCAAGCAATAATAAATACTGTACATCCAGATACCAAATACAAGTATCGAGTGTTACTTAACTCAATATAACGAAGTAAAAGCCTTAACGGCCCACGCTCAGAGTTACAGATATTACAGTATGTTGCATGAAAATGCTCTGACAAGTAAATTTTTATTTTCCAAACGGTTACGTGAGTAAATGTAATGTGCCATGCGACACAGTAGTTGGGAATCACTGCCGTATTGTTTGGTGTAATGTTAACATTAGCTCAACACTAGAAGGAATGGCCATGCGGTCGGTAGGTTGGTTTCTGCTTCGTGTCAACGGAGCCTAAAAGTGCAAAGGTTTGTTTCATTGAGCTCAATTAGTGTTCAGCCCAGCGGCCCTTATTGACCTTAATTTCATGCTGAACTAGGCCTCCACCAAAGCTTTCCAGCTCACTTGCTATTATTTACTGCTTTTGCTGATTAATTGGGTCAAAAACCATGCAAAAAAACAATCACCAGCTTCATCCTCTTTTATTTGTCACACTGTCCAAACAAACTCTTATGTGGATTCCCCTTAGGATAGGCTCTCCGCAAATGTCATTACTGTATGTTCCATTTGTTGATTAATCACAAGTGGTAATATTCCAACAGTACTTCCCAGCTGGTCACAGAGTGACGGCTCTGGAAAACTAACAGCACACTTTCCTTCCTCATCATCTAAAAAAATATGATGGAAAATATCTCTTCTTTCCCTGCAGAGCACCGGCTGTCAACCTCCAACCTAGCCAGTCATGTCTTAGTTGTAAAGTTTTCCTACAGTGAAGTGCTTGAAGGTGCGCTGGTGTCATTCGCTTCATGTTTGTAGCCCAGTTGAAGCTCTAAAGTCGGGTACAATCTGTTCTGGGAAGCTGAATGACATTTTCAAAATATTGTTTTCCTGTAAGAAACATCCATTTTAGGAAGTAAAATCTATTTTAGTGTTTAACTGTAGCCATCAGAAGGTCTTTTTTTTCTTTAACTACAGGTAATATTTTTACATTTCTGTAGTAGAAGTGTAAAAAGAAAAACTACATAAAAACAATTTTTGACTCACCACAACTCTGACGTTGACGGTATTACAGCTTTTCAAGCCTCTTCACAACTTTGTGGTGTGCATTTTATTGCTATGCTAATTCTACAGCGTGGTAAATCCCGTTGATGCTCACTGAATTGAAGTGTGATGATTCGACTTTGGGATGCACTGATGCACTCGTACGCTGTACTCATAAAAATGCTTCAATACTACAACACCGATACCACTTCAATAGCCCGACACATATATGCCGAGTTGGAGCCATGTCAACTGTGTGGAGATACTTGAAGGAGATGGATGACCACACTTTTAGGCGACTGCAAGTTATGCTCTGCAAAATGTATGATGAAGTCCGCTTTGGGCGGCGATGGAGGCGGGCGCCGTCCGGCAAGCACTGAGTTTCGCCAGCCCCGTCACTCGCTACACCCTTCTCTGCTCGGCTCTTCAAGTAAAGCAAAGTAGACGATCACTTTGTGATAGTGTATCACTACAGTTGTCCTGTCCCAGTTTTATTTGTATTATTTTTTTTAAAAACTTGTGGCATTATCAAGAAGCAGTCCTGTATTTATTTTTACTCCCTTTATTTTGAAGTTAACACACATGGGTAATTTCGTCTCTTATCTATGTACTCCTTTTACGTAGTACCCCTTGTGTTCAGACTGAGATACTACATAACTAAATTGGCTTGTTATTGGCTACATTGAAGTGAAATATGTGGCAAGACTGTTTAAACAAAAAACAAAAAAAAACAAATATGGAGTTGGATGTAAAGTCAGTAATGACAAGTTGTTACTCAAAAAAGTGTTATCTTTTGAGTGCAACTCATGCCATGTTCAAGAAATGTTTGTGCTGTGTTTTTTCCCCACAATATTTGTTTAAAATGAAACATTTTTATCACAATTGCGAGACGTAATGGCATGATCAAATATCGACGATTAATCAAATGTAGGTTTTGGTATTTGGTCAGGAAAAAAAATGGTATTGGTGCATCCCTAATTCGACCTTTTTCATTATGCGACTTTTGAGACAATTTTATCCCAGTAATTTAGATCATGTCCAAATGTTAAGTCTTTTTTCTTAGACTGGGGAACGCCGGCTGTCAACCTATGAGTTGAGCCAGTCACGTCTGAGTTGAGTTGCTTGAAGGCCCTTGCGTTTGATTCTTTTAGTTCTTCCATTGGCCTCACTATCCAGAGCTCACATGAAGACCCAGACTCTTGAGTTGCGTTATGGGTCAAGAGCTGTTGCAGCACATGCACAGATTTCACAAACCACTAAAACCACTGAAGAGGAAAACTTGACCTGGAATTATCAGTGTATTTTTCAAATAGGGCTGCTGTCAGGTCATGTGAGGAAAGACAAGATATTTCTTTTCTTTTTTTTTTTTTTTTTCTCTTCCTGAACTCTGCACAGTCTCCTTGGGTTTCAGGCATATTTTTACAGGCTTAGACGCAGCCAGAATCAGTGTGATTCCTTCCTGCAGACAAGCCCATTATCAGATAGCTTTGGCTGCAAACCGCTGACAGTCCGAGACGGTTGTGTTGGGGACTTGAGATTGAAAATTGCTGTTATGTCATTTTGTTTACCGAGTCACAGTGCAGAGAAATGCTCCGTACCTTTTGCAATCAAAACAAAAGCGGATTTTAGGGGGGATTATACGTGGCTTTACATGGGATGAAGTTATGACTGTAATCAAAACCCCTGACGGAGGAGCCGGTGGCTATAAACGTCCAAGCTTTTCAACTTGATTTCTAGTCCACTGTTTCATGGAATTTTGAGTGCACCGTCTTATCATTTGAGCGCAAACATTTCTTGCCATTCACACTTAAAGCCAGCTGTGGTTAGGCAGGGCTTGTTTGACTCGAAATAACTGCTGACTACTCAAGTGGTAGGAGTTCAAGTATGTGGCAGAACTATTTAAAAAAGCACACCAGGCCAACTCGCATTTCTTAAGTTTATACGGCAAATTCGTAGCCGCAAATGCTCCCAGCATCTGAACTAGCGCTCTGAAAGTTTCGTATCCACCTCACTGTTTTTCTTGCCGCCCCCCCTTTGCCCACTTGTAAACTCTCTTTAGAGGATCAGAGAGAAAATCACGTGTTGGCCTTTTCCCTTTCCCTCTCTCTGAGAGCAGCATGGTGCACTGGAATAAAGCCAGCGGGGAAAAGTAGCCTGCATTCAACTCAAGACAAGCAAGTGAATTTGACTACCCTGGCAGAAATCTAAACTGTACTTGTGTTTAGCTTAACAATGTGGTCACTGAGAGGGAGCTGTCTAAATCTGCTGCCACTTTAATAAGCGTTTAATTGTACTGTTAAAGTTTCTGTTTCATGGTTTGGGCCTCATAATTATGTTTTGTCATTAACAGGCAAAACCTATTTATGGAGGATGGTTGCTCCTTGCACCAGAGGGAACCAATTTTGACAATCCCTTACACAGATCAAGGGTAAGTGGACAAAAAATATTCAGTCGTTCAACCCCTAGGTTTGACGTGATCAATTCTGTTACGGATTATCCGATCTATGTCTTATCCGATGAATTAAAAATAAATAAATAAATAAAAATCTGACCTTGGACATGGCAGATAAGAATCGACATTGTCACTTGAACCATGTTGTGTAAATGTAAATCTTTAGTTTAATATTGTGTGTTTTCATTTTGGTACCCATACTTGCAGTCTTTGGGGAAAAACAGGACTTCAGCTTCCTGTGGGAGTTTTTACCCAGAGTGATAACTGTAGTTCACAAGCAATAATGAGCCTGATATTGACTTGATTCCTTGAACCCTGCTCCCTTGGCATCGTGTAACGTGAGCCTCACGCCGTTGCACCGCCTTCTTTATCAACCCCCAGATAAAACCGTGGCAGCGCATCCCAAAAGTGGAGCTGGGAGAATGTGGGGGAGGTGATGGAAAAGTCCCAGTTCTCACAGCCGCTCTGATGGCTTCCATATGGTTTTTTTTTTTTTTGAGGGGGGGTACACATCCAGATCATTCAACCCTGCTATTGTCAAAAGCCTTCTGCTTGCACTGACAGCACTGATATGTTCGACCTAGTCTGATTGTCTGTGCTGAAGCAAGCAGCTTAAACTGTGACCATATTAGTTAAATAAACATTTTCGATTGACTATTTCCTAGAAGGACTGCAATGTATTTGCATGTGACAACAACTACAAGGGAGAGGCAGACCTGTCTGGTGCACCTTAGAAAGAGCTGCTCAATATTTCATGGATTATATTGGAATTTGAGCCCAGCAAAAGTAATGTAACACTGTCTGAGACAAAGTACAAAATATCGCAGCTCACAACCCAACAATAATGTCACAAAAAGTAGATACACAGGTCAATTATGCACCTTCTGCCATCTTGTGGAAACACATTTGATTGTTCTGCCTGTCTGGCATAGATAAACGAACAAAGGTAAAGTTTTTGTGGTAAATACATTTTCGGACCAATTAAGTGAAATTGGATAATTTTCCATGACAGACTTGATCTTTAACATCACACTGATTGGGAATGCCTGTACCTCATATGATTTTTACTTGCTTTTTGGGAAACAATCTTTCAAAATCAGTTTTCTGCCTGAAGTCATGTTTCCGTATACATATCTGAATAAATAAAACTTGCAGTACAGTAAAAGGTGTACAGTAATGCAAGAAGGATAAAAATGATGCTCCACGTGCTTCAAAACGTGATGTGCTCCATGCTAAAAAGTTTTCCAAGAATTCACTTGCCAACACATGGTAAATGTTTACCAAAGGTTGGCTAGTGTATTTACTCTTTGTATGTGTGTGCAGTAGAGTGCATCGATCTGGGTTCCCCCCTAAACTTGGAATGTTATTGCAGGGCAGCACAGTGTAATAGTGGTTAGCACATGTGCCTCACAGTCCTGAGGTTGTGGGTTCAAATCCAGACTCCGGCCTTCCTGTGTTGAGTTTTCTTGCATGTTCTCGCCGTGCTTGTGTGGATCATCTGTGGGTATTCTGGCCACCCCCCCCCCCCCCCCCCCCCCCCCCCCCCCCAGCATTCCAAAAACATGCATTTTGCGTTCACTGAATATTCATTAATGTCCTTATGTGTGAATGTGTGTGTGTGTGTGTGTGTGTCCCCCTATATCTGCCTGTAGGCCTGATTCAAAATTGGTTACCCATTCTGGGAGTGTGTTACTTGGAGTGACAACTCCCACAATTCCTGACATGCAAAAAATGTTTAAGTGAAAGGGTTTTTCTGTTTTGCGGCTTACATTCTCCCGACTGTGTCCGAAGGCGTCCTTGACTTTTATGTCGGGGATAAAGAATCAAGTTGTTGGGAGCCAAATGTGGCTAGAAGGGCGGGGAGCGACAAATATACTCGTGCGGCCAAAAAACATTCACACTTTCAACAGTTGTGCCAGTTGCACGTTGTTAGTTCCAAAAACGATCTGAATCTTTGATAGTCTGGCAGGAGGAGATGAGTGTGTGGTACTTTTTTTTTTTTTGGGCTATATTTCTACTGAAGGGTCACTCTGACCTTCGTTGATAAGGATCTCCAATATCATTCAAAACTCTTTGACTTTGGTTCATGACTTCATTGTCTTATGCTTTTTGGAGAATTCGACAGGTTTGACACGTTTTAACTTGTTCAATGAGATCATTCATGTTGTTAAATTTAAAACCTCTCAATAAATGTTTTTGTTTCATTTTTGGCTGCCATATGAAATGCTAATCTGATTTTAAATGTTACTCATCCTGATGTTGTTCATCTGTCAATGTTAATAATGCAAGGGTTTTTAAAAAAATTATTATTGTTTTTTACATGCAGAAATGGCAAAGGAGATTTTTCATTCTTTACGAACATGGCTTACTCCGCTACGCTCTGGACGAAATGGTGAGTGAAAGCAGCCTTTTCTTTACTTGGAAATTTATAGAATGGTCTGGGGTTAAATGCTAGCAAACGTTGCTGGCCCAAATAAGTCTTCCACTTAATACTTTTCTTGCATGCTCTGTGAAGTTGATTCACAAAACCTCACATATCTTCTGCATTATCCTTATTTTTAACATTTTTGTATCACCAAATGTAATGGTTTCTAACTTTGGCAATTTTTTTATTTTTTTACCTGCTGGTAATTAAAACTTTCACTGTATCAAACAATATAAAGGAAGGTACTGTGGCCCTTGACTCCTCAAAGGGGTCCGTTGGAAACTGAAGCACCAAGCTTGCGTTACAGCCAAATGTCAGTCCAAGGGCAATTCTCAACTAAAACACACTTCAAAAATCAGGTTAATCAGGTGATGATTTGAAATTGGCTTCAGTCACTTGCCACGTAAATATTTTCATTACTGATAAAACAAAAGTGAACAATTAGTTGAGACATTGCTCAGTGCTGCTTTGCACTATTTTGTTAATGTGTTAAACGTCCAAACTAGCATTGCGGTGTCAGGAGGAATGAAGTCACACCACACACGGTGTTGTTGCAGAGAGCGCTGTCTGTTTGGGTTGTGGCTTGTTCAAATATTGTGCAAGATCCTCATAATTCCTTTGGGTTCCGAAAGGAAAACGAGAAAAACCACCCCGGTGCCAGCAAGATCGATGTCGTTTTACAGTGCCACAAGTTCCCTATCAAATGGCTGGTGTTTTTATAAGTCTTCTGTTCATGTTTGGTTCTAGTTGCAGCGTGTCATGTGATTGAGCAGTGACTGACCCAGAAGCAGCGCATGGGATACACAGTGTATTATGGTGAAGCATCAGCACATCCTTTATTTGACCCTTTCTCTCTACACGTGGCATGTTCTGGCAGAAGAGACGCTGAGTGTTTGTATAATGCGGATGGAACGGATTTGAGTTTAAACCTTCAGGGGAAATTGCATTTTCCCCACAGATTGACTCTGACGCTGAGTGCTTTTTGTATTCATGGTGCATCCTTACACAGGGTGGATATTTCTTCAGCAAGGTGCCACAACATAAGACACATTGTGAGAAATATTGCACAATGTCCTGTCAACACTGGAGGCCAATCAATGGAGAGGTTGAAGGATGGTGTCAGCGGAAGAACAATTCATGGTTTGAAGAAAAAAAGCTTGTTCTTGTCCTCTGTTCTTTGTTCGCTGGATGTCAATCATTCTCTTTTAATCTCCTTACTGAATGTAGGATCAAAAGGGAAGGAGGTTAGCGAGGGTCTGGAGCTGGAAATATCAAGTGACTCTAAATGCAGAGCCGCATAGTAATCATTCGTATTTCATTTGTTGGCTCATTTTCCACCTTGAGCTCTGCTTTCAAAGATAAAATATTGAGGGGTGGCTTTCGATCCAACTGTGTGGCGTCACCAGATGCTTTTTATCGCTTACAGTTTATAGCTAATGAAGTGGACAATGTCAATATAACCAAGATGAGTTCTAATATTTTATGCAAAGGTCACATACTCCTGTTGGTTTGTTCAGTGGGTTATTGAAGTCAATAGCATGATGTGTCCGTTGGCTCTTCTCAGAATGAAGTCTACCATTTTAAATGGTGTTTTGTGTGTGACATCAGGTCCAATTTAAAGACCGCTATCTTTTGCCAGTGTCATGTTGCTCCAGACCACATCGCATGTCCCATCTGAGAGAATGTTAGGCTTGTAGATGAGGTGGTGCCCCTCTGTTTTCCTCTCGGCCCACTTTTATAGCTTTGTATCTTGACTTTTAACCAAAGCCAGATGGGCTGCGGTCCCGACCTGCAGGATGTGGACCGGCTGAAGGGGGAAGAGAGCAATTTGAGCAAAGGCCTTGGATGTCACAATTCTCCGTGACATCGACTTGGAGTTTGCCCACCTGTGGTGAACACCCACCGTGACTCGCAACCATGATTGATCTTTGTGCAAGAAACACTTTGTAAATAGAAGAATGCCGAGCAAAGAAAATGAATTCTGTTACAGGATGGATAAATAGCTGCAGAAGGCAAGGGCTCCCATGCAGGAATAATGGGTCACTACAACTTGTATTTGGTATTGGAAATGTCAAGCGTGTAATGTAATTTGTTGCTGTTTTAGTGCACATAAATACATTCACTTACAGTGAACAACTGCGAACAATTCAAGTCTCCTGTACTAGACTATAAAAGCTGGTTTCCCAGGGTAACGGCGCAGTTATTTCAGGGGGACTGTGTTGCCAAGGGCAACATGTTTTGTCACTTATTCCAGCAATAAATGCCCAAGGCATGTATAACAATGGACAGAGTTATTTTTTTTTAAGGGAAGCTCTTTCTTTATATGTCCAGACTAAAGGCAAACAGAACAAAACAGAGCAGAGGAGAACAAAACGCTCTGGCAGCATCATTAGAGCTTGTTTTAAGTTCTTCTGCGACTGACAGGAAACAGCAGCCATGCACATTTGTGTACTGCGTTTGTATGTCTGACTGATTTCAGTGCGTTTTTGTACCTTCATTAGTGAATCCCAACACTTGGGACTACTTCAATTATTCAAGCATGACTCCAGTGAAAGTGTGAAACTGACGATTCTTTTCCCCCTTCAGACTTCCCTTGAATCCTATCATGCTTTTTTTCCATCCGACCTATTGTCCGCTTTTGCATTGTTTATTGGTCTGAACTATTTACATGTAGGAAGGTATACAAATCTGTCTGAAACCTCCTTGGTCAGACATTCGAGAAGCTGCATGTCGAATTGTGTAAGATCTTTGAAAAGATAATAAAAAGCGCAAGGAACTTTGTCTTCAAGCTTTGGTTTCGGGTGTTCTCTAATTCTTTTTTCCCACAACACGGCGTAAACAGAATTGGCACATGGACGCAAACATGATTGCTGATTAAGCTGCTTTGAGCAACTGGTTCAGGGTCTATCAATCAAGTATGAACCAAACCTTGACTCCTGCTTTTCATGTTTGTTTAAAGAGTAAAAGTAAATGCGTTGGCAGCGTTCAAATTTTCAACTTGATGAAATGGAATGCCTTTTTACTTAAATTGTCATGCTTCAAAATGTCACTTTTGAAAAGTGGCTGTTGTGTGCAAGGCAGGGTGGGACACAGTCATATTTTGTGCTGACTTGCAGGTGTTTTTGTGTGAGGTGCACCTGTGATCAAGGGCGCTTGACAGCATAGGTCGTGTCACGAACAGGTGCTGTGAACAGGGTTCAGGAACTTCAGTCTTGAGCCGACTTGTTGTGCTCCTTTCCATCAATGAGGTGTCATGCAGAAGCATACAATATGGGTGGCGATAGGTTGGAATATGAAACTAATAAATCGTAACAATCAAATAGAATGCAGATGTTTCAATGCTCAACAACGAGATTGTCAATGACTTTATTAATGGAGTAAATGAATCAAGTTAATGATGTTGCCGTGTCTTCACTGTCAGATCTTGAACACTTGTAGGAGAATTTGGAGTAGCGTGTTAACCACTGCCACTAATCAGTAACACACCACAGCAAGAAGTAGTGTATGTTCATCTGTCCAATATTACTCTGTGGTTTTACTAAGACTTTTTATCCCTTTAACATATCTTAAATCTACACAGTTTAATGATTAAACCATTCAAACCCTTCAAGGTACATTTTATAAAAAATAAAAAAGTTGCGTAAATTGGTTATGTGGTGCTGAGGACTTTTCAGGTGGGTGTTAAGAACCCTCCAGGCCAGCTTCAGTTATGCCAGGATTAGGGCAAATGATCAACACCCACACTCTAATAACCGCTGTACATTGCTTATGTAATGATTTTCTGCCACTGACTGCACTTTCGTCCAGTTAACACGTATATGGAAGGAGGTACAATATTGACTTGTCTTGCTGGATTATGTACCAAATTCTGGTTAATTTGGAATTGTCTGCATTCCTAATGTCAAACACATTTCAACTTGGGGGTTGAACCAATTAATCGACCAGTCGATGCATCAACGTATAATGCTTGAAGTTGACTCATCGCTAATCGGCTGTTTTTGGGCACCTCATCTTCCAATCGGCCAATTTACAGAGGATTTACGACTCGCTTGTCTGCTGCCGTTGCCGGACTGTCACACGCTGTGGCGCGATGAAATTTCCGACCAACAAGGTGACAGTCTGCATACATCTGCGTGGGTCAGAGTTCAAAAATAAGATGATTGTGGAAGAGAATAGCAGTCAGGCTGGCTTGAGGTGCGTCGAAATACGTCCTTGCGTGAAATTGCTCTGGGGTGGAAAAAAAGGTTGGGGACCGCTGTATTGTGCTGAAAAATATCAAAGATGCCATTGACTAATCGACTTCGAATACACTTTCATCACATTATAGTCGACTACCAAAAAATCTTAAATTGTTCAACTCCTAATCCAAACATTGTTTTCAAATAAAAAGGTTTACAATAGTAGAAGCAGCTAGCTAAACATGTATTCCAACTGACACATCCCTTATTATTCTCCACATGTTCTCATGACGTTTTTGCTGTTGAAGTCCTGCTCACTTCATGACAGCTCCATTAATTTCCTTTTGTTTACTGGAATTCAAAATCGTGGACCTCTGCCCTGTAGCACTGTCAAAGATTGGAGTTTTTGGAAACTTCCTATTCTCATTTTGTGCATTCTTCGTTAATTTGAGACACACCATTCTGCTTTCTCCTCCAAATCTTGCAGACACAAGCCTATGCAGCCCTAACGAGTGTTTACATTCAGAATTGTAAGCCCTGTGGTATGCTTAAACATTGCATGGACTCTCTTCCCTCTGTATCCTGAGGAGTTTAACAATGCGGCCTCTTTTGATTGGCTTTTGTCTTATGTTGGACTGGGACTGAGTTTGTAGGATGTCAGGCGTTGCTTCCAGACTTTCCATCCAGGGAATTAGTGGAGACCGACCACCAAGGGACACTTAAAGTCTTAAAGTCACTTCAGTCTTCCTCTCATAGCTTACAACGGCGATGGAAGTCAAGTGTGGAAGTCAACTAGTGAGTTGTTGAATAGACTGTAAGATTATTGTAGCGTTAAATGAAAACAATTGGAAGAAAAGCAGATGAAAAGCATGTATTTGACGTTTACCTTGACAAGACCATGTATGCAATCCATATTGAATCATTATCGCTGGGTTAGTTAGTCTGCATGTGTGTGCGGGTCGTGTGGGTGAAGCATCCGCTGGCTTTGCAGAGGGGATTGTGCTTCTTTAACCCTTGCCCTTCCTTCCTTGTGAATCCGGTAGTAACCGATCTGCTGGAATGTAAACAACCATAGATTACAGTGGGGTCAGTGTTCGCATCGCACAAGGGCACAAAACCATGGGAATAGTCTGCTTTACGGCTTGTAATCATCAGGCTCTGCGGAACTGCCATGCAACCTAATGACAGGCCCGCGTTACAAATGATCCCACCAAAGCTTATGTACACTCGACACAGACAATGCATCAATTTATTCTATTGACGTGGCTCAGTTTATTTCACAGCATGAAGCTGTGTCATTTTTAATGTCGGAATCGTGAGTCAGGGAACCATTTGTAGTGAGCAACCCAAAGTTTTCGATATAATGTTCGTCATGAAAAGGTTGGAAAGTAAATCCCTTCAGCATTATTGTATGATTTAAACACTCAAAACTTTTCGTATGTACTTAATTAGGTTCTTTGCGGGTTTGATGGTAGAGTTTTCCAGATTCTTCGTGCTTCATTTTTTTTTTTTTTCCTCCCAAGCTATTCATCATGCAGCCCCACAAGGCTTTGGCTAAAGCCAGCGACCACGACTCTAGCTGACATAGCCGTCACCTTTGCTTATCCCATTACTCCCTCTGGTTCACTTTCCCATCATTGTCTGCTCACTCTCGCTCTCGCTCCCTGCCAGCCTCTTGTATGTCCGTCTTTCATTCTAGTTTGCTCTGGCCAATAAATCTTTGGTGTCGGAGAAAGCAGCCCGCAACCTTGTGCAACTTCTCCCTCTCGCTTTCTCCAGAGCCT
Organism: Phyllopteryx taeniolatus; assembly: GCF_024500385.1. Taxonomy (NCBI): domain Eukaryota; kingdom Metazoa; phylum Chordata; class Actinopteri; order Syngnathiformes; family Syngnathidae; genus Phyllopteryx; species Phyllopteryx taeniolatus. The sequence goes on along the minus strand of NC_084520.1, from coordinate 12,273,559 downwards.
GTTTAGCTTCAAAACTAGACTAGAATGCTAAGAAAAAGTTTTATTTAAAGTGCCGGAGTGAGGGGTTAGCAAGCACTGAGAAAGGGATTTATAAAACAGTGGGGTAGACAGGCGTGTGGGTGTGTGTGAAGGTGGGGTAGCTGTAGGCCACGAGGTAAGAAAAATTGTAGCTATTGATACAATCACTATGATCCCCCTTGAAATTGTTGTCTTTTGGTTTATGACTATAATCCATCCTTCCATCTTCTGTACCGCTTTATATTACCAAAATAGTGACTCTTACGTTTGATTGGGTATGTCTTTACCCTAAGACACAGGTGTCAAACTTAAGGCCTACTGTGAAAGATTGCCGCTATTTTTTTTTCCTGGATTTCTGTTCAAAAATAGCCATAAAAATTATAGTAACCAAATGCAGGGGCAATTACAGTATGTAATATGATGCGCAGATTATAGTTTTTATACAGAACATATTTGGTAAGGGAAAATAACTGTACCTGCCTTACTCTCTAGCCACCAGCCTAGCCTGTAAATAAACACCATGCAGCTCAAATTCTGCCTAATAGACGTTTCGTCAGATGTTTTAAAAAAATAAATAAATTAATTAATTAATTAATTAATTAACACAGTACCATTGTGGTTTTTAGCGTATAATAATAAAGCATAGTAATTCACAAAATCTCCCATTTGAACAAGGGTGTGTAAAGTTTTTTTATTTTTTATTATTATTTTTTTATAACCACTGCAGCTTGCTTCCCTTCAACTCCTTTGTTGATAGTTATATAATTGACTTTGTTGATTGTTTTAAGAGAAGTAAGTTAAATATATGCTGTTGTTTTTTTAAATTTATGAATAATTTTGGCAATGAGCGTCCTCTTTTTGGCTTGAGCACCTGCCCCCAAAAATGTCTGCGTACGTGCCTGCTTATGTGTTTACACTGTCATAACCGGCCCCCTGAGGGCAACCAAAACTACAATGTAGCCTGCGATGAAAACAAACTGGACAACCCTGCACTGGACTGCACTGTTTCTCGCTTTAGATTGCTTATTTCGTTTCCCTAAGATTTCTTGGTTGAATTGAGGTCCAGTTGTAACCCAGCCTGCTACTGATGTCTCAAAACGGACCGCAGGCGCAGCAGCTGCAGCAAAATGTCTTTTCGAGTTGCGACAGGTGTATTGACTGACCTTAAACCCTTCACCTCAGCCAGTCCAACCATCTGTTCAGCCCAGGGCCTTGTAGCCATGATATTATTGGAAACTAAAGTTCAGCTTTGGTTTTAATCCTGATTTTTCATATGAAGCAAGTATGAATGTAGCAAGAATATAAGATATAAGAGACTCAGAAATGATTATCTGTAGCTTGGCAAAGAGCCTCAACAAAAAATTGTTTGTTTCTAACCTTGGCCTACTTTTAAATATGACAGAGCAATGTGGGATGCTGTGGGTGGTTGCGTTAGTTGCAGTGAAGAGTGAATTTGATGGTGGTTCTGGAGTTGTCTTCAGAGCTACGATTCAAATAGTTACTGCTACGTCAGTGAGTCACAGTAAGTGGTTCTGATGGTTGTTCTGGAGTCATCCTCAGGGTTACAATTTTAATATTTACTGCTCTGTCAGTGAGTCACAGTACTTTAAGAAAATACTGTAATTGGCTACACTGGAGAAGAAAACTGGATCAGATGTATCTCGTTTGCGTAGACTGCTGATTCCACCTGGGAAACTCGAGAGACCAGAAGATTAAAATGCATAACCCCGAAGAGGCTTTACAACTGGAATATAAATGGCAAGTAAAATGTATTGTAGGGCAACTTTTTACAATGGCCATTAATGTTCAGGCGAATTCTCAGTTCCCCTCAGGCTCAGGGAGATAGACTGTAGCTCCAGCCCTGGTTTTCTGGACAGGGACCACCTGTTGGTATTGGTCTGAAGGAAGGCGTGGTAACAATTGCATAGTAAAAGGAACAGCAGACGAGTAATACAAGACACTATCTTTAAACAGATGCTTGCCGGATAATTTGTTGTTGTGGTACCGCTGTAACCTACAAGCTTTCCCAAATCAAATTGTTGGCTGTTGTGCCAGATGAATGTGCGATTATGTCATTCCTTGCGTTTAACCACACTTGATTCTGGATGAGCACTGAATGCTTGGTAGAAAGGGTGACCTGATAAGCAAGGCTGTGAAAAGAAATACATTGTTGTTGTATTAATAAGAGCTGGACAGCACAAGAGAAATGTTATCAGTCTGGGAAAGCGCACACCCACTTTGACTAATTCTGCTAAGACGTGAGCGTGAACAGGCCACATGACACGAGTTCAGTGTAGCACCTGTTTAGGTCCATTTCCCAGCCAATCTGTCACCATCTTAAATGATTTCTCACAGTCAACTGATGATGCATGTATCATTTATAGACATTACATAAATCCCGTGACCAAAGCTTGCACTTTTAATAGGGTGTGTTTGCTTTGGCCCACACACATCTAACTATACAGTACATCTATTTTACTGGGGTTCATCTGGGTTGGAATGCAATTTTTTAAACAACAGCAATTTTGGAAATTGTGATGATGGACTCTTCATCCTCCAACACTTCCCTCCTCTTCCTCCTCCTCTGCATCCCCATCTCTGACGATGTTGGGCTCATAACAGGCCGCGTGAAACCACCCACACTCCTCTCGCTATTTGCCATATGAGGAACAACACTCTGGCTTCCCACGTTCTCTGAATTACCTGCTTGGAAATGTGTGAAGTGAGTTTGCAGCTGCCCATTTGATGTCATTGTGGCTATGTAACCATGGCTGGAGCAGATACATGCACTGAATGTTTGTGACAATGACAGGACGACTGTGTGAAGATCTCTAACATCCACTATGAGACAGCATAATATTGTAAATCACAGCGGGGACATGTTTACATTTGTCATAATACTGCTGTCAAAGGAAATGCACTATCATAACCTTGTTCACAGCTCGCCTATCAAATGAAGGTGCTTATTCACATTACTTTAAATGTCTGTTTGGATACGGGGACTGTTAGAGGGAGGCTTGGCCTAGCAACTTTAGAGGTGACTCCAGTTATCTGGCACCTGAGGACAATCCCCCCCGCAGCAGCTTGTGAGTTCACTTGTATCTAAAAAATGTGTTTACCTCTATTGTCCCAGGTTGCTAAGGAAAGTTTTATTGCACATTTTCTGTTATCCGTAATGAGCAGGATGTTGGACCCACCAAGAGACCTGACTGCTTGCCATATTCGTGAGTCAGGATGATGCAGTGCCAGCTCATCATCGTTACTTCACACTGCATGTCTTTTAGAACAAAGATGAGTGACTGTGGGTGCTGGGTGCTGACTTTGGAACTTGTTCGAGGAGTCCTGTTGTTACATGCCTTGCAAAAGACTCTAATACAGAGTGAAGGAGTAGCATTTCAATATGTCAAGCTCAAAGTTGGCCGACAATTGACACCTAATACCAGACAGATGTTTACAATCATTTTACAGGTGTTTGTAACCAAATAACCCGGGCAGTGAGCAATATTTGTGCAGGAAGCGTGCGTCTGATTTAGAAAGAATGTCGTGAAAAAGATGTGATGTCTGTGACTCAATCACAGGTCACATTCCATTTTGTTCTCTCATGCTATCTTTTTTTAACTGAATGAGATTATCCACATGTTTTTCAGGACTACAAATGGGTCTGTCTAAACAAAATGTTGATGCACAGGATGAAAATGTGCTTCACAACCCAAAAATGTAAGAAAATATTAAGCCAGCTGCCAATGTAAGTAGACACTTTAGTTCTTGGCTGTGTCACAAGGAAGAATGAGATACTTAATCGCACTTGCTTAGTGACTCACGAGTCAGTATTTTCCACTATTGTTTGACTTCAACAGAAATCTGTGTTGTATTCCCAATTTCCATGCACTGATCCCAAAATCTGTTGTCTCTCCATCATTTCCTTGTGTGATGGTTACGGGTAGGAGAGCTTCTATGGACTGTAGTGGCTTACAGTCCCACATTATGTGAACTGGCGCCGTTGCACAAAGAGCCCATTGTGGTCGGACATTGCCCAGAGAGAGGGGACAGGGTCTGGGATAGGTGACAGAGTTGTAGGTTCAAGGGGGCTTGGTCTGGGGGCTACTGTGGCCCTGGCTGGACCAAAATAGGGTTGGGTCTATATTGTGCTGGGAGGGTCCACACGTGTGAGTGGAGTCTCGTGCTGCGTTCCTCACAAACCCACTATTACAAATATGAACTGTAACCGCTACACAGCCATCTTATTAATGCAGCAGCCTTATTGGTGGAATTGTTGGTATTGAACTGTAATCGGTTCTTGATTTACTTGTGATTGTGATGTGAATTAAAATCTCAGTGCTTAAGATGCTTTAAGAACTGTTCCCAGAATTAGAACTTTTAAAAAAAAATCCTGTTTGACTCAAAATCAAGGACAAGGCTTGCATGAGCAGTGTACGCTCGATTTGTTTATACAGACAGATGGGGCCAAACAGTCAACAGTCAGTCCACTAAACCATTTATTTCCCGGGATCCCATTGACCACCAGCTAGAGATCCTTAATCCGCCTCGCCACTTCCCCTTCTCTCAGTCGCCAAAGCTCTCGCCTCTCGCCAAGTCTGAGAGTGACGGGGCTCTCAGGTCAAGCTGACGCAAGTTTCTCCTTTGCGATCTGAAGCAGGCCCACCAGGCCCTCGCCCAGCTGTCCCAGGGTCTGTTTGTCAGTCTACCTGTCAAGCACAGCTGTGGCGTCGACCCCTCACCCTGTCGAGGGCCCTTCATTGAGTTTTAATCCATGGGCACAAGCGTTTGCCCCCACCGTGGCACTCCTTGACTGGCACACCATTCTGCCTAGATTCTTCCTCTTTAAAGTAATCCCCTGCTATTGGCTGTATTGGGACACTGTATTGGGCCCTGCCACGAAGAGCAAAAAAACAGGAGTAATTGAACACCCCCCACCCCCTCTTGATTTTTCTTTTGTAGTGACTGGTTATTCGAACAGTTTAAACCGCTGGTGTCAAATTTAAGGCCGGGGGGCCAGATCCACTAAAGCATCATATGCATCTACTTCTTTTCTTGCTCAAATCTGTACCAAACTTTTTCACTTTTGATGGCGTCTATGTATTGTGTGACCTGACACCTTTTTAATATGAATTGAACAATAGCTGAACAAACCGTTTTCCATGAATTCATATTTTAATATTATCTATCAATTTGTTGTGTATATGTTATAATATGATGATTCATTTATCAGTCATATTAGAAGTACAATGTGGCCTGTGACAAAAAAAAAATGTAAATATACCACAAACTGTGATTCCTAAACATTTTGATATCATTTTTACAGCACTACCCTTAAAAAGAAATACCCTACAGATGATTTGATTTCAGTAAAGTAAAAACGTACCCATGCGGTGAAGACTCTGAAGGAATTCCACTAACAACCCAGGCCACAACCATGTTGTGGCATCTTAGCATAGGACAAAAATTCATCTTAAAACAAGGATAGGTTAAAAAAAAAAAAAAGAGAGTTGAATTTGTCAATGATGAACTGTTAATATGCGGTGGATTACTGTACTTGAATGTCACTACATCAGCAGTTTAACCCAGTATATAACGTGAAAGAGCTTCAGCGTTGAACGTGACATTTTACAGGGACACATTTCAACGCAGCTAGTCACCCGCCCTCAGGGTGGATTAACATCAAGTATTGACTTCTCCATCCACATCAGAGGCTATCCACGGGATTTAATTGCTCTGGTACTGTCATGGCACGGTAACGCTGCACAAATAAGTTTCGTGAATATGATTTATTGGGTCACCGGCCAAGTTGAGTGTGATGCCTTTTAATCTTGTCTCGCGCTCATACGCCAGTGCACAGAGGGCTGTAATTTATCATTTGTGGCTGGTACTTAAAGACACCAAAACACTACAGTGGTTGCGTGCTCTAATTTTTTCCGTATGTGTAGTGTCGTGATGGCAGAACCCAAATGTTGTTCAAAGAACGCTTGTTCTGCTTTGCATTACGCATGTTACTTTATTCAACAACTATTTAAAAAAAAAATCAACATTAAAAAGAAAAATGTCACAAAGCTTACTTTACCCTAATAATTTGAAGTTTGTGTATTTTGGTCATTCTGAGGTCATCAAAAATCATATTTACGGATTTGGAATCGACTGGCTTGTAAATGCTCTCAGAGGAACATGTTGCTCTGCACAGACTGTTGATGTCTGCCGTGCAAATTCTGGCACCATGTTGATGTTTGGGCGGATTATGTGAGAAAATTATGTGGCTGGATATGCGTCTGTTCAATTGAGTTTCCGCCCTCTCTCGCTCTTCCTACATGTCCTTCTGTTGTGTCTTCCAGCCCAGTACTCTTCCTCAGGGTACAATCAATATGAACCAGTGCTCCGATGTCATCGATGGCGAGTGCAGGACCAGTCAGAAGAACTCCTTGTGCATCCTAACCCCTGAAAAGGAGCACTTCATTCGGGCTGAGTGTAAAGAAATTATTAACGGGTAAGTAGGATTGTGGCTGACAACCTGATATACTGTTTGTAAGAACTGGTTCAGGTGAGCAGTGCAGTGTTATGGGCCAAGTTTAAAAGATTAGACCAATGTGTAATTTCCTTTCCTACTAAAACTATTCTGCCCTCTGGTGGCTTCTTTAGACTGTTTGTCATTGAGGACTCAAATGCACATTGCTATTTTCTATTGGTAATTCTGCATACGGTCAGGTTTACCAGCTTTATGGTGCATTTTGAGGCTGAATTAAGTGTTGTCTTGGTGAGTACATGTCCAGCAGCAGCAGTGAAGGGCATTTGACTGTCAGTTTAATGTTACAGGAACATGAAATGTACTCTCTTCAATGTTCACAGATGGCATGAGGCTCTGAGTGTGTACCCCAGAACAAACAAGCAGAATCAGAAGAAGAAGCGAAAGGTTGATAGACCCACTCACCAGGTAAGGTGTTTCAAATATTGTTCTTTAAAAAAAAAAAAAAAAAAAAAAAAAAGTTTAACCTTGCTCACATTGGTCACTGTTAAAGAAAGAAGACAGCAGTTATGTTCTTCCATTGTGTTCCAGGCAGACTGTAGTATATATATACATATCTGGGTGGAAGAACAATTATGCTTCCTTTACTTCTATCCTATATCGGTACGATAAAAGTGGCCTATGCTGCAGTATTACACAGTGTAAAGGGTTTTCAGTCCACCCACAATGCAATACTGTGTCTTCAGTCTGTAGTGGGTGCCCACAAAGTTCCCTCTCAGGTCCATTGTCTGGTTCCCCTAATGATGATGCCATAAATTAGGCTGAGTTTACTGACATAACAACTCATTTGCAGAGAGAAAGTGGTGACACTGTGCAGTCTTCCGAGATTTCATGGACTGTTTTAAGGATTGTTGTTGCCCTAGAAAGCCTGAATTTGCAGCAGACTTTCTAAAAAGTTGCAAAAAAGTATTATCTAACACCATAGAAAAGGATCAGGATTACCAAAAGATCCTAACAGTGATTTTTGTCAGTACGTGAGTTATCACGTCAGCATTTGTAAACAAGGAAGTGAGTACGTAGGCGTTTGAGACAGGGACACATAAGAGGATCGAAATTGTGGGAAAATGACAAGTTGCAGTAATTGCACAGTGTTATGAGTCATGCACAATTTGTGGAGATTGATAGAATTTGCAATGGAAACATTGTGAAGTGTACCGAGTGTCCCACGGGACTTGAGCATTACACCACATGTAACAGCACATTTGCCTTCTGGTTTGTCACTCTTAAGTTAAATGACACAACAAAGTGTGGGTAATCTCCACGTCTTTGACACTTTGTAAAATAGACATAAAGAAGACAGTGGTGCTAACCTTTTTCAAAAAATGGTAATTTTATTCAACACCACATAGCTTATATTTAACAATGAAAGTTTTCTTTGATTGGCAGGGTGGAGTAACTACAATCCAGTGTTTTTCCACAAAGGACATGAATGGACACCCAGTGAGTTTAGTTCAGCCGAACTTTCTATACTGCTTCACCTCTAAAAATGCAGAAATAGATTATCTATTTTACTCTCTATCAAGATCAAGGCTACTGGACATTAATTTTCCTTCTCTTAGCATGGAAATCCTCAATTGGAACAACTGCATGTTGGTGGTGATGGAAAACAATGGGGCTAATAGTTGTCGAGCCGCTTCAATTCTAAATCTTTGTCTTCTAAATACTTTACATGAAGGGGACTTCTATCATTTACTTGTGATGTCAAAACTTTGAATGCCATGGTGATTACAATCTGTACACTTATTTGGGCAGTCGGACCAACCTCCAATCAGTTAATCAATCAGAGGTTTTGCTGTTCTTCTATGGCTCTTAATGAAGTTTTGTATATTTCCACAGTTTGTGAAAAGTTACGTGGGAGACCCTTTTTCTGTTTCAGCTCCATCCAGTGATCCTTAATGAAAATAATTTGTTCCAAAAGGCAAATAACATATTGTTACTGTCGGGCAGGAATCCTCGCATCTCCAAACTCACTACTTTTCAGGAAATTTAAAAAAGAAAAACACCATCTTGCGTGCGTCACTGAACACTGCATTGTTCAAGTTGCTAGCTGATATTGCTATGCACTGTGGCACACCAACATCAAAGAAACACCACCCTGAAATCATGTTCAATCGCTGATTGAAGTTAATACGCTGTCATTGATTAAAATGGTAGGACGCGATGCCTGCGATGCGGTCGTCCACATCAAAAGCTGCACTCACGTTGACCTCCCACCCGAACAAACAGAAAGCCTTTAATACTTCACAAAAGCAAAGGACTGTGGATACATCATCTTACTTTTTTTCAAAGGCCTAAGAGCCATGAATGATGCAATAAATAAAATAAGATGACTAAGCAGTGTAATCGGCGTAAAGGAATCTGCACGCCAATTTACCTGAGGATTCCTTCTGCGCTGAAGCATTGCAGCTACCCATTTTTAACAAAACCTGCTTATCCAAATGTTTGTAGTATCAATATTTTCACTTATTGTCTAAAATAACACCCAGACTTTCAATTTTGAGGAGACATTAATACCACTGTCTTCTGTGGCGTGAAGAAGAGACTGGAGTATTTTTTTTGACACTGCACAGACCAAGTGTTCAAGAGAGTTAATAGAGTTCTTCTCAAGCTATTCGCAACACAATTTGGTTAATAATGCATAAAAATAACATATGATGTGGAGACAAGGCAATATCAATTTTGAAAAAATATCAACTTGACCATATTTAGACATACCTAACCTCGATAGGGGCGGGGGGGGGGTGTCATCTGATATAGCCGATTTTCCGTTACAGTGAAGCTTTTTTTTTTGTTTTAGTTTTTTTGAGACCCTATGCACCCGTATTACTGTACAGTAAAAAATTATTGTTTTGTAGGTTTTTTTGTGGTCTGAAACACACAGCACAGTACAAAGTTGTTGTAAATATAAAAAAAGCTTGAAAATGTTTGAAAGTTTGAGATTTTATCAAAACATATCACGCTGGTGTGCTTGGTCAGGGTGACGTTGTTGACGTACAGTACTCCTCGGAGGAGAGTCGCTTTCATGAGCCGCGAGGAATTTGTGCGCTTCCCACTTCCAAATCCGTTGCCAAAGGCAAACGGCTTAACAAGAACAAAATTTACTGTACCAAAAGTAGCATGTTCCAGACTCCAGAAACCTGTTTATGTGCCTTAGAGGTAACACTGCCGCCTCTCGCTTGCTCAATAGATAAAGCCATCATGACATGTATCTCAGTATTTTCGTCTTTATAGTTGCTTTTATTAAGAATGTCACCAAAGGAATTTTAATCTGTTCATCTGCATGATGGCAATGTTTTTCTTATTGTAGTACTATAGATGACGTTTATTTCTAATGTTGTCTTCATTCATAGCATTTTTCACTTCTGTTTTTTTTCCTTTTTTCTCTAGTCTCGTTGTGACCTTGCCTCCCATTTTGTCCTCTCCTCCTCCCTCCCACTCCTTCCATCCCAAACCCCGATCCAGGAACCGGGCCCCGCCAAGGTGACGGTGACCAGCAGCAGCAGCAGTGGCGGCAGCATCCCATGTCTGCCCAGCAGCATCGCCAGCGCCGAGCGTGTCCCAATGAGCCGCGCCACTTTGTGGCAGGAGGAGAACCGCTGGAGTCGGGCCACCATCCCCTGTAGCCGCAGCGCCTCCTGTCTCAGCCAACTGGGCCAGAGCCAACCAGACTCCACTATCCCGACTCAAGATGGTTAGGATTGATGCCCTTCATGTCAAACTGGGGTCCCAATTCCAAAATTAGCTTTGGACCAATTTAAAGCTCTAACATGATTGTGACGTAACACATACTGGTAAAACAAATATTTAAAAAAAAATTATTATTTTTTTTTTGACAGCATAGATTTTGTTTCTTTATTTTTGGAGAAAAGTTGTTTTTTCTTGAATAAAAGCCTTGCTATGAAAAGTTTGTATTTTTGAAATTAAGTTGTTAGAATGACTGTTTGAACTTTGACTTTAATAAATTACGACTATCTTGGAAAAATACAATTTTATTTCTTTAAGATTAGAGTTTATGACCCCAGCAGTCTTGTGTTTTCTAGTAAAGATTAGTTTCATTCAAAAAACTTTGTGATGTTTTTTTTTTTTTTCCTCCTCAAAATTCAGAATTTCTCCCCTGTAAGTTTGAGAAGCCTTGCATTCACAGTCTCCAACATTTGTGTACAAAATGTTCGATGAGGAAAAACACAAAAACTATATTATTTGTATTACAGACGGTGGCACTATGAGCACTGGGCGCAAAGTACGCGTGGAGAGTGGTTACTTTTCCCTGGAGAAGACTAAGTCTGAGCCCTCTCCAAAACCTGCACAGCATTCCCAAGCACTGCAGCCACCCCAGCATCTACCCCTGTCCTCTTCAACATCCTCCTGTTCTTTAGGAGCTCCCAGTCCCAGGTACAATTCTGACCTCGAACCCCCAATTTCCTCCTATGCTCCCTCCTCAGGAACCCTTGCGTCCCCCAGCTACTCCACCATCAGTTCCTCCCAGAGCTCACTGGACTCTGAACCCAGCGGTGCTACACCCACCTGGGAGGGTCACAGTGGAGGTGGAGGGAACAGCACTAGTGTGAATAGTACAGGAAGTAGAGTGGGTCATTCAGGCAGGCAGTATGCAGCACTTTCAGACGTGCCACGAGCTCGCAGGATGACTTACCACGAAGCCTTTCATTCTGAGAAAAAGCGACAAGAGCTCAGAGCGCGCGCACGGAGTCCTGGGCGTGAAGAGGTGGCGCGGCTGTTTGGAGAGGAGCGCAGGTGAGAGCAGACGGATGCCAGTCTTTGCATGGCATCTTACATCACAAATATGAGACAACGATGGCAACAAATCATTAAAGACCCTGTGAAGTGAATTCAGAGATTTCTTTCTAAAACGATTATACATGTGGAAAGACTGAGAACTATAGTAGTAATACTCACTTGTATAGATCTAGCGTTAAACTGTTCTTATCAGGTTTCCTGATTTTTATTTTTTATTGTTTTTGGGTGGCATGGCACGTTCGAGTTCATTGGAGACCTTTTGGATACTCTTCTACACGCTCACTATAGAGAAAAAGCTTAACATAGCTTTATGTCACAAAACTGTTAAAGCATGTGATGTTAAAGCATTTTGCGCTCCATATGCTCACTTATATAGAAAAGGCTTAACGTTGCTTTATGTGCAATCATCATACTGCCATTAATCATCACCAAAATGTATGGAGATCTCTACTAATGCCCACTTCAATATCAGAACGATCGCCCAACTATTTTGGATTTTATGGCTGAACAGTGTTTTCCTCATTGTGGAGGACTGCTGGTGTCCGTGCTCAGGCCGCCGCCACTGAAGCTTGGGGACGCGCCACCCATGTGAGAGTTCGATGGTAAATTATTTTCTTCTGCCGTCGAACTCTCAACTGGGCGGTGGGCAGCAAGCTACAGCTGCACCTGCGCACAACAACCACTGCACCTGCTGCACATTCCTCGTTTTTCTTCGATTATGTTTTTATAATTGTGATTAGCCCAAATTTAAATCATGATTACAATTTGATTAATTGCCCATTCCATTCGCTAAAAGTGTAAACGGTTTTGTCTGAAGTGCGAGCTGTTGTTAAGCCTCTGTTTGCATTAGTAAATTACATCTGGAAACCGATGTCTCACCTCTGTAGGCGATCAATCGATATTTACTTTCCATCTCCGTATTTGAAAAAACACGCACTTTAGCACACGATATACGTTCTATTTGTCTCAAGAATATACTGTTTATAGGACTATATCAGCGACTTCTGGGTGAATTGGTTGTCACCTTTTCTGGAGATGTCTCCCAGACATCGTCCTGGTGAGAGCGCAAGCAATATTTTGGTCTCCTGGGTCCCAGAGTCGCCACGACTGATCAGCCTTGGCAGTCAGTGTGTGGGTGGGGGAGTCCGACTTGACAGCCATTGTGTGGACCAGTTCTTCCGTTTGGTGTGGCCACGTTAGAGCGCCATATTGTCACTGCGTGAAAAGCCTAGCGGGATATATTCCAGCCACCAGAAGCTTTTTGTGGATATATTTTCGCAACCCAGTCATGTAGTTATGTTTAGGAATAATAAAAGATGCTTGACACAGTAACATAGAAGCCGTATTTGATAGACAGTTAACTGTTGCGCACGGCATGGTTTCAACATGTTCAATGGCCATGCCCACAGCGTTTGACAGTGGACAGAATGCTTTGACTTTTCATAATTTTGAATCCTCATTTTATATACTTGCCAAATTGTTAAAAATTGTTAGGGTTATTAACAACACTCTTTATAGTATTTCAAATTTAGAAGACATTTATTGTTGCTTTACCAGGACTTTAATGATTTGGTACAAAAACAAACAGCATGTCAAGTAATATAAAGCAGTGTTTCCCAACCTTTATTAACCAAAGCACATATTTTACATTACGGAAATCTCACAGACCAACACCCAAAAAATGTAGCAAAAAGTATAAAGATACATATACTGAAATCTTGTCTGTTTACTCCCAAATGTAAATTACTCAGTAGCAAATCTGTGCTATCTATTTGAACACAAAGATGATATATTCACAGGAATTGATGAAAGACACACGGAGAACTTTGAATTTGTTTTTTGTTTTTTTAAATCATTTCCCATGGCACACTAAACAATCTCTCATGGGCACAATGCTTGGCAATCACTGGTTTAAAGTAGTTTAAAGTAGTACGACAGCATTTATATACTATCTTAGCTCTACCCAGGGTTGTACTCGCTGTGTCCTGAATGATTTGGGGCGTTAAGTGCAGATGTTATTTTCTTTGCTGTGGGCCCTTTCACTCTTGCTGCCTTTGCTAGCTGGTTTTGTTGTTTTGATCTTTTCCAGGGGCTTCTGAACAGAGCTCTGTTGAGCTCATGCTCAACCAACCCCTCCACCTCTGTCCCAATGCTGTTCCCTGCTGGTCACCGTTGATTCCTGCTTTCTATCATTTCATCTCTTCTCTGCCTGGGAGCACACACGAACACTATGATTTTAATACACATGCTCATGTTACTGTAATCACACTTGTGCTGGTACATTGGTTTCTTCTCTTTTCTGATGCAACATTCACACATTAACCGATTTTCTCAAGGTAATCCCGCTCTAAGTTGTCATTACTGCTACTTCTGCAAATTGTTAGATTCGCCATCCTAGACATTTCATTCCTTTAAATTTAACTGCAGCATACAATTTAACAATATACCCTTTGATGTATCTTCAGGTTCATCTCTTGGGGAGAGACCTCATTAAGTTGCACATTGTTTTCCATGAAAGGGGCTTTGAGTCAAATGATTTCACCAGTCAAATTGTCACTGTGTATAAATGTAGCAACACTTTTTGTACACAAGTTTAAACTCTGTTGATCATGGGCACAGATTTTTGGCTCAAATTTCCTTATGGTCCTTTCATTTTTTTATAAACATTCTTACTTTTTAATAGCAATTCTGCCAGCATGGTAATCAATGTATTTTTCATGCAGAACTTTGTTGGAATGTAAGACTTTTAACAACGGATGGTTATTGTATTTAACATACTGTAAGTGTTGTGTTTTTTATTTTTACTGATCAGAGAAATGGTCTTCTCTCTTTCTCAGGCGTTCGCAAGTAATCGGAAGATTTGAGGAGAGTCCAAATGTGGAGCGCATGGACACTAGCAGCTCTAGTGAGCTGTCATCAAACGTCAATAATGTCCAGCGACAAGGCCGCAGTGAGAGACGCTATCTGGCAGACAAACATGTACTGAAATGTTCAAAATATTTTTACCGAGTGGTTTATTTATTTGGATTGTGATGCACTGACCTCCCTGAGGGATCATTCTGTGTGTGTATGATGTTGTAGGACATGACATCATTGGATACAGGAAAAGACCGCTCAGTCCCGGATGTGTCCACCTCCACTTTTGCAAACTTAAGAAGAGCCAAATCACTTGACCGCAGAGCCACAGAGTCCTCAATGACGGTGAGTTCCTGCAGCGCTTCCCAAGTATACGCAGTTAAACCAGTGGGATACACTGTTTTCATGTAAAGTAAATGAAGAAAACATTAATTGTACATGACCTGAGCCATCTGGATCCACTATGGCAAGTGAATGTGGCCTGATGTCTGTCTTGCTTAAACAATGAAAAATGGTAGATTTATGACACTGAGGGTTAGACCAAGACAATAGAATAAAAAATAGATTGCACATTTCTTGCTGTCAAAAGACTGTTAAATGGCCTGGTTGGCATATTTTGTTAATCCCTGGAAGTGTGCCAAGGGTGAAGGACAAGGTGATTGGGATGACAGCTTTAACAGATCATGTGTTGTCAGCAGATCAACAGACCAAAATATACTGTTGACATTATTGTTGGATAAAGAAGCATGACAATATGTGTTGGTGGTCATAAAAAGCTCTAATGAAAAAAAATTGTCATATCGTTTCAAGTAAAATAAACATATGGGGAACAGCACGGCAATAAAACAAACATCTGACTTCCCAGCATGAATTTTCCTTACCTTAGCGTTGGGACAATTAAAAGTTCTAGTATGATTGTGAAGTATCATCCGACACATTTTATTTTTATTATTATAAAGTGATTATAAAGTGTTCACCGCCAAGCTGCTTAAGGTTGCAAAGGTGTACTCCTGAGACCCGACTCTTGCACGTCAGCTACTGATCCCGGGTCTGCTCGGAGACTACCGGTAATCACTGTGGTTGGTCTCTGCGATTGAGTTGCAGCTGCCAGGAACCCCACCCACCCACCCGCTCACTCCCACACACTGACAGCACTGCCGCCACCGCTACTGGTGTTTTATAAATAGCCGACACAGAGGCAGTCGCAGTCGAGCGTTGTGTTCCCCCCGGGGTAGAGGGAGAGCAGCGGATTGTCAACACATGAAGTGAAGGCAATTAAGTGTGACAATGACTCTCTGCCAGACGGTGACTCCGCACCTGATGAAGCTAAACAAAACCAAGGTACCGTAGATTGCACAGACATAGGCTTAGTTTGGACGTGCGTGTTTTTAAGTTATAGCTTGGTTTTTGGTGTGTAGCAGTTTATGCAACAGTCAGTCACCTGTCGTCACCTTTTGGCAGATCTGCTGGCTTGGCAAAGGCGGTGAACTGAATGTTGCACACGGATTAAAGCAGTTTAGTGTAAAGTCAATTGCATTTGCCTGTGTCACACAAACAAGGGGTCTTGTTGCACTAACCGTAACCCACAACAGAATTAATGGCCATTGGGATTTCGACCAGATGGTATTTATTAAATGACTCCATCTTTACTGCAGCCTGATCTGCTGAACTTCAAAAAAGGATGGATGACCAAGCTGTACGAAGACGGAATGGTAATCATCGTGTCATCGTGTCATGACATCTGTGTCTCCACCACTACATCATTTATATGCATAGCTAAATGCTGAAGTCACGTAACTGTTTCCCCCCCGCTTACAGTGGAAGAAACACTGGTTTGTTCTCACAGATCAGAGTCTGCGGTACTACAAGGACTCAATAGCTGAGGAGGTAAGAAGTCTTTAAATATGTCTCACATACATTTCAAATTGTACATGTTGTGCATTTATGTTATGCTTTTTCCAGGCTTCAGAACTGGACGGTGATATCGATCTTTCCACTTGTTATGATGTGAAAGAGTTCCCAGTCCAAAGGAATTATGGCTTCCAAATCCTGGTCAGTGTCGATTCACGACATCAATTGTGTCGCGTCATTTATCACCAGTAAGGATTGAGCGCATTGTCGACTCGGTTAGCTCTGCTGTCTGTTGCCAGTCTATAAACAACTTTTAGACGCCATGTGGTGCAACTTAAGGTATCAGGTTTTGCTGTTTCTCTTTTTGAAGTGATTCTTTGTCTGTCATGAAGGATGCCACTTGACTTGTCATCTCTGTATGACATCACAGTCTAAATCCGCCTCAGTCGTTACTAGCCTTCGCTTGCCTCTGTGAACCCACGTACTCCCCTCATCCTACATAATCGTTATACAGTATAACATGTCTACTATAGGATGTTCTCTTCTTGGCTGTTAAACATTTTAAGCTCTTTGGCCGTATATAGTATGACATATGGAATGTCTATAGTATCCTCTTTATGACAGTATTTTATTTCAGCCTATTTGAGAACACTAGCAATGAGTTCATTACCTTTTGTTTACATTTACTTTGACGATCTTCCTTGGCTATTTTTTGGCGGATGTCAAAAATAGAGTAGTCAAGGGGATCGTCATGTCTTTGGCGAAGAACAACATGGGTTTGGTGTCAAGAAATGAATAACTCCAGTATTTATATCCACAATTCCTCACCACAGCGAGGCTGAAAGAGGCTGCACTGTAGAATTCAGTCTGACATTTCACATGTTAATGTAGGAATTGAAGTTCACTGCTGTATGTTGGTCTTTTTGAAAATTAAACAGTTACCGCTCGAAGTTACTGAGGTTTATACTCTCATGGCACAGGAAGTGAAGCCAAGACTGCATCAGTTGGAAGAGTGTCTTAGTTTCCTGCTCTTTTCTTTTAATACACAATTATATTGTCTCTTGCAAGTGAAATTTGACATGACATTCCTGAATAAACGGTGATTTAGGCTGTCAATATCATTCCATGTGGTATAAGCTGAGTTACTATGAATGCAACCCTTGTAATTGCTTAACTGTCAATTAAGTATAATGGTACCTTGAGATAAGTTTGATTTGTTTTGTGACCATTCTCGTAACTTAAAGCACTGGTATCTCAAATCATATTTCCCAATTGCCGCATTTTTCTTTTGTGCTACTTCTCTGGAGTGCGCTTCTTGGCCACCTCAGTAAGTCGCATATTAGTTGTTCTTCATAGAGGATAAAGAATATATGCCTGAGTATTGTTATATTACCTTTCTACATGTGTTGCTCCACCATTTGTGTTCAAATATCCCTTGGCTAAAGGGATGCGAAGTTATTCGTTAGCGCATCTATGGCATTTCCCTTTATATGTTAGCATTAAGCGAGCAGACTTCAAGGAAATTTTTTTTAAGTACACATGTAATTTTCTTTGTTTGATAGTAAACTTAAACTGGAAGTGGCAGAAGTATTGTTGACTATCTGCCAAAGTGGTGCTTGATGTGAAGTGAGTTGAGTCGTATAGCCGGTATCAAGTTTTTGCTCACAAGTCAAAGCAAAAAATAAAATAAAAAAATAACGGCCAATTGACAGCTCTTATCTCAAAAAGCTCATAAATCGGGTCACTATCTCAACGCACCACTTTATATTTTGCGCCTCAACATAACCAGTTGGTCTTGCTATGAAAATAGTTGTATTATTCATCCAGATATTTCTATTGCATGAGCAGGCCTGAGCAATGCATAGTCTTGAAATTGGGTATGATTTATTGGAAGCAGACGCACACAGCGCATTCAGTCAACAATTTTTATTCTTTAGTTATTAGTTATAAGTTATTTAGCACTGTCAAAAAATAGCCAGCTGCCAATGCAAATGGTTTAGTTGGACAAAGGGGTACAGGTAAGGTTGTGTTGATTGCCTTGATAATAGTCCTTCGAATCATATCAAAAGTAATAGTAGGACCACGGGCTATATACGACAGTGTCTCTATTGCTACTAAGAGATTGCTTACTGACTCCCTGTTCCCCCTCAGAATTTTGTGAAGTTTCTCTGAAAAAAATCACTAAAGCCCCAGTTGCTCCACATTATGTGATGTCCAATGTGAATTTTCCCACTCTTGGACATTAAGGAATTATCATCTAGAGCTTGCGTGGGACATCTAATAGCGCCACACTGTAACCCACACAGCAGCTGTTTCACACCCATTGTAAACTGTAATCAGGTTACTGGTGATCGTGATGCTAGAGCCCTGCATGGTCCAATGTATTTGCTAAATAAGTGTCAAATAAAGGGTTGGGCACATCTTGAGTTCACCAAAGCATGTCTGACTCACAGTAGAGAGCTTCTGGGTTCTAATCTTGGCTCAGGTCTTGTGGAGTTTGTACATCCTCCCTGTGCTTCTGTGGGTTTTTGTCTGGGTACTACAACTTCCTCCCACATTCAAAGACTCAAAATTTTCCATGTGTGTAAGTTTGCCTATGTGCGCCTTTTGCCTGATTGACTGGCCAGCAGTCCAGGGTGTATCCGCCTCTCACCTCAAAGTCAGCAACCCTGATGAGGAAAAGAGGTATAGAAAATGGATGGTTCTTCGAAAGCTGCAAAGGTTCTTCTTGGTGGTCCGTACTTTGGCCGAAATGATTTGCAATAAATTGGCATATTTTTTAAGCGCATACCTGTGGGGACCGACGTGCCAATAAAACAAACATACTGAATCAATTACCCCTCCCTAGCTTAATTCTGGGCCAATTGAAAACTCTATGATTGTGACATACCAGTATTATGTAAATCTGTCATCCCTGCATCAATTGCTTTACTCGTGAATCACTTCCTGCAGCATTTCTAGCCAATGGATAAAGATTTAAATATGTCAAATGGTGCTAAACCTGCGAAGCTGATGAAATTTGAGTATGTAAATTGAAACAAAAAAACTTCCTATGGTCTTCAGGAGTACACATGATAGTTATCGTATGTTTATTGGTATTGTAATTATGAGGGAGTCCCTGGAAAGAAATTCTCCTCTGTAGGGGGTCACCAAATCCAAAACGTTTGACAACTCCACATCTAGTTTACACAGCACAGCCATGTGGTGTTAATTTGCATTATACTGGATTACATTGAATGTAATGTGCATGACGTACAAATGAAGTTTGCATTACATACCGTGTTACAAGTGCATGAAGACGACACTGCAATGTGATTTCATTAACAGTCTCAGTTGAATTTGTTGCGTCCTCCTTGTCATTCATTTGTCAGCCATGTCCATTCTGTTGTCAGTGTAAAGAAGGCGCGTGCACGCTTTCAGCCATGACCTCCGGAATCCGCCGCAACTGGATCCAGGCCATCATGAAGAACGCTCGACCCACCATCGCCCCTGATGTCACTCGGTAATACCCAGAGAGATTGAACACTTGACCGCTGGCAGATGCAAACGCCGCTCTTCTCACCTACTTGAACTTAATCCCTCTCTCCTCATTACCCTCTGTTTCCTCCTCCTCCCTCAACCGGTGTTTACAACTTGCTTCCAGGAAAAACATCTCACTGAAACTATCCGTTCTGAAGCCCAGGTTGGAAAACTTGTGTTGAATATCGCCTGCCCTCCACCGCCTTTCTCCTTAAAAGTGATGTCATTGCCCCACAATGTCTGCCCTGACATGTTTGTCGTGCTGCCCTATGTCATTTGACGTTGAGTCATGTCTCCTTGTCCGTTGGGCCGCTGTATAGCCAAACAGTAATCAAATCAACAAACTCTAATAACCCTGCTCGCTCACCTTGATCAACAGCAACTAACTTTTAGGAATAAAGATGTAAACCTTCCTTGTATCTCATGTTAAGCATGCCAGTATTCTTTTAGTTTATGTGTTAATATGAACACACTGGCCGGCATAAACAGGGTCACAGCCTGCCTGTGCATCTTTAAGGTTGATCTCTCCAAGATGTGGTATATTTGGCATTTCTACATAGACACGCGCTCACCTCAGATACCTCTCTCATTATTGAGCGCTGTTCCTTCTCAATTTCCCTCACTGACCCAACCTAATGCCTCAACGAGATGTGATGGAAATATATTAGTCGCTTGTGAAACTTTTTAAAAACTGTCCTGCCTGTCAACTCTAAACATGGCAATCCATCCAGTTTACCGCAAATACATTCTTCACATTGAGCCACCGTATAAATGGCATTAACATAGCGGCTGAAAGCAGGCGTCTGCCATCGGGCTTATTTTAGCTTATGTGTGTAAAGACTAAAGCTGCTTTCAGCCCTACACGTAGTGTGCCTTACAAGTGCTTGGATTTTCATGTGTCTAACCATGCGTCTGTTTTTTTAAAAACACAATTGAATAATGCTCCACTGTCAAGCACTGTGTGTTCTCTTTGACAGCAAAGCTTCAGCTTCCATGGATATAAATACATCGGTAAAGTCTTATGAGTAACTTTTTTTCCCCCCATTCAGATCTGTTCCTGAGGAGAAGATAAAAACACAGGTGCTGCTAGAGCCATGTCACCAGGTCAAGCCTGAGCCAAGCCCCTGTTCCGAGCCCCCCAAGACCGATGGCCACAGGCCCACCGGCAACGGGGGCGCCACCCCTCCCTCTGAGCCTCGGAAAAGCAGGGTTCGTGAACGCCGACGGGAGGGCCGCTCAAAGACTTGTGACTGGTCCGAGTTCAAAATGGAAAAGCCAGACAAGCCGACGAAGGAACGAGCCGACACTGTTGACCTCAGCTCGTCACTTTCCACCACCACACCCTGCTGCTCTATTTCCTCCTCTCTTTCCTCGTCGTCATCCTCTCCTGTCTCTACCTCTGCCCTGCAAGCCCCCTGCGTATCAGAAGCCCACCCGCCCTTGACAATAGACGATAACATCATGGGGGGCACCCCGAGCCACTTGACAAATGCCGCTCTTATCACCTCCACATTGAACACGATATCTCCCGTGCAGCCATCCTTACCTGAATGTCAAGAGCAAGGAAGGATGGAGGTAGACCACCCTACAGCCTCGCACAATGTCGAGGAGGATAACTTCAACATAACTTCAGGCGTGAAGGAGGAGATCGAGCAGCGGTGGCATCAGGTGGAAATGACGCCACTAAGGGAAGAAAAACAAGTGCCCATCAGTACGGCTCCAGATAACTCCAGCGCTGACAGACTCCCTGCACATGAGCTCGCTGCACTGCTAGACAAAGAGGCATGAGTTGTGAATTTGAAAACTCTATACACACTACTGACAAAAAGTTAGGGATATAAGGCTTTCAGGTGAAATTTTAGGAAAAACCTATGACACTGTAACCTTTACAGGTGAACTTTGACTTTTGAATGCATTTATCCAACTGTTCAGTGTTTCAGTACTTTTCGCACAACTTTCTGTTCTCAAACAAAGAGCTTCACGTCAAAATTCACAACACGTTTTTGATCCATGAATCAACCAACAAATGTCCTGTTTCAATTAGAATTAGTATTAAAACATCCCTAGTCATCGTGCTGGGCACATTTTGACATCATGAGACCAAGACAAAACCTAGCGACTGGTCGATTTTACCTCGACAATGCCAGGCTTCAAACAGGATTTTCTCAGAGGGTAGTGGCCACTGAGCGTAGTCTCATAGTGTCATCAGCAGAGATACAGAGAGACTGGAAGAGTGACGGAAATGCATAGAAGTGGACATCCTTGTAAAATTGAATGCATCACACACCTGTTGTGAATTTTGCTGTTCGGCTCCTTGAACAAAACTGCAAGTGGTGCAAAAAGTTCTGAAGTTGTTCAGTTCACCTATGAATTCCAGCTTTGTCCTAAAATTTTACCTGAAAGCTCAATATCCCTTTTTCTTTTCTCTCTCTCTCTCTCTCTGTCGCTGTCTCTCTCTCTGTGAGTTGTGTAAAATCTTAGTGTGTCAATGGAATTTTCCCATTTCTGTTGTCAGTTGGGACAGAAGCAAAAAGAGCTGGACCAACTTCAGAGACAGAACAGTATGTTAAAGGAGCAGCTGGATGATGCACTCGGAAGAGAAAAAAGTGCCAGAGATGGCTATGTCCTGCAGGTAAGACCTTGGGTGAAGTAAAATGGCAGACACTATAGCGCCACTGGTCACAGTTTGAGGGTAGAAATGTTGGGGTTTTGTATTGCAGTCGACTTTCTCAATATGTCTAATGTAACGTATGGAATTCTACTAACTGGTGTGGGTTCTCCTCTGGAACTTATATGCATGGTTGTGGTGTTTAGCATGTGTTTTACTAATGTTTTGTTACGGAGTTTCACATCTCCTGGGAATAATAATTTGATATGCTCGAGGTAAGAAACTTGATCGAAGGGCCTTGCGCTGTGCTTTTTCTTGGTTTCATCTGTGCTTTGTGTGTCCTTTTTTCAGCCTGGTTTTGGTGTATTTTGCATGTATTCTGCTGGTCTTGTAGAATGCGTTCCTGACCTAATGGCTCTTTGGGAACTACTGGCATGTTCAACAGTTATTTTTTTTGTTTTTGTTTTATCACATCACAAAAGTCTTAAAAAAAAATAGTAATACATTAGTTTGGTTCACTATATTCGTCACCCCTTTTTATGGTATACATTGGGCAAACCTGATGTAGTGTGTGTTCTCTTATAGCTTTTATATCACCTCTGAAAAAGCACAGTGGAAGCTTTGGAGAAAAAAGAAATCTTGACATGAGATTGGTATCAAGAAACTTGAGATGTGGTTCTCCGTATCAGAGAGGGAAAGTGAGGCAATGCAATTAATCAAACTTGTTTCATCAATCTCTTTCAAGAGTGCAACACCCCCTTCCTCCTCACCACACAGAGTCCCATGCCAACACTTGCACAAGCTGAACCAAGACTTGCAGGGCGAATTAGAGTCCCAAAAGCGCAAGCAAGACCTCACTCAGCAGCAGATTCAAAAACTAAAAAGAAGCTACACTGAAGCCCAGACTGCTGTAGACTGCCATGAGGCTGATATCCAGGCCCTGCAGTGTAAGCTGGCATCTGCATTGGCTGAAATCTTAGCAAGTGAACAAGCTGTGGCCCGTATGCGCAACGAGCTCAAGCTGGAGCAAGACCGTTCAAAGGAGCAAGAGGAGGAATACGGACGCAGTGAGGCCACCTTACGAGCCCAGCTAAAGGACAGTGAAACTAGACTCCGTGAGGTCGAGGCCAGCCTTTTAGAGAGGAACCAGGCCCTTAGGAATCTAGAGCACCAGCAGGCCCTTCAGCGAGACCATATGAGAGAGATCCAGAGGCTACAGGAAAGACTGCAAGAGGTGACTGCGCGACTGGTCGCTACAGAAGAAGGTCAGGCGCTGAAGGAGGAACGCCTGAGAAAGGAGCAGCATAGTATTCAGGAGAGTCATGAAAGAGAGAGACAAAATCTGTGTAGAAGAATAACCGAAGCGGAGACTGCACAGAAGGAAATGGAGGACAGACTACTAGAGGCCGAAGAGCAGGTGGAGGCCCTGTTAAGAGGGCGGCAGGCCTCAGCAGGAATAGAGCACAGTGAGGAATTGCAGAACTTGCAAGAGGAACTTGCCCAAAAGATCAACATGTTGGAGTCACTCAGGGAGAGTGTGCGTATGCTAGAAGAAGAAAGAGGTCTGCTCACTTGCCGTTGCCAGGAGCTCCAAAACCAGATTGCAGAGGCAGACCGAGAGGTAACCAAGCTTCGCAATCGCCTTGAAACAGAGGAGGCAGATTATTGCTCTCTGGAAAACTCGTATGAGAGGGCCACCCAAGAGTTTCAGAGATTGAGCCAATTCCTCAGAGAGAAAGACGAAGAGATTCGTCAGACAAAAGAAATGTACGAAAGGCTGATGGAACGCAAGGAGGAGGACTTGAAAGAGGCTCTTGTTAAAATGACTATACTTGGCAACAGCTTGGAGGAAACTGAACAGAAGTTGCAAGCTAAGGAAGACCTTCTTTGTCGAATGAGTCAAAGTCTGTTATATCAAGTTGAGCCCGGCAGTGCGGAACAAAATCTAAAAGCCAAGCTTGTGGTCGCAGAGAACCGCATTGTAGAGCTTGAGCAGCACCTTAATGCACTGCAGCTGGGATATGCTGATCTGCACTTAAGGAGGAAACAAGTCCAAGAACAGAGCAAACGGGAACATGTTAAAACCTCAGCTGCTTTTACTTCAAATGTGGAGTCCCCAATGTCATTCACCAATCCATCTAAAATTGAAGACTCCACAGATTCTCAAGCTAAGAGACCAAGAATCTGTTTTGCCAATATTCAGTGCCAAAAATATAACAACCTGGATTACCTGGGTGATTGCCATACCTTAGATGACTCAAGACAAGATGTTAACCAGAAAGACCTTGATCTAGCTGAAGCACTTTCCTCCCCTGATGCTGCGTTCCCACACGCTAGTGACTCTGAGAAATTTATCTCCATTGTACATGCCCTAGAAACTAAACTGCTCGCTACTGAGGAAAAACTAAAAAATCTCACTCGAAATTTACAGGAACAGCGTTCCACACATGCTGAAGACGTGTCCAAGAAAGATATGGTGATGGTTGAAAACAAGCCTTTAGGATGTGACAGTGGGCCCCAGATAACTGATGTAAATAATCCTTATGCCAAGGCCCTCCTTTGTGTGGAATCAAGTCGAGAGAGAGTCAAGGCTATTCTGTCTGGCTCTCTTGATAACACTGATTCACAGCTTCAGTCATTGTCAGAGGTGGAAAATGAGCTATTCAGTGCATCAGTGTATATCCGCCATGGACATAAGACCTTTGAGGAACAATCACCGTATCGAGCTCAAACTCAAATGTCAGAACCTTTAGATAAAGAAGCAATTCATCTCTTTGCCAAAACACTTTCTTTTGAAGCACTTGTTTTGAATAAAATGGCTATGCTGGTACAGACATCAGAGTCTGACCTCCTCCAAACGCTTTCTGCAATATGGGAAGATATAGAGAACATGACGCGTGACAAAGATTGTTTAGCAATAGTTTATGCAGATGTCTTGACCAGAAAGTTAATCTTAGAGAATGCATTCTGGAAAAACCTGGAAAGAGAGGCAACACCCTGTGACGATTCAAACACTGCTGGATCGCTAGAAGCCAGTGTTACAGCTCATGCGGACATAAATACATCAGCTATATTCAATACTTTAATCAAAGCGGAACTGTCCTACTCTATTCAGAACCTCAAGCTTGGCTACGAAGAGAAATTCAGGCTTCTTGAAGCGGAACTGGCTGAAGCACACCACAAACTCCATCAAAGGGAAACAGCTTTGAAAGCAATTATTGAAGCGTCCAAGAGGTCTGATTTGAAAAGTGTGATAAAAGAAGTTAAAACCAACTTTGGGTTGAGTAAACAAAAGTTAGCTGATATATGCCCACCTGAACTTGCTCCGTACACGGAGCAGATAGAATTGCAAGAAGCCCGGGATCTCGCCGAAAAAATCATCGAACGGCATTTGGTTGAGAAAATGCCATGTTGTGGTGTTGACTCTGTTGAGTCTCTTCCAACTGCACGTGACAGCCTGGCTACTGAGCTTCAACAACAGGCAGCAAAGCTCCACAAGTATGCTCAAGAAATACAAAGCACTGGGAACCATTCTGAACTGGCTAAAATGGTCAATGCACTTTTAGTGCCACAGACATCACATATATACACACGTACATCTCTTTGTATGCGGGAAGCCCTAATCCAGGCTCAGGTGGTTTATGTGGCATGTAGATTACGATCCACGCATGAGCGAAACTTGGGTTGGTGTAAGCAGACCCACCAGAGTATGGACGCTCTCGTGCAGCAGCATGCCTGCAGTGTCAGGGCGATTCAAGAGAAGTATGAAGCATCCTTTCAGGAGGAGCGTCAGAACTTCACGGAAACACTGGCCAATCTCCAGAAGGAGAACAAAACTCTCAAGACTGAAATAGGCCAACGTTCTAACCAACTCTCACAGCAACAAGAGCAACTGGCCA
This sequence comes from Phyllopteryx taeniolatus, assembly GCF_024500385.1. Lineage (NCBI taxonomy): Eukaryota > Metazoa > Chordata > Actinopteri > Syngnathiformes > Syngnathidae > Phyllopteryx > Phyllopteryx taeniolatus. The sequence goes on along the minus strand of NC_084520.1, from coordinate 12,247,521 downwards.
TCCTGGAGGAACATTTCCGGATGCAAATTGAAGAGCTGAAGCAGAAGCACCAGCATGAGTTATGCCTCGCTGAGAAAGACCGTGCTTCAACGGAACTGGCCTTCTTGGAGACTGCAACGGACAGCCAGCGGAAGCTGAAGGATCTGCTCCTGGATGTGGACACCATGAAGGAGCAGCACAAGAGTCATGTGAAAAAACTAGAGGAAGACTTTGAGCAGAGAATCTCTCAGCTTCAATGTATCTACGAAGACGAGATTGTCAAATTGCATTCCCGACATAAGGAAGACATCCGGAATATCCAAGAGCCACAAGTGAATGAGAGAGACTGCGAAGTGGTCTCGGCACCAATGGAAGAGGAGGAACAAGGCAGGGAGGGGGATGTGCACACCATGTCTGAGGGGGACACAATGGTGCTTCTAAAAGACAGGATTCAGGAGCTGGAGACTCAGATGAACAGCATGAGGGACGAACTGGAGAACAAGCCCCTAGGAGGAGATGTGGCCAGCCTGAGGGAGAAATACCAGAGAGACTTTGAAAGTCTTAAGGTTTTTGTTTTTCACTTTTACCTTAGCAATCGCATGCGTAGATAGATAGATAGATAGATTCGACCTTTCATTAATATTAATATTTGAAATGGGAAATTGTGCAACTTCACAGACGTTTTACCAAAACGGCAATGACCTTTTTTTCTATTGCAGGACTGCAGACGTCAGAATGTAGATGACTTACAGTATTACTAAATTCTGCAGCAGACACTGTGCTAGTGATTCAAATACTCTTTTCTATTATTTTAATTGAGGAGTCTATTGACAAAAAACATTTTGATCCTGCCTGTCATACCAGTATAGAAAGAGGTTAATCGCGTTTAATCAAACTTAAGAATACTCACTCTTTGTTTTTGTCCAGTTATCCAAAATGTCTAAAATGGAGCTCTAAAATATGTAATTTATCATTTAAATGTAATCATTTCCCACTCTCATGAGTGGAATATTAATTTCTCGCCTGTGCTGACTTGCTGCAACTTAATTTTAACTCTTCAACTAGGCTAGCTGGGCTTGAGGTGTTCTGCTACCAATGCTGTTGCATGACTGCATATAGCCTAGACATGTGCATATAGTGTACTGAATTAGATAAATATTAGAATTCAGTGCAATGTTTTTTTAGAACTCAACTGAGTTGCCCGTCTCTTTTGCCAGGCCACATGCGAGCGTGGCTTTGCAGCAATGGAGGAAACCCATCACAAGGTGGTTGAGGACCTCCAAAGGCACCACCAGAGGGAGATTTCCAAACTTATGGAGGAGCGAGAGAGGCTCCTTGCTGAGGAGACTGCTGCTACTATTGCTGGTACAGAAACTATTTTCACCCCAAATTGTTTTGACGAAAACTTGTCGTAACTGCTATGCTCGTGCCCATTAGCGTGTATATGGTGTTTGACATAATATGTTAACTGGCTTTCATCTCCAAGTTAAATACGTATCATCTCTTCTTTTACTATGTAGCTATTGAAGCTATGAAGAATGCCCACAAAGAGGAACTGGAGAAGAACCAGCGCTCCCAGCTCAGCGGCCTGAACTCTGATATCGATGAACTTCGATTACAATACGAGTATGTTTTCTAGTAGCAGAGGTGGGAGTAAGTCACATAAGCGTTAGCCTAATCGGTTAATTGCCTAAGTCATTTTTGAACGCTTTCAGAAAACAAGTACAAACACAACAAATGCAACAAACGAGTCCAGTTGCCTGGATTCAACCTTTGTGGATTATCATGAACCTCGATGACTGAGAACCTACAAGCACATTGCTATTTTTTATTGATATTGTGACAAAAAAAATGACTTGGGCAATTATGCTAGGAAGTAAAAATAGTCCCAAGTTAGTACCATCTCCCCGCTGACCGGCAGAAATCAAGCAACTCCACTGAATTTCCAGCAAGTTGAGCCAAATCATTACTTGGGTTGTAAGTCAAGTCATACAATCTTGCTCAGCCACAATGTATATTCACACTACAACCACTTGGCACTCAGTTTTGCACTCTACTAACACACTCACAATAGCATAGTTTTTAATGGTCCCACACAAGTCTCCAGTGTAACTCACAACCGACGGTGAGCTAAACTATCTCGTTAACATAGTTTACCTGTCTTAGAGTTTTATAGTGTCGGATGAAGTTTGATATCGTCGTTGTCTCTTTCAGTTGCAAACATTGCATCTTGCCATCCTCATTTCCCCAATTTTATGAAAAATATAATATTTGAATCCAAATTTAATCATCCTCCATTGATACTTATCATAATAAAATGGGAATGCTTATACTTTCTTCCACACAATGCTTCAACACTGCATGCACTTGACTGTCCAGGGAGGAGCTGCAGTCCATCCAAAGGGAGCTGGAGGTTTTGTCCGAGCAGTATTCTCAGAAATGTCTGGAGAACGCCCACCTGGCTCAGGCCCTGGAGGCCGAGAGGCAGGCCCTCAGGCAGTGTCAGCGAGAGAACCAGGAGCTCAACACTCACAACCAGGTTAGAATCCACGCGCACGTGCACTTGGACATGCAAGGGCATCCGCTTTGCTCCCCCTTAACTTCGTGCGGTCCAACAGGAATTAAATAACCGTCTGAGTGCGGAGATCACACGGATGCGCTCATGTTTCAGTGGGGAGACGGCGCTGTCGCCTGTTACGCAAGGCAAAGATGTGTATGAACTGGAGGTACGTAAGCAGGCTCGCACACAAACGCATAAAAAGACTTTTTACTGCATCTCAACTTTCCCCTTCCTCTCTGACCATCTTGAAGGTGTTGCTTCGAATCAAGGAGTCAGAGATTCAGTATCTTAAACAGGAAATCCACTCTTTGAAGGATGAGCTTCAGTCAGCCCTGCGGGTGAGTAGATGGAGTTTGACTGTTTTTAAACCACTATACAAGAACTTGAACTTTGTTCACATCAGCGGTTATCCGGCACGGTTGCGACATGCAGTTAGCTAATTAGCCATGCATACACCCCGGGGGAAAAAAAAGTATAGATATCCTTCGGATAGTCCGCTGGCGGGGCCGCTTTAGAGCGTGTCATTGTTGGCTGTGACTGCTCGCACGTTGCACAAAGAAAGATGGGCGAGCAAAGAGGAGGGAATTTTTATTGTTTTTAAAGAAGTCCTACTTCACATCCAGCGTGTGGGCAGGGGCTTCACGCTGGATGACCGCTTTAGAGCGCCTCGTTGTCGCGGCGTGGAAAAGTCCCGCGACGACCTGCTGGGATATTCCAGCCACTGGAGGATATAATTTTGCGGCTCAAACATGGAGTCATGTGTAAGTATAAGAAAAATGCTAAATGAAGTAGCATCCATTTTTCCTGGTCAGAGTAGTGGTATTTTATTAACGGTTGAGCGTTGAGAGGGGCGTGTCTTCAGCACGTTCCGCGGACACACCCATAGATAGCATTTGAGAGCAGAGACAATGGATTGATTTTTCACAATTTTGAAGCATTATCTTTATATACTTGACAGTTTTTTTTAATCATTCAAATTTGGCAGGGTTGTTGACAACATTCTTCTCTGGTGTCAAATTTAGAAGACATATTCATTTTCACTTTGCAGGGACAAGTAAGCAAGTTAACAAGTAAACATGGCTAGCCTCAAAAACCCCACCAATGTCTTAAAACTGATCGATTTATACTCCATACACATATAGAATTATGGTACCCGGTACTTCTAATTTTAAGCTTACTTACTCATGACCAGTAATAACATAAAAGCTCTAATACCTTAAGATTTGTAATTTAAAAAAATGCTTGAAGCAAATGAAATGCGCTGACACAAAAGGTTCTTGGTGAGAAGAACAAGCATAGTTTGTCTTGATTTGAGATATTTAATCGTGGTTAGAGTTAAGATTGTGTAGTGTATGAATCACTGCTGTAAAGGATACAAGATATAATTCGTGTGTCATCCAAACAGGACAAGAAATACGCCACAGACAAATATAAAGACATCTACACGGAGCTGAGCATTGTGAAAGCGAAGGCCGACTGCGATATCGGCAAACTGAAGGAGAAGCTGCTTATTGCCACGGAAGCGTTAGGCGAGAGGACCGTCGATGGAACGGTCACGTCCGGATATGGTAAATGTGATAGTATACTTGACATTCTTTCATCTCTCCGCCTCCATGCAAGATGTTTTACATTGAACTGGAACCACCCTAAAATAGTGGAATGGATTAATAGAGCACTTTGTTTGCCCATTTGTGATGCCACGTCACTTTGTGCTTGTGTGTTAGTTACACTAGTATGCATGTGAAGGTTTATGTTGAATCATTTAATTACTGAATAAAGTTGATTATGCAACCAGGGTTCATACGATAAAATGCTCGATGTACGGGGTTGGTGCTTTATGATCATTTCTGTTTTAAGGGTTTTGTTGCTATGTTGAGGCATCTATATGCAATTACGAACCCTTTTAGAGGAGCGTCAGTTATGATTCAACGAATGATGTAACACTGTGCTCATTTTGTCTTTGGAAGACATCATGAAATCCAAAAGTAACCCTGACTTCACGAAAAAAGAACAATCACTAACCTCCAAGCCATCCAGAGGTGTCAGGTCAAAGGCAAGTGTCATTCTTTTTTTTTTTTTTTTTTTTTTTTTTTTTTTTTTTTTGTTCCCATACACATTTTGTCTTTGTTTTCCCATGTGGTCAAATTCATTCACTTGTCAAGTTTGTGCCAGCACATTCGACACGTGTCGAGTCCTGCGTGTTTGTCATGTGTGTGTTTTGTCCACCAGTCTGTCACTGAACAGGTCTCACGGGACAGCTGACACTTCCCGTGTGGGTCTTAGACCCTCCCCCAAAACCCGCCGCGAGATACGCCGTAGGTATATAACAGTATAAGCATGATGTAGAGCAAAGTGTTCTTTGCATGACCTCACCTCCCTCCTACCTCCTTTATTCACCCACTCACAAACAGCTAATTGAAGTAAATCAGGCTAGTTTATAGCAGCTGTTTTCCAATGACTGGCCAAAGGAATTTGGACTTGCACTGGACATGAGAACTAGGCTGGAGTACTGGAGTCTTTTATCATCATACTTTCCTGTCAAGGATTTTAGGGCCACAGGCAAAATAAACTCAATAATAATACAGTGGTGCTTGACTTGACTTACAAGTTGACTTCGTTCCAAATGAAACATTTTGCGAGGTTAAAAAAAAACCTCATATTGCGGCTTAGTACAACCGTCTTTTTCTTTGGCATCAACAAATCTATGGTATCATACAAATTTTTTTGTATGATACTGCCCCTGGTAGCCAAAGTGTGCACACTCGAAGCAGCAGCACAGAGCCCGCCTCATTAACACGATGCACAAACTGTTTAATGCTTCACATTATTTAAATCTGTTTTTACTCTATCTTTATAAAGTACAATACTGTAGGATGCTGTTCTGATTAAAAAGGAATATTTCAAAAACCTTTGGGGTTTTGGGCCGCTGGAACGAATTAATTCCATTGCCATTCAGTTCAATGGGGAAAGATGATTTGAAATACGTATTTTGAGTTTTTATGAGTAAAATCACCATACAGTACTGAACCTTTACCACACTAATTAAATTTTTCCTGCCACTCACCCACCACTTTGAATTTTGCTGTTCACTTGTAAAAATTGTCATTACTTTTTGTTGTTGTATTATAGGATCCTGTATTTGTATCTACTGACATTTGGAATTCATAGTGGTGCCTTGAGATACGAGTGACCAGACGTGCGGGGTTTTCGAGCTACAAGCTGTTGATTGGCCAAATTTTTTTGCTTTGACTTGCGAGCACACACTTGACATACGAGGGCTGTATGGTGGCAGTGAACTCAAAAGCAGCACTTAGCTTAGGATGGTGAACAATTCTTCAAAAAAAAAGTTTTCAAGCTGTTTAATGTCACTCTCAGCTGAAGATTACTAACAATGTCTAACTAAATATAAAACCATGAGAATTACACGTTGTGTATTTAAAACTACATAGCCTCCTAGCTTAATGCTAACATTCAGTGGGAAACACCATAGGGCTAACAATTAGCATCTATATGGTGGCATTGCCTTTTAAGTAAAGGATATGTGGACACAAAAAGTGGAGCACATGTAAAAAGATAATATAAGCATATATTCTTTATCCGCGACAAAGAATAAGCCAAGAGATGAGCTGAGTCACCAGGAGAGTATATCCGTATGTCTTATACTGCCCCCAGGTGGCCAAGGTGTGCACACCGGAAGGAGCGGCACAATGTGCATTGAAGGAGAAAGCGTGACAAAAACTGTTTCTGTCCAACCATTAACTGTACTGGTCGTACAGGAACCGAACAACCCGTATTAAGGGGTCTGGTACCTTATAATTTAATTCTTTTTAATTCTATTTCTGTGTTTTTATAAAGTATAATATTATAGAATGCTATTTTTCTCTAAAAGACACATTCCGATTTTTTTTATTTTTTTTTATTTTATATTTTGTGGAAGGGGGAGATGGAGCGGATTAATGGCGTTTCTATTCTTCTCAACGGGAAACGATGATACGAGATCTTTGAGAGCTCAAGGCACCACTACATATTATATTGTCTTCTCAGTGGCTCTAATATTTGTCAGACCTTCAGCGCTAGAATGTTTTGTTTGTTTTTTTGCATGTCACACCCCCCTGCCAAACCACTTGTTTGTAATGCTTTGTTGTTGTTGGTCTTCTTCTATGCTCACACGTTGTCCTCGTCCTGTGTTGTCCTTGGCAGAGCCTGAAAGAGGGACTGACCGTGCAAGAGCGCATGAAGCTGTTTGAGGGAAAAGATTCCAAAAAGATCTGAATGTCAAGACCCCCGAAACTTCGCTTCTCTTTACTGGCCTTTGTGTTTCATTGTATTTTAGTTTTTTGCTGTGACTACGCACTCATCATTGGAAGGGTCCGTTTTGAACACAAAACCGTCTGCTTCCACGCATTGCAAGGTTTTGCATGTTCAATTAACGGACTGAACATAAAAAATGTCATTTAAAAAAAAAAATGGAAAAAACAAATGTATTTAATGTTCTTGCTGAAATTGGAGATGTGTGTAATAAGCTGTGAGAGGGATACATGACAGCGTTTTTAATTTTCCCAAATGCCAAAATAGACAACATTTATACAGTCTGAATAATATATATACCTGTATAGTATATGTATTTCCTGATATGAAGTATTTGTCTGCTGTATTTTATTATTATTGTTACAATTTCTATATCGGAATGATTTTACTGTGTTTTGTGTACATAACTACTGGACGTACAGTGTGTAAGAGCATGGTTTGTTGATGTGTTGGGCATCTGCTGTACTATAAACTAGTTTGACTGATGGTGGGTGGAATTTATGTGATGATGCTTACGTAAGATTCTTTTTTTTTTTTTTAATTTTTATATAAAAGTACATTGTGTGTTGGGGGAGTGAAAGGTTGGGATTGCACTTATCACTTGACTACTTGAGGAACCTTTTTTTTTTTCTTTCTCTGTCTCTCTCTCGTCCAATCGATGTGATTTTCGATTATTGCAGTGCAACCGAACACGGTGATTGGCTGATAACTTCAATCTGGCATTTGTCTTAATTTGAATTTAGTGAGACAAATTCCTCTTAGGACTTTACATGATTCTGTTTGTGCATGTGGCCTGCTTTTCCTGTTTTGACGCTTGAGTGTGGAGTTCTCCTACATAAGCTTTGCCTTGCGAGTCCTACTGTTTCACCGTTACTGTGAGCGGCAATTCCCCGACCCCTGACCTCTCGCTTCCAATTCTAGTTGTGCCTCAACCCAGTGAAGAACACAAACCACTTGCAATAAAATCAAATTTAAAAACTAACTGCAGCTATGGAAACACACTGTATAGTATTCAAAACGCTTTGGAAATGTACATATATAGTATATATGTGCCACATGGAACACTTGTGCTCTTGTTTTAAACTTTGCTCATTAGCTCTTTATGAAATATATATTATTTTTTATTTGAATGTATAAAATTAAATAAATGTTTGGAAAATATGTAAATATTTGTCTCCTGTAATATGTCCGCTGCTTTCTTCCCAACAGGGCTTTAAAGTCAAAGCAATGGGGAGAAAATATTTATTTATCAGAACCGCATACCCGAGGTAGTAAATAGTCATAAAGCATTCATCATAATTGAAGTGTTGGAAATTGACATCTGGTCATGGCCAAAGATGTTAAGTTGCTTTTTAAAATGACTGTAACATTTAAGCTGTTGTCCACAAGAGGGCGTTATTAGCTCGCTTTCATAATTGGGCCTCCCGAGAAGGCCTCTTCCATACTTACTTACTTACACCCTTAGTTTATCACTTTAACTTCTGGATAAACATGCACTTTCACACTTATGCACTTAGGTACGTATGCGCTTACATATGTACAAATTTGGTCATTCATATTTTTCACAAATCGATGGTTTTGGTCAGTCCTCAGGTGGGTCTGTGATTTTTACAAATTATTGACAAAGTGTTGAAAATGACTTTGTCTTTGACGATGCAATGTTAATGGCTCAACTCAAATGGCTTTTATTTTGTATTATTATTTTTCGTTTCCTGAAAAGTGATGCTTTTGGTAAATTTGATTAAAAAATATGTACTCCATTTCAGAATAAGGCAAAATGTGGAGAATAGTGAAGCGCTTGTGAATAAGTCCAGACAATTGGACTTGTTCAACATCACGCCAGGCTTTTGCCGTTATGGCAGCTGACCTTTCGCTTGGTGTTGAAGAGGCCACAGCAAATAGAGCCACCCGTTGTTGGGTGCCCTCTGTACTCCCCTTGTCTCCTGTCATTGTAGAACTTGAACTTGGTTCGATGACCTTTGCAGGAGGAGATTGAGGTGACCCTCCTGATGGTGATTTTGCTTGAGGAGCTGCTTGACTTTTAAGAACCTGTCCGGCCTCATAGTAGCGAGTGCTGATAAACTTTAAATTGGTCACTTTGTTAGCTCAGCATTTCCTAACCTTTATTGAGCCAAGGCACATATTTCACATAAAAAAAATAAATAAATGTGTATAAACTGTTGATCTCGTCTCGTTTTACTTGGAAATTCACTTAACTCAGAGTGAAATTTGGGCCTATAAGCTATTACAAACCTTTTCGAATGGGCATCACTTGTTGAATTTTATTATTATTATTAATTATTATTTTATTATATAGGTCTTGGTCCCTGACCCCCACAAACAGGGGGGGGCGGGGTTCATTGTATTTTGTAAACAAGCTTGAAGTTGCGCCCCAATTTCGTTGTGTCTGCAACATATACTAATAATATAGGCTGTCTATTCTATTCTGTTATTTCTTCTGTTCTGTTCTATTCTATTGAAGAATGGTAACATGCACAGGTTAATTGGACCTTCTGCCACGGAGTGGAAAATCATGTAATAGTTCTGCCGGTCACTATATGTCACTGGCATAGAAAGATGCATTATTTTTACGAAATAAAATTGAATTTGACAATTTTCCCGCAGCAAACAAAAAAATCAAAATATGGTTATTATTACGGTTGAGTCCACGGTGTACCACCACACAATTTATCTCGATTATTACCAAAAATTTGAATTGCATGCATAATGATGAATAATTAAATGCAGTGGCACACTGCAAACAACACTCGATTAAATTAATACCTCTGATTGGAGTTTATAGCACATTTAATTAACCAGGACTTAATGATGTGAGACATGCTACATGAATAAAATCTACTTACAAAATCTTGGTATGTTTGTATTTATCATTTCGCTGTAATATAATGCTCGTCATTGTTTTTTATTTTTTTGAATTTTTGCTTTATTATTGGGTTTATTCCAAGAAATGTGTGTACAATACAATTTTATTTTTCAGTGAACTGACAACAGACATAAAGCTGTCTTTATAAAACCATTTACCCTTTTAAACCCTGTACATGGTTTTATTTTTTTTCCACATCATTTACAAACTGGTGGAAACAATTGTTCCTTGAACTGATTGCTCCAATTTTTCAAATGACAACAGTGTGACAATCAAAATGTAATAGTGCATCTGTGAAACGTGTCTTTTTGTCTTTTATCGGAAAGGATGACATGACATGGGAATTACATTTTTAAAATGAATATCAATATGACATGCTCACGAAATGCTAATTTGTGGCCAGGAGACAAGGAGTACACGAAATACCAATTTATTGGTTTAATATTATTTCCATGAAAAACTACATCTGGGTAAGACAAATGGAGCACACCTTCGCTTGTAAAAGCAATACCATTTGTCATTAATTTGTGCGCACAAATTCGCATTTTGTGCACACGCTATACCTAGTTCGTCATTTGTGGCCATAAATTTGTATTTCCCGGCCACAAATTAGCATTCTGTGCACTCGTTGTACCTATATTTCAGCCACAATTTACTTTTGTTCCCTCCCCCCCCCCATGTCATGTCTGGGCCTCCATATAAAAGTGTTGAATGTCCTTTTGAACTACAAAAAAAGACAATAATGGTGACGGTGGTTCTGCTGTAGTCTGAAAAATTCAAAGACAAGCCTTCAAAATTGAAGACTGTGTGTTTATAAGAAGAATCTGCAAAAGTTGAATGGAGGCAAGTGGACTCCTTTGCTGACGATGACATTTCACATTTAGTCCAAACAGTTTCTTTTGGTTCTAAATTTTACTCACCAGATGCTTATTATTAAATATCAGAATGTGTGCAGATGTTTTGCAAAATCTTGGCTTGCTCTGACCAACAAATCAGAAGATGGAAAAATTCTGGGCCAGCCAATTGGCCCTCTGAGGCAAATTTGAAATCCAATTGGTTAAAGAAACAGTTCCATAGCTAATATTGTTGAAGTTACATGGACCAGCAATACTGATTCTGAAGGCCCAAGGCGGATTAGATTGACATGGCAACACATAGAGACTGAAACCTGTTTGGACAAAAAAAATCTGACTTCCATATTCCCGTAGTGGAAGCAGCGCAGCCAAAAGATGAGCTACGAAATGAAGAGAATAGATGGCCCAGCACTGTTGAAACATCTTTCGCAACCAAGAAGAGTCCATTTTCCCCGATTCTGCTTTCGCAGATTGCTATGATCTATTCTGGATGATCGACGATCTCCGTAGACAACCAAGCTTTAATTGTCTGTAGCTGTTAATGGACTTTGGGGGCACTGCATGGACGACGGCCTTTTGGCCACTTTGGCGGAGGACGGGATGTCTGCAAACGTGACCGATCTGCCATCGGGGCACAGCAGCACGCTGGAGTCGGCTTCGCACTTTGTGGTTCTGCTGTGCCACAAGGCCCCCGGAGCCAGGACTTCCGCCGTCACCGCCGATGCTCCGGCGTTACTCATCTTGATCAGCATGTCCAGCGACTGCTTACGAGTCTCCAGCGAGGCCCTTGTGGCTTTCCTCTCCTCTTCCTCCCTGTCCTCCTCCTCCTCCTCCTCCTCCTCCTCCTCTTGCTCCTCGTCCGTCTCTGCCATATTGTCCTTTTGGCCAAAATCCTTGGAGTCGGTGGACTCTCTCTTGAACGAAAGGTCCAGCGGGCCGTCGCTCTGGCGAGCAGTCCTCTCCAGCGCTTGATGGATGTGCGAGAGCTCGTTTCGGATTTTGCTCAGGTGCTCCCAAAGGTGGTGCTGGACGGGGAGGTCTTCCTTCTCCAGGTGGGAGATGTTGCGCTCCGCTTCCTGGTACTCCTGTAAGGCTTTCGACAGGTCATTGAGGAGAGCAGCCACCGAATCCGAGGCCCCGCCCCCTTCGGGACGCGTGGTCGTCAGGTCCTGGCTCCCGTGCCCCCCGGTAGAAGCTGCCCGAGAGGATGCTTCACTTTTTGGACTGGTGAGGTGATCGGTGTACAAGGATTCTGAGGATCTTGTCTTTCGGTGAAAATTCTGTGAACTAAAAAGTGGAGAAATGTTCAGTATCAGTCTGTTTAACAAGCAACCAATGACAGAAAAGAAAAAAATCTGACTTCTCATAGATTGATTTCTGTACATTTTGAAATTCTAAAATAAAAAACTTTCTTCTTGCTGTTTGGTTGCTGTTCATTCTTAAATACTAAATGATCTTTAAGTTTATCCAGTTCTTCTCGATATTATTTGAGTAATTGTAACACTAGCACTTACCTAAGTTTGTCTGACGCTATATTTAGAGTTGGACTTGTCTTGATGTTCTTCGGAGGGTCCAAAGTGAAGCCCGCCGTCGGCTTCTTTTCGACGGGACCGTCGTGGTTTATTATGGGGCCGCCAGTCCGCTTGAGACTCCAACTCGTTTTACCTTCCTTGACTGAAGCTTGCACTTTATGCCCCAGCCTGTAGGCTGGGTCGGAAGAACCTCCCTGAGGTGACGACCGACCAACGGGGGAAACCGGAGTAGCCCCGGGTCTCAAAGCTGGCACTTTCCACAGGTTAACTTTGGGCTGGAAGCCAGACAATGAAAATGTATCGGCAGTGTTTAGGGATGTTTTGTGTCCTTTTGCAGTATCACTCTGACCGGAGGCCGATCCGAAGCTGTGCTCGCACAGGAACGGGTAGTAGAGCCGCGGGGGGATGAGAGTTCTGTCCGCGTGGTTGCCGGAGGCCGGATGGATCAGCTGGGCGGCTGACGCCAGGAAGGGGAGTTGGGCGAGCTGCGCGTGGGTTTGAGTGGCGGGGAGCGTAGAATTCATGTAGGAGAAAAGACCGGGGCCAATGGGATAGCCCACCCCGAGCACGGAAAGGTTGAGCCCAGCCGGATCCTGGTAATCCACCAGGTTTGGCGGGGGAGGATAGCAGGGGATTGAAGTGTTCATTCGGGCCTGAGCGCCTTCGCTTTTGGCCTTGCTGGCAGTCAGGAGACGCCACTGGTCTGAGAGCAACGCGGGAGCTGTCATGCAGGTCTTGGATAGGGTCTTGTAGTGTTTCAACTGGGCCTCCACCTCCACGGAGCGCGCTCGCAGGAGCTGGTCCTCCAGGGAAAGCATGTCTGCCATCAACAATTCGGAATCTGCTTTGCACTCCGCAGTGTCTCCTTTTTCAGACCTCTCCTTCACCAACGTCTGGCCCTCCTCTCCCTCCTCTTCCTGTCGGCGGTTTTCCCGATCTTCCCCGTCTTCCTCCGCGCTCCTCTGCTGCCCCTCCTCAGTCCGAGTCGCCCGGTCCTGGGCGTCTTTCCCAGCCCCACGGAGGACCTGCTGTGACGGTCGCAGCTGGTCCTGGTGCAGGACGTTGTTGCCCTTTTTGTAGGGCCATTCGGACTCTATGAGTAGCGAGAGGGAGTTCTTGCACAGGCTGTACTTCATGTGGTTGTACAGGTGGGACTTCTCCATGCAGGTGAAGGGGCACTGGAAGCATTTGTAGTTGTAGGGCTTTCCCCACGGACGAGGGATGTAGTGAGGCTTCTTGGGTTTGCGCTCCTTGTGCTTCCCGCCAGACGTCACTTTGCAAGCGTCGTCCTTGGACATGATTGGTCCTGATACTTCGGAAGACGCCGCGATTGCGTTCAGGCCAGGATCGTTCACGAGAGTGCCGCTAGGAGTCGCAGCTTTTTGATCTTTGTGATTGCTCGTCGGAGGTTCTGTCCGTCAGCTTTGAGCGTGGCTGCTGACGTGAAGCTGCATTTTCTCAGTACCTGTGAACAGACAAGAGGGTTTTCTTCTCTGTTATATTTAACTTGTTTTTTAACCTCATCAATGGCTCTCCAGTCCATTTTCAAAATCGAATGTGGCCTTTAGCACAAAAGTTTGCCCACCCCTGCCCTACAGGTGCAATGATCCCGGTCCCTTTTTTTCGATACTCCGAGACTGCATGCGTTGTCTACCTGAGCTAAAGGTCACTTCACCACTAACCTAACTTGAGCTTCTCACTGTACCTGCCACTCCTCATTAGTTCCAGCACAGTACCAGGCCCAGGCGAGGGCTAAGGCTCGGGGGCAAATAGGCCACGACAGGGGGGCTGTGCACCTGTGCGGGGTTAGGGATGGCCCCCAGTCTTTGGGACCACAAACCTTTAAGGCCAACTAGCAGGCAGGACAAGGCCAGGCTGGCAAAGAAGCGCATGGCAAAGAAGAGAAAGTGGTGGTGGTTGGAGGCTGGTTACTAATGAGGGCCTGGCGTCAGGCCTGGGGGGCATCATTAGTGGCAGGACTCGGATCTGGGTCAAGACACGATGCATAAGTTCAAGAGCTCTCCTTGAACTAGGTCTCATCTCGCTACTCAAGAACTTTCACGTCCTCATATGCTTTATTTCCATCGCCTACATTTACTAGAGAGGGGGTGAAAAATGTAGAATTAACATCCCTCTCGTTATGAACAATAAAAGCAACTTTTATCTTGTTCCACTTCAGGGGGGGCCCTGCGGTGAATGAGGATGCGAGGAGCCCCCGTTGAAAATGCTTTATTTCTTCGCTTTCCTCAGGTTATTCAAAGATAAAAGAGTGCAGCTGAAGATAAATGATGCTTTTAAAAACGTTTCAAATAGATGGTAATTAAAGCCAAACATGGGCAGCGCGGTGAGCTAGTGGTTAGCACGTCCGCCTCGCAGTTCAGAGTTTTGGGGGTGGAATTTGGCTCTTTTGCATGTTGTCCTCGTGCTTGCGTGAGTTTTCTCCAGAAACTCCAAAAACATGAATGTTAGCTTCATTGAGTCAAACTTATTTTATGTTTGTTATGACCGAAAATAAGTGTAGGGTTAAGTGTAAGATGTCAATCATAATATCTATATACAATTGCCGCTGCATTTCATTGTTATTATATTTTTAACAAGACATTTAATTTTGGCGAGCAAATATTGTAGTGTACAGCTATTGTCCAATTTATGTTAAGGATGGATTCGGTGAAAAGAACTGGTCGTAATGAAGAAAAACGGCATCGTCGATGCAGATTTTCTGCTCAAATGAATAGAAAATGTCAATTTAGCAAGAAACACGAGGTACTGGCTTCCGTGGCCCACATATCAGGATCTGGCCCCTGGGACTTGAGCTCGCAAGCAGTCCAGGGTCTACCCTGCTTAAGACCAACCGGGACTGAGTCCAGCTCACTCGTGAACCTGACCAAGACAAGCTGAATACAGAATGGATGGATGGATGAAGCGGAAGGCAAGGCCTGTAGACAATCGTGGGATGTAGCATTACAAAGTACCAAAACTTCGTTAGAGTACTTAAGTAGATTCTTCAGGACTACGTACTTTACTTGAATATCTTTTTTTCTGGCAACGTTTGACTTTTACTTCCTCATCCACAGATCGCTGTACTTTCTACTCCTCACTTTGTCAAAATAGGCTGGTTGCTTTTTTGAAAGGAGATTTTTTATTTTTTCGATGACTTTTTAACACTACAATCTGTACTTGTACTTCAGTAAAGAGAGCGAGTACTTCTGGCTTCTCTGCCGGTAGATGCTGCCGACTTTCGTTATCCCGTCGGAGCCCGATGACCATCCCATCGACTCCCTTGTCGGCCTCGGGGCCCTGCCCCCCCCCCCCCCCTTTTGAGCTCATAATGGAGCCTAACAGCTGCTGTTACCAGACAATCAATAAAAAAATGTTTTTGTTTTTACAGGCCAGATTTCCTCCTCTTCTGGCCACTGTATCTGGATCACTCGCTGCTGACTGTGCACTTTGGGGCCTTCTCCACCCCACCCTCATATTCAAAGCCTGCGGTCTTGTTTTGGCCTTTTAGAGTTGATGATCCGACAAGCTGAACCACTTGAATATCCATTGTTACAATTACGGCTGGATTAACCACACCAGAAATACTTTGGCATGCATCAGCAATCACAAAAGTGACACTCGATGGGATGGCATTCTATATTCCTATATATGTACAGTACATACTGTATTTCTTTATGTATTAATTTATTGACTTACTTTTTGGATGATTTCAGGGGCGGCGTGTTGTCACCCTCCAAGAACAGAGCAGCCCTGGTACAGAAAAACAAACAAACAAACAGAAAACTGTTAAATCATTTCTTTTGACAGTTTTAATTTGCAGCTTTTCCCCAAAATACATAAGAATAATAATTAGCATTATTATTAAAAAGTATTAATAGTACAAAAACATTTAGTGAATTGTTCATGAGTTAAAAAAAATATTTGGTGGCAGTTTCTTAATTACATTTAAATTGCAGCAAGATGTCTGAATTTACGTATATCAAATAAATATATGCCTTTAATTAATATTACATATTGTAATATTTATTCCAGTCATCCATCCATCGCTTCTCGGGTCGCGGGGACAGCAGCCCAAGCACAAGCGTAGCTTTATTTGATTTTATTTGTTTTACTATATTCCACTTTCTAACCTTTCCGCGTGAACTTTTATAACATTTTCCCATTCACTACACATGCATTTGTTACAAGTAAATTCAATACAGTTCAATATATGAAATGCATTATTTGCATTCAATGATACAAAAAATAAACCCACAATGAAGCTGTTGAAATAACAAATTCTTTCAGTTGAAATTAAACAGAAGTGAAAGAAAATAATAAAGAATGAAAATCAGGTTTTTAAATGTCTCCAAAGCCACTTTTTTTTTTAGACCATGCAAGATGACTTATAATTAAAATGTGACCAATAATAAGGATAGAACCGCAACAAAGTTGTCCTAATAATTTGTTTCCACTCAAATTGCATTTAAGTGAAATGTGAAAAAAGAAGAAATGAACAGAAATCGACTTTTTAATGTCAAGTTATCAGACACTCCACGCAAGACCACTTATCCTAAAACCAGCAGCGATAGAGCTGCGCCATGTCCTGCGTTACCTGCAAACAGAAGCGGGAAGTATCTGTCAGCGTAAGTCGTGCAGTGCAGTTGCATCCCGGTGCTGTGTGTCTGCCTCCCGTCCGTCCCCAGCGCTCGAATGGTAGCGCAGCAGGAGCGAGCGTGCACATTTATATTGACTGGGAGCGTCGCCCTCAGGAGGCGCTACAGTACAGCAGCCCACCCTATACGCCGCCCTTCCGCCCCTTTACCCGGCAACCGCCTCCCTCCCCTTTGGATTGTCAAACGTGCTCTCTACCTTGCAGCCGAGATGAACTTAAAGGTTACACGAAGAGTGAGTGATGGCATCTTCATATTTGATATGACTCTCTTCGCTCGACCGTGACGACGAGGAGTTTTGAAACAATGGTTATTTTCTTTCGCACGCACACATTTAATCAGTGATGAGGTGTTTTCAGTGAAATGAAAGGCATAACGGTGTTTTGTTGGGGAAGCGGCATAACTGAAGAAACTGGCCCAAGCTCTTTCATTGAATGACTCTATCCTTCTATCCATCAGTTTATCAATCTATGTGTGTCCATAGTGAAAATGTCCGTCCGACCACCAAGCTCCCGTCCCTATCGATCTGAGCTTTCCTGCAAAGTGACAGAGAAACAACTTCCTACTCTCAGTAAAGAAACAGATTCCAATGTGCTTCCTTTCTTCTTCCTCCTCCTGGTCGTCCGATGTCACGGAGCTCTCCTGCACTTCCTCCTGATTGAGCAGACATGGTGGTCTCCCCCCCCCCCCGCCACTGTCACATTTGCTCCAGATGGTTAGGCTCCATGTCGCGGCCTGTCAGCCTCCATTCGGCCGCGTCGGCGCGACAGCCGGCCCGATGTCTTGTGAAGGGTCCCTGAATGGCTGACTGACTTCCACGGCGCGCAAACGCTGACACTGAACGTTTGACGTACTCTTGCCACGCCGGCAAGATGTGAAGACGATACGTGGAAGCGTGGAAAGGTTCTTACCGGTACCGGGAAACTGAACCACATCGCCGCAACTGTCTGAAAATCACTACCCTGTCCAGTTAAAGAATAAGGGAAAAAAGGAGAATGGCCTTGGCATTAGTCCCGAGAGAATGGTCTACTCTA
This sequence comes from Phyllopteryx taeniolatus, assembly GCF_024500385.1. Classification (NCBI taxonomy): domain Eukaryota; kingdom Metazoa; phylum Chordata; class Actinopteri; order Syngnathiformes; family Syngnathidae; genus Phyllopteryx; species Phyllopteryx taeniolatus. Next base: position 12,229,718 of record NC_084520.1, on the reverse strand, counting down.
GTCCCAAGTGAAGGTTCTAGTCCCGCGACTGGGATTTTAGCTTGAATTCTCTTCTTTTCATTGAATCTTGATTTGAATCATTGCTAAATTGATTTGCCTCTGTAAACTCGTATGGTTTTCCCTGGCGCATGCATGGTGCTGCACAAATAAACTTGCCTTTGCCTCAAAACAAGAGTAGAGGTGGAGAGGCCAAATCACAGGGTTTTCCCTTTTTCCCTCTCTACGCTCAATCCACGGTTATCTTCCACATTCAACACTTCAATGGGACTCGTGATGCAGAGGCAAATTAAAGAAGAGACTTTTGCAGCGTGAACCCGCTGACACTCCGGAGGAGGATGAGGAGGAGGATGAGGAGGGCGAGCTGAGGGTCCTTCTGGAGCAGCATCTGCGGAGGCTGACAGTCGCACTCCATTACGGCGCTGAGAAAGGAACCGGAGGGCTCCCACAACACGCCCACCAGGCACGGCCAGCTGTGCGCATGCATCCGAACACCCTCACGCACGCACTTCGTGGGATGTCTTCTAAGATGGACTATTTGTTTGAAATAGAAAACTCGCCTCCAACTCGGGATGAGTCTTCTTCTCTCCTTCCACTCTCTGAGTTTGAGGCCCGAGGTGGAATGACTAACAGCTCCTCTCTGAGCGTGCGCTGCTGGGCACATTAACTAAACTCATATCGCTCTCAGCTACTATCAATTATTCACCGCGGACCCCCTCCCCCAAGCCCCTTTCCCCCTTCCTTATCAAAGGAGAGCAACACCCTAAAGCTATTCCCCGCTTTCTGTCGGTGAGGATTTTCAGTCATCTGCTTCAATGAAGAGTTGGATGGAGGCAACTGGACCGGTGTGAGCTTCGACAAGGGATTTTCTTCTACAATCTAGAAGATTTCCATACAAAAGCTACGCATCGCCTTTCCTGTCCATGTGTCCATGCTTTCTGGCAGTGGCGGCTGGTCAATAGAGGGCGCTAGGTCGCCGACCCCCCCCACACACATTGGTCACCACGTTTTAGGAATTCTCAAGGTGCGTCCTAACGAGGCCTTGTCACATGAACTGATGACGCCTGCTCGGATGAGAGGCGAAACGTCTTCTAAGACAAACAAAACAGTCCAATTCCGATGGATTCTATGCCCTGAAAATGACAAAAAAAAACTGGATGAATCAGAATATTCACTGATATACTTTCCATGAAGACAAAAAAATGAAATCAAAATATCGCTAATCAGACTAAAATATTCCGAAACTTGGCGGCACAGTGATCGACTGGTTAGCACATCTGCCTCACGGTTCTGAGGACCCGGGTTCAACTGTGTGGAGTTTGCATGTTCTCCCCGTGCCTGCGTGGGTTTTCTGCGGGTACTCCGGTTTCCTCCCACATTCCCCCCCCCAAAAAAGCATGCAAGGTAGGTCAATTGAAGACTCTAAATTGCCTGTAAACGTGAATGTGAGTATGAACAATTGTTTGTCTATATTTCCCCTGCAATTGACTGGCGACCAGTTCAGGGTATACCCCGCCTCTCGCCCAGCGGGTGCCCTGATGAGGATAAGCGGTACAGAACATGGATGGAAGGATATGCGTATCTTTTGGAACTATGTTGAATTGAGTTGTGGCCCTTCAGTTAGACAAAAGAAGCTGCCATCTTGTGGCATCTATGAAATTTAAACCCTTTCTTTGGGGGGCAATTAATGGTGGATGTTCGATTTTCACGGCAGGGCTTGGTTCCGATTCAGCCCTAATAGTGTGGTTCACTGTGCACCCAAAATATTAGTTTATCATTATACAAGTAATTTAGGTGTATCTAACCTTGTAGTCAATTCATTTCAAATTTTAGATCTTAGTTTCAATGCATTTTACATTTTTAATTGTGGTTTTTAATCCCACGAAACCAAGACACACAAGCCTATTGCTTTATACTGTATAACACACTTGTCATCCAAATGTAATATAGTAGTTGTTTCTTGTTCTCGCTTCGAGAATTAAGCTAGGCTAAGCAAAACTAGGCTAACCACCAACTGGCTGCTCAGCAAATATTCTTATTGAGGATAAGGCGGAATGGAAAATGAATGAATGAATGAAGGGAGCAAAACTTGTAATAAGAATCATTCCCCAAAAAGGTCTCTGAATGCTGTGCTGAAATATACACACTATTTAAAAAAAATGTAACAAGATGGACAAGTGTCTTTGACTGAGGCGACCTGCCCTCACATTATGTCAGTCGATGCCGCTGGGAACAAACAATGAGACATTTCCACTTTCACACTTAAATGAACGCACAACGTAATTATACAGACGAAAGCCGGACGAACGTTGGCCGTGGTCCAGCGTGTTAAAAGGCGGCCCTTCAAAGTCAGCTGGCTTCATGTGCGAAAAGGGCAGATAACAAGGTTCAGCCATGACGGGACCTATGAGTCGTCGGGGGTTTTCCTCTGCAGACAGTTGTGCCCTTCTCTTTAGTCTCAACACACGAATATCGCACACACATGTCCACCAAACCGGACGCTTTAGTTCAGCTCGACCTGCCACGCTTTGGAATGGTAAACACGTACAGGCTAAATAATACACACAACTAATAATAACACAGTCATTCCCAACCACTGAAACACTCATTATCCAGTTTCACCTTTTTGGTCTGAAGATTATTATTTATTTATTACAAATAATGCTTCTTTGTTCATCTATCTATGCCAGCGACGTATCGCGACAGGCAGAAGAATAAAATGTTCCTCCACTTGAAAGCTTCCATGCGTATCCACCTGTTGCCATTCATACCAAAAAATGACAGCTTTGTGTTCAACTAAACAGGCCCCAGATTTAACATTTGGGAGTAAATCGAAACGAGACCATCATTGTTTCAGTATACAAATACTGTACCAAGTGAAAATAAAAAGTCTACACACCCCTGTTCAAATGCCAGGTTTTTGTGATGTAAAAAAAAAAACGAGACCAAGAGAAATCATTGCAAAACCTTTCCCACCGTTAATGTGACCTACAACCTGTACAACTCAATTGATTTAAAAAAACAATCTTTTCAAGGAGGGATGTAAAAATAATTAAGATAATGTGGTTGCACAAGCGGCACGGTGGACGACTGGTTAGAGCGTCAGCCTCACAGTTCTGAGGACCCGGGTTCAATCCCCGGCCCCGACTGTGTGGAGTTTGCCTGTTCTCCCCGTGCCTGCGTGGGTTTTCTCCGGGCACTCCGGTTTCCTCCCACATCCCAAAAACATGCATAAATTGGAGACTCCAAATTGCCCGTAGGTGTGACTGTGAGTGCGAATGGTTGTCTGTTTGTATGTGCCCTGTGATTGGCTGGCAACCAGTTCAGGGTGTACCCCGCCTCCTGCCCGATGACAGCTGGGATTGGCTCCAGCACGCCCGCGACCCTGGTGAGGAGAAGCGGCTCAGAAAATGGATGGTTGCACAAGTGTGCACACGCTCATAACTGGGGATGTGGCGGTGTTCAGAACGACTCAAACCCATTCAAACTGTGAAATGAATTGCACACACCTGCAAGCATTTAAAGAGCTTTAAGAGAGAGATTAAACCCAAATTAATTGCCATTGTTCTGGTAGGCTTTTTTTTTTTTGCTTTCCTGCAGAATCCTGAAGGATTTTTGGTAACACTGACTGGTAATTACTACTGTTCCTAATTCACTCCGCCTTGATTAAGGTCCCAGTTCCATCTGAACAAAAACAGCACAAAAATGCAAAAATGATGTTGAAAATGTCTTTTCCTGAAAATATGCATTTTTGCCTCTGCGTCCAGACTTGATACACCCGCACGACTTCTGACGTTGGAAATGGTGTACCGAACAAGACCTGCTCGGTAGTCTTTCAACCACCTTTAGCGAGACAGGATGACTCGATGGGAATCAGCCGCGACTGGACTCGACACCCTCGTTTCCCGCTGTGGGTTAAGAGACAGGAAGCAGCTGGTGCCCCCGTCGCCCAAATTTTCCTCCATCCATTTTTCCTCTTCCAACCAGCTGCCCTCCACGCCCTCCCCACCACACCCCCGCTACACCCTCAGGTGGTAGGCTCTTTTTTATTTAGTTATTTATTTATTTCATGGGTGTCACCTGACAGGGGAAAAGCAAGTAGAAATGAAGGGAAGCAGCTGATTGTGTCACAGCGCATCACTACCGCTGTCCATCACAGCCTTGACCTTCAGGGTGTGTGTGTGTATGAGTGTGTGTCTATCAACAATGTATGTGCATATTAAGTCACTGACCCACAGGGAGTACATGTGTTTGTTCATCAATGCAGGGTGTGTGAAAGTATGTGTGTACTTTACAGTGATGTGTGTGTGTGTGTATCAACACTCAGAGCTCGAGGGGTGTGCGTGTACGAGTGTGTCTCCATGCCAATGCGGCAATCTGTGTACATTAGCTGACGTAGCCGCTAGCTCGGCTGCCGACCACCCTCAGCGACTCGAGTTCCGAGACACTCGCATTGACGTATTTTTTTTAACGATACCGTGCTGTTTTCTGTAAATGCTATTAAAATCACTTTTTGTCATGCATGTTGAAAGCGTCAGTATAACCTGGCAGAAGAGACGGAAGGCGTTACTGATGAGGTGCCATCAACTCGTGCACTCGCGGGCGCACTACTAGAGGACGCATCCCGCAAGGGCTCGGGCTGACGTGTTACTTTGGGCTTCAAGAACTTTGCTGAAACTATGGCCGAATATCCCCGTCCGGGAAATAAAAAAATGCAAACAAGGGTGAACATAGGAGTTGCCTTTTAGAGGTGGGGGGACCACAGGCAGCTGAATGGATTCAAAAGCGACTTGAAATTAGCATTTCTTTTTTTTTTTTTTTACTTTTAATTGATTTTATATTCCCAAAATATAAAACTTTAAACAAAATAACATTTAGTATGAGAGAAACACTCCATTACGAATAAGCCAACATCAACGTAGCAGCCGTGGCTAACGTTAGCTTGTCTACAGTGCTAATGCTAGCTTAGTGTTGTTTTGTTGACGCTGGACAATGTTGTCTGTGACAATTTATCACAATTCGGACTTTCACAATTGCGCTCATGCACGTTAGTGAGGTTAGTTGCTTTAGTCAGAGTAAAAGAGTAACGCCGCAAACTCTCCCTTTAACTAACCCTCATGTTGGTTATGCGTTTAATTGGGAAGACAGAAAAGTAAAATACAATACAAAGACTAGTTTGGGACCATTAAAATCTATGTGATTGTGAATGTTCGAGTACAGCTAACTGGCGCAAGTACACATATGAAGTACAAAGTGGCCAATGTGCGAATATATGCTGAGAATGAGTGAAATTGTATGATTTGATTTATGACTTCCTAAACCCAAATAATGGCTTGACTCACTTTGAAATGTATTAGTAGCGACTTGACTTGCTTGCTTTTTGCCACAGCGACTTAAGACTTGCTTGAAACTAGAAGATTTGTGACTTACTCCCACCTCTGGTGTAATGACAGTACAGTCGAATCTAATCTTACTGTCACTTCCTGACAAATTCCCAGAGCGTCGAGGATGCATTTCCCGACAAATGCGTCCAAAATCGGAACACGACCACGTGGTAAACGTCCATATGCGTCGGGACCCGAGTACCAGAGCGGCCTCATGCCGCGACCGGGCTTGTATTCCCTCAGCAGTGCAGAAGCAACACGCTCTGGGGAGCATGGTGTCAGTCACTTTCCCAGCTGCGACCAAGCCCCCCACCCATGCAGCCCCCCATCACTTTCCCTCGGTGGTGGGGCGTTAGCGGGGGAAGACAGCGCCAACTCCTGGAGGACGCCAGTGCGACGCTGGCTGTCCATGCGGCAGGAATCAAGGGAGACAGGGACCAAAGACCGTCAGCTCCATCCCTTAGGGTGCCTCGGCCTCCCAACTACAAGTCCGCGTTTTAGCAAACCATATGTTCAGCCTCTGCCCCCCAGCGCAGCACAGACCCTCTCAGCCAGTTAGCAAATAAACAAGTCAGGAAGCCATAGCTTGGGGGGAGGCTTGTTTGCCGCTCAGTGGCTGTCAGCCTCGTGCTTTTTCATTGCCGCTAAGCTGTTTGCATCATTGGGAGCTGGGTAGCACTGGAATAGTGGCTTCTTGTGGGCTAAAGGATGACCTCTGACCCGACTACATTCAAGAGTGGTGGGAAGTAACTTTCCCACCAAAGTTCTTTCTCTGTCCACGCTTGTATCTCAAAACACTCGCAAATCATCTTTCCCTATTGAAATCAATGGAAATGGAATTAATCCATCGCACCCCCTCCCCCCAAAAAAACACCAAATTGTTATTTTATGATGGCCAATGGCATTGTACTTTATAAAAATCCAGATAACCTGTAAACTTGGAAAATAGAAGCACAAAACACAACTGTACCTAACATTTTACATTCAACATTCAAATTAATCAATAACAATTTTTGATAATCAATCAATTGTTTAGAGCCATTGTTTAACTTTAAATTCATTCAATTAATTTAAAAGATATCAATAGATTAATATCCATCATTAAAATAATCATTAGTGTCAGCCCTAGTTTTGTTCGTTCTTGTTCTTCTTCTGTGGCCTCTATTGGCAGTTGGCAAACCAGCTTAATGGTGCATGAGCGCCACCAACTGTTAGGAAACCAGTGTGAATTGATGGTGGCTGAAAGTTGAGGTTTCCTGCTGCCATCTCACGGTGGGAGTCTGAAGCCCACTCGTATCTCAAATCTTTGTTCGTATCTCTCCACACAAAAAAAAAAAATCAGTTAAGCGACAGCTCGTATCTAAATAACAACATTCGTATCTAAATAACAACATTCGCAAAGCTATGGGGACACATTTTGATAGCATATCCATTTTCCCCCCCTCAGTACAAACACCATGTGAGTTATTAAAACAGGGAACAAACAACCAAGTGCAGTTTTAACAACTCGTCAGTCCAGTTCAATAAAATGTCACTTACTAAATACTTTCAATTCATAATGAACCAAGATGTCTGCTTGTGTTTTCCAGAGTGGTAAATGATAGACAGAGTCAAACAGATGGACAGTGTGTGTGTGTGTGTGTGTGTGTGTGTGTGTGTTTGTGTGTGTGTGTATATACAAGGTCCATGGAGTCACTCAGTCAGTCAGTCAGCGGTCCCTTTGGGCAGAGAAACTGTCCACAAATGGACAGCTGTGCCTTGGGCACGACATTCAGGAAGTGGACTAGCGCGCATAGCACACTTCTGGACCCCTCAGGGTGCAGCCACTCACTGACCTGACCATCACATCAGTCCAAAGTTTGCTCCAAGGTCACACAAAATCATCATCTGGTAAGTGGAACATTCATACAGTACATTTTATTTGTCTAATAATGCACACTATCAGAAAGGCATTCATTAAGTAATTGTGTAGAAGAAGTGTGTCATAATGTGTTTTTGATGCACCACTGCAAACGATAACCACAACAATAAATACGCACAGCGCAGTCAATTCCTCCCTACTCGCGTTATATTTTATATATACTTTAAACGCACTTTTTATAGTATTTGTTAGTGCTCTCGCTCTGTTCTCCAAATCAGAGCTATTTATTTGTCACTCCCAGGTGAGGTTTACTGTAAAACTGACACGTAAAACAAAAGCGAATTGAACATTGTATTTATAAACAGCTAAGCTCAACCAAACCATATAATTCCGTCTAATAAAAGTCTGCTGGCTTAATGCTAACATACAGGATAATGCAAAACGCTATTGACGGCTAACGGAAATAATCGTGGATGTGACCATAATTATAAACCTTCAAACAACTGCTACAAACACAGCATACAACAATACTCATATATATAAAATATAATATATCTCAATGCTGCCCGTCATGTTGTGACACAACCTGGCACCACACTGAAGGTGCGTAACTTTCAATTACGACTTGCCAATATTATTTAAAACTTAATAATAAAAATCTTAAAAATCTGCGCTATAACAGGGACGCAGAGAGTGAACCGCAATATATCGGGGGACCTCTGCATATAGATCCTTTCCTCATTGATTTTAGCTGGTTTACACACACAAACACGCACACACGGAGTGACGTGACAGATGGCCTCAATGACTGGTCCATTGAGTCATCAGTGACCTTCCGCGGGATTGGACTTGCCGGGCCAATTGACCAAATCACTGATCTTTAAAAGCAGCTCTGCGGGCACAAGGCAGGGGCGGCGGCAAGGGGGGAGTAGTGACCGCGCAGCCCCAATGCGCTAGTGAAGACACACATATATACACACACACACACACACACACATACACACACACACACACACACACACACATACTCCTTCCATGCACCTCACTCTCTAATCAAGGAGCAGGCAGGCGTGGTGACACTAACGAGAGGCGACAGCTCCACAGCGCTCGGGGCAACGACCAGCTCGGCTGTCGAGACCGCCGAGAGTCCGCCAGGCACGCACTGAGGCAAGGCAAGGTTTGCTGTTTTGGGAGGAGGAGATGGGGGGGGGGGGGAGCATTGGGTGGTGGGGGGCGATCACAGGGAGAGAGCTGCTGGTGTGGATGCGAGGGGAGTTCACGAGGAAGATGGCAAGAAAGACGAGTTGGCTTACTTCATCCAGCTGCCGGCTCATTGTCTTTACAAGCGTCTTTTCGTCGTTGTGTGAATGCGCTTCAGCATGGAATGGGAATCGGTTGAGAAATGTGGGAGGGGGAGGTAAATATGTCAAACTACAGTGATTTGGGGATGTTGACTTTGAAAATGTGGGATGGTGAGAAATAATGTGGGCATTTGGAGGAGTGTGAAAAGTAGTTCCCACGTTAGCCAGAATGAGATGAACAGTTTGAAGTTGGAATAGTTTGAATCGGTTAAGAAATATGGAAGGAAGAGATAAATATGGAAAACGTCTGCATTGACATGGACAATGTGGAATTTTCTCATTTTTACACGATTTCGATGAAAGTAATTCCCATTTAAATGACATCTTCCACATTTAAGTGCCTTCATACACCACTTCCGTCAACTTATTTAATAGATTCAAGCAATTCCAACTTTCAACTGTTCAGCTCATTCAGGACATCTGGGGAAACATTTTTCATACTAACTCCCCAAATTCCCACATTTTCCACGACAACATTCCCAATGCGATGCAGACATTTGACATATTTACCTCCTCCTACCACATTTCTCAAGCCGGACCGTTCACACTCCGTTGAGGAAATATACAGAGCTATTTATCACATTCCCAAAATGTCCACATTTCCACAATAAAATTCCCAAATGAAAAGATATTTTACATATTTGCCCACACCTTCCACATGTCTCAACCCAAACAAACGCTTCACGCTTCAAACTGTTCCGCTCGTTCGGGGCATCTACAGCGCTATTTCTCATATAAATTGTGATACATTTCACATATTGACCTTCTTCCACATTTTGAGGCCCATTCCAACTTCACTTTGTCACATTGCGCATTTCAAGGCTTCAATTTCCCAGCATTTCAGTTCAGCATCAGCTCGTCAGCATTCACACCCAATTTCTAGAGATATTGCGTTCTCTCGTTTGGTTTAGAAGAAAGCGACGCACGAGGCGGCGCTAAATATTTCCAAACCATCCAGCCCTGGGGCCTACTTGCCGTGCCCCCCTCCTCCCCCACCTCCCCCACCACCTCATCCCCCTTCTCCCATCTCCTCCGGAACACAGTTTAACTTCTGTCATCTAGATGAAGCAAGTGAGTCAGTCTAGCAGCGGCGAGAGGATGTGACAGGTCGGTAATGGACAGGACAAAGAGAGGATTTATGAAGTATTAGTAAACCTTAATAATTCACCACACCAAAGACCCCCATGGCTCCCATTCCCGTCGCTCTTTATTACGCCTTCCTGCTAACAAACTCAAGAAAAAGACACATTTTTAATTGATCTCAATTACATTTTCCCTCTTTACCGAAGAGCTATCTTCGCTCTCTGCTCACCGTGCATACCACCACCCGCATTTTATTAACCTCTCTGTTCCCAAAGGCCTTACTACTTTTGGTTGATCTTTTCAATGTTCTGCCCCAAACGACTAGAACACTCTGTAACAAGTAATCAAACTCAACTCGATCTTCACAATATCATTATTGAAAAAGTTAGTGAGGGATACTGTACATACTGTACTGTACATACTGGACACAAACGGACGCAAAGATTGGCAAATCATTTCAGTCACAAAAGAGAAGCTGCCGAAAGCCACCAGCGAGCAATTAGCGGCTATCACAGCTTAGCAGCTCCCTGACACGTGCGCGGAAAATAAATAGCACACAACACAGAGGTAATTCTCTTGCTATGCGAAGACTGCATCTTTGTCTGTGATTGGCAGGCGCAGTCATTAGATACTCCCAATGGCTGTTCTTTTTACTCTCCTCTCGTTTGGGAGGGGGCGGGGGGGGGGGGGGGGGGGGGGGGCAGGGGCGGGTTTGCTTGCAGTTTGGTGACGGGTGTCAGCACTGAGGCTGCGTCCAGTCTGCTGTGGTCCGGTGTGACAGCGACGCCGCCTGACCGGTCCAGCCCTGACCCCCTCTCGCCCGCATCGCCCCGAGAGACGTGGAGGGTGATGCGGGCTGGCACCGCGGGGCTCTCCCTGGCTGGTGCCATTGCTGGTGGTCTCCGTGGCCTATTAGTGTCTCGCGATGGGCCTGTCACGCTGACAAAACAGGGTCCTGTCAAATTAAGTAGCGGAGATATGTACTCAAACGCACCGAGGGGAGGACCGGGATGAGGGAAGCACCGGTGCTAATGTCGACGGTAAGTGAGAGTGACAGCTTGAGAGTCGATCGGCGAGAGAGAGAGAGGTCCGCGCTCGGTGACAGTCGCCGATAATGGCGGCGGTGGGATTGTCCTGAGGAGACTTGCTGTGGGCCAATCCAAATAGAGCGAGGCGGACGAACACGCGGGAGACGCTCGGGGTTCTGTCCCAAACAGCTTGGAGTTACAGTACTCCAACTTAATGATATCTGACTGTGGAGCTCTGCGTGTGTGTGAGTAGGTGTGCTTTGAGTTGGGATGGCGCATTTGCTCAAATGTTCAGACTTTAAGATGAAGACGTGCCCGCCACTGCAGGCAGTCTGCACAAACTTGTCGTATCATCCCTTCGAAAAAAGTTTCTCTCTGCTCACTGTTTTTCTTTTGAGGGATGCACATACAGAGCCATCCTCACGATAAAGCGCTAACATCTACGCATACTAAAAGTCACAAAAATAAACCAGTAATGCTGCCTTGGGAATATGAGTGACCCAACTCACGAGTTTCTCAAGACACGAGCCGTTGTTCGGCCCTTTTTTTTTTTTTTTTTGCATTGACTTGCAAGTAAAAATCCAAGATACAAGTGCTCTGTGGTGGTAGTGAAATCAACTCAACTCACTTCACAACAAGCAGCAGTTTGGCAGTAATTATTCATAAAAAGAGGCTTCAAGGCACCCTTAGTTGAAGTTTACCATCAAACTAAACATAAACAAAGTTAAATACACAGTGTGTCTCTAAAATAACAACATAATTTTGCCTTAAAGTCGCTAGCTTAACACTAACACATAACGAAAAACACTTTAGACAGGCTAACACTTAGCATCGATGTGGTGGTGTTATAACGCTTCAAGCAATGATTTTGATATTTGAACACAAACAGTGCAGCAACACATGCAATATAGACAATAGACAATATAACAATACTCTACAATACCAGTCACAGGCATATATTCTTTATCCTCTGCGAAAACTGATTGACGATTACGCTAGCTTACTGGGTCACTTACAATAGTTGTGTTCAGTTTAATTATTTACCTTCTATTTAAGTATGTTATTGCTATATGTTTTATAAAGTAAAATATTACAGAGTGCTCTTTTCCTTGTTAATAAACACATTACAAACATTTTTTGTGTTTTATGGGGGGGGGCGGCTGGAATGAATTAATGTCGATGTACTGTGCATTTAACTGTAAAGTGTCATCAAGCACGCTTTGCAAAACAGGTGCTCAGGATGACTTTAAAAATGTGTTTTGATTAGTTGAAATGTGTTTAACCCCTCTCTATATCACAGCTTTTCACCAATCGCGGGTGGGTTTGGAACGTATCCCCCCTGCGATAAACGGGGTTCACCGTATCGCCGCGTGTGCCTCAGCGCTCGTGCGTTTGTGTGCTGCCACTTGGGCTCTCACGTCGCAGAGCGTTGTCGACAGCGAGTGGCTGATGCACAGTGGCAGCTCCCCCCTCGCAGCCACGGGCCAGCCCAGAGCCACTGCAGATGATAGTTTTAATTGCTTTCAATCTTTCAGGCTAGTCTCTGCCCAGTGGCGCACACTGCTGGTGTGTGCATGTGTGTGTGTGTGTGTGTGCATGTGTGGTTATTGTCTGACAATGCTCCACAAATACGTGCGTATGATGGATGTGTTTGTCCAATACGAGAAGAGAATGAAGAGAGAATTAAGGCCTCGCAGTGTTACATGTGCATCCCATTGCTCTAGCACAACCGCATGTGTTTCATAAACTCTGTGTGTATGCGTGTGTGTCAGATGATTAAAGGTGTGCCCAGTAGTCAAGCCCCAAACATGACATGGGGATTGTAGGTAGCCACGATACTCATATAACGTCCGCACAAAATGCTAATACGTGGCCCCAAATTAGTTAACATAATATACATTCGCAGGAAATGTTAATTTGCCATAAAATACAAATATGTGGCCACGAATTAGGTACAAAGTACGTTAGACAATGTGATGGTTGATGTCTGATTTACTCATAGTAATCTGTGGCCACAAAGATAAAATGTGAGCACAAAATGCTAATTTGTGATCACGAAATACTGATTTCTGGCCGCGAATTAGGTATAATGTGCACACGCCATATTCATTTGTGGCCACAAAGTAGTCATAATGTGGGGACAAAATACAAATAAACAATGTCAGACCCCACCTATTTCGTGGCCACAAATCAGCATTTTGTGTGCATCTTATGTCTATATTGCAGCTGCATTTCTCGCTTTGTCATGTCTGGTGCGCCATACAATGTGATGAAAGGTGTGTAAATCCCTTTTCCATAAAATGTGTGTTTATAAATAATAAAGTTAAAGCATTTCATGCAAAGACCTCAAAACATGCACTCACGTCCTTAAAAGCATTTTATAGGCGGTGAACTACAAAACCAACATATCAATAATTCAGGGCCCAATGCTGAGATGGCATAACACAACACTGAAAACATCCACAAATTTGAATGGCAAGTGGGAATTGAACACTTTCCTTTGCCTTGACTGTCACATTTTAGCACAGTTTCCCCAATCTGACATCAGCGTGTGGCAGCGAACACAAGCAAATCTAGAAATATTAATAAAAGCCCCGCAGCATCTCATTTACATGGATTTGACCTATATTGTTTGTAAATTAAAACAAATAATAATAAATGCTTTGAGTACCAACAGCATATTCACAGTATAGGTAAATATATTCAGTTTGCTAAAGAAGCTCTTTTACTTAGAGAAGTAAAATTTAATTAAATTTCAAAAATAAAAATATAAAAAATCCTCTTCTGAAAAAGTATTTTGGACACATCCTGTTGCCCCCTGAAGAAATCCACCTCAAACCACCCACAAAACACACGCAAGCCATTTTACACCCAGGCTGATGTAGAACACCACCTCCCCTCCCTGTTTTTTTTTTCTTTTTTAACCACACTCACACACGTACAGACACACACACACACACACACACACAGAGGAGGCTTGTGGCCGGGGGGTAAATTAAGTCCTAACATTCCCACAGAGGCTAATCTCCATCCATTTAGAGGGCTGTAATATTTAATCAGGAGGCCACGGAGCGCCTGGCAGCATCGTGCACTGTGGCAGCGCTCATATGTTTGGAGGAGGCCGCGGGCGCGGAGGCCACTGAGGGCTGATGCTAAAACATGCTTTAAAAAAAATAAAAATAAATAAAAAATACACACGTCCACGGAGGTTAGGAAACGGGCATATTTAGAAATAAATCAAATGTTCACAGGATTTTTAGCTTATGCCCGCACATCTCAGGTGTGCTGTCAAAAATAATCCAATTTCACTTCATTGCTTCGAAAATTATCATTTATGACTTTATACACAACAATTAACATATCTTTGTTCATCTATCTATGCCACTGACATATAGTGACAGGCAGATCAATTAAATGCTATTCCACAAGATTATATAATTAACCTGTGTGCATGTTGTTATTGATGCCACAGAAACATTTCACATTGAGTAGGTACATTTTTGGAGTAAACCTTGACAAAGTAAATCTTCTCGTCTTAGTTCAATATAGTTGCTAAGAACCAGGATGTCACTAGATGGTGCCAATGCAAAATGTTTATATTAGACATGGTGTTGGCCTGAGTATCAAAACAGCAAGCTGAATTTCTCAGCAAACAGAGGATAATGTAGGCAAAAGCAAATCATTTGTCAACTATTTATTTAAAAGGCTGAGTTTGAAAGATGAGTTTGAAATTTTGGGATCAAACTTTGCCGTATATTTATGGGCTAAACTATGAATATTGGCGTTTCAACAATCGTCACCTTATCACAAGCCAGTGTACCCTTTGAATCTGTGACTCTAAGGTCAAATTGTTCCATATTGTCACGTTAAAGTCCGGTAAGCTGACTCGGCGGACTGTTGGGCAGTCCTGCCTCGAGGTATCGCACCGGTGGAAGCCAAGCGCTCTCACCCTCACCGCTGTAAAGGTCAGACTTCGCACCGTCAGTGTGAAAGGCGCCCACTGAAAAGGGTATTGTCCATCTGTTTTTAACCATTCACGACTGATGATGATGATGATGATGATGCTTGTGGGTGCATGTTTGTGTCTGTGTGTGTGTTCATTTTGAACATGAGCTACAAAAATAAATCTTAAAAAAACTCAAAAGTGATAAAATTCGGACTATTCCTTGAAAGTCCTTCTCTCGCCCTGTACTTTGTGAAAACCACGTTTTGATCCATAAAGCAACATAAAGTAATAGGCTTTACCCGACCGGCTGTGATTTTAGTGTTTGGTAAACAGAACAATTTGCGTTGCTAAGTGTGAAGAGGTAAAAGTGCGGTGTCGGTCCGACGCGACGCCTTGCTCCCTGATTCGGAATGACTTTAATGGGAAGGCCTAGTGAATTTTTCATACAGCCCAGAGGGGGAGGACGAGGGGCCACACTGGCACATTACATCCTCTTGGGGTGGGGGGGGGGGGGGGGGGGGGGGGGGGGGGGGAGAAAGACAGAGAGAGAGAGAGGGAAGGACTAAACTAACATTGAGGGCCTTATGTTCTTATTGCCATGTCGTTAGCCTAATAGCATAAAAGCATAATAGCACTGTTACCAAATAAATAAATAAATAAAATACCAATGAGCTTGTTAAAAATGTTGTTTTTTCTCATATTTTCCAAAAACTTTCAAATATGACTTAGACAGCTGTGCTATTTTGGGCTAATGATTTAGAAATGAAGAGAAGTTGGTAGGTCGCTTCCATCTATCGTGCGGTGGCCAAACTATGACCTGTGGGCCATATACGTCCGGCTCTGCTCTTAAATGTGGCCCACCGAGCATAAATTTAGTCATTTTTTTTCCCTCCTAAAATTGGCTTATTAAAATGATTTTTTTTTCATTCTTTGATCTCATGAAATCCTTTGTTAATTGATGCATCGTAAATAACAAAATTCAATAAATAAACAATACAACATTTCAAATTCAATAATTGTAACTAAGACAGAAAAGATTATCATGAGTTGTTGATTTATTATTTTAAAAACTATTTTGCATAAAATACAAAACATTAGTAAAAGAAACAATTTTTATTTTACCAAATAATATAAATAAATTAATACAAACACTACAATTTAAAATGAGAATGATTTATTATTTAACTTTAAAAATAGTTTTTACATTAATTACAAAAACTTTAATAAAATATTGTTTATTTGATTAAACAACTGGTTAGTAACAAATTAATTATACGCGATACAATTTAAAAATGAGCATGAATGGTTACTTTAATAAAATGTATTTTTACATAAAAATAGCTACATTCATTTTCTCAAATAATTGGTTATAATTATATAATCCTAAAACCAATTTGGAAATGAAATCCATTCTACATAAATTAGAAAATATTAGTTAAACAAACATTTTATTAAATAATATCAATTCGTTAATTATACAAAATAACATTTAAAAATAAGCATTAATTGTTAAAAAATAATGGAAAATATTTTTAAATACAATTTAAAAATAGTAAAATAAAAACTAGTTAATTTGTATAATTAGTTAATGATAGAAATAATTGTAAAAATAACTATTACTCTGTTACAATACATTTTTACATAAAATACAAAAAAGTACTTATTTTATATATTAATTGGTTAATTATTATTACATAAATTATAAACAGAATTTAGAAATGGATTCTTACCTTTTTAAATTAAATTGAACTAAAATTAATTTTACATATTTCACAAAGACGTTTGATTTGACCCCTTATCTAATATTAGTCAAATAAATATTTTTAAGTAATTGTTTAATTAAGTAGGAATAGAATAATCATCAACAATACACTTTAAAAGTGAGCATGAGTAGCTATTTTATTTAAAATATTTTTGACCTACAATACCAAAATATTAGTGTTTTTTAATCTTATTTAATTGTAAATCCAATTTGGAAATGAGCATGAATGATCACTTTCTTACTGAAATGAACATATTTACATATTGCGCTTTTTTTTTTCTTTTTTTTGTTCGCCCCATCTACGACTGACCGGGCCCATCTGTCCGAATCAAACGTGGCCCTTGAGCTGAAAAGTTGGCCCATGCAGCCCTCCCTCAATTGGGAATGATGTGCGATTAACAAGAGCAGCTTGATCCGGCGGATGCCTCTTTGTCATCTCCGTGAACAAACGCCGGCTGAATAATGCCCAAGATCTCAATTTAATGGGCTGAAATTTCTGCAAGAAAGCTCTAAAAACATTACCCATCTGTTCAGTGCACACATGCCTCACTCAGCTCGGCGGGATAGCTCGTAGCACTGTCTTGCCGTATGCAAATATGTTTTGCCTGGAAATCTATTTGGAGTTGCTCGAAGGAATCCAGAACGGCCCTCCTTCTGTCTGCCCTCGCCCGGCTCACGCGCTTCTCCCTCCCGCTTGCCGTCTAGCTCCTCTCGCGTGGAAGACATTTCACCAGCCCCGCACGCACCCGAGTCAGCGGCACCTCTAAGCACCATGGGGCCGATATGCAGATCTGGCAGGCCCCGAGAGGAGGGAGGGGGGCCTGCAACCGCTCGCTCACTCGGATAAAACACGCACGAGGATTAATTATACAGCCACTTATCATGTCCCGCATCTCCAGTATACGTAACACAAAGCCTTGGTCGTGCACAGGGTTTATTTACCTCAACCAAGGTCTAAGTCAAGCTACAACAATGGCAAATATGATGCATATTTACACAGACTTCGAATAAGGATTTTATTTTATCACTCCCCCCTAAAATCTTTTTAGTTTCAACCCTATACCCCAAACTATGACACCAAAGCACTTAAATAACATTTAAAACTCATTTTACATTAACTTAAAAAGAAAAAAATGCCTTACACGATTCGATCACGACAAAATGCACCAGCAGTGCAAGGACGCTAGCGTGTACGTAGCCGCTTTGAAACCCGTAAAAATAGAAATTACTACTTTCCTAGAAGCCGTTTTGTTACATTTTTGACTCAGTGATAGATTTTTAATTGACGCCCACCCAAAAAGGTTTGTATGGTGGATATAAAAAGTCTACACACCCCTGTTTTGTGACTTTCAAAAACTTTTCCACCATTAGTGTGACCTATACATCAACTAAATTTTTTCTATCTTTTAGAGAGAGGATGTACATGGTTGTACAAGTGTGTACACCCTCTGATGGCTTGGGATGTGGCTGTGTTCAGAATTAACCCGCCCCATTCAGACTCATGTTAAATAGGAGTCAGCAGACCCCTGTCACCATTTAAAGAGCTTCTGATTAAACTGAATAAAGTTCAGCGCCTTTAGTAGACTTTTCCTGCTCCTAATCTGCTAGCTACTCCTCCACTTAGCATGGCACCTTAGAAGGAGCAAGGTGCTGGGGTGCATGGAGAGGTGCAAAAGGGTGCGTTTTTCTGCAACTAGCTTTAGTTGTGTTCTACGGGAAAAAGGTAATACAATTTTGAGTTCAACCAAAAATGTCTGGAAAAATACGCCTCAAAAATGATTTGCTTTTTCTTTGGCTTTTTTTAAATCGATTTTTGGGTGAGGACGCCAGTGTTGGCAAAGAGTAAGTGTGTAAGTTAATTCCCGATTCAATCGGCACCTTAAATGTTAAAAAGCTTTTTTCACCACAGTGCCATCTGCTGGATCTGCTGGGGCAGTATCCCACTTGCCCCCAATGCTGGTGAAATACAGTACATCCATGTGTCCATTTTCTCTACCACTATAGGGTCGTTTGTGTGCTAGAGTCTGTCCCAGCTGACTTTGGCTGAGAGGCGTGGTCCATCCTGGATTGGTTGCCAGCCAATCGTAGGGCACATATAGACAAATAATCATTTACACTCATAAGTACACCCATAAGGACAATTTAGTCTTCAACTAGCCTAAGAAGTAGGTTTTTGAAATGTGGGCGGAAACCTGAGTACCCATAAAACTACTATTTCTTTTCATTTTAATTTTTATATTTTAAGTGTTTTATGTTTGGACTTTTTTTTTTTTAACCCTTACCTAAAATGTTCCATCGTCTCATCTCTTAGAATGAAATACAGAAATAAATATTTCCTGTTAGTACAGATTCTGTAAATTTTGAATGTTTAAAAAATGTCTTACAATGGACTAATATACTTTTACTGGAGTAATGTCTAATTTGAAGTACTGTACTTAAATTAAAATGACCTTTTAAACTGTGCATTTTCAAACACCCAAAGTTTTGTTAGGTTCAGAAACAGGAATAGAACCAGAGCAAAACTTTACATTACATTTACAAGCACTTAATAGCATACAATGATGAGCTGTTGTTCGTCTGCATGTATGAGGATTTAGCATCCCTTTTGGGGTGGAAACGCATGAAGGCGTGTGTGCGTGCGTGTTTGTGTGTGTGAGCCGAGATGCCAGGCTCGGTCCACCAGATGGTCCACAAAGGTGTTACCACACAGTGAGTGGGCACCGCGATTGATGCATTGCAACATCCAGGAAGGTGGAACATTTGGCTGCTGACCCGCAGTCACAACTCATTGGCGCTGCCTTCTCCTTATTTAGCAGCAGCCACAGTGCCGACGGCACATGCACGCACGCACGCACGTACACACACACATACACACACACACACTCGGAACACAGCACTTTCCCACCCTCAAGGGAGCCTGGGCCGTGCGCCAGAAACTTCTCGGTGGTCTCTGGAAGGAGGTCACGATGTCTTAGCGCAGGCCGAGATAATGAGTGCAAGGAGCCATGGACACAAACGGAGACGGCACACTGCAACTTACACTTGGATGGAGAACATCTGACCCTGAGCTGAATGTTTGCAAAGCAAGCGGCGCCATATGATTTCATTTCTGCTAGTTACATGTAACAAATCCCTCTTATAGTGTCTCTTTGGCACGCACTTAGGCCTGGCCTCAAATGGGGTCAAACATCTTTAAAAGTTCTGAAATGCTGGGATGATTTAACGAAATGGTGAAAAATATGAATTTATCAGACTTTCTCTCGTTTTAGACGATCATGTATAGGGAAGGAAACGTCAATATGATCTTAAACACAGTTGGACACACTTTTGTGTAAATGGTTGGTGCGCTGAATAAAATCATGAAGGCCTTTTCTGGCCTGCAGGTCGTAGTTTGCACCCCCCTAAACTTAACCATAACTCAAATGGCCTCACTAGAGTGAAGACCTCTGCCAAGGTCAAACAATCTTTTTGCCCTTTTGCTTGAAAGTCAAATCTCAGGGTCGGACATAAAAGAGTGTCTTTTGATAATTGCGTGCTCATATTATTTTCACCCCAATGCTGCAAATTGTCAGAGCCTAACTGATTTTCATTGTCCCTGTGACAGTGACAATAAAGTTGTATTCTGTTCAAAACAGACAAAACAACAGATTTTGAGCGCTAGCCAAGGAGAACTTGATGTCAGCAGGCCTGCAGACAATAGGCTCAGTGTGCGGCTCATCAAACTGACGATTGTGTCGTGATTTTGGAGGGACAGCCAATAAAAACACACAAGTCATGTTAGTAACATACCCTTTATTTTTAAGTACTGTACTGCATTTGATTTCACAGTTTTAGTTGATGATTACTGTTTAGTTGTGCATTTTTTTTTTAAAATGCACCTAATTTTGAGGTTCTTGTGGAGTTGTTAATTAGATACTTTATGATGTACAGGTATCCCAGTATGAGTTTTTTCGAGGTGCGATTCGCTGATTGGTCACTTTTTTTGCTTTGTACTGAGAGCAAGAATTTGACTTACCATTTTTTTCTAACCATAGGGAAGGTTCTACAAAAGGAGTGCAAGGGAGCAATGTCTATTCTGCCCTTCCTTTCCTGTTGTGTGCAGTTTGGCAGAATTACATGTGTGGTCATGGAACAAATTTAACTCCTAAGTCAAGGTACCACTGTATTATCAGCAAATAAATGAACTGCTTCTTACTAAACCGGTTTCTGCTCATTAACTGTACCACACAGAGTCCCACATTTTGCTTTGAGATATTTTAAACTTGGTCTGCTTCAATGTTCAGCCCTGCACCATATGCAAATTACTTTTTTTTTTTTTTATTGAAAGTCCCATCGGGTGACTTTTGAAGCAAAATTTGCTGCCGAGCACACCCGTCAGTCTCCTCACTCATCTTTGCACTGGCGTAAGCATTGACCTGATCACTGACCTTTTAGCGAACTGCGCTGCCTTTCAGATACCCATCCATGGTTAAGATAAAGGAGCGTGGGTGGTCAAAATAAATTATGTGATTAATCTGAGTTATTACATGACTAATGCGATATTTTTTTGTGATTAATCATCAGTTACCGCTTTAACTTTGACATCTCTATTACAGAAAAAAAATATGCCTTTTGTTTTTAAGGGAAAAAAACCTCAGATTCTAGTGTTATCAAAATCATATCAGAGCTTTTAATTGGTCCACAGCTACGGTATGGAGGTGTAATTGGTTAGTATATTTGTTTTATTGGTGTCCATCTCTACGTATGCACTTTTTTAAACGATACAATTTATAGTAAATCATTCCCCAAGAAGCTACAGCTCTTAGACCCCCATGGGCCTGGGGACCCCACAGTTTGAGAACCACTACCTTAGGGGCTCTAATCTAACGTTAGATCAAATGTAAGTAAGCCGATCACACATATCAGAGGTGGTCCAACTCGGATGTCTGGCTTCCCTCCACGGGACGCCACAGTGAGTCAGTCGTCTTCCACCACCATGACATTGCCGTTAAGCTCATAATCAACGGTGGCCCAGTCCAAGATGTTGCCATGCGGGACCTTGTGGCCGTAATGCCAGGCTTGGATCATGCTCCTGGAGAGGACATAGTCCCACATATTCACATCAGTCAACTCCCCCACGAAGCTCTGTAAGGCCTCCAAGCCCCCCAAATGTTTGTCAGGGTCTTGTCCCAGGAGGACGGTGCCCTCAGGACGGATGCCGTGTCCGGGTTTGTACACCTGGTAGGTGCTGCGCTTCCCGTCCACCCAAAAAGCAGCGAGGCCGGTGGCGGATTCCCAGGTCAGGCAGACGCTGGTCCGGAAGGTGCCCAGCGGGGGGAGGTAGAAGAAAACGCCATCTCCGCTCATGTAAAAAGAAATGCGTCCGTCCTTCTCGCGCCATACGTTGAGCTCGTCGTAGTCGGCCGTGCGGTAGGCGAACAGGATGATCTGGCGCTCCTCGGGCAGCTCCGTGGCCATGCGCATGCACAACGTGAAGGCCTTGAGCGCCATCTCTTTCAGCGGCATCAGGGTCACGTAGCTGAAATCGGTCTCGTAAGGGAAGACCAGGACTTTGCCGGTCAGACCCACTGGAGCAAATGAAACAGGCGGGCCATTTTGTCACCGGAAGTCGCACGAAACAACACGACTGTTAAGTGTTAAAATTATGCCAATAATATCTAAGAGATCTGCATTTAAGCTTAATGAGAATTTAATATTCTTAAGCAGCAAACACATTGGTTGTTCCCAATGGTGGGAAGTCACAAAGTGCAAATACTTTGTTACCATTAATGAATGGGGGCAGTATAATACAGTCATGCAGACACAAATAAATAAGTGTTTCATAACTACTGTGACTGGGAAAACTGCAGTAATTTTAGTCAATTTTTGGAGGGTATAAAGTATATGTTGTCTGTCTACATGTGTTGCTGCAACATGTGTGTTCAAATAAAGCATTTTACCACCGCCACAGATGCTATTTGTTAGTCCATCCGTGGCATTTCCCTTTGTGTGTTAGCATAAGCTAGCAGATTTGTGTGGCTGTAATACACAAAGTGGATTTCTCTTATATTTTTAGTTTGACAGTTAACTTCAACTGGGAGTGGCAATCAACAGCGTCAAGTCTCTTTTTGGAAAAATTGCTCCCTGTCTGCCAAACTGATGCTTGTTGTGAAGTGAGTTGAGTCGCAAGTCAAAAAAAAATATTGTCCGGCTAAAATTGCGAAAAACCCATATCTCAAGGCACCACTGTATTCGCCATCCTTATTTCAAAGAATTGTCCGTCTTATCAGAAAGAAAAAAAAACACAAGGAAGGTGTATTTTTTCAGTAGTTAACATTTGTTAATCCGTTCATGTTAGCAAAGCTATGGGAACCCGTTTCAATAACATAAAAGTCATGGCAACGATACCTAGCTCTTCTCAGTCTAATAACTATGTCAAATAATTAGAAGTAAACATTGTTTGTTGTTGTTGTGTCAAGTTATTAAAACATGTATAATATATAACTGACAGTAAAAAAAAATAAAAATAATAATCATTTTGTACTTCAGTGAATTTCTGTTGACCACAAACATACTCAACAACCTTATCAATCATTGATCAGTATTAAGCAAGTCACATACAGTATGTGAGACTTAAGTACAGTAAGAATATACACAAATAAATCTATGATTGTATTCATTTTCCATCAACGACACACTTTACCTTGTCTGGTTGAGGACTGGGCCAAAGCAAACACGCCAAATAGAAGCGCGGCTAACATACAGATATTCTGCAAATACACACACACACACACACACACACAAGTGGTCAGTGCAGAAGTCACAAGAGACAAAATCCTGTTGAAAAATCCTCTTACCATAATGATGCTGTGCTGTTGTTCGTCTGCTCGTCAAAGTAACGCCCTCCTCTGTCCTCTGCCCTCCTTGTACCAGCCGTGATGTCAGCAAAGACAATGGGCTCGGTGACGGACTCATACACACAACCCCCCCCCCCCCTTTTTTTTTTTTATTTATTTATTGATTTATTTATTTTTTTAATTGGGATTTAGTTTTTCCACTGAGTCACATAAGGAAAAATGGAAGGAGGGGGTCACTTTATCTTGTGTTTATGAAATATGCGCAAATCAACTCAATATGCTATGTCAAACATATAACAAGCAAACAAATTGGTGAAAAAGCAAAATGTTATTGGTACAGCATTAGGGCCATGTCTTTTTTTATTTTTAAAATGCAGCTTTAAAACAATTTTTATTGTTACTATTTTTATTGTTTTATATTTTATTCATGTACAGCACTTTGTTTCAGCTGTAGTTGTTTTTCTAAAGTGAGGTAAAATAAATAAAAAGATAGTGTGGTATTCAGTAAAATTCAACTTTTGTTACATTTGTAATTTTGCTTGTAAAAAAAATTGTGTAATATTACTTTCTCAAACGTTTTATCAAGTCATGTTTAATTGTATTATTGGAATAAGAAAAACATGCAGTGGAACCTAAATGGCCCTCGTACCGGACATTGTAAACCTGCTTTAAAATCTATGGAAGCCTAAAACTTTCCACCAGTAGTTCACAATGTTTTGCATTTCTTTGTCAAAAGTTATGAATGGTACCAAATCTGTTGACTAAACTAAACCTGCCATATCACTTGCGCAATGGCAGAGTTGCCTGTCTTATTTCAACGTTTTCAGAAAACCAAAAAAAGAGAAACCTGTTGTGGGAGATGATCTTAGTTAGCGGAAGCGCAGAACGGACGCTCGGACGCGCAGAACGGACGCTCGGACAAATTTTTTGAAACAGACATAATAAAAGATTGACTTGGCTTTTTAATTTCACATTTGAATTTTCATTATATGGCATTATACAGTAACTTAACTCTTGGCCCACAGCTTGACATCACTGTTGCTGATGTTGTACTTTAGTTGGACGGAAATGTAAAAATGTTAAGTACCCGTCCAGTAAATAGGCCTTTATTTGAAAATAAGCCAATATGTTTTATGCTTTTATCCATAAATGAAAAATCACTATGATTCTATTGTTATGCAGTTTTTTGAGAGTTTCAATCTTTTAATGAATTAGCTGGTAATGATGCGTCTTCGTGCTACGCTAAGCTAACAGGATTCGACTACAAACCAGCCTCAACGAGCAATTAAAGCAAGAGGTCAAAACAACAGCTTGTTGTTTGAACATTTGGTTTTCTGCTTTTTCCACAAAAATCATTTTGTCATTTTATTTCTGCTCTGTTTTATGTGAGTTTCAATGTTTGATGAATTAGTTTATGTTTGGCTAATAGAATGCGACAAACTAGCCTCAATTAGCAAATAAATCCAGAGCGCAAAACCACAGCTTGTTGTTCAAATGCTTGTTTTTACATCAATTAAGCCCTTTTGCTATAACACAGCTTTAATATGTTAATACAAAGCAAGGTGAATATGAAATCAATACGTGAGCTTTTGTGTTAGGATACACAATTTTGAATATTTTTTTAATATTTTCAACAAATAACAGCTGAGTGCACAAATATTTGAAATAACTGGCATTTATTCACAGGTTCATGTCATCTGCTTAGTCGTATGGCTATCGTAACCGCTTACTTTCTAAATTGAAGTTATACCAAAAATACAATACCAATGTGTAGAGTTGGCATGTTAACATAGTGAATGTCTTTTGAATGATACTTCAGTGCCCAATAACACAACAAGCATTAATGGTGGACCAAAAAAAAGAAGAATAAAAAGAAAAACAAACGGGGCCTTCATGTTATCAACATATCTACATTTAATACATTTTTCTCAAGCTGAAAGATGGCAAGAAAAACGAACGAAGAGAACAAAGAACCATATTTTGTCAAGAAATAAGACAAGCTAATTATTTACACTTTCTGCACCCTGACGTGAACCACTCGGCTAGAAGATCAGTCAACTCAAAGCACTGTTTTACAGGAATGCTGGCAAAAACAGAGGTATGCATGACAGATACTTTCCCAGCATTTTAACCGAGGGGGAGGATGACAGTCAACATGGTTGCCCCGCTACTGATGATTGTTCTTTGCAAGTCAGCAAGGGGACGCTTCAAAGTAACAGCAAGGAGGATCAGGGTCCGAAAAAATGCTTTTTTCATGTTTTTGTAACAAGACCAGTCACTTCAACGGCGATCTGAGCAACAAACACATCGTCGCAGCACACGTGTGTGCGCATGAACGCCATTTAAAGCACGTGCAAGCGTCACCCTCCATCAGCTGATTCGCACACATTATGACGGAATATTCAACAATGGGAAAACGTTTTTTTTTTTTTGTTTCAATCCAGCAGAACTTTTGTCTTCCTTTCTCCACTTCAAGGCAGCATCTTTTTCCCCCCCAAAGTGTCCTTTTTAAACAGTTTCAGCTCAAAACCAAACAACACATACTGCATACATTCGTCTCATCTCAATTGTCTGTACTTGAGTGTATTGCAAGTCGTTTGAGCATTTATTCAGTATCCTGGAGACCCAGCTTAAGGTCAACGTACTCGTACAGTACACGCTTTTGGATCAATGCTCAAACAGCTTGCCATAAAGCTGTTTGGGCCTTTATCTGCTATGCCACTAGTGCACTGCAAATAAATGCTCAGACTGGCTTTATGGCAAGCTGATATCGTTGATACCCATCTCAAGGTTCAAGTACTAGTACGCCCTGTCCTCACTAAAAGGACAACTTTGGCATACGACTAGAACAACTACATTACTAGTGATGCAAAAACTATGCACGAGTTGACAAATGACATAAAACACTAGTTCTCTACCATTAACTAGTAGTACTAGTAGTGCACATCCAAAATATCGACTAAATGCGCAAAAGGCTTTATGACAAGCCGTTTGAGCTGTTAGTCGATGACCTCATAGTGCACTGAATTGTATTACTAGTGAGGACAAACTGCGTATTAACTAGTACATGAATCTCAATCTGGATGGATAACAAAGATATCGAAGAAATGCTTAAATCGCTTTCCATGAGTAGCACAAGAAGAACGATTCACTAAAAATGTCAAATCACGCAGCTGCGCGTGAGGGATTGTGGCGCCACCTAGAGGTCGAGGTGACAACTGAAAACAGATAAACCTGTAACTTTTTTTTTTTTTTTTTTTTTTAATACCCCCACTGTCATTGTGTAAACTTGCATACAAAGTGGTCACACAATGAAAACTGTTTCTTTTTTTTTTTTTTTGGCATGATTACCATTTCAGGTCAAAATGTTAAAAATGAGGAATTTCGATTGACTTTCTTTTGGCAGTCACGTGATGGACACGAGAGCATTTTATTGACGCTTACCTGGGATTGTGGCACTCGAGCTAGAAATAGAGAAGAGAAGAGAAGAGAAGAGAAGAGAAGAGAAGACGAAGAGAAGGAGACCTGAGAGCGTGGCCCCATGTTGAGGAAAGAAAAAGGAGGATGAAGGTGTAGAAGATGTTGGGTGGGGGTGGTGTTAAAGGGTGTAGCAGGCCACAAACACACAGCCTCACATGTTTGGGATGCAAAGAGAACGGGACGAGCTACGAGGCCCCCGGCAGCTCCCGTGTTCGCGTCCAGGCAAGGCGCGGCATCTTCTCTAAAGTCTCGTGTTGACTTGAGGAGGAGGCGATAGAGAGACCAGATCTGTCTAGTAGTCCTCCACCCATCCATTCTCCTGGATAAAGGCATCGATCACTTCCTTCATGGCCAAGTTGGGGATCAGCTGGTCCTGGGTCAGGGGGCTTCGAGTGACTGGGTCGAAATGGCCCACTCGCTAAAGGGTTAAAACGGGAGGTTGAAATTGGCGGAAAACGCCCACCTCGTCGCTTGTGCTCTACTTAGATCACTTGCAGTTATTTTTGTCCAGCGTTTCAGGAGAGGACATATTGCATCATCATCTAGATTTTTTTTAAGTTTGACTCTTGTGTTTTTTTGCCATTTACACTAATATACATCACTACATTAATACGTTTCATGTAAACATCGCAAAGACGGACAGCAACCGCATTTTCAGTTTTTAAGGCCTTTACTGCAGATTTCCGAATAACTGATATATGGATTGCTTTGCCTTTTAGAAAAAAAATATTACCAAGAGAACGCAACACTGACGAGAAGCTATTTAGATCGTTTAGACAGTTTCCGTTTTTTAGCACTACCATTCATTCCAAAAATATGCATTTCTTTTTTCGTTTAAAGTGAAAAAGTTGGTACCTGGAGGTGCTCCTCGATGTCTTTGCGGTCGTAGGTGATCCCGCTGGGTGTGATGCACGGCTCTCTCATCAGCTCAAAACTGATCTTGCCGCACAGATAGTCTGGAATCTCCCGTTTCTGTCGGGACGCCGCATAATCACACACACAGCGCTCAAGGCTCACTCATTTGACTCTTAAATATGTTGAAGTATGCTGGAATAAATATGAAAAAGATTATGCAAATATTGGCTAAAACATAAATGTTCTTTGAATATTGGGATTTTTGAAGTAGCAGTCAAAAGCAGTGACGTAAAACTCGTATCGTCTATTAAAAATATCCTTCGAGGCACGTTGAACACCGAGCAACACGGCCGAACGCGACTGAAGTGGATCATCGAGAAAAAAATGACAGTTGCCGACTCACACCCGCACACCGGGCGATTAATAAATATGTGCCTGGTCATTATTACAATGACGAAGATACTCACTTTTCTTTTCTCATCCACTTGAGAGAAGAGCTCATCCATGTCCATTAAGTACTTGTCCTGATTGAGTCACATTAGTGAGCAATTATTCAAGTGTAACACATAGACAAAGTGGAGGTCACCAATATGTATTAACGTACGTGTTTGGATGCAATCTTGGCCACATCGCCTCCAATGTGATCGTCGTCCTGCTTTTCCTTGTAGTCTTGAAGTTGCCTGCGATACAATGTGATAGTAAACGAGTCATCTGTTCAGATGAGAAAAAAAAAAAGAAGACAAAAAAAAAAACAAAGCTTAAAGCACACCCTCACCTCTCCTTCTCTGCTAGGATGAGTTTGCTTAGGTAGGCGTGCAGCTCGTTCTCCTGGTTGATGCGCTTCTCCTCGATGCTGTTCCAACGCTTCTTCTTGGCGATGCGCAAGGCGCCGGGGATGTCGTCCCCGAAATTCAGCCGCTGTTCTTTTGCCAGATTGTACGCTGCAAAAAAAGAAAAAGAAAAACAGCAACAAAAAAAAAAAAAACACAGAAATGATGTTTATTCAAACAGTACATTTTAGAATCCAACAGGGTGTTTTGATGCAGTGTTCACCCGCTACACCGCGCTTCATCGTTCACAAGCCCACTATATAGCGCGCAGCGATTCAACACATTTGTCGTCGTTCTGACCTTTCTGCAGGTTGCCGATGGCTTCGTCGTAGTTCTCCAGCTCCAGGTGACACTGGCCCAGGAAGAAGTGGGCCTTGACTGACTGGGTGTCCAGTTCCAGGGCGTGCTTGCAGTCTGCCAGAGCCTTGTCGTGCTGCTGCAGCTTCACATGGCACAGGGCCCGGTTGGTGTAGTACACTGCCACGGAGGGGTTACGGTTCTGGAAGGCGGAGACATCACACCAACATCACGGACAGACATTAGGATAAAAGCGAAATGCAGTATGTTAAAATTATTTAATGTAGCTATTGGAAGGATGACTGACTATGTTCAGTTGATTAGAAAAAGTGTACACACTCCCGTTCAAATGGCAGATTTTGGTGATATTTTTAAAAAATCATTTAAAAACTTTTTTCATCATCAATGTGACCTAAACCCTGTACAACTTAATTAAAAAAATAAAATCTTTGAGAGGGGAAGTAAAAATAAGCGACTGATATGTGGTTGCACAAGTGTCCACACCCTCTTAACACTGGGGATGTGGCTGGGTGCAGAATTAACCAATCGCACTCAAACTCATCTTCAATGGGAGTCAACACAAAACTGCCACCATTTAATGTGCTAAATAACCACAAATAAAGTTTAGATGTTCTAGTAGACTTTTTTGGGGGGTGACATTTTTGTAGCCACATTTTCCAGCACAAGCCATGAGCTGCAAAGAGGTTCATCAGCATCAGAGGTTTCTCATTATTCAAAGCTATCGGTTAGGAGAAGGGTACAAAATAATTTCCAAGGCAGTCATCATCAAGTAACATTACCAAGAACTGGACGTCCCTGCAAATTTAATGAAAAGATGAGAAGAAAACCAGTCAGGAAGGCTGCCAAGAGGCTGACAGCAACATTGAAGGAGCTGCAGAAATTTATGGCAAGTACTGGCTGTTTAGTACATGACAACAATCTCCCCTCCTCTTCATATATCTGGGCTATGGGAAAGAAGGCGGCAAAACAGAAGCCTGAGCTTACAAGGAAAGAAAACCACACTTGAAATCTCCCAAACATGTGGGAGGAAACCACTGCTGAACCTTCGGGCCATAATTCCAAAAAGGCATGTTTGGCGTACACACAACCATGCATCAAGCCATCCATCCTTTCGTGAATAGATGATACACGGCGAGTCGCAGCACAGATTTAAGTAAAATGTTGATAGCCTGTATATTAAAATAAACTTTGTATCACGTTGCTCTATGAATGTAGCGAGGACAGAGGGAGTCCAAGAGGATGTACTCACAATGGCTTTGCTGTAGCACGTCGCAGCCTCCTGGTACTTGCGGCAGAGGAACATGCGGTTGCCCTGCTCCTTCAGCTCCTGCGCGGTGGAACTCTTCTCCGGGCTGCCGGCCATCTTCTCCACCGGCTCCGCGGGGCCCGCCTCGCCCTGCTTCCCAATCCTGTTCCCCGTCTCTTCGGCTGGCTCGACCGACAAACTCAAGAACGCCCTGTCCCCGCCTGGATCTCCAACACTGTGTTAAAAAATAAATAAAATAAAAATAAAAAGATGAAAAAAAAAAAACGAAAGACAGCGGGCGAGTTAGGTGCCGCGATGCACCGGCAATGCGTGTCTTCTACATACAAGCGACTAGCGGACTTTCTCGTTATTTCGCTGACTGAGAAAAACGGCAACCGCCGAGTTTAACTCTTCGTGAGACGGGTGGCAGCAATGCAGCGAGCTAACCGAACACTAACCAACTAACTAACCAACCAACCATTCCGATGCAACCGCATTAAAAGAAAAAAAAAACAATACAGAGGGAGCAAGTGGAAAAGTTGCCAGCTTGCGTCCGTTTATCAAGAGCTGACTTCAACGCTGAGTAATTGACATTAGCCAGTTAGCCACCTAGCACGCTATCGTAATCATTCTCGAGATGAAGCTTAATAGAGCAATTAACTGATTAACTGTCAGTAACAACGCGAACCGTAAGCTGTTAATCACACCAAAGTCGGGTAAAGTGCGGGAACATAGAAAATAGAGGGCCGTTAAAAAAGCCTTTTAGCATTCGGCTAACATCAACAACGCTACGTGGTTTGTTGGCGTATTTTTTTATTTTTATTAGTAGTTATTTTTTTATGTCATCGCGACGGCAGCAGTCGTCGGATTCATGGTGACGAATGTGAGTAGTTTAAGCACTCACCTTTTAATAGACGTCTCTCATCCAAACGGCTTTTTGGGGGGTATTTGGTCGGCTAGGAAATGTTGCTGGATTAGATTTCTCTCTCGTGAGCTATCATGACAGGTTGTTGTTATGCTGACGTCATGCGTCGTGTTACGTCGACGGAAGCCGCGATGGGGTAATTTAGTTTCCCGTTCGGTATCTATTTTATGTTATTACAGGGTGGTTTCCTGAATTCAGTAAAATGCAGAAGTTTTTTAGAGTTTTTATTTTATGAATGTAAAGAGCAACGTTTAGAAAGTCGACTAAAATTGTTTATCTTGGAGCATTTTTCACACTCTGCAGTATAATATAGTACCAGAAGAGGGTGATGTATATTCATTTATATATACAAATCAGTTTCAAATCAGGATTGGATTATGATAATAATGCAAGTGCAGGAGGGATGTGGATGAAGGACAAATACAAATGCAGAGGCCTGAATTGCATATTTACATGCTTATTTATACTTGTAAGAGAATAAAGTTGTCATTTTGCAGGGATGAATGAAGTAGTTTATTTCAGTCTAAATACAAAATAATTCATTCATTCATTCATTTTCCGTACCGCTTATCCTCACTAGGGTCGCGGGCTTAAACCCTGAACTGGTCGCCAGCCAATATCAGCAAAAATAAATTCAAAAAGACACAAGTGGCCGTGTTGGAAAAGGAGCATGAAGAATTAAAACTTTTATATCCCTACCCTGCCCAAGGTTACATTCCTTCATTTGGTTATTCTGTTATTGACAATTTCAGTATTTGCAACACACAAGCAAATGTTGCCCCAATTTGTTTGTTCCATAAAATAAATAAAAATAGCAGTCCTAGTAACCATAATGTTACAGAAATATATAGTCATACAACTCATACCCCTATACTGGTTGTCAGACATATTTTTTGTGTAGTTTTTTTTTTTTAATTGCTCTGTTTCAACTCATCACCCAGCCCATTCCACAACTCCACCATGTACTCAAAAATACACAAACTCTTTGAATAACAATTTAATCTGCACACGTACTGTAGGTTAGTCTATTATCTTATTCCTTTTGTAACTGTAATTACATTTTGACAAATCGGTGTGCAAGTGTATCGCATCTCTGAATCGTAGCTTTTAGGTTCAGGATTCACATCTCAGTTCAGGAAGGCTCGAGCCGAAATTCAAACCCTGAATGTCAGAAGTGTGAGGCAGACGTGCTAACCACTCATCCACCGTGGTAGCTTAGTCTATTATTCTATTGATATATATAAAATGTTATGTATAACTTGTATGTGTTAAATGGATGTATGAGTCTGTGGAAAGTAGAATCCAATCTACAGTAAAAAGCAGATCATTGAATCATTTTCAAGTTTTTTTGTTTTTTTTTTTAATACCAGGAGCATCCCACCCAGGGAGAAAATGCAGCCCACACAGATCAATCCATAGATGACCCACTGTGTCCTATTTATATGTTTATAATACCAAAAACATTCCCATTTAGCTGTGGGTGAATTAGCAAGATGGCGATTGTCATTTTCATCGCAGGTTGTCAAGCCTCTGCAAAGGCTTGCGTGAAGATTAGTGCACATCCCTAAAGCAAACACACTGTTCAATAAATGAGTGAAGTGAGGGGTGTAGGAGGCGGGGGGTCACCGTTTCTGTGTGTGTGTTTCCCAGCTGTGTTTACACATCTACGCCAGTCTGGTCCCACAGAATACCCGCCCAGCCCAGGACCACTGACAGAGGGATGCTAAATGTTTGGTTACGAGGTAATCAAAGGATGGAGGAGGAATTAAGAGAAATTTACGTAGAATCTAAACAAGAAAAAAAAAAATCTGAAGATTAAGATTTTGCATGTTTGGTATGTGGTAAGTAATAAATCCGTGGCTTCGTTGTATCACATTGAAATGAAGTGAATAACTACTTTGCATATACAGTGGTGCCTTGCCTTGGGGGCAGTATGATAGAGACATACGGATATTCATGGAGATGGACACAGTTTAACAAATAAGCCGTAATAATATTTGTGGTTCTTTGCAGAGGATAAAGAATATATGCCTATTTTTATTTCATTTTTTAAAACTATATCGAGTCTCTTTTTGCAGATTTCCACCCATTGCGGGTGGATCTGTAAGGTATTCACTCTATTCACAAAAACAGAAGAGTGTGCAAAGAAAGCCCGCACAGATAAACAGAAATTATTTGAGGGCGAGCATTTTGTTTGCACATGATTATGAGCAATATAGAAACAAAAGTCTTCATATGAATACTGTTTCGAGTGTTTACATTTAAACTGACCGTCACTGTGTCTCCCATCCCAACCGTCGTTGCCCCTCCGCTCCATTCAAAGCCGCTGCCCGCTGCACCAGCTGGCGGAGCTTCCCGTCACCTTGGTGACGGGATGAGGAAATTGCCCGGCTCCTCTGGCACAGCTGAAAGGCAGCCACTTCCTGATTGATTCTCTCTATCCGCGCTGTTGTCGCTTTCCCGTTTGGTATTGGCGCCCAAAAAGCCTGTGAAAAGCCAAAAAGAGTGAACACACTCTTCTTAACAGTGAAGGGGGGGGGGGGGGGAGCTCAGGTTCAAATGGGCAAAACAAAAGCAGCATTCATCCATATGGGCGGCCCATTGTGGGGTGGGTTTGCTCACTTTGACAGAGGAAAAAGCTCATAGACTCTTTGCAAAAGTGCTTGAATGCAAGATGAATGCTAACGTAAAATAATGATGGAAGACGAGGAAACAGTTTGTTGTTGTTGTGAATGTGTGCATGGTTCAGCTAATTAACCTACATTGTATTCCCCACAACACAGGCCGCACACTGTAGTCCGTTTACCTGTCAGACAACGTGTCAAAAACGCAAACATCTAACACCTGCTCACAAAGTTTGCAACTGGTGGCAGAGGATGTTTGCATACAAGCAGAAACGGAAAAGAACTTCACAAGTTAAAGTCCTGGAAACAAATATGTGAAATTGTTTGAGCCATGTTACAATATTTAATATTAAATGATCATATTTCTTTTAATCATTGTATTTTTTTCCACTATACAATGATTTCAGTGATGTAGATGAGTGGTTCTTCAACATTTTACAAATACCACCTCAAAAATGATTGGCTCTCCAAACACCACCATTATGACCACATTAAAATACAGTAGTGTAGTAGGCCTACGTGTTCATCCAAAATGAGTAAAACTGAAAATGAGTATACTAACCCTTATTATAAACTGACATTATGCACAGTTTGAACATTCACACTGTGCTTAAATATAGGAAAAATATATATTTTAAAGTACTTCAATTGAAATGTATTGCACATAAATGAAGATTTTACCTAAGTAAAATACAAAAAAAATAAAAATAAAAGCATTCTTAAAGATTGAATGCAAATGTATTGTACTAAAAAGTTAAATACAACTGAACTGGACTTGAACGTCAAAGTGATGCTTTCAAGTACAACTAGACGGAGCTCGTGTACCACTTGCAGTTACTAGTACCACACCTTGAGGATCACTGATAAAGCTCACCATTCATAAAGTGGAACTAAAGTTTCATTCCCCTAAAGTTTGTTATTTCAACCACCATTTTGGGGAAATGTTTTACTTCAATCACATGCTTTTAAACACATTCCAAATGTGAAACTTGCACATGGATGACTTGATCCCTGCCAGACACTAGATACACATTACTCCGTGTGCACTTATTAACCGTGGAAAGTTAATAAAGCACCCATTTCCCCTTAATGTGCCTGACCAAACCAGAGAAAAACACAACTTAAAAAAAAACCAAATCTAATCAAAATGCACTGTGTTATATCACCATGTTTATCACTGATAATTAATTTCCTGTTTGAAAGCGTTTCATTGTGTTGTACAAGAGAAACTCGGGCTCTTTCCCTTCAATGCAACATTTTTCACAAGCACAAGTAGCGCAGGTTCTGTATACGTTCGGCTCCAATCACTCGTCTTAACCTACTTGTGATATTTCGGCAGGTCGCATGTGTGTCCTTTGACATGCAGGAGCCGGCAGAGTGCACAGGAAGTCAAACAAGGACTGATGTGATGAGAGACTAAAAGCTGCAGATGTTGTGTTTGCTTTACAAATGACATCATCATCATCTTCATCTCTGGCCTCCTTCAGTCATTCAAAGTATTTCATTTAAAGCACCACTCTCAGGAGGTAGTTCAGTTTTAGGGCTATATGAAATGTAGGGCAAATATGTTTTTTTTTTCTTATACACGGTGGCATTAAAAGTAGGTATACACATTTTCATTTCAGGAATATAGGAAAGAAAGGAGGAAGGAATGAAGGGAAAAAGGGTGGAAAGAGAGGAAGGTCAGCGCCACTTTTCGGGTCTCCACCTGGTCAACACAAATGCAAACCCAATCCACTGGCCTTGAAACCCTAATTTGAAACCTTAACCCTTGTTTAAAATCCTAACCCTGGTTTAAGACCTTGATTTGAAACCTTACCCACAAACCCTGCACGACAGAAAACCTACATAGAAAGACTGTAGTAAATAAGTGAGAATGAAAATTTCCTCACTTCCTTCCTTCAATAAGCTCATTTAAAAGTGGACATATAGTGACTTTTAGCCCACCCTGTTTATTACATTTGGGGCCTTTGTGCAGAATAAGCTTTGGTGATTTTTATAACAGTTCTCTCGAGGCTGTGAAAACATACTTTGCATTACCGGTAAGTGTGAGCCAGCGGTAGCTGAAAGCCGAGCACTGAGGTTAAGAGCCAAACGAGGGATATCCTGACGTCAAAGCTTCAAGAAAAGCCAACGATAACCACGGGGTCAAAGTTCATCTTCACACCTCTGCGGCCCTGATTAAGCTTTCTGACAAAAAGAGGAGAATAAGTGTTGCAAAAGTCACACCTTCCTCCTACGTTCCGCCAAGTTGACTGACTCGCTCGTAAGAAACCTGTAAAAACAAACAATAACCTCCATTTAGAAAACACACACATAAACAAAGTTTGTTGTGAAAAAGATGCTTTGTTTGTGCAAAAAAATCCTCCACGCCCCTGGAGGGGGGTTCAACACATACACACACACATGGACCACCTTCCCAAAACATACACCCACACACCGTGGATTGATGTGCGGCGGCTGGGGGGGCTGGAAGGCGGCTGCTGTTGTGGCTTGAGTGGCAGGCGGCGGAGGAGGGGGCGCCTCGACAATACAGCGACACTTTTGGAGGGAAATCGGACCTCCTGCGTCGGACTTCTTTCTGCTGACGACGAGGAGGGAAAGCCATCATCACTTCCCCCACCGAGCACAAAAAAAAAAAAAAAAACAACAACAACAGCTTCACCAGTTAAATTTAGCTGGATAGATGAGAACTATATGGAATGAAATCAGTATCTACGTTTGTATTTATGTAGCTAGGTATATCGAACTTTAAGCTTTTTTAACAGGAAGACAATAAAGTTGTTGTGGGTTGGGAACGTCGTGTCATGACTCACGAGATACAAGTTTGATTCATTCACTGACCACGAATGCGACTAAAAACATGTGTTTGAAATCATCTTTCCACACTGAAAAGAAGAGAAATGCCATTAATCCGTTTCAGCCTCCCCCAAAAAATAACACTCTATAATATTGTAGTTTATAAAACACAGAGTAATAACATACTTAAACAGAATGTCAAGAATTAAACAGTTTGTGCATCATAGTTAATTCATTGCGACTCCGTCTGGTGTGTGTGTGACTTGGCCACCAGGGCGGCAGTATAATACAGTGACAGAGACATAAATGAAGACGACTTTCACAACTACTTTAAGTGACTCAGTAAACTGCAGTAATATTTGTAATTTTTTTTGCCGAGGTTAAAGAATAAATGCCTGTGAGCGTTGTAATATTGTCTGTGTACATGTGTTTATGCTCCATTTGTGTTCAAATACCTGTTAATCAAAGTGTTATAACACCGCGACTATCAACGCTATTCGTTAGCTCGTCTATGGTGTTTTGCATTGTGTGTTAGCATTAAGCTAGCGGAAGGCAAAGTTGCTTTAAATGCACAATGTGCAATTTTCTATGTTTTGTGTTTAGCTTGACAGTAAACGTTTCCTGGGAGTGGCATCAAATAGCTTGAAGCCTCTTTTCTGAAGATTTTTTCACTACCATACATCGCTTAAATTTTTGCTTGCAAGTTAAAGCAAACAAATCAGCCAAAGGTCCCCTCATTAAAAAAAAAGGATAAGTCGGATCACTAATATCTCAAGGCAACACTGTATATGGTACGTAATAAATACAGACTAATTATGCTACAGTAACATTTTATAATGGGTTGGAAGTGTAATATTATTGACAGTGATATATATATCACGACTTATTCAAGAATCCTAATACTGTCCAACCAAAATGTAAACTATTGTTCAAAAGTTTGGGGTCAAACAGACAATTCTATGTTTTCCGCTGTACTTTTATATACAGGTTTGTGGGTCACTTAGAAATCTTTAAAGAAAAGCACTCTGGATAATGTGAAATTGTCTGTGTAGTGTATGTTGATATGCCAAAGATGAACAGTATGTAATTTGGGCAATTCAAGAAATAATATAATCAACTAACAACTACTAAATCCAGATGGGGACAATATTTGTTTACATATTGGTAGTAAATGCATGCTCCAAAAGACAAAAGAATCGTGTTATCATTCAAATGGTCTTTTGTTTTTGCAGGCTCATCACATGATCAAGTGAACGGCACTTTTTCTCGGTGGAGCTCATTCGATCATGTGGCCCACTTCAGTCACATTCCCTTAACTTTTTTCACAATCAATGAGGAATCTTCAGGGCAGTGAACGCAACCAGCAGGGGCACCCTGACGTGCCCCCCCTCACCTCCCCAAATGTCGCCTTGGGTCATGCTCTTAGGGTCAACAACCCCCGACCCCCTAGCCAAAGACACATAATGAGCTTGGGGCTAATTGTGTGTTTGTGTGTGTGCGTGTGTGTGTGGGGAGCATACCAAGACATGACATGTACGTAACTCTAACTCGATTTGTTTAATGCATCATGTGGTATGCAACAAACAAACAGACAGACGGAGCGACCTACAGACGTTTCCACAGTGCTCCTATTGGACACAAATCAGTTTCATCGGCTCAAGACAATTTTTAATTGAAACCCCTTTCTACTCTTTAAAATAAAATAGAAAGGAGGGGAGGAGTTGAACTGGTTCAAGGATTTGGAGGTCTGGGGGACTAGGGGGGGTCAAAGGTGGACCTTTCAGAGCCACTCAGTCGAAGGACCATTAAAAAGTTTCCTTCTGTGATTCCTCCTTCTAGCATGGACGTTCCAGTTGATGCACCCATCTATGTGCGGTGGTCATTTTAAACTCAACACTAGATTGTCCATGCGTGGAAAAGACATTGAACGCAGCACCAAATGGTCTGGGCACGAGTCGGTGAAAAAAAAAAAAATCAAGATATTTATCGGATTACATCCAAAAATAAACTGCGTTGAAACAAAAGCTTTGACAACTCCTTCAAATCTGTCATGTGACTCATTATTATTTTCTTTTTGAACACTCACTTCTAAGTAAAACTAAAAACAATGACATGCTTGTGCTCACGAGGCAGATCCTGAAATTAAACCCTCATTTGAACAATTCTCTTATAATTATATTTGTTTTTTTCCATTTTATTAATACTAGGAGGAGCGATGCAGTCCTGATCTCGGGACGTATTTTTCCCCAAACGCGAGACGTGTTATGTCATGTGTAAAGTATGTCGTCTGTGGGACGTCCTGTCTACGAGCTTTGTTTTCCTACGCCTGCCGTCCAAATTTCCATCACAAACATTTCACCCCGAGTGACCTTTTTGCTTTCTGTCAGTGAAGAGGCCCTGATTAGCCTGCATACATGTGCAGATCGGCCCCAAATCCTCCAGGTTGAAATATGCATGAATGTGTGTGTGGAGAAGAGCGGAGGCAAGTGCATGCACTCATGCATGTAAGTTGTGTGTGCATGCATGAATGTGCCAGCCAAATTCAGGACAATCCTCCGTGCTCTAATTATTCAGCCCCGTCTTGCATCCGCTTTTCCCGTCTTTGCTTCTCCCCACAGTTGAGTGCAGAATTTATTTGATTTTATTTTTTGGGGGGGTAAGACGCAGCCAGTCACTGGAGCGACTACTTTAATGTCCTTTACTATAGAAAAATAAGAATTCACAGTCACATTTGTACACCTGCGGACAATCTACAGCCTTCAACTAAGATAAGATGCATTTTTGGGAATGTGGGATGAAAAACCCACGCAAGCGCAGTGAGACATGCAAACTGCACGCAAGATGACCGGCGCCGAGATTCGAACTCCAAACCTCCGAAATGTAAGGCAGATGTGCTGAACACTCACGACCGTGCCGTCACGCAACATACGTGCTACTATTACCATTGAGAACACTTTTAAAAAGAGAATATGCCCCTGTAATTATGGTAACCATGACAACAAGAATACTGTTTCATCTAGATATATTTAAATTGGTCAATTAATTTAGTTAAAAATTATGAAAAATACATGTAAAAAAATTGCTTTCATTATTATTTCCTTATTCAAATAAACAGACAATATATTATATGCAAATATACAGACATACAAAATATTAGTAAAATAGACACTTTTGCATTTTTAATTCTATTGAAAATAGTTCATTAATTATAGTTATATTAATTATAAAATATTTAAAAATTGGCATGAATTAGAATTTTATTATTAGAATTAAATATTTTACATATACTACACTAAATAAATGTCCTAATTGTGTTCTTTTTCTTTTTTTAACCACATGAACAATGTCTAGAGACAAGGGGTAACCGACCTGGTGCCCGCAGACCACACGAGTAGCCCGCTGGCCTGTTCTTAAAATAGCTCACCATCGATGGGACATTAGGATTTCCTAGGAAGTGATCATTTGAAAATGTGAACACTTGCAGAGGTTTATAGAAATGTGCCGCATTTTGATATTTAACTCTATCCCAACCGGTTAAAAATATGTCGATCATTATTGTATTATTGTGAGGCCTCATGAACATGATCAATGTCTTCTTAATAATAACATGGAATTAAAGGTCATTTGAGCAGATTTCACATTTCAGAAGTGTGTATAAAACTAGTAGCCAAGAAGTAGCTCACAGTTTCAAAATGTTGGTGACACCTCATCTTGACTGTATTTCTGATTAAATTAACGTTACGTTGTTGGAGGGGGGGAAATGCACTTTTGTTTGAAAGACAAGGACATTTCTTTCTATGCCAAATTTTTAAACATTAGTGTACAATTTAACATTTTTATTTTTCCAAGTATGTCATCTCAATGGCCATCTGTCTGCTCTTAAGAAAAAATTTTATTAATTGAAGTCCAAAGTTTGCCCACCCTTATTTTCGACAGAAACGGTCACATTTGCAACCCATATTCCAATATTTGCATTTACAGGCTCCAAAAAAAAAACCAACAAAAAACCCCACTTTTCTTCAAACCAAACAGCCACAGCACTTTTTTTCCATTTTGTGCAATTCATCCACACCTGTTGCAGACTTTCAAATCCACCTGCTTGCATGAGAACGTTGCCGCCTGACACCAAGCGCACCCTGAGGGACGAGCGAAGTGATACCCCTGAAGAAAGCGGTGTGTGCGGCAAACAGGTGGGGGTTTTGGTTGCTTGGGGGTTTACTCACTGACGGAGCCAGGGAGTCACCCGATTGTGGCGGCGCCCTCCAGGGCTCCCCAGTTCCCCTTAACAAAGGGCTCCTCACTGGCAGCACATTTCTAAAAGAGACAGGTTACAATGATGAGCCGGGGGTGTCTTCTTTTTGTTGTTGTTGTTTTTTTTGGTTTGTTTTTTTTGGTTTTTGAAGTGCAGGTGGTAATAGAGCAAAGACTATGCGGGCATGTGTGCAATAAAAAGGGTGTGGGGGTGAGGCTCAGGTCACCAAAGTAGACTGAATGGCTTTAATGGAATATAGAAGGAGATAAAAAGAAGGTTTCTAATTCACGTTTGGTGTGCAATTACACTCACAGTCAGTGTCCATTCAAACATGTGAATTATTATCTGGAGGAGCACTATGTCAGACTTTAATCCTCTTATTTTCTCTACCAAAATCTTCACACTCTCCTCTTTTCAATCATGATTTAATCTTGTTATTACTATGTTATTACAAAGTTATTACTTTCAATTATGGTAATGCTGATTGTGTGATGGATGGTTGGATGACTAGCTTGACTGCTAGATATTGTGTTGCTTTACTGTCTCCTTAAGGCATCATCTTTTCTTATCCTACTAGAACCTTTGCAAATATGCATATAATGTTTGTGCAGTGGCTGTAAAAGTCATTTGACGACTTTCAGTGTTTTACGAGGCGACCGTCGGGCTCCATCTTTGGTTACAAACTTCAGAGCTTTGGAGTCATATAATTTTATGAAGTCTGTTAGCTGAAATTTAATCCAAGGGGACGACGGTGACACGTCGACCGCCGACCGCACGCCGACCGCCGTCCGCATTCTCCTCGGGAAAAAAGATGAGATTAAGCAGCTGTTGTGCTTTTTTCCAATTTCTGCTGTGTGAAATGCGACCTGCCCGTGTGTAATGTTAGAGGGGAGAGGCCGGTGTTCTTGTGCATGCGGATGCGGCCAAGGAGGGTCAGTATGAGGGGCCGTCAGGGACATAATTCAAGATTACCTCTCACGCTGCTCTCATCTAATGGATTAAAATGCTCTCACACTTTATACTAAAATGAGCATGTGAGGGCGTTTAATTGTGTGTGTATCAGCCTTTCAATTGTGTGTGTGAGGTAGCGTTTCAGTAGTGTGTGTGAGCGTCAATTCTGAATTGCATCTCCGATGCCCCGTCATAGATCAGAGCATTGGCATGTGTCCATTGTCTGACCAGGTCATTGTAGAAGGGACGGGGCGGGGGGTCTTAAAGTTTGGTTTCAAGCCTGTTTGTGTGTGCGTGTGCATGTGTGCAGGAAGGCTAATTACATTGTGCACAGCCCGGAATGACCTTCGTTGACCACACTCGAGGAGGAGGAGGAGGAGGAGGAGATGAAGAATAGTCATGCAACAAAAGGTGGAAAAAGTGAGCATGCATTCTTTTGGTCTTTTGCAGTTTGTTGCACTTTATGTGTGCAAGGGTGAGATTTGTATCCACTTAAATGTGTCAATGTCAGTGAAACAAGCGTGTAAACGTGCTTTTGCTTACTGTTACTTTACCCTGGGAGCAGTTTTTATATAGACTTTAACTCATAATTGTTATTTATTGGCAGCGAGGGAATAGAAGTGTTTTTTTAAGATAAGCTATTGGTCTGCTCTAATCATTTTACAGTGGGTAGGGATTTAAACACTGTTGAGTGAATAAGACAATAAAGATAGGAAACAGAAAAGATAGGAGCAGATAAGATAAAGCAATCACTAAAATAACAATTAAAGGTGACTTTGACACACAACCTAAATATTTCAGTTGTATTTCTGATTTTAAAAAAATACTATATGTTATCTTCATATCAATAAAACATCAGGGATGGCAAAATACATAAAATAAATTAAGTAGAAAATTTAAATACCTTGCATATTATTGTTTTATGTCTGTATGTAAGGAATATTTCTATACCATTAAAAAATAAATCAAAGGAATTAAATGAAAATTCAGAATCATTATGCTCTTTATTCACAAAGGAATTTGTAGTTGGTGTCTGCCAATGTCTGGTTTTATGTAAAAAAATTTCGATTAGTTCTACTGGACAAATGTTTTGCAAGTGTCATATTTGGGACTGAATGAAATTGTTAAATGATCACTCATTGAATCAAATTAAAGACAAATTGGAAAATTGCTGAATTGATGAAAGAATGATAAAGTGATCACGTTGACATGTTTCAAGGATGTTTATTAGTCTTCCAACTTTAAAATAATTAAGTAGCCAAGGGAGCAATTTGAGGAACTATTTTGCCCGCCCGAATGATGTGCATCTGGCCTGACCGCCAAAATGTCGAGCCTTTGTACTCTCCCCCATTGTATTCCAATAAGGCCTATTCAAATGTGGATGCGGTCGGCAACGCCAACATCTGTCTTCCCTGTGGACGTATGTAAAACACTCGGACTATCCTTTGTCAATATTTGGAGGGATCGAGGATCTTAAGTTAAGTTTCCCTCCAAATCGATCCGGCCAATTAGAAGTCGTGGCGGGGGAAGGGCGCCTCGCAAAAAAAGCTAAAGACTTTGCAGACAGCGGTGAACCTCTGTCTGACCCCCAACCACACCCAGCTGGGCTCAAACAACAACGGCCCCCGGCATCCCCCCCACCCCCGTCGGGTCTGAAGATGACAATCACGCTCAGTTGCAGTACAAAACTTCTCCTCCTCCAGTGAGAGACGTAAAAAGGGAAATGAAAGGAGCCGCAAGCGCGACACAAGCAGGTTTCCCTCCAAAATCAAACAAACAAACAAAGCAAAACAACAGCAACGACACCAGCGGAACTACATGAGAGTCAATCATGACGAGCTATGAGGGGTCGCAAGGGACATCATTCAAGATGGCTTCTTACGCACACGATTGAAATGCTTATTTCAGCATAAAACTGAAACTGTAATATATGACAGAGATTTCAGTAGCTATATAATAATACGAGCACATTTCAGCATGATGTGTGAGAAACACAGTACTGTGTGTGAGTGAAAAGAAATTCGATGGCGTGAGAGAATTTTGTTTTTAGTAGAAGTACACATGAGAGCATTTCAATAGCCTATGTGAGAACATTTCAGTTGTGTGCATGCAAGCCTGTTTCAGTAGTGTGTGAGACTATTTTCAGATGTGTGTGTGTGTGTGTGTGTGTGTGTGTGAGAGTGAAAAGAAATTCAGATGTGTGAGAGCATTTTAGCAATGAGTGTGAGAGGGAAAAATGTTTAGAAGTCGTCTGCATGAGAGCTTTTCAGCTTTGCGTGTGTGTGTTTCAGTTGTTTGTCATTTCAGTACAGTGCGCACGAGAGTATTTCGGTAGTGTACGTGTGAGAGCATTTCAGTAGTGAGTATGAGAGTGTTTCATTAGTGTGTGAGAGTGCCTGTGTAAAGTAAGTGGGAAAAGAAATCCAAAGCGGAGTGAGAGTGCTGAAGTAGTGTGTGTGTGAGAGCATTTCCCTTTTGTGTGTGAGAGGCAATCCTGAACGATGTCCCTGCTCCCCCACACGCGCGCATTTTCAATCTGGCAGCAATTTCCCGGTAACGTCTTTGAAGAGC
Source organism: Phyllopteryx taeniolatus (assembly GCF_024500385.1). Classification (NCBI taxonomy): domain Eukaryota; kingdom Metazoa; phylum Chordata; class Actinopteri; order Syngnathiformes; family Syngnathidae; genus Phyllopteryx; species Phyllopteryx taeniolatus. The sequence goes on along the minus strand of NC_084520.1, from coordinate 12,185,609 downwards.
CCCGAAAACCTCACCCGAAACTTCCTGTGCAGTCTGTAATGTTTGCACGTGTTGTTGTTTTTTTTTTTTTTTTTTTTTTTTTTCCTTTCTTTCTTTTTTTTCCTCCTTCGTCAGTTATTCCCAATCTGACTGTCAAATGCAAAACCAATGTCGACTGCGTGACTGCAACGCTGTGTGAAGAACCACTTAAAAGAGTCGGTACTGTTTACTCTGCAGCTAAACTGCTCCCGCGTGTGCCTTGGAAGCAGAGGAATGTCGGGATCAAATGGAAAAGCTCGTTTTTCCCCATACACGCTACATCATATCCTAATTTATTTTGAGTTTCTTTGTACTGTTAAGGCCTAAATAATTCATACCCTGGCCACATTTTGACTTAAAGTGGCTTTTCATGTGGTGAATGTGTCTCTTTTAGCTATAACATGATATAAGAGAGTGGCAAAAGGCATTGACAATTTTTCTGAAGGTTTTTCCTGCAGATTTTCTTCCCTTTTGCAAACGCGTCAGACGATTTCCTGGATTTTCAAACAGGCAAATATTTTTTCGCTTGTCACCAAGCACGTCTGATTTCTCAGGGGAAAAAGTATCTGAAACGAGAGTGACACTTCAAGTAGTCAGCTTTCGCAATAAGCAAGTATTTTTCGAGTGTAAGTAGAAAATATTGAAGAGCAATTAAATGCATGTAAAGACTTCACATTTACTGTGGATTTTAAAAGTCTACACACCCCTGTTCCAATGCCAGGTTTTTGTGATATAAAAATATGAGTCCAAGATGAATCATGTATAAAAAAAAAATTAATAAAAAATATCACCATAAATGAGACCTAACCTACAACTCGACAGAAAAAGAAACAAAAATATTTTAGAGAGAGGAAGTAAAAATTAACAGGTTACATGACACGTTAATGCTTGGAAAAGTTTCACAATTGTCTTTTAAAAAATACATATATACCACAAAAACATGGCATTTGAAGTGGGGTGTGTAGACTTTTTATGCACTGTACAACATTGGACATGCATGATTTGAGAAAGAATACGAATAATTGTTGACATGGAACTTTTCCAGCTAAAAAATAAAAATTGCCTTGAATTTGATTCGCAAATTAATCATTTTATGTTCAAACGCATGTCTAACGTATAATTTAACTTGAATGAATTTCTCATATACGACTCATTTCCATTTCCAACTCATTATCCCTCAACTGTGTTAATGAATTCAAAGACTCTGATTTATCAGCTTAAACCAAAATCAACATCAATACGGGAGAGGCGAATTTAAAGCCTGTAAGAATGCGATCGAATTTCACATTAGATGCAGTCAAATTTGAAAGTTCACACACACACAAAAAAGACCTTTTGTGGCCAAATATTTCCTGATTCAGAGTTCATTTTGGACACCTGCAGCCTGCCTCGTCCCTTCATTCTGCAAATGGACTGTCCCGGGGGGCACACAGCTGTGACCTTTGAACCCAGACACTATAATTAGGTTATATATAGAGCTGACGGATGCATAAAGTGGGGGAAAAAGTCAAAGGGTAGAGCAGCGCAGGCCATGACAGGGATGGCCCAAGTTAAAAAAAAAAAAAAAAAAAAAGGGAAACACATTCAACAATAATGAATGGGAACAAATGAGTCCAGTAAAATGATTGAGATTAATTGACATATTCATAGACAATAAGTGTAATAAACCATTTGAGTGATTTGCGTAGAAAATGATCGGGAAAGTTCAAGTTAGGATGCATAGCGTAAAATTTAGAGAATTTAGATTTTTGTATATTTTTTTGGTGCAATTTTTAAATATTTCACAATGATTAACAAGCTGATATTTGAAGATAAAATGACTATATTTTGAAGTGGGATCCCAATGGAGAAGAGAAAAGCACACGAGGGCTATATGAGAGTTTTGTGACAGTGCAGCTAAGTGATCGATTACATGTTTAGAAAAGCATTAGGGAGCATTCTCATGGCGTCTCTGCGCGTTTCCAGCTGCGTTTGCTATCCAGCCTTTCTGTTAATCTGCTGTCTTGTCTTCACGTTCCCGCTGGGCTTTACGCTAAAACAGCCCCCACGCACACACACACGAGCTGAGATGAGAGGCAAAAAAAATACAAAATAAATTTACTGTCAAACAAACAAACAAACGCACACATCAGGATCCTGAGAAAGCGCAATGAGTAAGTAGGTGTCACTTTTCACATGTGATTCTCACAGTGGGGCGCTCGGGGAGTAAATATCAGCAAAAACCAGAGATGGGAGGAAGTCATAAGTGCCTAGTGTGTGTGGTGTGCGCTGATAATCTTAACACAGCACACGACACACAAACATTTTGTCGCACCACTGATCTAGAGTCGAGTCGCCCAAGACAGCAATCTCGCATGATCAAACGTCGACAAAACCGAAGCAGAAGAAACATAGCAACGACCGGGAAACACAACACACGCAACGTGGAAGAGGACACACGAGAGGAGGGAGTGATGGTGGTCTTGGGACTACTTTTTTTTAATGGGAAAAAATTAAATAAATAAAAAGAAAAGACCGTGGAAAAACTTGTCAAAGACGTTAAATAAGCATTCTCGGGCAACCCGCAGCTCCACGAGCTGGTCTTCCATTTCCTGAGGTCCACCAGACTTTGTCAAGTTGAGTTTCATGAATACCGAGTCAAAGTCAAGTCTAGTCTTTGTTTTATACGTTTTTGCCAGCCCTAAAATTGGCAACTTAAGTCTGACTCCAGTCAGGTCATCTGACCCCAGTCCCCTACCTCTGACAAGACCTCTGACTCTTCTTGCAGCCTCTGGCCGCCGTGCGACTCGGGACGCCACTCAACCTGCTTGCAACTGTGGGAAAACTTCACGAATCACACTGAGTCAACAAAAATGTAGACTGGGTTGAAGTTAGCATCTGCATACACAGCGCACAGAATCTTTTGCTCTTTTGTGTAAGAATGTTGGGAAGAGAAGTGGAGTCAGTATCTTCGTCACGGAATCTGACTGGACATGAAAGTAACATATGAGGTAGGCCACAAAAGTTGATGTCAATAGACAAGGTAAAAGAAAAAAAACAATCACATGGTTGTGTAAAATGTTCACTGGCTTTCCCATGACTAAACCAAGCAGGCCAGACAAAAAAACAAAAAAAACAAATCCGGTACAAGCAGTCAAGGTTTGCCGCCAATGTGCAGGAATGCTGATTATCGGGAAGGCTGTGACAAGATCTCATTACCGGCAGATAGATAGATGACTCAGTGCTGGAAAACAAACAGCAGCCACGCCAGATCAGACGGATTAGCACTCAGGTGCCATGGGAAGCTACCAGACAGTCATGGGAAACAGGGAGGCCGGGATCATGTTTGCCTCGAACGCCTTCAAAACGTCATTTGAAAAATCTTGCACAAGAATCCGCTTTAAATGGTCACGCACACAAAAAAACCTGAACTTTTACCTTCCTCGTTTGAATATGTGATCGTCCTTCAAGAAAACCTTTAAACCAGCACCAACTTTTTAAAGTGGGCAGATGGGCCAGGTGATTTCATCATTGAGGTTGAGAAAAAATTCTACATGGAAAATACACGACCAGTCCAAAGTTTAGACACACTTTCTAGCACTATTGAACGAAAAAGTGTTTAAACGTTTGACTGTTACCCAATGTAATATACATTTTTAATTAATGAAATAATAAGTTCATCAATCATATCGAACTAACCAATCACTTTAGAAACTGAAGAATTGTTTAAAAATGCTAAAAATTCTAAAAATATATATTTTTTAATCATAAAATATTGACTCGTTCTCATTTTAAAGTTTGTATTACTTATAATTAGTTAAATAATTAACCGGTTATTTATTTTAAAAATAAATGTACATTTTATTCTATGTAATTAAGTCTAATCTTTTTATGGAACTAAGAGTAATATTATTAATTTACTAATGAAACAGTATTTTTGTTCCCTTTAATTATTTCTAATTAATTTAACCACTTATTTATTTAAAAAAAAATACAAACTGGTTTAAAAAAAGTTCACATGTGCATGTCAAATGTGAAAAAGTCTTTGTTTAAGAAGAAAATAAGAATTCCTTCTCATCTTTAAATGGTATTATGTACATTTAATTAAAATCAGCTGGGTTAATTACAGGACTCTTGATCATGTAACTCCTCCGATTAAATAATGGAGGGAACCGTGCATGTCCCGCGGGCCTTCATTGCCCACCCTTGCTCTTTACACAGCAAAACTTGCTCTTTGGGAATGTTTCGGCAAGAACAAGCGCTGAGGGAAAGTTACACACGTCACGTCCCATAAACATTGCTGACACCACACTGTTACTACATCCTCCCCATGTTTGCACACACACGCACGCACGCACGCACACACACACACACACACACACACACACACACACACACACATACACTGGAATCCAGAACACTGAGCAAATACAAGAAAGTCCCACACATTCATGCCAACTCGCGTTCGCGTACGGCGACGCTGTTTGAAGACGCTCTCATTGGCGGCCAGGTGAGATTGAGAGCTGCACAAGTGGACCGCGGCGGGAATCTGTTGTGTGTGTGTGTGTGTGTGTGTGTGTATCACGGAGTGCAGTCAAAAGCAGCATTGTTTGAGACCCTAAGCGGAAAAGACAGCGAAACTAAGAGTTCATTCTATTAGACACTGCAGCCTGCATAAATCTAATGGATAAGGGTTTTCAATGTACTATCATTGGTTTATTTTATTCATATTAAATTATCTCAAGCTTATTGAATTTCCATCCATTTTCTTTTTATTTTATTTTATTTTTTTTCAATAGGGTTCCAGTAGGGTCACGAGTGAGCTGAAGCCTATCCCAGGTACACCCTGGACTGGTCGCCAGCCAATCGCAGAGCACCTGTAGACAAACAATCATTCACACTCATATTCACACCCACGGACAATTTAGAGTCTTCATTGAAGCGTGTTTTTGGAATGCAGTATCAGGGAAGATTTGAACCCTAAACCTCTGAACTATGAGGAGGACATGCGACCCAGTAGGTGAGTTTAGCAAGAGACTAAAAAGCAAGTGATGTGTTTGTGTCGCATCGGCATTCAAACACAAATGTCAGAAATCTCATTACGTCAATGCCTTCTTTAACACTTTGATTGAAAATATGAATTAAAAAAAGAAAAAGCCAACTCGAACATCTGACATTTATTTGGGGTACTTTAAACGGCGACAGGTGTGCGCTGACTCCCACTTAACATGAATTTGAACGTGATCGGTTCATACTGCGGTCCCGTTAGCAGTTGCTAAGCTAGGCTAGATGCTAAGCTAATCAGTTGCTCGATTTTCAGTTTTCATTGTTATTGTCTTCTTCAACCTACACTTTCTTCTTAACTTAAATAATGAACATAATTTGTATTAATAAAATGTGTCCATCACTTAAAAAGAGTTAGCGTTACGTGCTGTGAAATCTTTTGTACTAAAGTATGCACTTAATTCATGGACACTGATGTGTTTGTTCACGTTAGTAAATCCATGCACTCGCTTGACATCGCATTGAAGTCCATCACCGAGTTTTGACATTAATGGATTCATTTTTCCAGCCCCGCGTCTGTGCGCCGCTTTGAAATGACCTCCAGGAACACACAGCGCCATCTTGCCGGAGACAATAAAGCAGCTGGATTTCTGCACATGTGCCTTTGTTTCGGCCCAGCGGCCTTGTCATAACTCCATAAGCGGGCCTTGACTTTCATCACACACTTCAACGCCCGAAGGTGAGGGACTCAGCGAGATGGATAAACGGTGTTTGCACAAAAGAATATTTCATTTGCTTCTAAATACCTCGGCATGAAGGCGAAGCGTAGCGGGGGCAGGGGGTCACCGGGCCAGGGCAGGACCAATCACCAACGCTGTCTCCCTTATCTGAAAATAAGATTAGCTTTATTTAACCGGGAGCAGGGCCTTTGTTTGCTTATTGGATTTTTAACTAGTGACTTTAAAAAATCACTAATAAAATGCTTCATCTTAGGTGGCAGCCGTACTTTAACACAGATTTTTATTGAGTCACTGTTTGTCAGAGAAAAAAATGTTGTAAGATATTCTATTGATCGTTAAATCCTAAAGAGGACCCAAATTTATAATCTGGGTCTTGAGCTGAATATGCTTGGGAAACCCTGACTTAAAAATAAAGAGTATGATGTATTGATCATCAAGCACACCATTTTTTGGGAAAGGGCTTTTTTTCATCCATGTTGTTGTAACTCTGTACATGTCACATGATGTACTGCTTATTATTTTGGATTTAGTTTGTTTTGTTTAGTTTGCCTTACCTGCTGTAGACGTACAAAAGGTCAAAATGTTAAAAAACACCTCTCAGCACAATGCAGTGCAGTTCAACACCGATGTAATAATAAACGTTGAAAAAATATCTTCAAAGATGAGTCTGATTGCAATGCAGACTCTGATGGAAGTATATTTGTGCCATAAGAGTTAGAATGTGAATTTATAATCTTGTGTGTTTGGGTGGGCAAATTATGATCCCCTCCGCACATTTCTCCGCCCCATTTTTATTTATTTATTTTCTGCATTAATTTGGCCATAAAAAAAGTAAAATAAACTATTTTACATATAGACTTATTATTTTTCATTTATTTTATTCAAGTTGTTAGTTATGACTACATTAATGATAAAAAAAATAGAACTGAAAAAGGAGTGAATTATTATTACTGTGCATTATTAAAATATACTATTTTACATATTCTATATAAATAATTCAACTTCTGTCTGCTTTAAAAATCAAATGTGGCCCTTGTGAACAACTCACCCCTGAATTGTGTATGGCCACTATGTGGAAAATAACCCCAAGTTGCCCCTCAAAAAAGACCCCAAAAAAAATCATGTTTATCTTGTACACAAAATGTGAACAATGTAATTACAGTAATTACAATAATTTGTATCCCCACAGGAAATGTTTTTGATTGTGTTCATTGAGAATGGAAGAAGCATAACATTTACATAGAGTGTGTTGTGTTGTGGGGTGGGGGTGGGGGGGGGTGGGGGGGGGTGGGGGGGGGGGGGGTTGACGAGACAAACTGCTCACATTGTCTCACTTACTTTGCTGTAATGCACTGTTGGGGCAAACACAATGGAGAATTGTAACATACTTGTGCACTGTCACTCTTTCTTCAGGTCACACTACACAACCCCCCCTAGTCCTGGGTCCCCCCCCCCTCCCCCCGCCCCCAGGCCTCACAGTCTCCCCCACCACCGCCTCCAAACTCCACCCTTCCCCCTCCCATTTGTGAGAGTGGTTTAAAGTTTCCTGCCTCGGCCTCTGATTGGTTGCTCAAGTTTCTTTAGGGGGAATAAACTTGGGAACTTGACTCAGTGTAAAGCAGACGCAGACGCAGACCGGCAGGCGGGCAGTTGGGAGACATTCTCTTATCTGAAGAGGATGCAACACTATGGCTGCCAAGTCAGATAACATTACTTTGGATTTGTAGAGTAGTTTGGATTATTTTGTAAACTTTTTTTTTTTTTTAGTTTGCATCACTTCTATTTGAGGATGCATCTTTTGGGGATTTACACCGTTTGGATTTTATTCCACACAGCACTGTGCAACTATTCCGAGGATCAGTGTAGCTGGAGAGGGAGGCAAGTATTCCATATAATCTTCTAGTTTGTACTTGACTTTCTTAACATTTTGAATTCAAAAGGAGCTACAGATGTTTGGGTTACGGGTGCGCAAGTTGCAGGACAGTGCTTGTCTGACCGCAGCATGTCAGGACCTGTTGGCCATCAGCAAGTCCTCAGTGCGCTGGAGGGGCTCGACTACAGGAGGCCTTCAGAGTCCAGACACACAGGAGACTGAGGGCATTCCTTGTGAACACGCACTCTGCGTGCGCTGCAGAATTTGGAAACATATTCCCACTGAGGGTTTTTATATTTGGGTAAAGTGACTTGTATGTTGAGAGCAGGGGCTGTTCTTCGCCGAGTTGCCAACAGGCGGTGCTTTCTCTAGCAGTTCTTAAGGTTTCTGCAAAGTGGACTCGACTGTCATGTGGCAAGCAACACATGCAGTGACTTAATATGGGTTCTCAATTGGTTGCCTCGGTTATTTCCCCCCCAAAAAAATTTAAAAAACACGGAAATGCAATAATAGTACGGTTTATCATTAAATGTCAAAGTACATGCGTTCTAAATGTGCAAGCATGGCGACCTAGTGCTTAGCATGTCTGCCTCGTAGTTCTGAGGTTCCAGCTCCGAATCCCAGCTCCATCCTTCCTGTTTAGAGTTGAAATTTAGAATTTTCAGGTGCATGCGTTTTAATGGGCAGCACGTCGGACTAGAAGTTAGCGCGTCTCCCTCACAGTTTTGAGGTTGCGGGTCTGAATTCCGGCTGGTTCTGGCATTCCTGTGTGGAGTTTGCATGTTGTGCCGGTGCTTCCTCCCATATTCCCAAAACAGGCATGTTAGTGTTCAGTGAAGACTCAAAAGTTGGCCGTAGGTGTGAATGCGAGTGAGAGCGAATGGTTATTAGTCTGTTCATGCCCCGTGATTGTTCGCCGACCAGCTCAGGGTGTCCCCCACCTCTCGCCCAAAGTCAGCCGGGATAGGCTCCCGCTCATGAGGATAAGCGGAATAGAAAATGGTCCGGCTCAAAACACTCTCTTCTTTCTTCTTTTCAGTGGTTTGTCCCAGCAGCAAGGCAGCGTGGAGCAGATCTCCCTCCACTGCTCCGAGGGCACCCTAGACTGGCTGTACCCCAAAGGAGCCCTCCGCCTCACCCTGTCCCCCCGACTGCCCTCCGTGGCGGTGGGCCCCAGGGGCGGCAGCTCGGGCCTCGTCACGGCCTGCGTCAAGCCCTCGGAGCATTTCCACGGCGCCCAGCTCTACCTGGAGAGGGACGGCGTCCTGGAGCTCCTGGTAGGGGACCGGCCCGAGTCGTCCCCCCCGCCGAGGGTGCGTTGCTTCAGCCGCCTGCCGGGTGAGAAGGTGGCTCTCTTCATGCAAGCGACGCCTCACCAAGACATCAGCCGGCGCATCGCCTCCTTCCGATATGAACTGAGAGGGGACTGGACCGCACGCCTGTCGTTGGACTCCAACCACATCAGTACTGTCGGTGAGTTGTCGCTCATTCCCTGCTCCCGAATCGAACTGGACAAAATAGAGGCACAAAATGTAACTTTAATGATGCTTATGTAAGGCACTCTCTTCAGGTTTACTGTCAAACTAAACTAAACAAAGACAAATGCACCTTGTGTGTTTAAAACAACCACATAGCTTAGCCTTTCAGTCCAACCGCTTCATGCTAACGCTAGCTATAGCATCTATGCTGCTGTGCTATAACCCTCGAAGCAACAGACTGAACACAAACGATGCAGCATCAGATGTAGACAAACATTATGACAGTACTCCCAGTCATATATTCTTTATCCTCTGGAAAGAACTACTAAAATGAGTCCCGTACTGATGAGCTGCAAAGAGTTGAGACGCCTCAATGAAAAGTATATCCATGTCTGTCTTCTACTTCCCCGAGGTGGCCGAGGCGGGGACACCAAAAAGAGTGGCCGTTCAATAAATGCAGTGTGACAAAAACGATTTATTTGTTTTGAATACCATTTCGTCGAGGCACCGCTGTACAACAACGTTTCTGCCGCATGGCTGTCAAAATAATATTATCCAAATAGTTCACTTTAAATGGAGTCCTCAGTTCCGTAAACCGAAATTGAACCTAAGTCGGAACAGTTTGCAGTCTATCGCGAAACTATGCCAACGCAGTAGTGTAGTATGAATTACAGCAAATATTTGTATGAGAAACAAATCTAGGCCATAACTATAAAACAAAAAGTGTAAGTGCATCAGTAAGTGGCTGTGCCCTCTCCTATGCCGGTACCGTCATAAACCAAGGACCCTGTGTAAATTTTGACTACCTGTGCACGACCCACTTTTGGGTTCAGACTCACTGCTTTCGCTCACTTTCTTGCATTCTGACTGTAAAATGCATGCGTCCGACCCCAAAAACCTCATAGCCCGACTGATAATTCAGAGCAGGCCTCTGTCGGCTGATTGGATTTTCCAGGAGGAAGTGGGCAAACTGTCCCCAGACTGGAGGCATGTTGGTTTGGAGCAGGAGAAGCGGGGAGCAGGGAGTGAGGAGGGGTTACAAAAGCACAGTATGAGGGGCTTTCTCCAGAGTCCACAACTCTTTGAATGCGTGCCGCTCGAACATTCTGGGATTACTGCCGTCTCCTAGGCAACAGAGGCCTCTCCCCAGCTGAGATGCTCCCCTCCTTTGTTGAGCTGCCTCTCTGCGGGTAGACTTGTCTGTAGCCGGAGACCGACACCCGCCCCTTCCCCCCCGCGGCCGTAGACAAAAAGTTTGCTTTGGGACCGGAGAGGAAGGAATCTCATTTATCAAGAGGGGTTTCACTATGGAGAATGTGCAGGGTGAGACAGGGGCCTCCAGTGAAGCTCAAGAACTATTAAAATCCTTTTTTTTTTTTTTTTTTTTTTTTTTTTTAAACTGCATGTTAACTTGCCGGTTTTGGCTTCATTTTTGCTGTTCAGTTTTTCAAACTTTTAAAACCTATTCAGAAAGGATTTGTGTTCAGAAGATGAGGGTTGAGTTCAAGAATCAAGTTGATCGGACCACCTTAAAACTAAGGTGCACTTCTGTTCTCGGAATCAAATCTTAATCTTAGTCAAAAATATTTGTTATGTGTGATTTTCAAATGAGCGGCACGGTGGCCGACTGGTTAGAGCGTCAGCCTCACAGTTCTGAGGACCCTGGTTCAATCCCCGGCCCCGACTGTGTGGAGTTTGCATGTTCTCCCCGTGCCTGCGTGGGTTTTCTCCGGGCACTCCGGTTTCCTCCCACATCCCAAAAACATGCATAAATTGGAGACTCTAAATTGCCCGTAGGTGTGACTGTGAGTACGAATGGTTGTCTGTTTGTATGTGCCCTGTGATTGGCTGGCAACCAGTTCCGGGTGTACCCCGCCTCCTGCCCGATGACAGCTGGGATAGGCTGCAGCACGCCCGCGACCCTAGTGAGGAGAAGCGGCTCAGAAAATGATTTTCAAATGTATAAAGAGACAGAAATCATAAGGAATGTTTTGGAAATTTGACTTTTGTTTGTTTGAGTGTTTTTGCTCTTGTAAATTAAGTCAGAGCAACTAATATTCTTTGAGTTTAAGCTAAGAATTACATTATATTCTACTTACTGCTCCTTTCCAATCATGAAAAGTGTTTATCTTTTTGTGTGGTATTTTATTTTTATTTTTTATGAAAGTAAAAAACTAAAATTGTAAAAATTGGAAATTGTAGTTATTTTTCTTCCCTAATTTGAAGCGAAAGTAGTCCAAAGATTTGGTTTGTATGGCCATTATTGCGGTACTCAAATGTATCTTTGAAGTCAAGCCCCGCCCCCTATCGTTTGGGCCCTTGAGGCTTTAGCCTATAAACGGTGTCCGGTGCAGAGAACTGTGCACCCTAAAACCCTCAACTGTAAAAGTAGCAGCTGTCTGTTAGTAGTTGGTCCTTCCTTCCTTTGTTGCACAAATTCCTGTGCGTGTGTGCTTTTTTTATCTAGATTTCCTTATTAGAATGCGCTGTACGTGTTTTGGAGGAGATTTATGTGAGCTCGCTAACCCATTCTCCCTCTGTTTCCTCCTCAGAAGCGTGCAGACCCTGCAACGACACGGAGATCCTCATGGCCGTGTGTACCAGTGACTTTGGTACGTTGCACACCCTCACATTGGGAATTTTGGCCCTGTACTAACATATCGAAAGCAGACCACAAAAAAGATCAAAAAAACTAAAATGCAATTTCTGCTAATCATTTCATGGGCAAAGCTCGAAAAAGCCTCTCTTGTCAGAAAGTGCAAAGGGCAAAAGTGGAACACATAATTTCCTACAAATATTGTATCTTTGTTCATCTATCTATACCAGCGACGCATAGTGAGAAGCAGAAAAAAAAATTGCTCTTGCACAAGATAACAGAAGGTACAATTAACCTGCGCATCCACTTGTTGCCATTCCTCCGACAGAATAATAGCCTTGTGTTTAACTAAACGGTAGGAAGGATGGAAAGGAGGAATGAAGGAAGTGGCGGAGGGAGAAGGGAAGAAAGAAGGGAGGAAGGAAGAAAGGAAAGATGCTAGGTAGGAAGGAAGGGTAGAAAGCTGTGGAGACGTTCTAAAGAAAGTTTTCGCATTAGAGGACCAAATGTAAACTGGGGTTCAGTTGGTCTCTTCAATTGAATTGAATCAACTCACCAGCGTGTCTTGCTTCTCCACAGTGGTGCGCGGCAACATCAGGTCCGTGGGGGAGGACGAGAACCTCCGCGCCGCGGTCATCAAGGTCGGCGCCACACGGGTCTTCCGCCAAAAGTACGCCCTCTTCACCGGCAACGGCCGCGCGGCCGCCCGGGGGGACATTCGCACCCTGCTGCAGTGCGGCGTCAAACCGGGCCCCGGCAGCTTCCTCTTCACCGGTCGGGTCCACTTCGGCGAGGCCTGGTTGGGCTGCGCCCCACGCTACAAGGACTTCCTGCAGGCTTACACCGCGGCCAAAGCGGCCCAGCAGATTCCGTGTGAACTTCCCGTGGACTGAGCCCCAAAGTTTGCCGCTGCTCGTCGACGACACAGAACGGAACGCCGGCTCGCCTGCTTCGAGTTGTGGGAGAAACCACGCGGAGCAACTTCAGGGGCCGAGGAGAGAAATGGACACCATTTCAGTGCAATAGCAACTCCACTTCGATCTTGTGGGGCTGGGATGTCAGCTTCCTGGTTGCCATGGTGAAGGGAAGCATTTCATTTTGGGGTCAATTCAGTTCCACCAGTGGCATTTGGTACCTGGGCCTTCGGTGGTGACTAAACACACCTCTTAAAACAGTACCACCACTATCACATCGTAATTCTAGAAACCATCAAAACGTAATCTGGAGCAGTTCCCAATCCCAGAGATGCTGATTATTTAACGTAAACAGATTGCTACAAGCGTTTTTTTTTTTTTTTGCTTGTCAAATTCATCCAGAAAAGGTTTTGCTCTTTCCGACGAATCAAGAGGAAAAAAATGCCGATGTTATTGTAAGGCAGCTAGCTGGCCCCCTGAAATCTAGTTGGTTTAAGAAACACTTATTAAGAAAGAATTTGAAGAAACACTTATTGCTATTATGCCATAGTTTAAACTGCATGCGGCCAGCACTATTGCTGCTGAAGGCCCTGGGCAGTTTAGATTGACATGGAAACACAGGCTGAAGTCTGATTGGCCCAAAAAAATAAAGAAAATCTTACAAACGTGGCAAAATGAAGAGAAAATTAATGCAAATTCATGGGACAAATATTCGAATTTAGGTTCCCACTGGGAATCACTGAAACTCAGGAAATGTACAGAAATGAACTCAGTGGGGACACAAAATGCTTCCCGGCGGTCAAACGAGTTTTACATGAGAGGGCGATTGCTGTTATTAAGGAGATTATTAGTACAAGGAAATTGCACTGAGTGAAAGAAAGGGAATGAATCGCGATGCTTCAAACACTAAAAACCAAATAAATCAAAAGCAAGTATATGTAGCAGAGAGGTGCAACTTCGAATTTAATATATGTGCATACCAATATTGTGAGCATGTACAGTAACAATAAGGCAGAGACTCGAGTTGCCCCGTTCTGACAGTTTTTCAAACTCGCATGTAAATAATCCTATCGAACGAAACTGATGACAAAATGTTTCTACTGGAGAAAGCAAGCAAGAATGGAAGAATTTGTTTTTAAAAGAGCCTTGCAATCCACAAAATGCTGTTTTCTTATGTGCACTACATCAACAAGGGGAGGAGATTGTACCAAATGAATTTGAAGTGCCCAAGTCTTAAGAACACTGCCATTTCCTACGTGTGAATATATGTGAATAGAAACAACATGTAAATATGTGCATAAGAAATTCTAAAGAAGAATGTCAGTATTGTTGATACTATATGTCTGTGTACTGTATGTTCTGTCCGTATGTTTCATTCAAATACACTTAAACATTTGTTTTGATGTGTGCTTGTTGAATTACTAAGATAGAACGTGAATTGATCCACAGCAAAAGCCAGTTAAAAGTGTTCAAGGTTCAGTTTGAGCTCAAGGGTAAACCTTTCTCACACATAAGTCACTTCGAGTAGCCATGAATGCGACGAAGATTTAGCGAGCGTGTGTATGTGTGTGTATGTGTGTGTTAGAAACAAGAAGTTGGAATTCTGTTGTCCTCGCGCTGCCATTTTCAGGAAGCAATAAATTGCCATAAAGGGAGCACAGTGGCGGGCACGTCTGAGCCGAGGTGCCACACAGTCGCTCGCTCCATCCTGACCACGCGTGTGAGAGAGCAAATTCTTGTTTTATGTGCTAAATGACACGGAATGAGGGGCCGCCAGGGATTACCTTTCACGCTTCGCACAAAAATGGACTCATATAATGCACAAAATTTGTTTTCACTCACATGCACTAGTGAATCACTCTCCTATGCACTACTGAAATCCTCTCATACATTATACTGAAAGACGCTCGTATAATATATTGAAATACGCATTTCAGTAGTGTGTGAGAGCGTTTCTCTAGTTGTGTGAGTGAAAAAAAAACATCCAGTTGCGTGTGAGAGCCTTTCAGTAGAATTTGAGAGAGCGTCTTACTACTGTAAGTGTTTCACTTGTGTATGAGAGCATTCAGTAGTGAGTGAGAGAGAGCTATTCACTTGCCTGAGTGAAAAAAAAAATCCCTTTTGTGTATGAGAGCAATTCAGTCGTGTGTGAGAGGGAAAGGGGAGGGGGGAAAATCCATTGAATCCATTTTGGAATAAGGCTGTATAATTTTCCCCAAATATTTGTATATTTATAAAAAGACAAATTTACTGCCAAGCAGCCTTAGGAATGAAGTTTGGATGGAAAATAACGGGCTGAAATGAATTTTTGGAAAACAAGTTTATCACTGCATCAGTAGCTCAAGTGAAGGGACCTCCATCCTCCCAAATTTACTGCCTCAGTGCTTCTTTAAAATATCCACACACACACACACACACACTCCCCCGTTTGCGGGTATTGTTGCGAGGCCGGTAAGCCAAAACAAAGACTCCTCAAATAGTTCTCCCTTGACTAATGCATGATGTGACATAATGACAACTTCATGCATTGTTGTCTTTGTGACCCTGACTCGAACCCCATAAAAATTGCGTTTACCACAATACAAACATAGAAACACACGCTATAAAAATGAATGACTATTGTCTTAACCCTCAACCACTGTGCTGTGGGAAATGAGCCAATAGCACTTAAAATGATTATTTCTCCCACAAATAATGTATCTGTTTAACAACAGTATTTATGCCAGTGACGTAAAGTGACAGGCAGAACAATGAAATGGTCTTCCATTGCATCACAGAAGGTACAAATAACCTGTCTAGCCACCTGTTGCCATTCCTTCAACTGAATAACAACTCTGTGTTCAACTAAATCGGCCCGCATTTGAAATGTTTTGTTTGGTGGTGTGCTGTGAGATTTTTCTCATGTGCAAATTTGCACCTTGGCTCAATAACGTTTGGTTGGGAAACACTTTGACTGTTTACAAGCAATCCAACAGATTCAGCTTGAGTGCGCATGCAGCATGCAACGCTGCTCCTTCTTGAAAAAAGCACTCCAAAACCAGACCCCCAAGTACAGAGCCCCCCCTGTCACTTTTTTTTTGCTGCTGTGTGGCTGAGGTGTCGACAGGGCGAAGCGTGAAAGACCTCAGCAAAGAGATTGGAGAGACATTTAAGAGGGTGTGGACTTCCGTTCAGTTAGCCCCCGGGGGGAAGTTTGGGGGAAATGTTCCAAAAGTGTCAGAGGTGAGCACACAGGCACGCACATGCACATACACACGCACACACACTAAGTGCTCGTCGACACGCCCTTATTATCTTGTGCAAGCCCTTACCCTGCATGCCAGGCATGCCCTTAATACAGCCTGAATAAACAGAGTGGGCCAAAAGTAGATAGACACTTTTGAAATGAGCTTATTTAAGAAAGGAAGGGAAGGAAGGAACGACACAAGGATGCTATGAAAGGAAGGAGGGAGGGAGGGAGGGAGGGGGAAAATAAAGGAAGGAAAGAAGAAAACAAGGATGTAGGAAGTGAACGGGGAAAGAAGGAAGGAAGTGGCGTAGAGAGAGAGGGATGGAGGGAGGAAGGGAAGACGGAAACAAGGTTGAATGAAAAGAAATGAATCCGAATCAGAATCAGAATCATCTTTATTTGCCAAGTATGTCCAAAACACACAAGGAATTTGTCTCCGGTAGTTGGAGGCGCTCTAGTACGCCAATTGACAGTCAATTGACAGAACACTTTGGAGACATAAAGACATTGACAAAAAACAATTGTGCAAAAAGATGCAGAGTCCTCTAGCACTTAGAGCAGTTCGAATGACTAATATTGCAATAGTCCGGTGCAATGACCATTGTGCAAGGGGCGCTGAGACTTCAAGGAGTGTATGCGGTTTAAAGTGACGAGTAGTGCGATAATCTGGGACAATGTTGGTTGTGCAAATGTTACAGATACTTGTCAATCAGTGTGCAAATGGAGCAGATGCTACTCTGGCATGAGTGGCCAGTATATGCAAATAGTGCAGCATGGCGAGACAACTACAGCGAGTGCACGAGTAATACATAATTGGCCCCACAGAAATGTGACAACGAACTCAAGTCAAAAAATTGCCAGCTTGTCGTAATGGAATTAGAGGTTAGCTGTTTAAGAAGTTGATCGCAAGAGGGAAGAAGCTGTTGGAATGTCTACTAGTTCTAGTTTCCATTGATCGGTAGCGCCTACCTGAAAGGAAGGAAGGAAACAAGATGGTATGAAAGAAAGGGAAAATGATGAAGGATTGAAATGAGGGTGGAAGGAAGGAAACAATGGAGGAAAGAAGGAAGGAAGGAAGGCAAGATGGACGGTGGAAAGGAAGGAAACAATGTATGAAAGTAAGAGGAAAAGATGGAAGGAAGGATGCTTAAAACCCTTGAAACCATCATTTACAACTCTTAACTAAAAATCCGAACCTCCGGCTCGAAGCGCTAAGCTGAAAGCCGAACTTTGACTTGATTTAATTTGAATTGAATTGAATTTAGATTTTTGCCTTCATTTAAAAGAGTTCATCTGGGATGCTTTTATTTTTAACGGATGCAGATGGGAATTAGTTGTGGAAAGCTTTCGAGAATGTTGCAATGTTGGAGAAGAACATTTCAAGCATTTAACATTAAATCACGTTTAATAAATGTGTCATTGTAATAAAATGTTTTGTTTAGTTTTTGTTTGAAAGTGTACAAAAATGTTTGGCCCACCTGTTCCTTCCCGTTTCGGTTTGTACAATCGTAGCAGCTTTTCTTGAATGCCGCAGCATCTCAAATCCTCACCACAGCACACATCAAAACGGCGACCTCGTCTGACTCATCCCTTTCACCGTCACGTCCTCCTCAAATGTTTGATTCGGAGCTGGGAAGAAAAAGTCTTTCCCATAAGGTTCTCCACAGCTGTTTGGGTGTGCCGGGTGCCGATTTTGGAAAGTGTGGCCGAAACATCAGCATGGTGCAATCGTGTTGGCAAAACACACTTTGGGATTATGAATCAGCCTGGAGACATTTGGGTTTCTCAACTGGCAGGTCACAAAAAAACTGTTGCACTTCTCACATTTGTTCTTTTCTTTTTAACCGTATGATATATTTCACAAGTGCCCATTTTGCATTGGGGTCAAATGGGGTAAAAAAAAAAAAAAAAAAAGTGTTTGGTCCCCATCTTTGGGCATGTATAGACAGTTAGAAACATTTTAGCGAGTCGTCAATCATTCTCTTTTTCAATACTTGCGGCAGGGCTCGATCCCGATGCCAACCCTTTCTTTCCCATTCAAATTCCACTGAATCGTTACACCATTATGTGACGATTTATCTTCTCCAGAACAGAAGAAAAGCATTTAATGGCTTGTGTCCCGTTTCAGCATACGGTTGATTAATAGTGACGAAGAAACAGCTGTATCCTTGGCAACCAAACTGCACAAGTCTAGTGTGTCGGCCTCAGATCAGCAGCCACCGGCTGAGCGCGAGCATTTCCATGAGCGCACCGGGCATCCCGGATTCACACGACACCCTTCGGACAGCTGGAACTGCAGGGTGGGAATTCTGTGAAGCGCCCATGCAATCATTTCCATCCCTCAAGCTACAGGAGAAGTGACTGTGATAGATGAGGTGTTTCATCCATCTAATCTGCCGTTTACGCCGCTGCAAACTGCACCCGCAACAATATCGTTAAAGTGATATCTCTCTGTACATGTCAATCAAAATAGAGCACGGTTATCTTTGTACAGTGAACCCTTGTTTATCACGGGCGGGGGGGGGGGGATTCTAGACTCACCTGCAATAGGTAAAAATATGTAATATAGAGACCTTTAAACTTATTAAGGCACACTTTTTTAAGTATTCCTGAGTGTTTGTTCTCACTCTCTTCCTCATACTATTCCCCAAATAAGAGGCAAAGAGTGCTTGCTTCAAGGTGTTTATCACTCCCAGTTGAAGTTTACTGTAAAACTGAACAATGGGGAATGTGAGAAATGGGTATGTAGGTGTCCTGAATGAGCTGAACAGTTTGAAGTTGGATTGGTTTGAACTCATTGACAAATGTGGAATGAGGTTGTCATTGTGTAAAATGTCTGCAGTGGAGGAGGTATGGATGTAAAAGAAATCATTGTTAGGGAATTATATTGTGAACATTTGGGAATGTTATGAATAGTTCTGTATATGTCTTGAATGAGTTGAACAGTTTGAAGTTGGAATGGTTTGAATCAGTTGAGAAATGTGGAAGAAGGAAGGTAAATGTGTAAAGTATCTTTTACTTTGGGAATTTTATTATGAACAGTTGGAATTGTGGGAAAACTGGGAATATTTAAAATGTGAAAAATAGCAGCTTACATGTCCTGAATTTTGAGACTATTTGAAACTTTGAATGGTGTGAATACATTGAAGTACGGAACTCTTCTGTGGAACGTCTTATTCACTTGAATTGTTTTTTTCCTTGTGGAAAAAGTGTCATTTTGGAAAAACTAGGAATTTATTTGAAAAGTTTAAATGTTTTCAAATGGAGTTGGAGTTGAAGGGCAAAAAAAATGTGGACAAACATAAATGCTCCGAATGCATCACCTGAACATTTGAAACCATGAGAAATGCTGAAAAATCCCACTTTTGTGTGCAGGTGGACTCCTACTGACTTATATGCATTAAGCAAGGCACTCATCAAGTGCCGGCTAGTGAGATGTGGTCAATTTAGGACCAGAGAGGGCAGTGTGGAAGGGTTGAGAGGTGAGCTCAGAATGGAGAACAGTGCGGGCATTTTCATGTTATCCCGGTGAAGTAGTGAAGGGAGGAGAGCAGGGAGACTCCTTTTGTTGCTCAAGAGCCTGCAGATGGCTGTAATCCCTTCCAAAATGTCCACTGAAAATCAATCAAGACGAGAGTGGACATGGTGCGGAGGTGGGCCACCCCCTTTTTTTTTTCTGGGAGGTTCAAACAAGCATGTTTGGGAATGTTCCCGCCAAAAGAGTTGGTGAAAGGCAAAGTGGGTGAATGATGAAGGGCCGCCACCCCTCCGTTTGAACTCCTCACAGCTGCTACCTCGTCGCCATGTCTGACATGAGTCTGCATGGGGGTACGAGCGCACACACACAACGCTAACACTGTGCACTAATAAGGCCACTTCGAGCTTTGCACTGTGTCAGCATTGTGGCAAGCGGACCAGGATTCTTCGAGTGGTGGCCCACCTGGCATTTACACTGGATTCAAAATGTCTGCACACCCCTTCTCAAATGCCAGGTTTTCGTGATATATATATAAAAAAAAAAACTTTTCCCACCGTTATTATGACCTAAAACCTGTTCATCCGCAGAGAGCTTCCGCGGCTTTAGAGGGATCTCATTGTTGAAAGGTATCAGTCAAGAGAAGGGTACAAAAGATTTTACGTATACCATGGAACACAGACTAGTAGAACGGCTGAACTTTTTTTGAGGTTCGAGGGACTTTAAAAGGCGGCAGGTAGGTGCTGGCTCCCGTTTAACATGAGTTTAAATGTGATTGGTTAATTCTGAACACGGCCGCATCCCAGTTATGGAGTGTGTGCACACTTGTGCAACAAAATCATCTCAATTGTTTATTTTTACTTCCCCTCTCGACGATATTTCATTTGTTCCCCCTTTGGGTTGTACAGGTTATAGGTCACATTAATTGTGGATAAAGTTTTCAA
Organism: Phyllopteryx taeniolatus; assembly: GCF_024500385.1. Lineage (NCBI taxonomy): Eukaryota > Metazoa > Chordata > Actinopteri > Syngnathiformes > Syngnathidae > Phyllopteryx > Phyllopteryx taeniolatus. The sequence continues at coordinate 12,165,359 of NC_084520.1, read as the reverse complement.
ATCAAATATCTTGGTTTCATTTTTTTTACATCACAAAAATGTGATCTTCGACTTTTTATATCCACTGTAGATGGATTCTTTACTCGTCATAGCGTCATCAGCTTTCAGTATGCTAATAAACCTGCATCCAGTACACAGCGTCCTGTTTCCTACCACCTGTTCCTATTCATCTTCAACCTGAGCAATGAACCACAAGGGTTTGGATTAAAAGCTGAGAAAGTTCCTTGACAGATCACTTGAGTTCCTTTCCACTGCCTCCCAACTGTTTGTCCTGTCCTGACTTAAGTTACCTCCTCAGGAAACCTCCTATTGTACGAGCTGTTTGTGAGTAAAGAGGTAGGAAGGAACGAAACTGCCACTCAGGCTTGTTTTGTTATGCTACTAGTATCTCCTTGCACTAACCTCCCCCCTTTCCCTGTTTTGCTGCCTCCAGCCAAAACGTGTCAACTGATACTGACTGGCACAGTGTCGTAAAGGACGTGAGAATGGCCGTGAAATATGAGATTTTTTTTTTCATTATGACCAAAGCTAATAAAAAAAAAACAATTAGATAAGGCTTATTTCAAGCCGGCGGCACGGTGGCCGACAGGTTAGAGCGTCAGCCTCACAGTTCTGAGGTGCGGGGTTCGATCCCCGTCCCCGCCCGTGTGGAGTTTGCATGTTCTCCCCGTGCCTGCGTGGGTTTTCTCCGGGCACTCCGGTTTCCTCCCACATCCCAAAATCATGCATTAATTGGAGACTCTAAATTGCCCGTAGGCATGACTGTGAGTGCGAATGGTTGTTAGTTTCTATGTGCCCTGCGATTGGCTGGCAACCAGTTCAGGGTGTACCCCGCCTCCTGCCCGATGACAGCTGGGATAGGCTCCAGCATGCCTGCGACCCTAGTGAGGAGAAGCGGCTCAGAAAATGGATGGATGGATGGATTATTTCAAGCCTTGATGTTATATATGTACAGCTTTTTGCACACAACTGTATTAGGTCATGTTTTAAGAAAGACAATTGAGGAAAATAGGGGGCAGAGGTGGGAAACGTACTCACATTCTTTACTTTAGAAGTATAGATACTAGTGTAAAAAAGTATTCATTCGGCCCCTTTATTTATAAGTAAAAAATGCATCCCGAAAATCTTTACACATAGGAACTCTTCTTAAGAGTTGTACGTGCGCAGTACTTCCTCTTCAATACAAGAGATAGGAACATGTTGGGGTGCACCTCTCCTACGCCCACAGCCGAATGCTGCTGGACTTAAGTACCGCAGCCTCCCACCACGAGGCTGACGTCACATTCGACAGCCATAAAGTGCGGCCGGTTGACAGGTTGAGCTGTGGGACTTGGAGAAGATCGAATAGACATGCAAAATGGAGGAAGTCACGCACAGTAGCAATTGACATTTGAACACAAACGGTAGAAACACATGTAGATAGACAATTTAACAATGCTCACAGGCATATATTCCTTATCCTCTGCAAAGAACGACTAATATTACTGCAGATTACGGAGGAGTTTTGACCGACTCCATGTACAGGTACATCTCAATATGTTCATTCTAATTTATTGAGATGACATACCTTAATAAATTGTGCAACAGAAGCCTGCAGATGCCTATTGATGTGATTCATTGGTCTCAAATTTGTAGTGTAACTGTGTGAGGCTTCAGGCGATGTCCCTATTGCCTTTTCAAGCTAATAAATCATCTATAGTCATCTGCAGGGTTCTGTTGCACAATTTATTTAGGTATGTCATTTTAATAAATTAGAATTAATGTATTCCAATTTATTGAGAGGTATCTGTATATCCGTATGTCTATATTATACTGCCCCTAGCTGGCCAAGGCTCACACGCCATTAGGAGCGCCACAATGTCCATTGAATTAAAGCAAAAAATGAGGCAAAAACTGTTGAATTTTTTACATTCCATTTCCATAACTCTGTAATTACTGTATTTTTTTAAGTACAATGTATATGTTATGCATATGATAACCCTCTAAGTAAAAATGTATAGAGGGCTATTTTTCTGATTGAAAAACATTCAAAAAAATGTTGCTTGTTTTTTTTTTAGGGGAGGGTGGGCTGGAATAATGGCATTTCCTTTCATTTCAATGGGGAAAGATGATTTTAGATGTTTGGAGTCACGACTGCAGTCATGGAACGAATTAATCTCGTAGCGCAAGGCGCCACTGTATAATACATTTTCATTCAATTTAAAGAAAACAAACTTAAAACATATTGGAATAAGGACATAAGATAAAATGTGGCCAAAGTGAAGCGCTGTGAATATTTTCTGAATGCTAAAAGTATTCCTAGCCTCCACTTTCCCCACGTTTTGTTTTTGTAATTGCTGTATTAATACCGCTACATTTGCAAAAAAAAATGTGCACACGTGACGTGTCCCAAACTATCCAGCCTTCCCCTTCGCTCAGCCTAGGCGAACATGTGCGCTGGAATTCTCCCCCAATTAAGACAGGGATTAGCCAGGTCCAGTGTGGGAACAGGCGCGAGTGTGGGAAAGCAGAGGGGTCCTCTCTCCTCCTTCCTTCCCTCAGCCTCATTCTCACTCGCTCCGGTCCATCCCTCCCCTGCCTGTCTTTCTCACCCTTACTGTACCTCAGCCTTACTTTTCTCACCCTCCATTCTCCCTTTTTCTACACTTCATGTGAGTCAAGCATTCGTTTTCCATCCAAACCTCCCCTCTCGTCACCTTAATATGCACGCAGGCTCCCCTCTTTTTTTTTTTTTAGTTTACTTGTCATTATTTCTTTTTTCTTTCTTCATGCAGCCACCCAGAATCACCATAGCTTTCACTCTCAATTCTTCAAGGTTTGCTGAAGTGCATGTGACCCCCTTCCCCCCAACCTCTAACAGACCCCCCCCCCCATCGCCCCTCTTAGTGCCTTTCCAGCCTGGGTGCTGAAAGCTTGTCTGGAGAGGAGCTGGGGACTCTTTGCATGAATAGTCTGATGCAAAAGAGGGGGCCAAAAAGACAACTTGTCCGAAAAGAAGAGACAGGTGTCGGCCCAAATTGACACTTGCAGTTTAGGTTAGCATAGAGGAGCTTTGCATTTAGTTGGTGCAGTGACCAAGCCCATTACTGAATTTCCTCAAATCAAGCAGTGGAGAAAGTCCCCAGTAATAGTCGTTTGTCGACAGAGCAGAGAGAATACATAATACATTATATGCCTTTGAGTTTTATTGTCTTCTCTGTTTGTATGTGTATGTACTCTGTGTGTGCTACAGGTGCAGTTGTTTGAAGGTTAATAAATACCATAACATCCATTCCATTACGCCATCTATGGCGCTTCACTTTATATGTTCGCATTAAGATAGAGAACGCCAGATAAAAGTATATGGGTTGGTATCTACCTACCCACCTACCTACAGTCACGTCCATAAATGTACGTTTGTATATGTGCCTCCCCCTTTTTAAAAGGACCAAAAGTAATGGGACAAATTAACAATGAAATCAAACCTTCATCTTCTAATACTTGGTTGCAAATCCTTTGCAGTCACTTACAGCGTGAAGTGTGGAACACATAGACATCACCAGAAATGAATTTCATCTCTGGTAATGCGCTGCCAGGCCTCAGGTGCAACGGTCTTCAGTCCCTGCTAGTCCTCGGGGATTTTCCATTTAGGTTTTCCATCAGCAAGAGAAATGCATGCTCAATCGGATTCAGCTCAGGTGATTGTCTTGGCCATGGCATAACATTCCACTTCTTTGCCTTAAAAAACTGGTTGCTTTTGCAGTATGCTTCAGGTCATATCTAGTACCTTGTCTGTCTGTCTTTCTGGTTTTCTGTCTGTCTGTCTGTCTACTGTATCTTTCTAAGAAATAACCACTAAATAAATCCACTTGTTTATTATGCCACTTCCTGTTCACTTTCCATTGTTACTGACTTGGTTCTCATAATATTCCCAATCCCAACCTCCCAAATTCCCACTGGCTCCACATTCTCCCTCGTCATTGTCACCTTTCCTTGCCCATTTCCACTCTCCCCGGCCGTTCCTTGCGTTCCAATAAATCTCTTCCCTCGTGCACTGGGGCACACAAGGCTTGTCCGTTCCAATTACGGCCGGCCCGTCCAGCCCCCGGGCTCACACACTGCGGGCCCACGGGCCCCGTTCTCATTAAGCCTGTATCAATTAGGCATTAACCTCCTAAAACAAAGGGCCTCTTGACGAGCGGCCCATGTGAGGTACTTCCTCTGCATGGCTTCCCATCCTGGGCAGGACACATTCATACAAGCTTTTTTTCCTCACTGTGCTCGCCACAAAACAAATCTGTGCACAAAGTGTCAACAACAAAACAGAGCAGAGGGGAAATAGAGATGCTAAATAGCGGCGTAATGTTGATTACATTTGTTTTTGAAAGATTTTAATAATCCGGTGTCGGTTTAGGTCCTGTGTATTCCTTTTATAATACGTAGTTGGACCACGGGTGGGTAGACTTCAGTGTGCATGGGCCACATGTGATTTTTGTTCTTTTTTAAGGGACAGATTTGTCGAGATGTAAAATAAATAAAGTTTAAAAAGAAATAAAATGTAAATAATAAAATAAATTAAATAATTGTATAAAATCATTTTTATGATTTTTTTAAAAGGCATTGATGGGCCAGGACATTTGTAGACAGACAAAATAAATAAATATAGAAATAAATAAATACATTTCATAATAAAATGTGTATTTTAAATTATTTATTCTAAATAATACATTAATAGATTGTATAACTATTTGCATTTTTATGTATGGTTATTTTTTATTCATATTTGTAAAATATTACATTTAATAAATACATTCTTGATTTAATTAAGAAAATAATGAATCAATAAAATCCTAATCATTTATAATCATAATCAATAAATGAAAATTTTAATAAATATTAAATGTAAAAATTATTTAACTATTATCAACCAGTTATAGAATAAAATGTTTTAAATGTGTATCTAAAATTATTTATTTGATTAATTTTCATTGTTTTAATATTTCCAATAAATCAATAAACCAAATAGTTAATGACACAAATTAATGCAAAATGAGTAAATACATTTTAATTAACAATTTTTAGGGGGGAAAAAAAGCACTAAATTACTTTTTGTGTTTAAGGACTACATTTGATTTTTAAGAGTTCAAATGTGCAAGTAAAATGTAAAAAACATTTTAAAAAAAAATAAAATCATTCATGCTCAATTTTTATTTGATCAGTTATTTTTTTTTTTTTTTTATAAACCAACCAATCCTATTGGTCTCAGTCAATGTCGTTGGGTTCTTGCAGTGGCGGGCCTCTACATTTGGTACCTGGGCCTTCAGTGGGGACTTATGCTATTTAATACCGCCACTATTACGTTGCAATTGTAGAAATCACCAAAACTATATATAAAAAATACACACAAAATAACAGCTCCCAAGATCAACTGAAGCAATTCAGAATTATTATCTAATAATGTGACAAAAGCATAAAATGTAAATGAACTAGATCATACTCATCAGAGATGCTGATTATTAAACTACAACCCCAATTCCAATTAAGTTAGGATGTTGTGTTAAACACAAAAACAGAATACAATGATTTGCAAATCATTTTCAACCTATATTTAATTGAATACACTACAAAGACAAGATATTTAATGTTCAAACTGATAAACTTGATTGTTTTTAGCAAATAATCATTAACTTAGAATGTTATGGCTGCAACACGTTCCAAAAAAGATGGGACAGGTGGCAAAAAAATTAGAGAAAGTTGAGGAATGCTCATCAAACACCTGTTTGGAACATCCCACAGGTGAACAGGCTAATTGGGAACAGGTGGGTGCCATGATTGGCTATAAAAGGAGCTTCCCTGAACTGCTCAGTCATTCACAAGCAAAGATGGGGCGAGGTTCACCTCTTTGTGAACATTTGTGTGAGAAAATGTTCCTCAACGTACAATTGCAAGGAATTTAGGGATTTGCCAAATCACATTCTGTACGTGTTACAACAGTGTGGCTTCATGGTAAAAGAGTGCGGGTACTAGACTGGCCTGCCTGCAGTCCAGACCTGTCGCCCATTGAAAATGTGTGCCGCATTATTAAGTGTAAAATACAACAACGGAGACCCCAGACTGTTGAACAGCTGAAGCTGTACATCAAGCAAGAATGGGAAAGAATTCTACCTACAAAGCTCCAACAATTAGTGTCCTCAGTTCCCAAACGTTTATTGACCTTGTTAAAAGAAAAGGTGATGTAACACAGTGGTAAACATGACCCTGTCCCAGCTTTTTTGGAACGTGTTGAAGCCATAAAATTCTAAGTTCATGATTATTTGCTAAAAACAATCAAGTCTATCAGTTTGAACATTAAATATCTTGTCTTGGTGGTGAATTCAATTAAATATAGGTTGAACATGATTTGCAAATCATTCTATTCTGTTTTTATTTATGTTTAAGACAATGTCCCAACTTCATTGGAATTGGGGTTGTATTTAATGTGTGCAGAAAACTATAGATGTGTTTTGCTAGTCGAACAGTTTTACTGTAACCAACCAGTTCTGAGAACGGGAAAATGCTGACGTGGCGAATTTGAAATCTGATTGGTTAAAGAAACAGTCCCATTTCTAATAGTTTAATTTGCATGTGCCAGCATCCCTGATTCAGAAGGCCATGGGCAGATTAGATTGACATGGCAACACATAGACCCTGAATTCTGATTGGCCAAAAATAATCTAACATCCACATACAGTACTGGAGACAGTGCAGCCAAGAGAAACGCAACCAAATGAAGAGAATAGACTGTTGGGGGGGGGGGGGGGGGGGGGGGGGTTGATGCACACTTTCTGGTTCCACTTTGTGCAAACATGTTTTTTAAAGATGCTATAGAAATAAAGTTATTGCTGGGTTACGGGACAGTTTCTACTTCTTCGCCTGTCCTTTATTTCGTGTACGGAAGATTCTTTCACACACATTACAACACAGCGTCTTTGTTGGCACATCAGCAAAGAAGCAACCTGCTTTTTTGATTTTCCCACAAGCTCTTTGGCACAGTGACTATGTTGGCAGGGGCCCAAGCCGAACCCCCACACCACCACCCCAACCACACACACCCTTTCCCAGGGCCCTGGGAGTGTAATACATTACCAACAAAATCCCACTTCCCATTCCTCTCAAACTTTTCACACCCCCTCCTCTGATGGGGGGCAGCCGTGCCCCCTCAAAAGGGGATTGGGGTGACATGTCTGTATGACTCCCCGACAATGTTCCCATAATTCCCCTGACTGGTTCAATTTTAAGATATTTATCTATATGACTGACGCCACAATTTCCCTTTAGATGTCATATCAGATAAAAAATTAGATCAATAAACTCAGAAGGGGGTAAAAAACAAATTTTCACTCATTGTATGGTAACCATATTTAGTCACTTGAGATGAAATGGACACCACACGCCTCGATATGTGACTAATGCACTTCACATCAGATTACATAACTCACTCGTAATATATACCATGTGAGTAGACACTATTGGACTTGGAGCGTATACGTGCATAAATAACGCAATTTATGAGGGTATATTTGCATATACTGGGTGAGTAATCGACAGGAAAAGCCTACTAGAACAGCTGATCTTTATTTGGGGCTAATCAGAGGCCCTTTAAATGGTGGCAGGTGTTTGCTGACTCGCACCGACATGAGCTTGAAAGTCATTGGTTCATTCTGAACACAACTCATCCCCAGTTACAAGAGCGTGTGCACACATGTCCAACCACATTAATTTAGTTAGTTATTTTTACTCAGAAAAGCCTTTTTAAACGTATTTTGAGTTGTACAGGTTTTAGGTCACATTCATAGTGGAAAAAGTTTTGAAATGTTGGCCTCACTTTTTTATATCAGAAAAACCTAACATTTGAACAGGGGTGTGTAGACTTTTTATAGCCACTGTAGATGTGAGCAATATAAATTGTGTGGGAATATTTGTTTATACCATTTGATGATTAATGCACTTTGTTACTGTAAGTGTGAATAAGGAAATGTGTATGTGTATATGGTTTGCCACTCTTAATCTCTTTTAACTTTCTACTTTTTCTTAAACTTGTCTTAACTTTTTCTTTAATTTACTTACCTGTCAGGGGGGCTGCAGGTGGAAATTAGCTACAAAACTAATCTGGCACAGAACGTCTCTAATCTTGAGTTGGATGTTTTCTGTGCATGGTCCCTGACAAATAAACAGATAAACTAAATAACACATTTGTATTTTTACTAACATAATGATGATCATTTTTAAAACATTTAAAAACTGTAGTACACTATTCATATGGAGTTAGACAAGTATGTGTGCCCTATGAAGGGTTAAAGGGACTGAAAGGGCTGGCCTTGCATAACAAATGTGAGGCAATAAATATGAACGCTCATTCAGGGGGGAAAAGCCCGAGCTCACATCAGCGCATTGAAGGGGACAGTGTTCACGGACGGGCGTGTACGCGTCTGGGTAACATGTAATGACATTATTCTCACCAGGGTGACCCCTCATTGTCGCCGCGCTTTCTTCTCCTGAGCTCGTGAAATTGACATAAGCTTTACAAACATTCCAGGAATTTTTTTCTCAAGGCTGGATTTCTTCCTGGGAATTTCAGAACACATGGAGGGGGCAAACACACCACCTAGTGATCACATGAATGAATGTGGAATGGGATGCCATTCCCAAATCCATTCTAGGCATTTTACATTTAAACCATGTATGCTGTGAATTAACTCTACGTCGTGTGTATCTGTATTTAAAATATGTGCTTTTCTGGAAAATAATGAAACTTTTTCTGGAACAACATAAAATATTAATTTATTCTCACACAAGTGACTTTTCGCAATTTTTTCTTCTTTAAAAACTAAAACAAAATACAACTTTATTCTAGGGAGAGACTACTCATTCCTAGAAAATTATTTTTTTTTTAATTGAAAATAAAAAAATCTAGATTAAGATTTTTGTCCCCCAAAAAACTATCTTCTTAGAAAATACTCTTTGGGAAAAATATTCTTTCCTAGGATAATGTGCCCTTTTCCAGGAGAAAAAAAAAAAAAAAAAAACTTTTCTTGAAGAAATTTTACCTTGTTCTTCTCTCAAGTGTGATTTTTCCCCCCCTCAAACCATGCACTGAATTTGTAGGAGAAAACTTTTGGGGAAAAAAAGAAAAATATTTCTAAAAATATAACGATTTAATGTCACGCAACTTTAATTTTTTTCAGGGGAAAGAAATCAATCCTTTTTTCTTGGAAAAAAAAACCCCACTATGCTCAAAAGACTAGGATTTTTTTTTTTTGGCTTAAAAAAAAAGAAAGTGACCTAAGTGCTAATAACTTTTTTTCTGCAAAAAAACTCTATCTGGAAAAACATGGTGAATTAATGAAAACATGGTGAATTAATCATTGTTATGTGTGCCCGGAGCCTCCTTTTTACCACGCAGCTGACGGAGATGTGCAATTTCCTGTTTATACCTGCAGGTAAAATGTGTCACTCATTATTTTCTCAAAAAAGTGAATGCTAAACGATCATGGTGTGACCTTCTGACCTGTCAAGATGCTTGTCTATATAGCCCTGCAACTGGGACACCTGTGCTTCTGCAACTGTTGCTCTGGTGATTAACTTTTGCTCCTTGTCATAGCTTCCCTGTAACAAATGTTAAAGATAAATAAATAAATACAAATCCTTATTATACGCAAGGTTATGTATCTATAAGAGCCATTCGGTATAAAGTGGTAAAAGTTTTTTGCATGGAGGATTCACAGAGCTGATAAAGTTTCACATAGCAGCGTGGAGTCTGTTATCTCCTTCAGCTGTTTCCTGATGACCGACCGGGATTCTTGTAATATCTCCTCCAGTTTTGGCATCCTGCTGAAGGTTCAGTTTTCGTGAACAGTTGATGACTTTCGTCACATATCAAAATACAGAAAAGTGACACTCACTCATAGTGGGTCGAACGAGTCGGCGTTTTGACGACTGCCACCTGGGAGAAAAAAAGTTAAGACAGGTTCGTAGGTTCGCTTTAATAAGGGGAAAGTGTGCAATGCAAACATTCCCGCAGACAAAACAAAACAGAGCAATCCATTTCCTGTTTTGAACTACAATTTCACTTACATGTTTAGTTCATTCCATGACTAATTGGCACTGTATTGCATCCAAACATAATAAAAAACAATAAAAGAGAATGTTACAAAATAAATTGGTTTTAATAAGTGTAACTACTGTACATAATGTAGTATTTGTGTGTTGGATGTGTGCCTTTAAGGGCCGTGGCCAAGTGAGTAACGTTAGGAGCTGGAGTGTGCTTGGCTGGTTAGTCTGCGTGTGAGGGTCTAGGCGTGAGTTGTGGCCTACAGCAGCTCCTCGCGAGAGTTGACATATTTGTGTATTCGTGAGTTTGACCGTTTGTCCCGTTCAATAAATGGATGAAAGTGCATCAGCGATTTTGGATGTCCTTGCTCACATGCCAGGGAATTACAAGTACCTTAAATGGACCATTCTTTTCACTTTACTCATTTTGGCTGGCAAGACAAAGCTGAAATCGACCAAGGAACTGCTTGTAACTTGAAAAACACAAAGGTCAAGGTACCTGGTCTCGAGCCACATGTTGCTGACCCTCCCATTTTTTACTTATCCTCCTCAATTTGCTGGAGAAACCTGTCCAGTTCTTCTCTTGGCTGAGTGGGCTCAAGGTCGAAATGGGTTTCTGTGGGTCCAGGCTCCAGACCCTTGTCCGGTTTGGCCAAAATCTGCTCCCTCTGATCCCTACATGTTCGGGTAGAGATCGAACTAACAATACATTACCGAAAATAGCTATGGCCGAATAAAATGACATTTCTTAACTTTTTAAAGCAACAACACTCATCTGGATTCTCAATAAAAACTGAAAACAGAGGTCTACTTGTTGCAAAAGAAAAAGATTGGTATATAATAGCTGTAGACATATATGCGCATATTAAGGCGTGATGGGTCTTGGTGGTCCTCTGCAGTCCCTTTTTGTAAACCCGAGCGGCGGTGGCAAGCTGCTCCTCGCGGGCCCTGTAGGAAGCGCAGACATCTCGCAACATGTTGTCCACAAAGACCCTCAACTTGTTTCCCTCAGACAGCGTTTTGTCTCCCCCGACGCCGCCGATATATTCCTGAAGGCGCAATTAAAGTATCGGTGCTGTCACATATTTTGAACATCCATCTGTGTGTTTGTGCAGCTACTCACAGTTATGTCCTTTAAATAGCGCACCAGCCTTGCGCGATATTGCTCGTGAAGCTCTTTGACTTGCAGCTGCAGCCTCTTCGAACTCCTTCAGTTGACTCTGACAGCACGAGCATGTCTTATGAGTGGAATAAGCTTTATTTAGTACAGTGCATCCAGAAAGCATTCACAACGCTTCACTTTTCCATGTTTTTTTTTTTTTTTTTGTTATATCCTGACAGCCAAAAGGAATAAATTCTTTTTTTTTTTTCTCAATGATAGCTTTACTATGATCTTGACAGTTCGTGCTCACCATCGTCTGCTCAGATGGTTTCTGCTGGCTGTTTCGGACATGCTGCTCTTTTCCCATCGCCTCACTGATGGCCAAACATTGGTTCCAACCACATGAGAAAAGTAACTGCAAACCACATAACAAGAGGAAGTCAAGAGACCACAAAAGAAAATCAAATCAAAGAGCAGATGCGCATGTGGGATGCACACCAGCGTGTTCTGTTTTTAGAATGATAATCCAAAACATTCCTCACATCTTCTCCTTGAGTATCCTCTGCTCCTCCTCATAGCTGCACTTTCAAGTCCTCCAGCATGTCTTTCATCTCCTCTTGGTTTCCGAGGAGCTGCGGGGAACAACAACAATGGGGTGAGACAACTTCAAGTAACAACTAGAGAATGTAATTTCTGGAGAAATGGAGTGTAAATGCGGAAAGAATGTGAAACAGTTGATGCTGAACTGAAAATGCTGTGGAATTGATTTCATTGTTGAAATGTAAAGTGTAAAGAATGTGAGACGTAAAGTTGAAACGGTTGGAATTGGTGGGAAATGTAGAAGCAGGAGGTACTCTCTGGAATCTCTTAAAGAGCCTGCATTCACAGATTTGTTTCTAAACACATTACACGTGTTGGAATATCATTTCGGGGGAAATGTGCAAAGACTGAGAACCATGTAGTACTCAATTGTGTAGATAGAGTCTAGCATTAAAAAATAATTTGAGAGAAAACTGCTTAAAATCTTTGAAGCCTCATTTTATATAGTCTTCTCTGTGGTGTGTCAAATGTAAAAGACATTTATTTTCATTTCATAGGGACTTTGATTTGGGAATTTTATTGTACAAAAATTTGGAATTTGGAGAATGTGATATATAGTTCTGTATATGTCCTGAACTGTTTCGAGTTGGAATGGTTTGCATCGGTTTAGAAATGTGGAAGGAAGACGTAAATATGTGAAATATCTCTCAATTTGGAAATTTTATTTCCAAAATGTGGAACTGTATGAAAACTGGGAATATTTGGAATAGTAGCCTGAACTTGGTGAATTTTTAGAAGTGTGAATAAAATGGTTTGAAAGCTGAACGAGAATGTTTCATTCACTTAAATGTATTTTTTTCTTGTGAAACTGTGGGAAATCTCTTGAGAAATGGGAAAGGGGCGTGGAAATGTGTGCATTGATTTGTAAATATGGGGAATTTTTGGAATATGAAAAATACAAACCCGATTGTCCTGAAGTTTGTCAACATTTGTAAATTGTATTGGTTTGAATGGGTTTGAGAAATGCATCGGGAGAAGCTACATGACGAAGAAGCTTTCAAGGCACCTATAGTGTTTCCAATGCTTTTTTGCTCCTTGTTCAAAGCTGCGAGGTCTTCATGCTGTTAGAATGAGAGTGTCAGTCATTCCTCAAATTTTCCTGAATTCATAAAAAGCGTCACTAGTAGGCCGACACCTCCCCTTGACTCGGCTCTGCAACAAGCTGCCGATGAGGGTCCTCACTCGATCCGGCGCACTGTGAAGATTCGTCCGAGGTGTCCCGAGCCTTCTGGTACGGCTCGGCCAGCTGGCTGCGCAAGGCGTCCTGGGCCTGGGCCAACGCCAGCAGCTCTACACTCGGTTCCTTGCTTTGGGCAAGCTCTTTGTGGTGGGCCTCAGCCAGAGCCAAGTAGTTCTTCTTGAGCAAGGCATACTCTTGGTCGCTGCTCTCTGATTGGAGCTGACTGAGTAAGTTATCTCGCTCGGTCACAAGTTCTGTTATCTCACCTTTTTGCCTCAATATCTAAAAGTAGGAGGGAAGAATCACAGAAGATAAAGTACACAAACTTCATAAATCAGTGTATTCCAACCTTTATTGAGCTAAGGCACATACACTACTAACAAAAAGTTAGGGATGCACAGATACTACATTTTTTCAGGCCAAATACATGTACAAGTAGTTACATTTGCGTATTCACCGATACCAAGTATTACATGATAATGCCATTACAATTCTGATGAAAATGTGTTTCATTTGAATCAAATATTCCTCAGTACAACAAAAACCTTTCCTGAACATTTCACTGAATTGTAACACTTTGTAGAGTAACAACTTGTCATTTCTGAAATTTTAACTTCCACATGCATGTTTTTCTAAGTCATACATTTCACTGAAATGTAGCCTGTAACACAAGGCATTTCAGTTATCTGGTGTCTCGGTCTGAACACTAGGGGCACTATGGAAAAGGAGCACCTAGTTGCCTATGTGTTACTACAAAATAAAGTGAGTACAAAGTAATGCAGTGGTGCCTCGAGATGCACGTTTAATTTGTTCAGTGAACACGCTTTGCATCTCAAAACACTCGTAAGTCAAGGCTCTTATATCTCAAGCCAAGACTGCTTCTTAAGAATACCACAAATAAAACTGTGACAAGACAACTGAAGTGATACTCAAGAAACTTGGTGCTAGCCGGACGGCCCGCAGTCACCTGTTCATCAACCCTTTTGCAGATAATAATGTGCAGTCAGCTAACAAAGTGTTGTCATCTGTGTTTACCTTGAAGTATCGCCACACGGCTGACATGGATCCTACTCCACCTGCTCTGAAGTTATCAGGCTGGTAAAGTGGTATCGGCGTGGTAGTATCGGAGCATTTTTTTAAATATGCTCAGAATATGAGTACACAGAGCTCAGAATCAGTACTGGTATCGGCGTATCCCTAATTATTATCATCTTCTTATTCATTATCATTTCTATATCAACCGATTTTATTTTATTTATTTATTTTTTTACATGAAAAATTAATGTTTCGTTGTCTCTCGTTTTGTTTAAATGTTCAAATCCAATCAATAATACATTAGTGGTAATTGAAGGTAAAGCTTCACCTTTTTTTTTTCTCCTCTTCAAACTGGGATTTCATGTTTATTGTTGTTTATTCGGAGAAGCTCCTCCACAAGCTCCTTTGAGATCTGGTCAGGAAAGAAATAATGATTAGTTTACCTTCGGCGTCTCCTCTTCGCTATGAACCAGCCTGCTGGACAGGTCTGTGTTGGAGGTGGACAGATGGGTCACTCTGTTCTCCGAGTAGTCTACTTTAATGGAAAGTCGCTCACTTTTGTCTTGGGGCTGCATAATGCATAACAACTCAAAATCAGACAGCATTTTGACCTTCTTACTGACTGAACTCAACATTAAGTATACATAGACAATATAATCATGCCGAAACAATCATATCTATATGTAAAATGCTCTACTCACATTTTCCTCTTAAATTTGATCCTTAGCTTGATTTGAACATGACCGAGGCTCCTGTGAGTCCATTTTTACAATTTGTTCAGCAGGTGCTGAAGAGTATTTGACTCACCTTGTATCCGTTGGCCCGAATGTTGCCGTGGTTCAGTACAACACAAATCTTCACAACACCAACAAACCCTCTTTGTAGAAAAGCATCAAAATATTTATTTTCACGCTGTATATTTCACTCAGAGAACAGTGGATTTCATTGTACATTTTCCATATAAAATGTGTACACAAAAGTATTTTTAGGCACATACAATATCATTCAATATTTTCACACACTTGCACAAACTAGCAATACAAGACAAGCTAACAAACAAATCGACTGGTATTGTATATTTTTGTGACTGATGGCGTAGTGGTACATTTGCCTGACTTCGATGCAGGCAGCATGGATTCAGTTCCCACTCAGTGATGGTGTGTATATTGTAGGAATGTCTCTATATAGGCCCTGCGATTGACTGTCAACCAGGTCAGGGTGTAGACCGCTTTTCCCCTGAAGTCAGCTGGGATAGGCTCCAGCGTCCCGTGGCCCTGAACGGGATAAGCGACATAGAAAATTGATGGTTATATTTCATCCATGAGGACATTACTAATAAACTGCATCACCACCATGGCTGTTGTATGTAGACAACAGCGCCACCCAGTGAAACAGTGGGGGGGGAGTCATCGTTGGGATTTTAGGGAACATTCAAGTCCTCCTCCACTTCATCCTCCTCCTTCTCATTGTTTTTGTGGTCCCCAGAATACATAGTGAGGCCCATGTGTTTGTGCATGGCATCCAGGCTGGCTGGTTTAACATAGTATCTGATATTTTGGGATGGTACCACATTTTGGAGCTCCTCCAGCTTGCTGTAGGCCTGGAGAAAGTAGAGGGAAATTAGAGCAATTGCGACTTTTATTGAACTACATTTTGAATGTCTTCAGAAAATACAAAAAATAAAAAAAATAAAATAATAATAATAATAATAGTTACGGCTTTGAAGTTGCCGTGCTGACAGTGATGGTCGATCAGGAAACCAAACACATCCCCGACCCTGACAGCAGCATCCAGCTCGGGCTCCTGCAGTAAGCCTTCACATATGTTCAGTGCCTCCTCACCATCTTCTGCTTTCAACCTGCACACAAAGTCATGGAGAGCGAAAATAAAAAAATAATAATGATAATAAAAATAAAAACAAAAAAATATAGTATATATATATATATATATATATATATATATATATATATATATATATACACACTATGGTGCAAAAGTTTGGGGTCCTTATTTGATATATACAATAGTGTGTTTTCATGGAAACATGCAAATGTCTGGGTGACCCCAATCTTTTGAAGAGGTGTGTTCAGCATAATTCTTACCTGCGTGCATGGATAAACCTCTTAATGAGGGTGATTTTGCGCTGAAGCTCAGCCCTTTTGGCTTCCTGTTGCCCATCTGAGTTTTTCACTTTGGAGTGGCATTTGACCGCCTCACTCAAAGCATCCAGAGCTTTCGCATAGCTCTGATAGTCATCGATTTCCACCTTTAAAATGGTTAAAAAAAAATAAAAATAGGTCTGTATCATTGTACATTGTCAGTCATGTCTAGAATGGAGAATGGAGCACTGTGCTACCTGCGCACGAGTTTCATAGAAGCCAGCAAGCAGGTGCGGTGCTCTCCCTTTTGTGTAAAAAGCAATGATAGTCTTCAAGATCTCCGGATTTTTCCAGTCTACAGACTGGAGGTAATTGGCGGCCATGATGAAAAGCTCCTTCTGACGACAAACGTTGGCAAAAAGTACAATCCTTTCCGTGTCGCCTGATTTGAGGAGTGCCCTCATTGCCTGTTAGGAAAACAAAAACAATATTTTTATTTTTTTTTTAAATGCCACAGTAACTTGGGACATACTTATGAAATATGTGATTTATTCCCACTTCTGCCTACTGACATTTTATAAAATGCACCATAAACTATATATAATAAGATGTTCAAAAAAAAGAATCCAGCTCTGAGAATAAAGTTATTAACACTTTTTTTTTAACTTTAACTACAAATGTTGTGCACATTCCAAAATTCTTGACAAATAACTAAAGAAATTAACTTACCTTGAGCTTGTTTCCGGCCTGTGTGAATTTCTTGGAGGCCAGGTGGTAGTTTCCCTGACGCACACAGCATTCAGCTATCTTCTCCAGCAGCTCCTTGTGAGCCTCTTCAGACAAGTCTTTTGAATCCGTCGCGGTCATTTTCTCAGCAAGCTCCTCTGTGATGGTCAGGTTCTCATTTACACATAACTCCAGAGCCTGAGGGTACTGAGAACATGAACATGGTCAAATGAAAGTCAGTGTATGAAGTCCCTGATGGATGTAAGCAAGGATTGGTACCTTCTTGGCTGCAATCAGCAGCTCCACAGCCCTTTTATACTGGGAATGTTGGATGAAGAACTCAGAGCAGCGCGCCAGGAGGGCAGGGTCCGAGCTTTCATTCAGATCCTCAGCGACCATCTGAAGTGCTGCGAATTGCTCTGTAGCAAAGGCCACTTCCAGAGCTTTGGAGACGTAACCAGCCTACAGAGCCACAGACATAACATGGGCAAAAAATAAATAATTTGTGGGCACACATGCAGATAAAATGCAAAATTGCGGCCACAAAAAACTAATTTGCGACCTTGAATTAGATAGCACATGTGCACAAAATACACATTACCAAGAAGTAGGTGCAGTATAATGTGTTCACAAATGAGTAATTAGTGACCATGAAAAAAGTAACATATGCACGAAATACTAATTTGATGTAACTTTTTGGAGCAACAGAAAACAGCTACAAATGTTCTAATGCTAATTTTATCTAATGCTGCCCTCTTGTGGAGCGCTATGGAATGCATGGAGGAGTGCAAACGAGCTGAGGGGTTCCTGTCGTCATACTTTGTGGTAGAGCGAAACCGCTCGGTCCATGTGGACGCCTTTCTCCTCGTAGTAACAGGCGGCCTCCATCATGTCCTCCGGGTTACTGAGCAGAGCCAGGTTCATCAGCTGGTCATCCAGACCATTCTCCTATTCAGCGATAAGATGAAACACAAGTCAAGAATGTATCAAAATAGCCTCACAATGCTGAGAAATGATGAATAAAAGTGAATCCTTGCCACTGCTCCTCACAATAAAGAAACACCACTCGGTTGTGTGTTAACAGAGAGTCGTGACCTCACTTTACAAAGTCGTATGGCGTTGTTGTAGGCCTGTGCTCGAGTGTAGAAGTGGACAGCTTGTTTGATGTCATCGTGACCCTCGTAATGCCGGGCCAGGTGGTAGGACGCTGCCCTGTCGCCCGTATCGATGGCTATCTCACATGCCTGTTGAACAAATTCATTTCAGGAAAACTAAAACTAAGAGAAAATGATTCAAGAATGATGTTGTCGATACTGAGTGCAAAGTGTGCAAATACACTGCGTGTTGTTGACTGAGCAAGCTCGTGGGCTCGCTTATGACTTACTTAACACAAGTATTGAGTTCACTCGCCTTGACTTGCTTGATTATTGCCACAGTAACCTGGGACTTACTCAAAACGTCTAGGTAAAGACTTGAGACTTCCTTACGACTTGTACTAACATGACTTACAGTACTCCCACCTTGTGACCTCTCATGACAGTTCACTCAAAACTGAGCAATAGTATTTGTGTGTACATTTGTGCTGAATCTCATTAGAGTGTGCATAAACATGCCCAGGCCTATATAATGTTAATACTCTGTACAACCGAATGGGTTACCTTTTCAACATTCCCCGTGTAGCAGTGAACTCGAACTAGAGAGAGGTAATCCTGAGCCGATTCATAGAATTCCAGAGCTGAATCCATTTCCGACTGGCTCTCCAAATACTGGGCCCACCACTTGTAGAGGTTCCTGCGTTGATTGATTATTTGTTGTAAAATGTGTATGCGAATAATCTGTCGGTGTACACTCTGCGGACATACTTGTCTTTCATTCTGTTTACATAGATCTCCAAAGACAAAGGATCATCCTGGAGCATCCTGGGCACATCCACTCGGTGGGTGTCGGATTTTTCATAACTGGAACAATAATTCAACAAATTAGAACGACAATCCAAAAATTGGTTCCTGTAGTACAGTAATAGGGAAAAGCAAAAAAAACAAAAAAAACATGAGTAATTGATGCCCCCCCTTATATTAATTGCCTATATAGTTTAAACCGTAAACATACCATAAACTGTGATACCCAAACCGTTTAATATCATTTTAAACTCATATTACAACATTACCCTTAAAAAAATAATTGCTTACAGATGATTTGATTTTGAAAAAGAAAATGCACCGGAGGTGCGTGCGCATAGAAGACTTTCACTAACAACCCCGGCTAAACTTAGCTCCTCCCTGACACTCGTAGCTTGTCTTTCAGTCTTCAACATAGTTTCTTGACACAATACTAGTTTGCTATTTAGACAGGACTTTGTTGGCGTCTTTGGTCATTTCAGAAAACACACCAATAGGTGAATTTGTGAAAAGTGAAGCGTGAAAATGCAGGGGATTCCTGTAGCACAAAACCTTCTTACTTAGCCAGGGCCAAGCTCTTGTCACCCATGGATTCCAGATAGCGGGCATAATTGTAGTAGGTGGTGCGGAGGTGGATGCGATCATGATTCTCAGCGATTTCTAGCGCCTTCTCACATTGGCCAGCCGCCTGATAGAGATTGTTGAGAAGGTCATAGCGTTGACAGCTCTTGTACAACTTTTCAGCATCCTCCTGTTAGAGGACATGAAGGGAAGGATGACAACTCCATGTTGTGTGTGTATGGAAAGAAAATAATGACAATGTAGGAAATCATTTCAATTTGTTAGTATCCTACCAACATGCCGAGCTGAATGGCCAAGGCCGCTATGTGGGCCTCTGGCTCAGGCTCTGCCTCGGCCTCCTTCAGAGCTTTTGCTGCCCTGGCATCTCCCATATTGCCGAGACACACTCGGGCCACATCCAGCCGGCGGGTTTTCACACACATGCGTGCCATGTTTTCCCATACTGCTTTGCTGGTGAGAAGAAAAGTCATGAAGATGTTAACTGTTTTTGATTAGCCAACAGAGAGAACATTAAAATGAATACAGTGTCCACAAAGTCTCATTACAATAAAAAAAAAAAATAACAATAATACAAAAGCAATTGATGCAATATCAAGTTCGTACTATATACTCAGTGGTTTAAGTTTTAACTAAGCGATGACCGCCAATGCCAGTTGGCATACTAGCGCAACTATGCATGTTTGTTATTCTGACAAATCACTTAATTAGAAACACCAGCGAATAAAATACATGATGTGCGCAGAACCCCAATCGTGAGTTAGCCTCTTTACTATTTTCTTTCTGACATTCTGAAGTAAATCAACAGCCTGAACCCATTTTGTGATTGCTTAAAGTTCATATTCAAGATTCCTTAGCCATCTGTTTCTTATTTGGCTCCCCCTGGCCCCTCCTCGTTGCGTTAGCAGATACAGATGTGTGGTGTTTATTAAAGTTGGGCAACAGGAAATAGCCCAAATCTTTAGGAGCCCATGGTGTACTAGGGGGGCAACAGAGTCCAAGTAAAACTAAAGCAAGCAACATTTGAACCAGATGATCCAAGTTCTCTGCAGGACCTGTCAGAAATAATCAGGCCTTGTATGGATGGACGAAAACAATGAGAGAAATACTTCAGAATGCAGAAGAGCGGCCACATCTAGAGAGCCAGAAAAGGAAAGACAAGAGAAGGAACAGTTCTACATTTGGCCCCTCTTCCCAGCCTCTTTTCCTCTCAGGAAACACATCCTGTTGCTGGCTGACTGTGGTGGCCAACGTGTTTGTTGCACACAAGAGAGGACTTCAAGTGAACGCCCCCCCCCCTCCTCCAGGGCTGCAGACAAAAGAATATACAACAGTGACGTCCAAGAAGGGGGGTCTTTTTGGACATTTGAGTCACACCAAAACCTTGGCATGCTCACACATTTAAAGCGACCGGAGGACGGTTATGACCTGCTGCTAAGGCAAACTGACGAGCTGCATCAAATCAACTCTGAGCTAAAAGCATCTGCTGTGAGGGAAACAGAGAGGGGCATCATTAGAAGGAAACAGAGGGAGGTGGGTTTAGGGGACTTTTTGTTGCAGGCAGTGGAGAGACTATTAGCAACAGTGCAGGGGCTCTTGCCTTTTTTGTGTACGCCGCACACACAAGTCAAGATCATACGTGAAGGAGTGCGAGAGCAAGAAAAGGACCCACGGAGCAACATCCACTAGTCAAGCTGCATCCATCAGGAGCCGGTGGAATGGACCCCGGTGTCTGTTGGATTGATCCGAGCATACCTACAGTGCTGTCAGAAGAGGAAGGCTGAGGGGTTACCGACTCGGGAATGAGGATGAATGGAGATGTTCTTTAGCTAAACGTCAAGACAACACCCTCGCCTATTCTTCATTTGTGTAACTTGCAAGTGATCTGCTGGAGGAGGAGGCGGTGGCAGCGGTGGAGGCGGAGGAGGTGGCGGTGGTTCAGAGGAGCCACGGGGTCCAGGGAGTTTCTCCAGAGGACAGGCGAGGGAGCAGGCAGGACGTGGACGAAGAGCAAGGGTTGGAACCTGAGGGAGAGGGCGGAGGAGGAGGGGTGGCTGGCACCGGGTGTCACATGGCCGTGCAGAGGCTCGTGGCTGCGGCGGTGGCGGTGGCCCTGCTGTCCCTAGTCCTAAACAACGTGGCAGCCTTCACCCCCAGCTGGGTCCTGCAAGCTCTGGAAGATGGGCGCAAGAGGAGCGTGGGACTGTGGAAGATGTGCCCCATTGGAGGGGAGAGGGGTCGGGATGACCTCCAGGCGGGGCGAAGGGCTCAGGGGGCACAGAGGCAATGTGAAGGTTTGGGATGGGGCTCCGAGTATGCTGGCTATCAAGAATCCCGTAGCTCTGTAAAATGTAAGTATTATAAAATATAACCTTAACACTAACCCATCACTCCACTGTGTCTGTTTGGTTGTGCTTTTATGTTTGTTGGTATTCGACCTGGTGGTACGGTGGCGTATCGATTAGCACAGAACAGAGTTTAGGGTTTGACTCTTGGCTCCGGAGTTTTCATGTTCTACCTGTGCTTGAGTGGGTTTTCTCTGGGAAATCCGGTTTAATGAAGACTGTCCATAGATGTAAATAGGAGTGTGAAATTTGGTTTATCGATATGTGCCCTACGATTGGCTGGCGACCAGTCCAGGGTGTACTATGCCACGCTCCCAAAATCAGATGGGATAGGCTCCAACTCACCTGCGACCCTAAAGGGACACGCTGCATCGAAAAGGGACTGATGGGTATTGAAACCTCAAAGCATATTTTCCAAACTACTCAAAACATTGAATTCACACTGCATCAGGTTACACGTTTCATGCATGACGCTGGCATCAGGCCGAAACCTTCAAATTTGACAAATGTAAAAAAGTTTCACAAACCGATACTATTGGTCAACGTGTGTGTTTTAATTTTACAAATTACAATCAATCAAATCGGCTTGCTCTCTTTGACAATGTAGAGTCAATTGCCCAACAAACATGCCATTTGTTTTCCTTACAAGTGATGGTTTTGGAAATACGAGGATTGGATTCTGGCCGATGCCAGCGATAATTAACTTGATTTGGATCTTTGGAGCTTTCACACAGAATGAGCCATTCATGTATTTCGCCTAATAAAGCACCATTGATAAAAGTCCATTCAAGAACAAGTTTGGGAAACTGCATGTCCACTGCCAACTTGGCACAATGGGCAGCATCAAAGTGGTAACACACAAAAAAAAAAAAAAAAAAAGCTGCTACAGTACATTGCAGCAGAGATCAAGTCACATGCAAGTTTCAAGTGAAGTCACATTATTAACGCAGTCTTACCTGCAGTATCTGATCTTCATAAAGAGAGAAGACCAATAGGTCAGATAATGATATCAGCCAATTTATCTAATTATCATCATGTATCAAGTCAAATCCCGAGCCTCTGCAAGTCAAGTATTTTCATTTTTGTCAAGTCACCAATCATCAAAACAGTGACTCGAGTCGACTCGAGTCCACGTAGCAAAGACTCAAAGCTCAAATCTCGGCATTGCAGCACATTGCAGGACAATATGTCAGCAATATGCTTTTTACTTGTTTATGTCAAGCCCATGGATGTTTGGAGGTATAACACGACTCTTCCTGTGGTCTCTCAAGTGCAGTTTGACATGATGCGCGCATGTAACCTGATGGCGACCGTGGCCCTGACGGCCGGTCAACTGATCTTCCTGCTCGGCCTGATGGAGCTGCCCTTTATCACGCGAGAATCTCAGTGGTGGGAGGAGGCCATTGCCGCACTCTTTCAGCTAGCCAGTAAGTACCAATGCTCCATCAACTTGCTGGCCTATGATGCCTGATGAAAATATTGGGGGATAATATAGCTTCAGAAAGGCGAGCAAACATCACTAATTGTCTAGACACTAATTTTGTGTGAAGGATCTTGAAGGTTTGCATAATGCCGAAATGTTATCGCTACTAAAACTCACAACGATATTGTACAGAAAATGGAGGAATGGATGGATTTGTGACTCTCACACATGTTGGGACACAAACATATTGCATCATGCACCACAATAATAAACTGCTTAGATTTGAATATTTTCCTGAATATTCTTTGAGAAAACTTGTCATAATCCAAGGTATATTACATAGTAATAATAATAACTTGGATTCATAAAGCGCCTTTCAGGGGACCTAAGGATACGTATATACTACATATATATCGCCGCTGTCGGGCGGAAACTTCATATGCCCAAATATGGTCAGTTTCATATTTTTTCAAAAGGAGATACTGTTGGTCCCCACCTAGTCTGTTATTTTTTACCCATTATTAACCAATCTTAAGTGTCAAGTCTGGGGGGATGTCAGATCCGGCCAGCCACATCCTTTCATGTGGCCTGCTAAAGCAAATTATGTGCATCTCATCTATTTCATCTTTCTGGCTAAATTATGCACCAAAATTGCAAATTGTCTTCATTTTTAGACACACTGGGATATTGCAAGCATTTTTAGTTACCAAACCCCTTTTTAGTTGAACAAAATATTTTCCTTAACTTTTCATTTCAAAACTAGTTATGCACTTTTTTTTTTTTTTTTTTTTTTTTTTTACATGTAATGAAGTAATGAAGCGATTATACATTGCTATGGTTTCACAGTCATAACGGCCAACTGAGGGAAACCATAACTGCAATGTGGGCCGCGACCAAAATTAGTTGGACACCCCCTGGTCTAGACTGTATTCCTGATTAGTGTGAGAAAATGGATGCAAGTATTGGGAAACGCACAGGAACTAAACATGGAACATGTGATCTTGTTCCCCCTTGACATCCAAAACAGACCAAACTCCTCAAGTATGAGGTTACGGATCGTGTCTGCTGGGGAACGGCCATGGGAACAGAAAATGGCATTCCCCACACTTCCCACAGTCAGAAGCGTACAATTGTCCAAAATCTGAAGAGTTAATATTCAGGATGAACTAGCCCAACCGTTGACTGATGAATTGCTTAATTAAGAGTTGTGTCCCAAGACTTTTGTGGCTCCCATGCATTGTGTAGGGACACTCAGTCACTTGGCTCTGTATCAGTCTGCTCTGGGTCTAAATTTAGTGTTCGTCCAGAGCCCGTGAGCCAGAGCTGCAGCGAGCCAGGGAGCGACTGGTGGGCGCCAGGATATCCCTGCGCAGGACGAGGAAATGTCTGTGACTACCTGTTATGTAAACCCCCGAGATGAAGAAGGAAAAAGCCGGGAGGGGGAATGCACGGGAAAGACACTTTCGACAGTGACTGTGTATTTGTGTTGTATGTGTGTGCACACTGCCTGGAGTCACTTTGTGCATGTTTGTTTCTGACAATGTGTGCGCTGTGATTGGTCTGTTTAGAAGTGAAATGTAACTACAGCTTCTGTCGATGAACTACCCTAATGAAGATTTCTTTTTTTATCATGGGCACTTTTCTTTTCAATGCTTGTTATTATCTGAAGCCCTTGATTAGAGGGTTGACAATCGCAACCACTAACAACAGCAAATTCGCACTCAAAGTCTTCGTGACCTGGACAAAAGATATCCAACATGTCCGCATGTGGATATTTATAGCTTTTACGACAATGGGCAGGGATGATCGATGAGAACGTCTTCATGTATACTGACAAAGCTATACTGACAAAGCACACACCTATTTCCTATCTAAAATTAGAAAGGCTTCCAGGAAACAAATAGGTTACTGTCTGACTATATATGGTCAACAAAGCAGCTTGAGGATGACATACTATGCGAACCAGAGAATGGATATTAATCTTACTATGGATGAAGATGAAATGCTTCCAACTTTGTGGGAAAACATTTGTGGAAGGACCTTTGGGACGAACAAGAACGTACATGGGGAGCCAGGCCCTCTCATACAACATTAAGTTACCTCTGACCTCACAAAAAAAATAAAAAATAAAAAATAAAAAAATAAAGAGTCCAAAACCTTGGAGAAAGTATTTCCAGTGAAAACGCTAAAGCTGCACCCTGGAAAGAACGCCAAAGTTCTCTTTTCACTTCTTGCCGGTGCCCAAATACATTTTCTAAGTGTACCTTAGCATATGATTCTCTGGAATTCTGGAAATAGTATTATTGATTATTATTATTAGTAGTAGTATCATTATTATTATTGTTATTATTGTTAGTATTATTCATTACTCATATGGGGACAATTGCTGTGTAGATAATCAATCTATTATATTGCCAGTCACTTTCAGCTATACACTTTTGTTTTCCGGGCAATTTTGTCTTGAAAAAGACAAATTGTTTTTTGTCTAATTTCTCCCATTTTTAAATAGTAAAACATTAAGAATAAATATCCAAGTAAAGGAGCCTTCGTACAGTGGTGCCTTGACGTACGAGTGACCTTAATGGCGAGATTTACATAAATATCTACTTGATTAATCCTGTTAGGGAAAAACAACCACATTACGGTGCTGCTAGCTTAATGCTAACACATAATGGGAAATGCCACAGACAAGCAACGGATATTCACAAACATTGCAGCAACAGGTATCAATACTTAGAGGCATGTATTCTTTATCCTCTGCAAAAAACACTTACAGTAGTTGAATGAAACTCTTTGGTTTTCAGCACGACTGTATTTTCCTGGCACACGGACGCCAAGTCGCACACCAGGAGACGCAATTAATTAATCCTGATGTGTGAACGGTTTAATTCTTTATATCATGCTATGAGGTTTTTTTTAAATTATTTTTATAAAAGTACAATATCCTAGAGTGCCATTTTACTTGTTAAAAGACACATTACAAACACTTTTGTTGTTTTGGGGACAGGCTGGAACAGATTAATGGCATTTCTATTCATTTCCTTGAGGAAAGATGATTTCAGATATGAGTGTTTGAAGTTACGAGTGTAGTCAAGGAACCAAATAAACTCGTACCTCAGAGCACAGCAGTCTTAATACAAGTACTCGTGAAACGATTTACGGTAGTCCCTACATGAATGGAGATATTTTTACCCCTTATCACCTTCTTTCTCCGGAATGTTTTCATTTTGATAAGTGCCAAACATGCTCGCAGACTGCCGACTTAGAATATTCAGGTCCATTCAGTGACTTTTTTTCCCTTCGCGTTGGCCATTTCACCCCTGGAAGCTGGAATGTGTGTTCTAGTGGCAAAAGTCAAGTCATGTCATAGCAGGTCATGGGACACCTGCTATATTTACAGATTGTCGGGGTAGTTTTTTCACATTGGACAGTCACAAATCAGTTGTTTGCCTGTCCTTACGATTTTTTTTCGTTTGTTTCAAGATGAATCTTATTCAGGCGTTTCTCTGTAACCGATAACATCAAACTTCCAGTACATGTAGGAGCCTCGAAGCCCAGGGTGTGGAGGGGTGGGAAGGAAAGATGGAAAGAGGAAGACGGGGAAGGAAGCTGACGAGATAAGTGTGTGCCAAAAAGGGGTTCACACAGCCCACCCTGGCTGCAACCTGGACAGGAGATTATTCATTTTCTTGGATGAGGAGCCAGGCGGGTTAAACACCAAAGCCACTGAGCAAACAGTGCCGTGTTCCAATTTGAGCGGTTGACACACACTGATATGCAGACACTATTATTCACATCCTCACTTCAAACAATGACAACCATCTTAGTGCAGAGGTAGGTGGGTGGGGGGAACTATAAATGAACTCCAAGCTTCAATGCAGGAAACTGGTTCATCTCGACTATCCACATTTCCAGTGATTATTTTTGGGAACTTTTAGACAGCGGAACACTGAGCATTGCAAAATTTTGCACATGTAGTACTGGCGAAACTACTGAACGGTTCAATGCAGGTTTTATGAATGGATGGGGTCTTCATAAGATAAATGTGCGGGCAGGAAAGGTGTGTGTTACGGAGACGTGCTGATACAATTCAAAGAATCAGCATGAAACTGAAGAGCGAAACCAAAAGTTCCTTAGATCATGAATTCTAAGACAATGCCTCAAAAGTATAAAGAAGACAAAACACCGCAAAGGCTTTTTTTTAGAGCGCATTATTATTCCCTGATATTTTTAGAGCATGCCGGTTTTCAAAGCCGTTATATGCCTAAAGACCAGTGAAGGAAGGGCTTTAAGACCTCTTTTTCTATATATTACTCATGTGAGTAATAAGCCCGTTATCCGAATTTGGTTTAAGTCAGCATAAATCAAGGCCAAATATGCTTATTCTTTGTCTGCCAATATTTTTCTTCTTACGAGGCAGTCTTTGTGTAAGAACATTTTACTTGCTTTGAGCATTTTTCCTGAAAAATCTTAAGGTACAGTAACATTTTATTGAGATTTAAATTTAGGGGTTGAGGCAATGTTGATTTGTTTTAAAGGCCAAGTCACATTTTCCTGTGCTATTGACAGATAATTTTGCTTAAACTAAGCAATAAATTCCTCATTTCATTCCTTTCTTTTTTGTCTTTTTTTAGCCCAGAAACTGCAGTGTACAATAGTAACATAGTTAGTATGGCTCAGATATATTTTAGGAATTTTTCCTGCTAAAATTATATCAAAATAAATTGTAGCACAATGTTCATGCAAGGACCTCATAGGTCACAGATGTAACGATTTAAAAAAAGAAAAAAAAAAAAAAAAAAGATCACACAAGTCCAACAACAAACAGGTTAGAGCAGTGGGGAATGTGTAATCGTATGGGTGGAGGATTTCTGGAATCAAACACAATGCGACAGTAAAAATAGCCATCAATGAGTAACCATGTAAATATCAAACATCAAAATATGCAGCCAGTGGAATGTTTGCAATTGTTTGTTTTTATGTTATTATGGGGTTTATTCAATTGGGAGACAGTTTTGTCCCAAAGTAAATGTCAGGATATCATTAGAGTACACCACTCACATTTTTGTAAAGATTTGATCATATCTTTTCATTGGACAACACTGAAGAAATGACAATTTGCTAGAATGTAAAGTAGTCAGTGTAAAACTTGTCTGTCCCCCCCCCCCCACCACACACACACACACACACACACACACACACACACACACACACAAAAAACTTAACACAGAGCCATTAATGTCCAAACTGCTGGCAACAAAAGTGAGTTGACCCCTGCAAAATATCTGTGAAAATGTCCCAATTGGGCCTCATTAGCAGTTTTCCCTCCCTGATATCATGTAACTCATTAGTGTTACAAGGTCTCAGGTGTGAAAGAAATATTGTGCTTGAACACTGAACCTATGAGTCACATTTGGTTGCCCAGCCATCATGGAAACAATACTGTCCATCATTTTTTGCAAACTTGCCTCGCTTGCTAAACTAATTCACTGGTGTTTCTTTGCTAATGTGCAGGTTTTGTCCTGGTGATTGGACTTGTGACCTTCTACAGGATCGGGCCTTACACACATCTGTCTTATTCCTGCTACGTGGACATTGCCGCGTGCCTGCTGGCTACCACGGCGGCGGCCATGCTCATCTGGAACATTTTACACCGCCGTGACGATTGCCTGGCGCCGCGGGTCATCATCATCAGTCGTTCGCTGACGTCGCCTTTCCACCCACGTCTGGACAATGATTACGTGGACTCACCGTGTTGAGCAGAAAACCCTCGGACAAGACTGGTCAATTTTATTAAACGGGTTTCCCATGGCTCAACATACATCCACCTGCATGTGTTCAATTTCATAATCCACAACTCATGGATGTCAGGTCACCAAGTAAATCTTTTCTTTGGAGATATCTGATTCATTGGTGGCTAAATACGGAGCTAGATTTGGACCAGGACACTGTCATGCCTGCCAAGCAGAAGATCAAGCTGGACCTTGATTGTTATATATGCACTTATTCAAAAGTCCTTTTCCATTACTATGAATTGGAGTTGTGAAAGAACAAATATAAATCATAATAACAGAATACCTCGTTTTTCCTGTCATTTTGAAGCATATCTAAATGTAATGTTGATATATCTAGTCGGTAAAAATATTAGTTTTCCAAGCAAAGCTTCTCAGTGGGTCAATGCAATATTTAATAGGAACCTGCAATTTAATACAATTAAAAATAAAGCAAAAGGGGGATATTTACTCTTTGCTTTCTGACTACATGCACTTCTATATAAAAGCAGGCAACAACTGAAACTCACACACACACACACACACACAATACTTTTTGCAAACCATGTAATCCACTTAGAGGTCTGCTTGATTGTGGTACATCCATATACTAATTGAATAACGGTTAGCTGTATTAAAACACAGTGCTATCATTGAGATGTAGTAATACTTTGGATTATTATATCATACATTTGTAAAGAGCCCCTGTGGATCTTCCACACGTTCTTACACAGGGCATAAGTAAAAATAATACATCTAAATTCAATAAATCTCAAATTCAATCACGGTGGTTGTCTTGTTTTATCATTCTACATATTTTTTGTCATTGTATCTTCTGTTGTGATGTCTTTGTACATTACACAGTATTAGATGTGTATATATTACCATTTATATTACCAGGCCACCACCTCTGTAGTTTCTAAATTCTAAATTTCGACGTGATGGCTAAAAGACAGTAAGCAGGCGATAACCCTGCAGCCAAGGACGACATGAATTAGAGGAAATAGCACAGTCTGGAATACAGACATTCCAGCCTGTATCTGATATTGTTGCCTCGTTCCGAGGATTTCTAGCAAGCATTTTAACAATGACATTAAGCCTCAATGGAACATAGCCAATTTGCGTGTGCACCTTTTTGCAATATTTCATACAAAACACTTGAATGTTGAATGAGCTGGATTAGTTTCTGGATCACTAGCCAGAGTCAATTAAGAATCAGGGACACAGGGTAGTGGGTACGGGTGGACGTTTTCATAAATCCAACACAATGTCGATCTTTTGAAAAGCAGTAAAAAATAGCCATCAATGAGGAACTCCGTAAAGCTGTCATCAGATCATGGAACATCCGGCTAGCGGGATGTTTTCCCACATGATTGTTTCAATGTGAAATGACTTTTTGTTCAGGTGTAAGCAAAGCAAGAGTCTACTAGAGAGCACTGAGTCACGCATTCCACTGCCATTAATATCACATGTTGATGGAAGTCTCCCAAGGACACACACACAAGGACACGCGTACTGCACGTACAGTCCACACATTTTTTTAGTCACCTTGTGTTTGGAGGAATGGAAAGGGCACACTGGCAATTTCTTAATGAATTGTAAATTAAATGCTATTGGATCATCTTTTCAAAATAGTAGGGTTTCTGCTTTCATAGTGAACAATCTGACAAGGAACGTCCTGATGTGATATATACACTACTCACAAACATTTGGGATATTCAACTTTTGGGGGAAATTTCAAGATGAACCGAAAATGCACTTTAACTTTAACAGGAGAACTTAATTTGACCTTCTCTAAACTTTTGAATGCACGTCCAACTATTTAATGTTTTAGTGCTTTTTGCACAACTTGCTGTTCTCTGACAAGGGGGGGGGGGGGGGGGGGGGGTTTAATCACACGGATCAAATTTTATGTCTCCTGATGTTAAAATGTGAACAACATGATAAAGAGGATTATTTAAATCCTAAATCTCATTGAACCAAGAAATGTATTGGTGGCGTGCATTTAAAAGTTTTGAGAAGGTCAAATTAAGTTGAACTGTTTTGCCACTCTGAATGGACTGAGTCACTTTGAGGAGGTACTTTGTGAATAAAAAAACAACCTCTCGTGCTTGGAGACTATTGTGGAGAACACCAGTGTCAAGGCCGGATGTAACAATGCTCTCTCCCTGTTGGTCTTTAGGTGAGTCTTTGAACTAAAGCCCTTGTGGTTTGGACAGCTGAGGAACACGATGACCGGATAAAAGTAGAAAGTACACACTGCAGATAGATAGCACTGAGTTGACCGAGTGTGACTTCTTACCTCTTGATGAGTTTGATGGACTTGAAGGCTTCGTCCATGTGGCCGACGGTGAGGTAGAAGCTGAAGTTGAGCATGGCGTCACGTGTGGACTTGTCACAGGTCTCCAGGCCTTCAAAGTCTCTGAGTGCACGCCTGGAGACCATTTGGGGGAAGAGGGCAACAGACCCTCGTGATGGCTGGCTCTGGTTTGCAGGCGCCGATGTGGCGGAAACCTCCTTTAGAACACGAGCAATACGCATGTTGTGAAGCTCCGATAAGGCAAATACAGTGCCATGAAAAAGTTATTTACCCTTTCTCAAATTATTTTCTTTTTTTTTTTTTAAGTTAGCACACTTTGTTTGAGAGCATCAAACAAATGTAAATATCAGACAAAAAAGGACGTTTTTAAATAGTGATTTTATTTATTAGTAAGTTAAAAAAAAAAAAAGCTATTCAAAGCTACGTGGCCCTGTGTGAATAAGTAATTGCCCCGTAACACCTAATAACTGGTTGGGCCACCCTCAGTAGCAACAACTGAAATCAAGCGTTTTATATAACTGGCAATTAATCTTTCCCATCTCTGAGGGGATATTTTGGCCCCCTCTTCCTTTCAGAATTTATTTCATTTTTGAATAAGGCTGTAACACAACAAAATGGGGGAAAAAATTGAAGTCCTGTGAATACTGTCCGCATGCACTGATGTATAGCTTAAAGGAATGGGTAGGAGTCAAAGGAAACTACAAAACATGGATTGATTGAGAGCCAAAGGTATTCACCACACTGGGACGCGTTTGTGCTGCTGGGAATCAAAAATGTTTAGCTTTCTGGAGGAAGGGCACAGGCAGGCACTTACTTCTGATTGAAAGAGACCAGCCCTCCGAAATAATAGCTGGGATGCGTTAGACCAAACAAAGTTGCATATTAGAGTGGTGGTGGTGGGTGCAAAGGAGAATATAGGTTTAACTAAGTGTTCCAGAGAGAGGCTACACGTGTCAGGCAGAAACAAATGATGAACAGACTAATAAGAGAGCTGTCCAGCCTCACCTTGCAGCTGAAATAATAGTAAGGCACATCAAGAGCAAGGAGGGCTTGCAGGCCTGCTGGTTTGGGGTAGCAGTCCTGCAAGAGGAGGCCATGTTCTTGAGTACAGAAGAGGGTAACCACTGACACATCCACCTGAAAAGTCAAACGAAGCACATGCAGTTATGAGCAAACTGCTACTGAGTAATATCATCAACATTAAACAATGTATACAGATGTATTTTATTATTTCTGACCCTTCATGTTTTGTATGTAATAGGGTGCAAAAAAGCTACTTTAACCAGAGGATTATGTCAATGTTGACTTTACCGTATCCCAGTAACCAGAGGATGAGGTTTCAGAGCTGACCGGCACGGTCTCGCTCACAAAGAGTCGAGGTTCACTCTCGTCCCAGAAGTGAGATACAGGGCATCGGCCGCTGAGCTCGCTCTCCTGAAACTGCTGTCTAAAGCACAAGAGAGGTGGAACCTTTACAGAAGCAGGTTTTTAAATAATA
This sequence comes from Phyllopteryx taeniolatus, assembly GCF_024500385.1. Classification (NCBI taxonomy): domain Eukaryota; kingdom Metazoa; phylum Chordata; class Actinopteri; order Syngnathiformes; family Syngnathidae; genus Phyllopteryx; species Phyllopteryx taeniolatus. The sequence continues at coordinate 12,132,715 of NC_084520.1, read as the reverse complement.
ATAATAATAATAATAAGGCACCTTCACTTACCTTTCGCTGTCTTCAGGCTGTGAGATACCACTGGATGGTCTGCCAGTGAAGAAGTCAAAGTGTGTCACGGTGTCCATTTCAATGTCATAGAAGTACACTTTCTGGTCGGGTCGACCATTAACCTAATAAGAATGAGAGGTAGAAATAAATTTAGAGACGAAAAATCAGGAAAAATATACTTGAGACAAATAGTTAAAGACTGGGCAGTTGTAACTGTTGTTGTTTTCGAGTGGACACCTAAATTATTATTTCACCCTCTTACAGGACATACTTTTTAAAAACATCATGGATGTATTTCAACACGTAACTGTTGGTATTGTAGTGTCTGTGTGTTCGATATGTGCCTTTAAGAGGCGGGGCCTGGTGGAGAGGCGCGTGTCAGCTGTGCGTGTGAGTGTGGCTGACAAGCAGCTTCTGCGTGAGTGTGCTCATTGTATATATGTGTTTTACTGTTCCCTCAGCATTCAATACACAGCTTAATCCTGACTGTGGCTCCCCTTTCCCAGATGTGAGGGCTTTACAGTAAGTATATACTATAAAAACACACAAAAAAATCTGTGATATAGCGGGGGCGTAAACTATGAAGCGTAATATAACGGTGGGGAAATGATCTGTATTAATAAATTACATGGAAAAGAATGAAAAATGTGGAGTCAGAGTTAAATAAATGGAAAAGGAGAGTGGCTGTTGTTCATTCACCTGTGTGATTAAGATGCTGACTTGGCTGCCATTGGCGTTACACTTGACCGACCGCAGGGCACCCAGATTGGGAATCAGGTCAGCCAGGTTCTTGGCATTGCAGTGAGCTTTAGCGTCTCTATAAACACACATATTCTTCTAAATAAAGTATAGACACAGAAGTGATTTAACTGGAGTAAGGTCAATGTTACTAAACCTTCGCGTGAGGTCAAAGACTCTGATGTGCGACGTATCTGTGCCAACCACCAGGTAAGACTGGCACACATTGAGGAGCACTGGGTTGCCTTCTGCCTTGGAGAAAGTCAAGAGCTGTTTCACTGTACCCTAAATATGAGATATAAGATGAGTTGGCTAGGGTTGAATTCAGTTACTAAATTACTTAACCAAAGTCAACAAACCTGTGGTGTCCGGATCTGGACTCTGTTAGGTTCCACCGTGTACAGGTTCTCGCCATGTACGGCTACTACGTGGGAGTCACAAGGGAATGATCCTGGGGAATAAGCAGAGAAAAAATAAATAAATACAAACAAGACATCGCTTTTAAAAACTGTTTGTGAATATTGGTAAAAAGAAAAATTGGGATTTGGATTTACAACTGCTTAACTCTCGCATCACTCACAAAATTATGTGGAGAGATAAATAACCGGTGAATGTGTCAAGACGTCATTTGGACTTTTGAGTGCACCTTCAGTTGGTGATGTAGTAGGCATACCTTTATTGTGCAGAGCTGCCCCCGACATCTCAAACACGGTGACCTGTTTGCCGCTCCAAACTGTTGCAGAATCCTGTCGGGGCGGGCACATGAATAGAATCAACGTGACACTTTTGAAAGCATCTGGATTAAAGTTTCAGGTCCTGAACAAATAGTCTGCATCCAAGCTACTGGGGGTTGCGCTACTAAAGAGTTATTTTTTTGTCGATTTTTCAGTAGTGCAATTAAAAAATATTTCTAATCTGTTTTCACTGATGATGGACAGCTCATACACTAAATTTACTCAATACAATACTTGTCATTGGCACAGCCAGGTAACAACATCAACATTCCATGCCAACATCACATTCAGTTTGATTGCAAATGCCCTTCACTGCTTACCTTGGTCACACAGACCCCCTTGATGTGCATTTCGGACTGCAGAGCTAGGTGCAGTCCTGTGTGGAACTGGGTGATGCTGAGCTGGGTCGGCGTCAACTGCACCGCTGCCACCTGCTGGCTACAGTGGGCTGACATCACATGCTCGTGCAAGATCACCACCGTGTTGGAATTGTTGGCAGCCAGCAGATTCAGACTGGAGCCCCACTGAAACGTGAAAAAAAAAAAAAAAAAAAGTATGTGTCAGGTATTTATCGACACACAACAGGACGAAGTGCGTTAGGATTGTACCTGCAGTTGAGTGACGTTCCCTTCTATTTCTGTGGGTGTCTGTAGCTTCCACTGGGCTTTGGTGTCACCTCTGCTGCGGTCCAGATGGACCGCCATCTTCCACATTGCTATGCGTCCGTGACTGGTCCCAGCAGCCAGAATTTCTGGAAAAGTGGAGGGTAATAGGAAATACGAGCTGACAAATTGCAGTGATATGGTAGTATTATATACAGTATACTGTATGTATAATATGGGTATATTATAATTGAGCAACATGTCATTGTTTCTATTTATCCACTTTCTAAACCTGCTATCCTCATTAGGGTGGTGGGCAGTAACGCGCTACATTTACTCCGTTACATTAACTTAAAGGTCCCATGCCATCAATAATTTTTTTTTTTTTTTTACTTTTTATAATCTTTGATGTCTTCCCATTAGGTTTGCAAGATAATTTGGGTTGAAAATGGCCAGAATGTCCTTTTTCAAGCTATTCTAGTTGGGCTTTTCACCTGGCAGGTGAAACAGCCAGATTTTTCATTCATGTGCAACATGCAAATAAGCTTTGCTCTGATTAAGTATCATTGTAAAGCACAATTGCCAAGTGTTGGATTGCTTGCCCACTAATAGGGCACGTGAACTGAAATGACAGTTGGCGACTCACAATCCCACAGAAGAATAGATGTGGGGGAAATTATAAGAGAGGAGGATATTTTGGAGGGTGGTCCTGGCACTGCGCTCCCATTCAATCACTTCTACTTGACAGCCGCGCCACGTTCATCACATTTTGGCAACAATGACCACAGGAATCTAATCATTCTATAGAGAGTAATAAAGTGCAATCAATGAGACAAACTAAGTCAAAGTTCGAAATACTTACCTTTCCCTGCACAGTAGGAAACACAGTTGATCATCTCGCCCCTCTCAAAGCCCAGAGTCTCGTCAAGAGACAATGCGTAGTTTTCATTTCGCTCAAGATCCCAGAGCCTACAAAACCAAATCAGGCCAGACCATTTTGTCAATGGCGAGTAAGTGGAGTATTTGTGCTTCAGTTCTTGAGCATACGGTACACCAACCTGATGAGTTGCTCCCCTGTTGCTGTGATAACGAGACCATTCTGGGCCCACACGATGTCGACGCTTTGGCCACTCTTACTGCTCAGTTTGACCTTGAAAAGTACGTTTATAGGAGATCGATGCATCAAATGCGTGTAGGTGATCTGAAGGTAGTTTTCTGTCTGTTGAGCGCACCTTTTGGAATTCCTGGGCATCCCCCTCAGGTCCAAGAGTGTACTGTGACAGCATCATAGTGTCAGTGATCACAGTAAGTGACTCCCTGGTCTCCAGGTAGAACATTTTCTTGATGGCGCCGTTCGTACTGAGGAGCAAGCTTGTTTTGCCATGCTCGTCCACGCTGTGTACCTTACCTATACAACAGGGATGCTTCAGATCAGTGGTTCTCAAACTGAACGGTCCAATTCCCTCTGCCTTTGCTTTGGTCTAGTTAATTACACTTAATCGTGTACCATCACATAAATTACAACAATAAAGTCCAATTTTTTTCAAGAATATAGTACTATTTTTTAGAGAACAAAGGAATCCTTTCCAAGAATAAAAGGCATAATATTACAAGTTTTTAAATTCACTTAAACTAAAAACTATAAAAACTATGACTGTAATATTATGACATTATCTTGGAAAAATACAACTTTATTCTTGCAAGATTCTTTCTTTTTATCATGTCTTAGTTGAAAAAATACAACTATATTCTCACAACGTAAATCTTTTCTAAAAAAAAAATTAAAAAAACAACAAATAAAAAAACAAAAATCTGGATTTGTTATCCCAATCAGAATGTGTGACTTTCATTGCATACATGGTAGTGAAGTTTAACTAGTGTTAGGATTATGAGGTGGTCCTTGGAAAAATGTATACCCTGTAAGGGGTCCCTGGACGTCTTAGACAGATGAAAGATGCTTTATTTATCCCGATGGCTAAACTCATTCGTCCTTCCAAAAACTCACATTGCTCACTTCTAAAGAAAAAGGCATTCCACACACCTTAAAAACTAGAGACTCTTCCCTTCCTTACCATCTGCAGTGCTGACGTAGAACGCAAGGCCCTCCTGCGGCCCCATCTTGAGAGGCGCTCCCTTCCAGCTGAACATGTCCAAAGCGTTCTCATCTCCGCTCACAGATGCGCGAGCCAGCATTTTCACGTCACTGTAAAATAAATTACTTTTTACAATTGACAAAAATACATAATTTTTTCGACCAACTGTTGGTTATCTGTCCTGTTTACTCACTCTCCAGGAGAAGAAGGTTTGAATATGCAGCAAGTGAGCAAGGAGTTATACGCATGCTTCACTTGGTGGTTCCCTTGAAGTCTCCCTCTGGCATCCACCTTCCAAACAGCTAAATCTCCACTCTGACGTTCGATAAAAGCAATGGAGATTTTTATTTATGCGCTATAGGGCAGTGGTCCTTAACAGTTGTCACCCTGGGACCCGTATTTTCCTATTGTTGCTAAGTCATGATCCTCTTTTAAAGAAGCTTTAAAACGTATTGTTCAGATAGTCTTGGAATATTACAGTATTTAGTATATGACATTTTTAAAAACATGTCCCAACTCACCAGTTGAGAATTACTACTTTACAGACACAACAGTTCTCAGTGCTCTATAAGACACTCACCTGGTCCCCAGTTACCAAGCGACTTCCCGAGCTACTCCATTCCAGCAGTGTGATGCGTGCTGCGTGTGTGCTCGGCAGGACATTTTGATCTCCGGAAGGGTGCGACAGAAGCAGCACCTCGCCATTCTCCCAGCCCAGAGCCAACACTGGCTTTATGGGATGCCAGCAAAGCATTGCAGGCCGGTGAGGACGCTCAACGTGGCAGCTCTCCACATGCTCTCCCTGCATATGGATAGATATTTGTTTAGAAGGGTAGAAAGGCAGGGAGACAGATAGACAGACAAGATATTTAGTAGCTATTTGACAATTTCATAATCATACTCCTGTGTACCTGCTGCAAGTAGATGTTTACATTTCCCCCAGTGGTCGAGTTACGCGAGGCCACAGCCAGTATGGACAGAGCCGAGTGCCACATCAACTGAGAGGGCTCCGCACTGTTTTCAGGGGTCTCAACACGGTGGTCGAAATACACCGCCATGTCCTCAGTGTACCTAAGCGGGTGGGGCAGAGATGCTAAATGACAGTATTTGCAGGGGGTTTTGTGCATGTACAATTTGGAAGTGGCCGCAATTCCGGCATTATGCTGACGGGATGTCAGTGTATCAGAAACAGTTGGAAGTCTCTCCTAAAACCATCGACGAAGAAGTGAAATTTTCATTCCCGAATGAACAAACTGGTACCACCTCTGCCTCAATTTTAGCCAGGAAAAATTATCTGATTTGTAACAACAACAAGGAATACACACACACACCTGAGTGTTGCTTGATGAATTGTGATTTCATGTTGACATGTACTGTCAATCCATTTAAAATTCCACTGATGCAGCAAGTTTAAACATACTTAAGTAAATTGAGAGTTTCTGTACTACTGCACTGTATATTGAATAAATGTTTTCCACCCATCTACAGTATTTTTAGGTGAGCTGGAGCCCATCTCAGCTGACTTAGGGCGAGAGACAAGGCACACCCTGGACTGGTCGCCAGCCAATCGCAGGGCACATGTTGACGAACAAAGTTTTCACACCTATGGACAATTTAATTGACTGACACAATGACTTTATTGCTTTGCACTCATGGGGCTTGTTAGAGTCGCCTTACTAGTGGCACTTTAACGACTCAGTAGGAATTTTCGCCGGCTTATGATTCAATGTTTTAATGCACAATGTTGACTGACTCACAGGACTATAGTGAACCATATTACGTGTAAAAAGATTTTTTACGCGAAAGTGCTACTGCGTTTCTGTGCATCGTTTGCAATGTAAAGTGGCAAAAATCATGTCTTCTCTAGTTGTCTAACGACAAATGTTTCACAGAACTTTTGTTTGCACGTAGGATCATTTGGACGAGCACTTACAGATTGTCATTTGTCTTTTTTTTTTTTTTACACAGATGGCAAATAAACATACCCTCGGTGGCGTTTTTTCCTTCCCAACGGTGCTTCAGAGGTGATCTTCGTGTTCGTTTTGAAGAAGTCTACATCGAGAGCGCTAGCTTGACAAATGCTCTCCAGGCGGCATCCATTTTGGATTTCCCCACCTCGGCTAACTTGGATACATTATCCAAATCTAGCCTAAGCCTTCAGTGACGGCCTTCCAAACAACAGGAAAGGACGGATAATTTTGAAAAAGGTTTGCCGATACTGTATCACTAAATTATCTGTTAAATTTTCCAGCTGTTCATGTGAAAATGTTTAAGCTCTTTTGTGGCTACGAGAGCGTCCCTGACAGTTGCCCCTGACAACCTCCGAGGTTGAACGAGGCGGTGTTACGGAAATTATCGAACATTGCCGAACTGTGACGTATCACGTTCCGCTGTTTTTCGAAAAATTGTTTTTAAAAATGAATGAATAAATTTGAAAAGATTAAAAACTTGGTCTTGTCAATTTTCACGATATTGTTCAGCAGTACAGAGGTCGTCAACTGTTGTTTCCCCCAAGTTATTATAAGAAAACATTAAGAAAAATGAAGAAAAAGTAATGTTCTAGATTCAAAAATAGCGTTTGAAAACATGCCTATCATACGGAAATAGTCCAAGAACTGTCTGTTTCCACCACATTTGCACAGGTTCCGCACAAACATGCACCAGTTGGTATTTGAAGGGTCATGGAAGAATCCCGAAACAGTAAAGAAAAAATAAATAAATAAAAAGCCACGAGAATGATGATACATAAATAGGAAATCACATTGTTTCATAGGACCCAAAAAAGTGGTGTAAAAAAAATACTTCGCCTTTTTCTCTGAAATATTGATTAATGCCAGACAGACCTAAATAGTGATCAATGCCAGACAATATGTAATTCTCTTTGTTTAGTTTTAAAGTAAAGTTTAATTGGGAGAGAACTTGAAGAAAGCACTTGGCCTCTTTTTTTGAAGAAATGTTCACTGCTCCTTGTTGTAAAGTTCCCCAATACCATAGCGAGCCCTTGTAAGAAAATTAACAACTTAAGATAAAAAAAAAAACATCAAATAACAAAATCGGCTAAGTGATGGTTCCTATCTCGAAAAACTCGGGTACCAATATATCTGCAAGACGCTGTTAGTGCCTCGCTAGTTTCCTTTCGATCTGCATTGATATTCAAATGAGTACGACGTAGCGCCAAAAGCATACGCTATTAGGGACATCAGTAGACAGAGGGTGAGCTGCACTGTGTTTGTTTATGGAGTAACCAAAGTAGCAACAACATGAAGAACTATACACTTCCCGTTTCAAACCTAATAGCGTGTGTGAACTCTGTATGGGACACAAGTGTACCAAATGCAAATACATGAACTATTGCACAAGTGATGTTTCTGAAGCATGTCTACCATTTTTTCCAAAAACACTTACATCAAAATTTCAATTGATGATAAATAACTGAGGCCACCGCATGTTCATCATTCAATGTATGACGAATGTTAAGTGATGACAATTCAGAGTCCCTAGAAAATAGTGTATATGAATATATGCAAGTATTTGAGTTGGGGTAAACAAAAATCTAAATAGATACTACAAATTGTTATCTTTTGCAGTTTCTTAGAGAAACAGAATTTTAGAGAACTCATTCTCATGTGAAACCGTCCATTTATGTCACAGGAGGAAGCGCAATTTATTTTTCCACTGTGTGTACGACTTCGTTCTTTACATAAATATTCACAGGATGTCCTTTGAGAACAAACAACCCCAATAGTGAGATCTGTTTGTACAGGAAAGAGACAAAAGGACATGCCTCTACTATATAAAGGATATCCTCTTCACACAATATTAACCAATAAAATGGAATAATATTTCTCCTTTTTAGCCACATTTTATCTGGTTTGACCACGAGTCGAAGTTTGAACGAAAATTAGATGTAGAAATTGTGTGTACTGTTAAGGCATATACACACAGATACAGAACCGAGGGACAAGACGTGCTTTCTTTTTCATTTTCTTGGTCTCATGTTCCAGGAAGGAAAAAAGTCCTCCCGCTCTCAGGGGCATTGCTGTCATCCGCTTCCTTGATCATCATCATCAACACCTGCAGTCCTTGTGAGGACAGAGTGTTCTCTTTGACTTGGTGCGTTTTTCTTGTTGTTGTTGTCGTTGTTGTTGGTCATCATGATTCTATGCTGAGGGCTTGCGGACTTTGGAGCTGTTTCTTCAGGCTCTTATCCAGCAGCACCAGACACTGCACGGCCAAACTCTGGCAATCTGCATCCAGGTCACCCTCGGCCACATCTTGGGAGTACAACACATAGCACAGCAAACAAACATAAAACGATTTTCTTTGTCAAAGTGCATCTCTAGCGTGTAACAGGAAATGGTGATTCAGCCCCAGGTAAATATATTCATAAAATACTTATAGCTGCAAGATGAATAAAATAAATACATAAATAAACCAATCACGGCATAGACAATATGTGCATTCCAGGACATCCTGGATCCTTGTCCTCTTCCGAGAAACCAGCACAGCTGTGTATGCATTCTGTAAATGGTTGAGTCCATTTATATATGTGATTGTGTGTTTCACTGAAAGGGAAATACATTATTTATTTATTTACCTGCCAACCAAGATCTGGTTTCAAAAAGCTGGTCTGCAAGGTCCACCAGTAGGTTTTGACTGGGCATGCTCATAAACACAGAGCAGACGGCAAAGAGGACGCCTCGTCTTACCAGCCTTCAAATAAAATAAACAAAACTTTGCTTGTTACGGATCCAACACATACAGCAAATCTTCTGTAGCGCCCACATTTATTGTTTGTTTTTAAACTTAAGATCAGCTTCACGATTTTCCAACACAGTACAGCCCTGGTAAATTGCATAGTTATTATCACGGTTTTGAATGTATTACTAATATTTTGATAGTTGGCGGTATTATGCATAATGGCAAAATCCAACAAAGGGCCCATACAGATTACTGACGTTCACACCTATGGACGACTTGTCTTCAATGAAGCTAACGTATGCTTTTAGGAAGGCCAGAACCAAGATTTGAACCCCGAACCTCCCAACTGTGAGGCAGACATGATTATCAGTAGTCCAACATGTTGCCCCTATCCACACTATTTGTTTGCGAGAGTAACTTGACTGATGCCAAAATTCAAGTTCTTGTCAAACATTGAAAAATTGGATGCTACAAATGAAAGCACATTTTTCAAGCACAATTACTTACTGGTCAGTTTGGTAGCGCACCGTCCACACAAAGTCAAGCAGAGCTCGACCCATCTGTGCAGCAACCTGCAGGAGAAAAAAATTGAAAATAATGTCATCAATACCATTAATAACATAATTTAGGGGGACATGGGGTTTGTTTATTGTAACGATATAAATACCGGTGCATTCACTGCCAAATGCATGAAGACGCCCAAGGTGTGGATCAACCTGCCCAACACCAGGTGGTCACTTCCCAACAAGTCGAAGGTCACCTGAGGCCTGGTAAACATGAGATGAACACACATTTGTAATTGCTCAAAGCTCAAAAGATGATCATGCATTTGTACGGGGGAAATCTTCTGACTCACTTGTCATAATTTCTGAGTAGAGGAAAGAAGAAATATCCAGCAACCGGTGCGTAACGGTTGGCTGCGGCCTTTGCTGGAGGCTGGACGGCTCCCTGTAAGAATGTGAATTTCCCTTACGGATAAATCAATTATGTATCTAGCTATCTAGCTAGGAGAATAGAGAGAGATTGTACTTAATGATCATTTGCATGCTATTCTAATTGTTACTTAATAAAGCTGAAGCTCTTTTTTCATAATCAGAACATTATTCCTCCTTTTGCAACCACCTGTTTACAATTTGGAAATTGGCTGGGCGACCCCAAACCTTTGAACAGTAGTGTTTGTGGTTGAAATACCTTACTGATGCGCTTCGTCTTTGCCTGAATGCGCTTCTCAACAACCTGCTGCCAGTGAGCCGAGTTGTTAGCAGAGTCTGGTGTGACATCTGTGGCTACAATCGGATTCGCGTTTCCCGGGGTTGGCAACGACAGCTCCTGAGCTGCCACAGCAAGAACCTGAAGAATAAGACAGCATTTTATTTAGAGCACAGTTTTGGACCCATTTTGGAGACCCAAAAAAGCATTATTTGGCTTGAGTTTTTTTTTTTTTAAGACCTCTAAAATATCCAGGCGCTGGCGAAGACTGTAGTTTAAGGAGTAGAACTCTGTAGTCAGGTACTCGGTCACCTGGAATCAATCATCAACAAACAGTTAGGCTTCTTAAAATGTCATGAAATGAGTTTCAATCTGTGATAGTCTCATGTGGAAGAGGCGGCGGACAATACCGGGATGCAGTCAGTGACCACAATCGCCACCATGGTGGCCTGCCTGAGAGCCAGGAAGCCATTTATGTTGTATTTATCCTCCATGTGAAGCAGAACTTTGGTTAGCTGGACACTGACCTAAAGAAACACAACACTGACTGTCAATCATACACTCACTAGCCAGAATAGGAATAGGAATAAAACTGCCACCTTGTTTTTGCTCAACATGTAGGCCTACTATGTTACTGTATTTTAATGTTGGTCATGATCATGGTGCTTGGAAGAGCCAAGTATTTTTTTGAGGTGGTTTGAGAACCACTGACATAGACTTTCCACTTTCCCTACAGTGGTGCTTTTACTTATGGGTTTAATTAATTCCATGACAACGCTCGTAACTCAAATCATCTTGAATTATCTTTCCTTCCGGAAATCAATGGAAATGTCATTAATCCCTGTGTTTTCCCTGTCTCCCTGTAGTAAAATAAACATTTTAAATAGCATTCTCCAGTATTGTACTTTATAAAACATCATTTAATAGAATGTAGGGAATGGAACTGTTTGTGCATCATGATAATTCAACAGGCATTGTGCTGCTCATTCGAGTGTGCATGCCTTGGCCAGCAGGGGGCAGCATAATACAAGCAGACATACTACATTTAGATTTAAGGATGAAACAGATGATTGTCTCAACTAAACTGCAACGTCATTTTTCACAGAGGATTCAATAAAAATGCCTGTGAGTATTGAATGATATGTTGCTACTGCTTGTGTTCAAACATTTGTTTAAAGGTTTCCAATTACAGCGACATCCATGCTAGTTTCTATGAGGATTTCACTGTACATATGGGGGGAAAAAGACATTTCCTTTTAGATGCACTGTGTACGTAGATTACTTGTGCTGTGTGTCGCCATTGTACCTCCTTGGCTGCGAAGACGTTCTTTCTCACCAGACTCTCGGTAACCATCAAGCTGAGCTCCACGCGCTCCGGGTCTTCGGAGGAAATTAAATCTGGATGTATAAGAAAAGGTTGGGAGTCGGGACATGATGAAATGATACGATGATGTGGGGAAAAAAAGACCAAAAGTTTGGAAACATACTTTCTAGACAATCTCGGAGGTAGCGTGGTGGTGAAGCTTTATTTATTTCCTGATCTCCAGACATGTCATAAGGCGTGAACTCGTCATCACTGCAATAGTAAAAGACACACTTAACAACACTACCTGCATGAGTAAAAATGATGAACATAAAATGCATCAGAACCTTTACAGATTCATTTAATTTGACTTCTCCAAACATCGGAATTCACTGTTCAATGTTTCAGGACTTTTTGCACAACTTGCTCTCCTCTAACATGGAACTGAACGGAAAAAGTCACGAGCGTACCCTAATATCCCTTACATTTTGTGAGTAGTGTTATCATTAAAAAAATAGGCACAATTCTTGACTTGATGTTGAGAAAGACTGCTAAAGTCAAAGGATAGTCTGAGAAAGAAAAACTGTACAATAGCCAAAAAAAAAAAAAAAAAAAAAAAACTAATCCAAAAATGTGCCAGACTGGGGATAAATCCTAGTCATTGAAAATGTGTATTAGCACGGCTAATACCTACCTATCCAGGTCAGAGTCTGGCTCATTTTTGGATGATCTCGTTTCTTGTTCATTTGGTGATGAATCATTGTAAATTGGTGGATTTTCTCTGATCTCTTGAGGAGGGCTGACCCTGCACGTGATATTAAATAAAACCAGTAAACAGTTATTCACGACACTGAACTGCGGGATTGGCTTCCAACTTGCTTGTAATTGTTGAGTTATTTACCCATCTTCCGATTCAGGTTCTGATTCGTCCATGTTAATAGGAGTCATGAGAGAAACCAGCTCTCGAGTTTCCTCATCCTGTTCAAACTACAGCAAAAAATGATAGCAATTGATGATTATTTAGATTTTTGGGGGGACTGTATCATGCTCAGGAAGCACAAAAAGTTCAAATGTATGCATTTCACTCTAAGCAGTAATATTCCCCAACCTTTATTGGCCAAAGGTACAAAAATCTCACAGCACACCACCAGACAAAAATGACACAAAAAGTATATTTACTGAAATAATGATGAGCTTGTCTCAATTTATTCCCAAATTTAATTCTTCAGTGTGTGCGTGCCATGACTGATTCTGTTGTATGAATGGCAACAGGTGCATCTAGTAAATAAATAACACTTTTCAGACCAATTGAGTAAAATTGGATAATTTCACACGTGGTTGGGAATCACTAAAGTATTACACCATTCCACTTAAAGAAGAGAAACTTTAAAAAATTATGGAGGGAACTGAGCCCTGCCACGAATCGCAAAAAGCTGAAAGCAATTGAAGGCCTCCCTAAAATGGTTTGTAATTTCCTGTAGATGCCCCAATATGGTGGCAGAACCCGCATACCGCTATTTGAAAATCACTGATGGCTTTGGCCATTTTGCAAAGAGTACAACAATATCTACAAATAAGTAATTTTTTTAGGAAATAAAGGAGGATGGGTGAATTTGCAAAAAGGGACCCATGGATATGCAGGGGATTACGGCGGAATCTTTCAAGACCGTTTGTCTACGTCTCAATTAATCACTGACCTCAAATTGGAGCTTGGTTCCGTTGATATTCATGCGGGAGCTCAGACACTCCCCCACTACCATGCCAATATGCCTAATGCGCACCAAGTTGCTGTCCAGGTGGCTCTGCATGCCTCCCAACATGCACTGCAGCAGTTCTGTGGGTGGGGGGGGGGGGGGACAAAAAACAATAAAAGAAAAAAAATATTTCTAAATTAATGGGATTAAAAATGAGAAGCCTTGTTATGGGAAGCAAAGACATACTGTTATAGACATAGGTCATGTTCCCACTGCAGGTCTATTCCGATTTTTTTCTTCCCAATGAGACATGTATCAGATTCTTTCATGCCAATGTGAACAGCGCAATTCCAATTTTTTCATATCCAACCCAGGCCTCTTTCGCATGTGGCCAAAAATCCGATATGTAATCGACACAAGTGCAGTACTGATGCTCACGGGGCGCCCATCCGACCTATACGTCATCAAAAGGCGACAAATGTCACAATTGTGGAACAAAACAAACACGCGAGAAAAGCAAACAGGAAACAATGGAGCAGAAAAGAGTCAGTGGCAAAAAGATTGTTTGGACGTCGGTTTCACCGGGGGATTTCCCAGTTTTTATGCACATTCGGGACGTCACAGTATTAGCCACAAAGTTCTCAACTTATATGGGGAGAGTGGCACCTGAACGTAGCTCCTGCAGCTCGGCGTCCTCCAGCAGACTGACACACAGCAGCAGGGCCTTGCTGACATACAGTTGCTGCTCCAGGGGAGTGTGTTTCACCGCGCTGGGGTTGGCCCATGCTTGGGACACCGACCGTAACACCTAAGAATACAAAAACACACGATTGCAATCACAGGAAGACTAGGATTTTTGTGTCCTGTCTGTGGCTCCCTAATATGCCACAAGATGGCACCAAAGTCCTGGATATTACGAAAGTAGAAATTGGTGAAATGGAAGTATTGCTGAAGTGACACATCTCAACTGAGAGAAGATCTTTTTGTGTAAGGGGAGGAGCTACGTTTAGCCTGGGCCACATATATATATTTTTTTTTTATCAAATCATCTGTAAGCCATTTATTTTGAAGGGTATTCTTGTTAGATGTGGTTGAAAATATACTAAACTGTTTAGGGATCATAGTTTGCAGTATATTAACAATTTTATTTTAATGTAAAACATGTGCCTTGGCTCAATAAAGGCTGGCAAACACTGGTTTACAAAACATTCAGTGCACTCACTTGGATAAGCAGCGGTCTTCTCTCCTTGTCTGCAGCGAGGTAACCCAGAATCACTCTCAACGTGCGAGTCTGGGTAGAAAAAAATAAATGCATCATGACATTTGGTTTACGAGTTATAGTTGAAGTCATATCTTACCTCAAATTTATATTGCAGCAGCAGCACTTTATGCGTGATGACAAACTGGGCCGTCTTATTTGTTAACACAAGATTCCCCATGATTCTACCCAAAGCATCAGGCCTGAAAAATGAAAGCCCCATGAAATTAGTGTTATATAATAAGATAAAACAACATCCACAATTTGTTGCGTGAGAGGGAAGGTTGTTTTTGTTGTCTTGGTGTTTTTATTTGGGATAAGGAGATGGAATTCGATAAACTGTGATTCCTCCATTCCCATTTCGAACCGAGGAAGTTGTTTTGGTTTGGCGTTAAGTCGTTGCAATGTTTTATGCTGTTGGTGGGGATTGCTTGGTTTGAAGCTCTTGTTTCTAGCCTGAGAACTAAGTGGGATATCCCAGCGGCCTCACCCACGGACAGCCTGAACCAGGCCGGTGAGCACACTCTCCATCCAGCGCTGGGGAACGTTTTCCAGCAGCTTCCAGCAAACCCTCTGCCACACCATGTCTGTGCGTGTGGAGCTGGACATTTTGGGAGTCATCGCTGGCAGCAACAAACCTGGTGAGAGGATTACAACAAAAAGTGACACTTGAGCACTCAAATAACTAGGGGTCTCATTTTTACAAAAGCTCTCAAGCAAAAGTGTTTTTTTTTTTTTTTTATTAAACAGCATTAAACGATTCCTCATGGGGAATTATTTAACATTACATAACGTTGTTTTTTTTTAACTCCTCAAGCACCATCTGTTCAGTTCTTTTATTGGCATAGTCGATTACATGGGGTTTTAGTGTTTCAATAAAAATTAACGCTTCCGAATATGTACTTTACATAAACTTACCACTATGTCCTTGGGCACAGAGTTTTCCAAGTGTCTGAGCCACAAAAGTCAAGGAACAGCTCGTGCCATCTGGCAAATATACCACAAGAAATACACAACAAATACATATTTGTATATCATAACTACAAACACAAATACTCAAGTAAAAAGAAAAAAGGTACCTTGCATTAAAACTACTCGTACAAAATCATCCAAAAAGTTACTTAATAAATGTAACGCAATAGAGTTAGCACGTTACTATCCACCTCTGATGAGGGGGCCCTTTGGAAAAAAATGATCCCCTGTAAATGATCAGTGGACTCAAAAAGTGTGCGAACCCCCGGCTCAAAGAACACGAATCTCTTACCTTTGAGCGCCTTGCATGTCCGCTCCAAGGCGGTGAGCATCTCTTTAGCCAGCAGAGGATAGTACTGCTGAGGAAGGAAGGAGGATTTGTTTTTGTGTTGCAGTTTATTGGCAGTGAGGTCAGGCAGCGCCACAATACGTGACACGAGGGCCTCTCGGAGCTGGGGGGAGTCTGCGGGACCCGCGGCCGGACAGTAGGACCACAGCAGTACAGCCATGCGACCGCTCTTGATGAATCTCTCTGTGATGCTGACCAAGTGGTCCAGATTTGAACCTGGTCTGGAAAGTAGATAACATCAGATAATAACTTTTTTAAACAAGTTACTTAAAAAAAAACACAAAAAAAACATGCTGCACAATCCACAAAAAAAAGTTAACACCTACTCAAACTTTTCGGGTCCAGGGACCCCTTAAAGCGAAGACTTTTTTTCCAACGACCCGCTAAAAATCCTAAAGCCGACCAAACATAACCATGTGCAACCCAAAATGCCATAGGTATTAAAAGGTTGCCTATTTTATAGAAAAAAAGTCGTAATGTTACGATAACGTTCATATTTTTTCCCCCAAAAAAGTGCTATCCCATGACAAAAAAAGTTGCAATTTTTCCAAGGACTCCCTCATAATCCGAACACCAATTAAACTTAACTACCACGTGTATACCTAAATGCCATAGTAATTTAAAAATTGCTTATTTTTGAGAAAAAGGGCGTAATGTTGCAATAATTTTTTTTTTTTAAATCATACTTTTTAGAGAAAAATGTTGCAATGTTAAGAAAACATAATTGCTTTTTCAAGAAAAAAAAAAATCTTTACAAGAACTAAAACTTATTTTGTTGGGGTATAAGTTAGTAATCGAACGTGAATAAAGTTGGATTTTTCCAAGTCATAACATTGTAATATTAAAGTTTAACAGTGGTAGGAAGTGAATTGAAAAAATACAACTCACTTCTCATAATACTACACATTTTATTCTGGGGAAAAAAAACACTGCTTCGTTAAAAATAGAGGACTGTGGACACGTTTTATCCTCTAACACTACACTTTTTGTTCTAATAAAAATAATTCATGCAGTGATGTCCCAATGCATATCCGAGCTATTATTGGCCCAAAGCTATTATATGTAGGTATGCGTAATTGGTTTTGTTTGTCTGTTTTATAGTACCCACTCTTTTAAATGATACAACATAACAATTGATTGCAAATTATTTTGTGGATTCCCAAGCTTCGCCTCATGACCGCCAGTTTAAGAACCACTGATTTAGATTGTCCAGTTTTAGAACAACGAGAGTTGGGTGTCGTCTGCAGAGCAATAAAAGTCAACGCCGTGCCTGATATTAAAAGAAAAAAATAAAGTTGTCTCCCATGCACCTTGTACCTTAACGCTCCGATTCCCTCCATCAGCACCAGCAGAGCCTGTTCAGGAGGTCCACGCAGGAAGAGGCCATCCCATAATTCCGAACGCTGTGCCACAGTCAGGTCGTGCAGCCAGTCGGCTTGAATGTTCTTAACCAGGAACTGAAGAGTGCGAGTGAAATGAGACCTGTGGAAATTTTCCTTTTGCACCAAAGCGCTCGCATTCTCAGGTGCTTCGTCCAAGTAAGAGCAGAGGGTTTGAAGAGCACGGATAGCATCTTCTTTTGGAGCTGACAAAGTGAGGCTCTGGAAACACTGGGACACTTCTAGACGAACATCAGCAGTCAGGGTAGGAGACGCCATCCTTGTAGACAAACTCCTTACACACCCTCTGAAAAAGAATAAAGTAGTAAAGGGTGAAATATCATATACCATCTTTATTTTAAAGTGGTTTTTTTGTTTGTTTGTTTTTTATGGCTTTTTACAGTGGCCTGTACAGTGTCAACTTGACTTACGAGTGCCCCAACTTCAAGACTTCCCTCAACTTCTTTCACATTGAAGGCTGTCGCTCAGTCAATTTTTCCCGCAACTTCACAAGATCCAGCCATCATCAGTTCACGGGGATTACTTTGCAGTGAAAGTACAGTTGTTCAAGTTTTGTGCTTGCATTTTTCATCTTTTGAGCAGGTATTTTGCCAAATTCATTTTTTTAACAGAAGCGGCTCATGCCCATTGTATTAAAGCTTGAAATCATATAAACAACATGAGCGAGGTGTGTTTAGTTGACTACGAGCGCAGTACTTTTACAATATGTACTATACTGAAGCAGAAGGAGGCCATAAAGGCTGTAACGCCAACTAACAGTGTTAAAATAATTACTAAGTTGTGCATCTATGTCCATGGAAAAATGGGTAAGCTGATGAAAGGGAGGTGACAGTGAAGTGAAAAAAATATTTATTTCTTTACATTCTTTTTTCCTATTTTATGACTATCTTTATACAGTACAATAGAGTTTAGCCATATTTTTCTAATTAAAAACACATGACAAAAATGTTGGTGTTTTTTGGGAAGCTAAAACGGTTTAATGGCATTTCCATTAATTTCAATGGGGAACGCTGATTTGCAATACGAGTGAGCATGGTTACGCAATGAATTAAATGAATCCATAAATCAGGCTACCACTGTACTTAACTAAAATGAAAGCCACAGTCGCTGATGCACTTTCCAGCCGTTTACTGAACGCCGGGAGAACAGCAAAACACAAAAACAATGAGCACACGTACACAGGAGGTGCTGTCGACCATAGCTCACAACCAGACACTCACGCACAGGCCACCCCACCAGGCCAAAGCCTCTTGTGACTATGACAGTTTATATACAGTACAGTATTCTACGCGAATATAGTGTAACTGGTAGAGGATCCGCATTGAAATACAAAACAGCACACCACAGTTTTCTTCTAGTACAGCGTTCTAATAGTATTAGTGTACCTGATAGAGGATCCTCAATAGTTTTGACTTTATAGTTTATGAATTTACCTAAACGTTAACTCTTAAATTTTACAGTTTCTCAACAGTACATTTTTTCCAACTCGTGGAGCTGCTGCTAGATGAACTCGTATCTTCATAACCACTCAAACTTTACATTCGCATCCACTTATTCTTAAAAAAAAAATTAAAAAAAAGGACAATAATTAAACCAAATGGCCACGGCATCTTGAAAGATCTTACTTGGTTGTGTTCAGAGTATTTCAAATAATTTGGTGGCGAAGGACATGGTTCGTCGACTGTGTGCTCCATCAAAATAAGTTCGTGTTCCCAAAAGCCAATAGTAAGGTTCCGTCAACCATCTTCTTCTATGGGTATTTTCTTGGTTAGGTGACACGCATGTTGAATGCTACTGCCCCCTAGCGCAAGGCTGTGTTAACTACGATTAGACGCCAATATTTTTGTTGATAGATCCTGCTTTATAGTCTCAATTTAGTCGTAACTGTAGAATGTGACTATTATTAACACTTTTAAATTTCATTATGTAAATGTTAACAGATGTGCAGTGGAAACCATTATAACATGCAACATATTGATACCAATTTAATTGTGGTAATTGACCAGATTAATTAACCAGTTAATTTGTATTAGCCATTATGTTCCCATGTTTTTAGTTTTGTAAATTTCTCCACTGTGCGCCCAAAAAAATGGATGATCAGAACATGGACGGAGTATGCAAAATGTATAACATGGAAATAAAAGACAGACACAGCCAATTATTTTATTCCTTTTATTTTCCTACTCGTATGCTCGCTGCTTACTTTTATAATTTGTCTTTTTACAATGACTGAAATCATATTTACCCCAATAGTAATTGGATCTATAGGGATATTCAAAAAAATAAAAATAAAATATTTTAACCAATACTGTTATAATTTGTACATTTATTTCTCAAAATATGTTTTACAATTTCTTTCTACAATATTTCATCTCCCCCTGTCATACAATAAATGGCAACTCGTGCACTACATTTGTAGTGATGGTGGTGCCTGGAAATTTCTTTGGACATTGGAAGTAACTGTGGGAGTAAAATCCACAAAAAATGACAATTCATATTTACAGCAAAGGTTTTTATCATTGAGAATTTAACAATGTTGCTGTGGTGTGGTCAGTGCTTTTCCTATCAGGTTTGTTTAGAGGCAAAGTTTGAAACACAGGCACAGTGTTTTAGACTAGCAGAGTGATACTTTTTTTTTTTTTTTTTTGGTTGAATCAGATGAACTGGAGCTATATTAGCACATATTTGGTCAAAAACAATCAAATGTGGTTAAAGTGCAATCATCTCTGCAAAAAAAAAAAAAAAAAAGAGAGAGGGAAAGTTGCACGTTACTCTCTGAATGCATTAGTGCTCCAACCATCACTCATGCTCAATATTTAGAGACTTTTCCTCTTTGTAAAGCGTGAATGATTCTGTGTAACGGTAAAGCAGTGATTCTCAAAGTGTATTACTGGTACCCCAAGTGGTATGCGGCCTCCTCTTAGTGGTACACAAAATAATCACTGTCTGATTACAGTTCAGTTGTATTTAACTTTTTAGTACAACACATCTGCATTGAATCTCATTGAACCTTTATGCAACACAATTTAATTGAATTTAAAAAAAATAAGGTGTTAACAGTTTGAGAACCACTGCTGTAAGAAATAATAATAATTAAGTGAGGGGACAGCTCCAATCACACTAAAAGTGAGAAAACAAAGTGTTCATGTTCTGTCAGTAGCTTGAATAGGTAAGAATACAATGAAAATCAGTGTTTCCATGCAGTACCTGACTCCAAAACGGGAAGACGACTCTAGAAGCTGTATATCTAAGAACGACCCTCGTGCGGTCACAATAATATACAGAAGCATACCTCGATTAACGAACTCTCGCAGCAAATTATTTCGCACGAGCTGAGATGATATGTACATTTCTCTTAGTCACCATGAATTAATATCACCTCAAAACAAAGATGAAACATTTTTGTAGACGATAACAAGTGTGTTGTCTTTGTGTCACTTATTGAATAAATATCTGTGTGATTCCAAAGAATGAGGGGGGGGGGGGGGGGGGGGGGAACTGTACACGCTACATGCTAGAAAGGAATACAGACAGCCTCACCTTAAAAGATGAGAAAATAAATTTTTGTTGTTGCTGTTGTTCCCCTCTGGCTAAAAAAATACCTACAATCTAGAATGAGCGTAGTAAAAAACTTTACAAGTCATTTACATCCAAGGCCATATTCCGAGGAGTGGCAGGTGAAGAGTTGTGAGTGACAAAGAAGTGAGCATGAGAACCTTTTGTGCAGAAAGCAAAGCAGGACAGTTTTTTCGTTTTCTTTTTTTTTTTCACCCCGTCAAGATCTGATACTTGGATCCATTGTTCAATTGTCCTTCAAAATTCAGAAGAATGCAGCATTGGTGTGCAACGTGGGTTTTTCATATAAAAAAAAAAATAAATAAATAAAATAAAATTTAAAAAAGCAGATTACGCTTGAAGGTTTGCTCCGTGCATCATCCCGACTAGTCCACTGAGTCCACCTGGTGACGTAATCCGTGAGACGTGACTGCGAAAACTTGTCATTAGCGAAGTATTTTCGATTAAATGTGGCAGTTATGATGGCCTCGGTGGTTGGTCATTGCATGAGCCCACACCTGAGCGTGCTTTGAATCCCACAAACTTGTCATTTTGCCATTTTGATCCATTCAATGAAACAAAAACAACATGATTTTAAAAATTGTGCAAAGTGCAACCATTAGACTCTTGTATAAAAGCAGTTTGAGCATTTAATCATTATCTTTGTTATCGGTTCATGTACGAGTACGCTCTTTGTCCTAACTTGCAAACTACTGTGCTGCACTAGTAACACTACTAGGGCAAACTAGTAGGCATAGTCCCCCGTTCTTATCGAGGAGTTTGAATAATTGCTCAAACGGCTTTCTGTAAAGAGCATTTATTAGATAGTGTTGATATTCATCTTCATGTCCAGGTACTATTATGCTCTTTTTTTCCTCACTAGTAAAATACTGTGCTGTACTAGTAACACTATTAGGCCCAACTAGACTAGGCATGTGTCACGCACAGTTGCCAACTGGTGCAGTTTTGCCTCACTAGTAACATGCACAGTAGCTGTCCTCCTTGTACACCAACACAGTCCTACTTGTGAGGACAAAGAAGGTACTAGTACATGGACCTTAAGCTTGATCACAGATATCGGATAAATGCTCTAACAGCTTGCAAGAAAGTAATTTGAGCATTTATTCGCAGCACACTAGCTTTTATTTATACTCCAACACACTAGCAGGTCTTGATAAGGAGGCTACAAGTGCATGACACGTCTACTAGCTGGCAGCTCAGTTCACTAGTACGGTTTAACAGCATACTAGTAGGTCAAAGTAGTAGGACTAGTCAAGGAAATAAATGTTTACTTGCGCATTGAATTGGGGGAAAAGAGCGTACTAGTTCATATAACCTTTGATCACCTTCAGCTGGATATCAACGATATTGAGAAATGCTCACATGGTTTTCCATACTCGTCACATATAACCAGATAAAAATCTTTTCAGTCTCAACAGTTTCATTGACAATAATTCACAACAACAACAAAAACCCTTTCACTCAGCAAGAGAACACTGGAACCAGGTGGGGAGTGTTTCATTGTCAGTACTCCATGTCAGTGATTACCAATCAGAGCAGGAAATTATCCAATTTCACTCAATTGGCCCGAAAATTCGTATTTCTTTACTAAAACTATGGTATTTTTCTTGTATCTATCTATGCACCCGACGTAGCGTGACGGGCAGAACCAAATGTCCTTCCACTAGATGGCAGAAGGTATATAATTAATTTGTTATTTTTGTGGCACATTTGTTTGGTGGTATGCTGTGAAGTTTGTCTTATGTCAAATATGTGCTTTGATTCAATAAAGGTTGGCAAAGACTGATATATATATATATATATCATTCCTTTTAATAATGATGATAATAAAGGCGTGCGTTCTCACTTTCCAGCCCACCTGAGCTCCAGGACCCTGTTTCATTGAAGGGGGGGAAAAAAAAATAATAATAAGATGCAATTCATAAGTCACCCAGGTCCTTCATTAGGAAAAAAAAAAAAAAAAAGTCACATCCCACACACAAAACAACAAAAACATGCTGGGCATTTCTCTCTCATCCTCATCCCCAAGAAATATCCTTCACTTGGGTTAACAAAAAAAGTCCAAAACTGAGCTGACCAGTGCTTCACACCACGAGTCAGCAGCGGTAGAGACAGCGGTCCAAATCCCGACAATTCCAGTTGCAACTGAGGCGAGTACGGTACGCAAGATACATTTGATCACCTCTGCGTTTAAGGCCTTCAAGGTATACATTTGCCTAGTCCTTCTTTTGAAGGAAAAACCTTAGGGATGAAGGGGCTGCGGGATGATTAATTTTCACACGTTCATTCACCGGGCTCGGGTTCCTCTGGCCAAAACACATGGAAGTCAACAGAACCTGAGGAGCACCTGATGCGCACGCATACTCACAAATCTAAATATCTTCTATTATTGTGTCTGATTACGTGTTGTTATTCTAGATGATGAGGTCACTGTGTGGCTTTTCTTTTCCCCTCATGCAGATGGTGCCTATTTGACCTCTAGCATGGAGGGATTCGACTCCATGATGGCCACAATTATTTTGTCAATGTAGTCCTGGAGTCTGTAGTTGATCTCCTCCTGTTTGTGGACGGCCTCCATCAACTGTGACACAGACAAATGGCGCATTATAGTTATGTATTTTTAACAAAACCGGCTTACTGAAATGTATCTACCCTAACAGTTTTCACTCGTTATGTTATAAACATCCAGACTTTCGAAATAAACGTTGAATCAATCACCTCAGAGCGGGACACAGAGTTGATCTCAGCTGCCAGGGAGTCGGAAAAGGAAGCAGACATCAGGCTCTTGGCTCCCTGGATGCTCAAGTTGATGATCTGGCCGTTCAACTCATCGTTCTGCTCCTTTAGGCTCCGGTTGTCCTGCAAAGGACGTCAACACAACTACAGTGAATCACGCCGACGGCAGAGAAAAACACTGCTAGTGCAATGAGTGAGTCTCCGTGACTGTGGACAAGAGGGTTGAAAGGTAGGCATAGTACAGCAGTTGTTCTCAACCGCTGTTAACCTGGGACCGACATTTTCCTATTGCTGCTACCGCACTGCTTACAGCACAAGTAATAACATTTCAGACGCATGCCAGTCAAAAAAGTGTTCTTTTCCAAATAAAAGGCACGTCAGACCTGGGATGCACATTAAATATTTGTAGTAATAATGTAACAAGGCTCCTCAGTTCAAGACGGAGTTCTGTAACCCGAAGTGAATCTCAATCACTGTCAAACAAGAAGTCAGAATCTTCTACCTGTTTGAGTCGTTTGATCTCTTGGTCCAGTTCTGCTTCTCGGGTGCGGGTCTGATACTCCTGCAGACCTGCGCTGGGTGAGCGGCCCCGCTTTGCTTCCGCCTCCAGCCTGTACAACTGCAGGTGCTCCAGCTGCTTACGCAAGTCCTCAATCAGCTGCAGGTGATAGGGGGACAGCAGTTATTGGGAATCCATTAGTCATAAAATGCTTGCTATTCACGTCGGGGTTGGTCGCTAACCCCCACGAATAGCGAGGGCTCAATCTATCTAATTAAGTGGCTGGTTAGTATGTATTGGAAATGTGTATTGTGGTGTACAGTAGTAATACTCCTGTTGAATACGGAGAGGAAGCAGACCCACTTCTTGAGTGCTCTCCTTCTCCTTCTGGTTTTGATGCTGTTCATGGCTCAGCTTGTCGGCCATCTTCTGCCGGCTCTCCATCTCATCCTGCCACTTGTCGGACATTAAGTCCACCTCATCTTCGAGCTTCAGCTTCTCCTGTAAAAATACAAAAGCAAAGGGAACGTGGGGATAAACGGGGATGGTTTCCATCGATTGCGGTAGGAACAAGAAGGAGCCATGACGCGTCTGACCTCCTCTAGTCTCTCAATGTTTGCTCGTAGACAAGGAACACAGGACCTCAGCTCGCTGTTCTCCTCATCCAGCTGCTGCAATCTGTTGGGGCAAACACAAACATGACTACTATAGTGACATACTAAAAATAGCTACAGCACCCTTAGCCAACACTAAAAGTGGGTTGCAGCTCAGTGCCACAAAGTAGCAGAATAGAGAAGATTAAAAAAAAAAAAACTGAGATCCAATTTTAAAGCCATATTGACTTGCCCTAATAATAAACATCCACTAATTTAGTAGCTGCAAAATGTCTGCAAAAAAAGCCTGGAACTGAGACTGGGTTGCAAGCGCACTGCCACATGGTGGCAGTATAGAGCCACCAACAGTTAGTGGGTTTAACATTTTATAGCTGTTCAATTACTCGGTTTGGTATTCAGGCTAGGCAATGTAGCCTCGAAATAAAATCGCTGATTTTCTTTTCCCCACAAACATCAGATTTGTTTCACCTTTGATTACAGACAAAGTAAATGACAATGACATTATTCAAAACAAGTTTTGCTACCCCCTTTCTGGGATTTGTCTTATTTCTCCTGATACCATACAAGCTTTGAAGTATTTCTTACCCAGTAAGTTGTTTTTTTTTGTTTTTTTTGTTTTTTTAAATATTAAATTACATTATATTTACAGATAATAAAATAAGGGCTTCCTTCCTCTTGGGGAAAAAAAATAAATATTTTTTGCCATTCAAAGGTTTGGGGTCAGTTTGAAATGTCCTTTTTAAAAAAAAAAAAAAAAACAACGCAACAAGGCCTTCAAAATCAATGGAGCTGGCCAATGTAACCTCACTATAGTAACAAAAGGACTGTTTCTTTAACCAAACAGATTTAAAATTTGCCTCAGAAAATAACAGCATATTTCCATCCTCCGATTGGTTGGTCAGAGCAAAACTTGTTAGAGCTAAGTTCCACGAGCAAAACACATCTGTAGTGAGTACTGTAACATTACTACATTTAACAGCATCTCTGGTGACTGTGATTTACTTTATTTTTTTAAATGTTTTTTTATTGTATTAGATAAATATTGATTAAGAACTGCTCCAGATGACTTATGTACATGGCACTCTTGCATGCTATAATTTTTCATTTCTGTATAGCATTGATGCTTTCTGTAGTTGCCATGTGATAGTGGTAGCATTAAGAGGCGGATTAGACCCAGGTCCCAAATGCAAGGCCCGCCACTGAATGTACCTGGATTGCAGGTTTTCCAACTCCAGCCCTCTTTCCCTCTCCAGCTTGCTCAGAGCCTCTTTGTGGCGCCGGATCTCGTGCTGCAGCTGCTCGTCTGCGAGCAGCTCCTGCTCCTTCAGCTGCTCCTCAAGGGCGTTGGCGCGGTGCACCAGCTGAAGGTTCTCCTGCCGCAGGCGCGCGTGTTGCTCCCCCGAAGTTTCTGACTCCTTTTCGAGCTCCGCCACGCGACGCTCGAGCAGGAGCATCTGCCAAGAGTTTAAAGCAAACCATTAGCGGAACCAAGAGTGAACCGAAAATAGGTGGGGAATTACAGCCAAAAAAGAAAATAAATAAGAATCATTATCAGACCAATTACGTGAAATTGGACAATTTCCACACAGATGATCTCTCATGGCCGTGGCACATTGTTTGGGAATCAAAGTTCCAGGCGACTGCTCACCTTGTCTGTGATGTCATTGTCAGCCAGCTCCAGGATGTCACGGGTCAGGTCGCTCACCGTGTCCAGCGTTAATGAGCTGTTCTGCAGAAGATGCCTACATGTGGAGAGGGAAAAAACGTAGCTTAACATCACACTTATGCCAGATTTCAAATACCCGTTATAGCATGTATTCAAAAACAAAATTAAAATCTGATGCTTTTGCTCACCTTGCCACCTTCTTGCTGGACAGCCTTTTGCCAGCACTGGGTGGGGAGAAAGAACAGAAAAGTGGTCAGGAAGAGAAGACTGATAAAGGAAGGAGACACTATCTCCTGCTAAGTCCTGTTATCAGCGCCATCCCTTTCTGCTAGTAGAGCATCCCCCACTGTGGAGCAAAGGGGGCTTGACAAATTCTCATACTATTAGCGTCAAAATCACAGCATCAACTACAGACAACACTGCAAACTAAGATAAACACTCCTGCATACTTTCAGAGTGAATCTAGAAAGTGCTGATCTAGGCTTAGTTTTTCCTGACAAATTATAGGGCACTAGTGGGAAAAGCACTACTATTTTAAAAAGGTCTTGTGCAGATTTTCATCTATAAATGTGGTCCCTTTCAAAGTTTTACAACTGAAAGCAGATCAAATGGGATTTCAGGTTTACCGTAACTCTGCTATTGGCCAGTAATCCTGGATCAGCAAGTCTTTTCAAATCAACAGCTCTTTTAAAAAGCTTCATTCAATGAGTGACGGTGTAACACACAAATGAAGAGGGAGGAGACAAAAAAAAGCACTACAAAAGGTATGATTCACCTGTGATATCTGGTATTACTTAAGAGTTACAGTAACTATGAAAAGGCAACAAAAATGGTGGAACACATGAACTATTACAGGAATTAACTATTCCTGCCAATGCAAGCCAACCCAGCTGATAAAGAAGCTGACGTGCCCTTTGAGGGACGATGAGTTTAAAATAATATACACTACTCACAGACAGTTAGAGGTATTGGGCTATCGGGTGAAATCCTATGGTGAATCGAAAATGCACTCACTATAACTACAGCATAACCTTTGCAGGGAAACTTAAATTGACCTTCTCTAAACTCTTGAATGCAGATAACTTTTTGTGAGTAGTGTAGGTCCCAAAAATGTCCACATGATACTGTGTGCACCAATTCAACATAACATGCACACACGACGGGAACATGCATGACACTGCCATCTAACACAACACCGTAACACAGCAAACGGGGTCACAGAGCAGACGAGTGTTACCTAGTCATCTCTAGGAAATTGAGGCGAGTGGAAAGGTCCTCCAGGCGACTTATTTGTTTGTGACATTGGCTACAGAAAAAGTCCAGTGCCTCCTCCTTGAGGAAGCTCTGAAAGCAGTCGGGGAGAGGAACGGGTGCACTGGAAGAAGGAGGGGAGGAAGAGGAGGAGAAGGAAGTGGTGAGTGACAGACAAGCAGGGCGTGCATCAAGGTGGGAAAAGACCTCTCGGGTATGATGGGTACCAAGTGTGAGGGTTCCCTGAGAAGGATGTGGGTAAAGTGTAAGGAAACATTCTCAAGAAGATGTGGCGTTCCCGTCAGTGTAGTCATACCTCACTTCCTATCTTTGCTACCAGAGGTGGGAGTCAGTCAATTATGTGTAAGTCTCAAGTCTTAAATACCCTGTGAAATGAATTTAGAGGTTTGTTTCTAAATACATTACACATATTTGAAGACAACCGCTAGCAATATGTGCAAAGACTGCAAACTATAGTAAGTAATACTTAATTGTGGAGATACAGTGTTAAATTGTTTTTCACCATTTCAGTTTACCTGATTTTTGGGGCGTGGCTAAAACGGTGCCTAATGACGCACTTTGGAATCCGGCATGAGTCGCCACTCGCACACTATATATTGAAAGAACTTGAGCGTCTTCAGTCGCATCAGTGGCTATCCTACACAATTGCGACGTGTATTTAGCTAGCTAGCTATGTCTACACCCTGAAAATGCATCTTCTCTTCAGATAGTCCGCTGGCGTGGCCGCTTTGGAGCACCTCATTGTTGGCCATGAGTGCGTGCAGGTCACGCAGAGAAAGGCGAAAGAGTGAGGGGGGGGGGGGGAAGGGGGAAACGTCAGACATGGACTGGGGCTTTGGGCTAGCGTGGCCGCTTTAGAGTGCCACGTTGTTGGCCGTGAGTGTAAGTCTGACTTCAGACCCAGGATGTGGATCACAGCTTTGAGCTGGTCTGGCTGCTTTAGAGCACCTCATTGTCACATTGTGGAAAAGTCCTGCGACGACAGGGTGGAACATATTACAGCCTCCAGACGGTTTAAGCGGATATAAAGTATTTTCACGGCCCACACATGTAGTTATGTGTAGGCATAAAAAAAGATGCGAGACGAAGTAGCACCCATTTTTAGTGAAGCAAGCACCAAACCCTGAACTTGCTGACTTAAGTCTGAATTGAGTCAAATTATTTTTTGACTCGGGTCCCCCACCTCTGCTTGGTACTACCGAGTTAATAAAAGTGTGAGCAAACAGATTAATTACATAGTGTAGTAATTCAACGGGGAAGCCTGTGCACACTCCTTATGGCCATGCTACAAGATGATTGTTCATTCAAGGAGTGAGTCAAGTGAGTCAGCTCTTCCATTATGCAACCATCTGGCACAGGTTTGCTTGCTGTGGCACAAACGCTGCATCGACATGAGTACCAGTCTGAATGTGTCACTGACGGTCATATGCATTGATTGTTGTCTTGAGCCATTTTCATCTCACTGACAAATTAATGCTTGTGCCATTTTCAGAGGAAACCGGATAAATTTAGAAGTAGTCAAACAAGCTCATAACATGAAGATAAATGTGTGTGTGTGTGTGTGTGTAGGCAGCCACTGCTGAGCATGACGCATTCACAACGAGTGGGTGAAGATCGTGGGATGCAGTATCAATTTTTTCTAAACTGAGCAACATCTACTGCACACAATGTAATCTTTCGAATAAGGTTTAAGTTCAGAGAATGACAACAAACCACATGATTCTACAGACTTTCCATGAAATTTCATCATTTGAAGTAGCAGTCTCATGTATATTATATACCTCTATACCGAATTATCAAAATCAAAGAATGTTATCGTTTTAAAGTATAGAGTACAGATTATGGGTGTGTAAATCATAAATTTAATGTTAGTTTTCCTATGAGATTCGCAGACCTCTCGGGTCATCGGGTGCGTGCTTATTCAGTGTTTCCAGAGGCAGAACCAAACCAAGTGAAGCAGCTTTCTGTTTCCATGCACCTCAACTGTGGAACAAACTTCCTAAAACACGTGAGCTCTTCTCATACTGTCGCTACATTTAAATCTGCCCTGAAAATTTTCTTCACTACTACTTTTTCATGAATCAAAAATATTGTTTCTTGTTTTCACCATCTGGCTTTGATTTTGTGATCTTAATTTAATAATTTGAGTTTTGTCATGATGACGATTTTGGTGCATCTTTTCATTTACGCTGCCTTTATATTGGGATTCTATCTTAATTTCCATCTATCCCCCCCTTTGTCTCGAAAGCACTAGGGATATGCTTTGTGTATGAATGGTGCTATACAAATGAATTTACTGTGCCT
Source organism: Phyllopteryx taeniolatus (assembly GCF_024500385.1). Lineage (NCBI taxonomy): Eukaryota > Metazoa > Chordata > Actinopteri > Syngnathiformes > Syngnathidae > Phyllopteryx > Phyllopteryx taeniolatus. The sequence continues at coordinate 12,102,964 of NC_084520.1, read as the reverse complement.
AAAGGCAGAATGCTTGACAGAGTTACTGTATTAGATATCACAACAGTTGCATCTAATGTTGCAAACACTGAGTATATATCATTTCAAACCTTTTAATCCTTGTATATCGTAAGTAACCCTCAAGAAATGACCACCACTGCTGCTTACAACTGTTCTACTAGACCAGATTATTGATGTGTTTGTTGGTTGTAAAATAAATAAATAAGTTTATTTTAATAATAAAATAACAAATGCTCCTTTTTGTGTAATCATAGGTATTTAATATATATACCGGCAACTAATACAATTATTTAACGTAGAACTCTCATCAGGACTGAGATAACAGTCTGCAACACATTTTGGTCACTTTCAGACTTTCACTTTAATGTAATACCACAATGACATCCCTATTTCAAAGTGATGTCATGAAAGGAATGTACCTGGGAGAGAGCAGAGAGGAGACATCGATCTGCTGAGGCATCTGTGCCAGAGGGCAATCAACCATGCCATCAGTGCCCTCCTCGCCGCTCTCCAGCAGAAGCTCTGAGGTATTGCTCTCCCCGAAATCTTCAAAATGCTCCTCCTCGCCACCGATGACCGTCATCAGGGAGGGGTTGTGCAGCGCCGAGTTGAGGGAGAACCTTTGGCACAGGGGCAAAGAACAATGCTTAATAACAGTTAAATGTATCAAAAAGCCATACACCGGACATTAATAAATACAGTGCTTTTATTTTAACCTCATGTATAGTAACATTATATATGTCAGACAGTTTGTTTCTTAGATCTGGACATTCAGAACAAAGAGAAGCCATTTTTAATCTCAATCAAGTGCAATTAATGTGGCCACACGAACAGTGGCAATCCGGCCAAATTGAGCGATAGCTAATCTGCTAATTCACATTAATCCTAAAGGAAGCTTTGGCTGAAACAAAATGCCCTGCCTTCCGTCATGAAAAACTAGAATGGATGTGTGGAAGGATTTTTGTTTGGGTGTAATGTGGGTCAAGAAGCCCTTATGTGACTATAGGTTTCTTAATTGTCTAGCAGGATCAACGCTCAACATAAAACCATTGGGCAACTAAAGATTTATGGCTCCACACCTTTCAAAAATAAATCCACTATCTTCATTTAAAACCTGAATAGTAAGCTTTTCCTGTTTTCTGACAGGATACGTCGAGATTCTCGGCACACTCAGGATGAGGATGTCCAAATCAGCAGAAAAGCTTGCTCTCTCAGCATACAAACTACAAAGGCCAATTCTGCTTGTTCACAAGACTAGTATTGTTTTGCTATCTGATTCAGAGCTGAAACCATGAAAAACCAAGGTGGATGGGTTAAGGTTTACAGGAAGGCAATTTTTAAGAACACACACTGCTCTGAACAAACAGTAGGCTGAACTGGTTAAACAAGTTAATGCCACCAATTCACAAGTCACTTACCCTTTACTCAGGCTCTTAGTGCATGGCCCCATATTGAGGCCCCTCACGCAGAGGGTCGGTGAGGAAAGAGAACGCATCACTAAACGCCCTCCAATGCTCTGGCGTGAAAGCTTAGGAGCAACGGGAGTTAAAACCCCAGCCAACCAGAGTGGAATCCTGAAGTCTTACTGTTTAACCTAAAACAAAACCAAGACTCTCAACTGAGGAGATGGCACAGGTCCTAGTCTATGAGAGAGCCAAGACTGCGGTCCTGATAGGCTGCCAGGTGAATGTGCACTATGGCTGATGGTGCATCTTCAATGGAACCAGCAGACTGAATCAGGGCTGACTATGAGTGGGTTAATAAGATTTGAGGCTAAGAAACAGCCATCAGACAGTCCAGCTGACTGTCCGAGGGCCAAATGTGTGTGGGGACAGAGTGGGGTTGGGGAGGCTAATCCTGTTATAGTCTTAATCCCTCACCCAATGCATAGTAGCATACACTGTAAATGTTTTCAGTTGAAGGCTACATCTTGATTTAGCCACGCTAACCTGGTTGCATAGCAAAACCTTAATTTAACGGCCCCCATTTCCCTATCAAGATCAGCACGAGTTAAATTTGTGAATAACTTTCTACTGAGAATCTCATTGCTTAAGGCTTTGCACGTCAACCTGACGAAGACAGCATCAGAAATGGATCAACCAAGAATTGACTTTCATTTTAGCAATGTGGTTCAATGTCAGGCAAGAAGGATAGAAGAGGAAAAGAAGGTGACATTGTTTCAAGGCTTTGTACTTCAACCTGATGAGGAAAATCCCAGAAATCAATCAACCAAGAACTGATTTTACTTTTTGCAAGAGGGATAAAAGGTGACATCGGGATTTGGGACATTGGAACAGTGTTCCTGTCGGCTAGACGGTGTGAACGGGCAGTGGAGAAAATTTGTCTTATTCCAAGAGACAGAATGGTGAGAAATACAGGAAAACAACAAAAGAGCTGAGCTCAACACTTCCTGGAATTCAAGGTTAGAAAAGGAAGGCCAAACACAGTCATCAGTCATCAAGAAGCAGATCACAAAGTCAGCTCCTGTCACTTGTCCTAAACACTATCAAAACTGGGGCATAGATAAAACATTTTATAATAAGATTCCCAAATACCCCAGAAAAATGTGACACGTTAAATTAGAATGCAACCCTTCCAAGCCAATCTGATAGCAATGAAAACATCACTGGTCAGTAATACAATCTTTTCTGTCTTATTGAAGTCTTTTCCCAACCAAAAAGAATGACAACACAGTGGCTATGTATAACAAAACGTGAAGGGGACTGTAGTCAAGGTCTTACACAGTGGACGTCTCAAGTTATCTTGGGAAGAAGGCTAAGTTTCAGCAAGCCTGAAAACACCAACAGTCAACATCCCATCTGAAAATGTGCAATGTTATATGGTGGTGTATTTCGTTTTGCTGGCTATTCAAGAAAAAAACAGCTAGACCTAGATGGACAAGAATAGTAAACTATCCTTCCCATTAATCTTGCCGTCTGCTGACCTAAATAAAACTCGAACAGTCACTTATCCAGCACTTGCACGAACATCACGTGATCAGTGTGAAGGGTCAGTGCATGGGTTACTCTAGCTCTTTAGCTTTAGCTCAGCTATTTCCAACAACTATGTGCGGTGAAAGATTATCAGGTGTGCCACTGGGAAGTATCCAATTTCACTTAATTGGTCAGTATCGTTTATACTGTTTTTCTAATGTATTTACTAGAAACAATGTATTTTTCTTTATTATCTATAAATTTCCAGCAACGTACGATGACAGGCACTTAATGCTCTTCCACTACAGTATATGGCAGAAGGTACAATTAACCTGTCTATCCACTTCCTGACAGTCATGCAACAGAATAATACCTTCAACTGTTCAACTTAAAAGGTCCATATTTCACACTGAGCAAGTAAAATTGTGGGTAAATTAAGACGAGATCATTATTTTAGTATACAGTGGTCCCCCTATAGCTCAGTTCATAATTCGTGCCCCATTATATAACATTTTTAAGCAATCTATTTTTTTTTTTTTTTTTTGGGGTAAATCCAAATTTAGAGTTACACAGCTTTAGTGTTGTAGCACCACCAGAACATGACGGTCAGCACCAAAATCTAGTGGAAAATATGAGGTGTAATGAAGGGCAAGATGAAGCACAGAATGTCCCCAACTATATCCTCCAGCACTAGTCGTCCTACCCACAGAGCAGAGAAAATGTATACCTGCATAGAAGTATTGTTTGTATGTGTTGTTGCCGTGTGTGTATAAAGTAGCAGTTGTTGGTTTATTATCACCGTAACATGGTATATATATGGTAATTTCGCTCCATATTATGCTAGCAGACGTTTGTTAGACAAAATTGAAGTTTGGTTGAAAATCTGTGTTTGAATACACAATTTTTATTTATTTATTTTTTTTATTCACTTTTGTTTCATGTTTCAGTTTTACAATAAACTTCAACTGGGAGTGAAAACAGCTTGAAGCGAGCAGACTTCACCACTTATTTGCAGAAACTGCGAGCAAGACTGTGAGAACAGGCGCTAAGGAATACTTTAAAAGTGTGTTTTAATAAGTTTAAGTGCTTTTTAATAACTTACTATTTGTTAAAGCATGTGTGAGGTGTAGAAATGAAAAATATACATTGCAAATTTTCATCTATTGCAGCCAGGTCAAGAACGTATCCTCCGCGATCAAAGTGAACCCCCTTTGATCTGTAAATATTTTGACATTTTGCAGAGATTTTGTTCTAATGTAAAATATGTGCCTTAGCTCAAAGGTTAGAAAACAACGCTTTCGCTCAACATTTGTTGCAGTTTCAACAGCAGGACGGGCTTGTTTAATCAGATGTCAAAAATGTAACAAGCAGAGGAAGGTCATTAGTATATTGCATGTGACTTCAAACCAACCTATTTATGGCCTCTTCGGGGTCGTGAAGTGCCGCTTCGATACCACTGTCCGTGTCCACATCCTCGTGCATCTCAGGGGGCACGAGGGCACCGGTGTCCTCGTCGGTGAAGGTCTCGCATTCGCTGTACGTGCTCTCTGAACCCAGGTAAGCGCTGTCTGTCACCTCATTTTGCTGCAGCCACATAAAAACTCACTTGTTATTTTCAAAAACGGCACTGCATGCATACAAATTAGAGCTGAAATATCCGTTTACCTTTGTAAATAAAAACGCACATACTTGTCCGACTAATCCGACATCCAAACACTAATTCAGTTTATGCAGATTGGCATTAAATTGTGAAGACTCTTTGGATTTCAGCAGTAAACGAGAATGCAGAAATATAGACCATGGAAAAAAATAAACGTCTTTTTTGAACCCTCAATCCCACCAGTGGTATTGATGCCAAGAAACAACAACCAAAACAAATGACACACCATGAACAGACTTCACAGGCAATCTGCTGCTTTTCAAATGGCTGGTAGAAGCAAAACACCTTTAAGCTTTTAACAAAAAAATGCCGATAAAAAAAAAGGAAAAAAAGAAAACGCTCAAGACTGGATTTGAAGCATCTGTACACCAAATTGTGTCCTGGCTATAAAATAACAATGAATTGATGACAGGCGAATCACAAAGGCAGGCGTACCAGGCTGTATGACGTGTCAGGAGAAGCTGGGCCAGAAGAGCTACCCACCATGTACAAAACCATTCTCCCAGGACGGAGTCACAGAGAGGAAAGCTGGCCTGCCATTATAGCATCCTACAACGCTTCCTTATCCTCCACACTCACACTCAGACAGAGCAGGTTTGAAAAATGGAAAGTACTGTACACACGTTCAGTTCCGCTGGGTGGTCAGGGGGGTGGAGACCAAAGTCCAAAAGAGTAGTGTTAGTCAGCTGTAACGTTACACGACCAGCGGCAAGATAACACTATGGCAACACGTAATTTTACTCAACGCCGTCACAATAATTCATATCTGGTGAAGCTGCATTATCTCAAAGTATACATCATTAAAGCTTACGTAACTGCTCTCGCTGTGTGCTTTTGTTACAGATTAACAACAGGTTACTGTTCTGTAGTTCAAATGAGTTTCATCATTTTTAATGTATAGGTGTGATTTTGAAATGTGAGTGTTTAATAAAAATGGAGGGAAATATTGATTGAAGGAAAAAGCGGGTAGACAGGGTTCCTTGCGCCTTGGCTGGACAGCGTCACCTTGCTTGTTTTGAAAGCAAAGAGTGGCAGAACAGTGCGACCGTTGAGGAGGCACCCCTTTCTGAGTGGAAAAACACGACCATGGACACAGTGGGGGCGACTACTTCAAAAAGATGCAGACCAACATTGCTCACAGCCACCAGTCAAACAGCAGCCACAGCAATCGTCTTAATCACATCAATATTGCATCAATGTTTGAATTGATTGAAATATTTGCCTCTCTTGTTCGTGGCCATTTGTATCAGTTGGTTGTGTGATACAGTAGACCTGAAATATTCATGTGCAACTTCACATAAACACCTTTTTTAATTAATAAAACCTGAGTCCCAATTTGGGAACACCTTCATCCTGCGTGTATCCGTCAAAAATCTCCAGTAATGATTAGAAAAGAAAAAAAAACATCCTAGACCAAACACCTTTGGATTTGGTTTCTTGGAAATTGGTGAAGTAGTTATTGCGTAATGCTGTTGACAAACACACACCCATGAAAAAACCCTGACGGGGTAATCCGCTCAAACTGTATGAAGTATGTGACGCGTGTACACGGGACTACACTTCTACTACACACCAAGTGAGTGCACTGATATGGTGCAAAGTACAGCCACTGAGGTAGCATGTTTAAAAAGCCTCCCTGCTCTAGCACACGTGATACCACAATTCTGTAACTCATCCCATTCCACTACTGTGCACATGTATATCAACCTTTGTCCCTCCTCCAATAATTGAATTTGCAATGTACATTCATAGTACATTGTATTGTATACTTATACTGTACAGCTATCATGCCCTATTACTCATGATCATAGTCATAGACAGTAACCTGTAGAAATAGAAACGAATGTTGATATTTACTATACCATAACTTACCAACTTATCAATCTACTATTTACATAATTACTGTTTATGCACTTTTGGTTAGATGCAATCTGTATTTCATTGCCTTGTAGTTGTGGCATGTGACAACAAAGTTGAATACACTCTACAAAGTTATTTTGCAGCTTGTCTGCACCTACACAGCTGAAGCTTCCATGTTCTAAGAAAACCAAGCAGGGCACTGGGTCGCCAGAAGAAGGTTAAAGCAACACTAATCATGACTCCCCATTGTTCAAAATGCACACACCGGCAGAAATGTTTGCATTTTTGCAGACGCCAGCAACAATATGATGGTTAAATATACAAGTTCAAGGGGGCGGCGAGGGGCAACAGGAATGTCAGATATGCTAACCATGACTATAAAAACAGTCTACACTTGTGTTGAACTCTTTCACGAGCCGCCCAATTCAATATTTGTCAAAGAATCCTGTAAAGCTCAGCCTGCCAGATGCTACTCAATGTCAGCCAAACCAGGTTGTTCAGCCTGTGGAATATTCTCAGTGGTAATGATAGCTCTGCGAGCTGCTCATTCAGTTACAGCGGCAAGAGTGAGAGTGCATGAAGAGTTGAGCCCGTTAACCTCACACTACGACAACGACGGGAAGTGGTGGCAAAACAGGGCCGCGTACACGGCCTTTGTGTGCAGCGCCTCACCTCGTCGTATTCTTCCGGACAACCCACTGCTCCGTCGCCTGGACTGTAGTTTGCACTGTACAGCTGTGGCTCCGGACCTGCAGATAGAAGAGGAAAGACGTGTTTCATGTGTGCAAACATTACGTCATTCTGCAAAGGAAGCTCAACAAATATAGGAGCGTAGTAATGTGTGCACTGCATACAAACAGCCTTCACGGGGAAAAAAAAGGGACAATGACAGTAAATAGGTACAGTGAACCCTTGCTATTCCTCAGGGGTTAGGGATAAAAGCCCTCTGCTAACAGCAAAAATGTGAAAATAATAGACTACCCGCCCCCCAAATATTTTCGTTTAAATTCTAACAACAGGTCAGTTCAAACTATTATCCCAAAATCCCACCATTTCAAACTCATCTGACAACATTACCTTTGAAAAACAATGGCTTTTATGGATTACTTGAGTTTGAAAAAAATGCACCAAAGTGCGAGGACGCTGGCATGTTGCTTCACAATACCAATTACTTCCTTCACATTAGACATTATATTAAGTTTTTTACTTAGTGTTACTAAATACTACTAGATACTTAAAAATACATACACAGTGCAATAGAACACATCTATTTACGGTTCTCTCATCACAAATTCATATTTGGATTTTTTTCTGTGGAAAATCACATTCACTGTTTTTGTGCTCTGTCTGCAATGCCCCAGGGATGCCACAAGATGGGGCCAAATACCAGGCTACAAGAAAAGTAGTAATTGGTGTCATGGAAATAATGTTTAAGTGTTAGATCTCAACTGAGAGAGGCTTCGCATGTTGGCGGGAGCTCAATTAATCGCACTTTTCCACTATTTGCGGCAGGGCTCAGTCTCGATTAAGGCATGCATGCTGTATCTTTTTTAAAAACGTCTCTTCGAATCACTGAGGCACAAAAAAATAAAATGGCCAATAGGAAATTAATATTAATATACATATATATATATATATTAATACAATATATAAATTAATTGGTATTTTTACAGTTTGTCCAAGTGGTGACATACAACCCAGTATCCTCACTCTTCCAGTGCATTTTTTAAACAATCAAATCACCTATACGTCATTTATTTTTAAGGATAAAGTTGTCAGATGAGTTTGAAAGTATATTAAACTGATAGTTTGGGGTACATTTAGGGTATTAAAAAATGTTTGCTATTCACATCAGGGCTTACTTTTCCAAATAGGCAGGGTTCACTGTATAAAAAAGGTGTTAAGGGAAAACTTAGTTTTAAGGTCGAAACCCAACCTCACTTGTAACGGGGAAGAATTTATGTGTGAAGAATTGATACATTTTCTCTCTCTCTGTCTCGTTTGGTCAAAACAACAATCAAATCAGCACATTTTCAAGGTTGCGCCCTTGTAGCAAAGCTCATTATATAATGTTTATGCTCACATTTCAGGGGCTATAGAGCCTCACGTGATGAGGACACAGCCAAAATTTGAAAACAATACAAGTGCAAAACGCAAATCAGCGTCCAATTGGTCCAAAACAAATGACAACAGACCTGTAGACAAGGAGTGTAACCAGAGACGGACAAGACGGAGTCTCGGGTGTCAGCCTAACAAAGCTCTGAACTCTCCCGGGTGAAAAAGCAGGAGCCAAGGAGACCCAGTGCTTTTATATAATAGTCTGATGCAAGATACTTATACACACTGCAGGCCATTTTAAGTGAAATGAGACTGAAGACATACCATAGCTGCAACAAGGGATGAGACGTTTCCATAACCTGCAGCCTTGTCTTTTATTAAAAATAAATACCTACCCATTAATAAAAGGTTCAGACACAGACTGCGATATGAAAAGCACCTTTTCCTTCCAGACATTTATGTTGTGTGCACATAAACAAATAATAGAAAAGCTGAGAGGGCTTTCAAACAGGGTAAAAGAATGAGGGAGTGACTGCAGGATGGAGCTACAAAAAAGACACGGTAATCCCTCACTATATCATGGTTCACCTATTCATGGTCCAGTTATAGAGCAGGTTTTTATATTAAACATTTTTTAAAAAGTGTTAAAATATGTTTACTATGAGTTTAAATAGGTTTCAATGTAATCATAGCATGTATTTTAAGAAAAACTGTTCAAAAGAAAGTATTTATTTTTTAGTTAATTATGTATTTTGTATACTTATGCTTGCAAATGTTTTTGTGTGTTCAAATATGTTTACAGTGTGTTTAAAAACTGTGCTTTAATGTTTAAATGTGTTTAAGTGTGGGAGGGGTACTTCAAGGCTTAAACTATAAAAAGACGTATGGTCTGTCTACATATCAGATTATGTATACATGTACCAATGTATTCTATGTTAATTATAACCTTATCTTTTTAGTGTGAGGACCTTGTTCCTCTCCCTCTCTCTGCTATTGTATTATCACTTTTCTGGAAGACAAAGAAAGATGTCAGTGGTTGGGGATGGGGGCATGCCAGTTACACGAGGCAGATGATAACAACTGCCTGTTCATGTGTGTATATATGACCTCACCTAGGGATAAATAGAAAGACACTTCTTAGAAACAGCCATAGTAGTTGTATTTGAACTGTCAACTAGCATGCAAGTTTTTATTCGTATCTGCCATTATTTTCAAAGTGCTTTTCATGTCTTTTGTCTACTAAAGGGTTAACATTTTTCCCTTGACAGTCAGGAACTAACTCCAGCATTGACTGGGTGATTAACGGTAGACTGGAAACATACTGTAGTGAGCACACTTGCAGGTCAATACAAGGTTCTACATTAATTTATCTTTAACAGGCAACAAAAATGCAAAAGGTACCGTAATCATTTAACACAAGAGGACAATGATTTAAAATGTATCTGGTGCTATGGAAAGATCATTTTTCTACATGCTTTTGCCAATTGTTACTGTCAAAATAACAACACAGGCGTGACTGAGATTTCTGAAGGTGCCTTTACAACCCAGCTGTGTCTCTGGCAACCAAAAAGAAGAACCATTTTAAAAAAATGGACAGGCCCCAGAGAGCGGGAGAGAGGAGGAGTGTTAAATTATTTAGGCGAATAGGACTCTCTGCCCTCAGTCAAGCTCTCAAACGTGCCTCGCTGTTTGCCCAGCTCAAGCTTTCAAGGCCATCTCTTATTCATGTTGAGGGGTAACCAGAACTATTCAACCCAGAAAGCTCTGGAAAAGTGTCTAATGGTATCAACATGGGTGAGCAGATTGAGGCAAGCAGTGTTTTTATGCATCACAACAACAATCTGGTGCTGACCTCTCTTTGATTTAATTCAGATGACCTTTAAAAAACTAAGCTAATTGCCGTAACTTTAAAATCCCACTATAATGTGTTTCACTCGCCTCCATTGCTGATAGCAGAAATTCCTCGGTGGAAATCTTCAAAGCTGATTACTCCCAGGCCGCTGGGATCCAAAAACTTGGTCAGATCTTTAACCTGGAGGGCAGGAAGATAGCAGAGCATTCAGAAACTGAAATCATTTTAATTGGATGGCAGAGATGCTGAAAAATATTATAAATCGTTAGCCTAATAGCACAACATCAATTAAAAATACCAATGTGCCTGCTAGAAAATTTTGTTTTTTTCTTTAAATCTGTGTCGATAATGAGTCATCCATGTCATATTAATCCGGAAAAAAGGTTGAATCAAGCCAACTGGACTCTTCTTGTTTTTTCATTTTCTGAAAACGTTTAAAAATTACTTTGGCAATTATGCAATTGGACAAAATTTTGACATGCATGTTGCATTCAGGTCAAAAATCCAACATGACCCCCAGAGTAAAAAAAATGGGAGAAATTCAGTATTTACAAGGATGTTGATATGTGCAAAGTCTAACTGTTTTTTGATACAATTAGGATTGAAAAAGTAATGCATGCTCATTTATGAAATTGCATTGTCCCCTTTCAAATAAGCTGATTAATAATAATAATAATAATAATGTGAAGCAGTTTGTTGTGTGCACCAATATCTGCACTCCAGTGTTAAAATAGGTTATGTAAGGGAACCTACATACTGTACTGTATATTCCATCAGGCAGTAACCTAGCAACAAGAGCATGTTTCCGGCACAGCAGCACCTCTGAGAATAAAAATAACATGAAATCAGAGCAGATCTGCGCTGGGAAAAAATGGAAAGAAACTCCAGGGTCCATCACCAATGCCAACTGTGTGGTGACCTGCCTTCAAGGAGACTTAATGCGGCATGGCAATCGTAACTGCGGGGCTGACAGCTGCAGCAGACAATCAAAATCTACACACAAATAACAGACTGCCACAGGCCAACGGGACAGAAAATGACACAAACCCCTTATTACAGTACAATCACGGCAAATTCAGTGAGTCTTCAACGGTTTACACGTTCTTAAAAACTTCTATTGTGTTTAGTAAATGATCTTGTATATATTTTTGTATCAATTACTCTTGCAAACAAGCTGATCTGCTCAGCAATGCTGATCTCTGACTCGGGGCGGCTAAGACGGCTCACACGGCTAATAAACTTAGTACAGTAGCCTTTGTGGGCTACAGGGAGAGATCAATACATGCTGTTTCCCACAGTCTTGTTTAAGAATAGCTTGTGAAACTCATCTCTCCATGAAAAGATCATACCTCATTTTACTTACTTACTTACTAACCCCATGAAATCGATTTTCTCCACTGAAATGAATTAAGACTAGTGATGCACCGAATTTTCATCCACTCAAGATTTTTGGCTGAAAATATCCCAAAAGTGCATTTTTGGACTTTTGTGGCCGAAAAAAAACAGCCAAAACACAATGCTGTAATGACGCAAGCGAAGCGCGCGGTTTTCTGGATAAAGCTCGGAGGAGCCACCAACGATGAGGTGGCGTTGATCCGCTGTTTAATCGATGGGACGATCGATAGAACTATCGCTTGTAAACATATTCAATTGTTGCAGCACTCAAAACAAAGTTCAGTGGTTTTATAAAGTGCAATTACTGTCCGTACAGTAGCATGTATTGTAGTACAGTGGAACCTCCATTTTTGTATGCCCCAGTTTCCATCTTTTTTTTTGTCCCAGATTTCATATATCCGCTTGGTTTTTGTCAGTTTGAAAACGGTCTGTACCAACCTCATCCACCTGCCTGTGCTACTCTTTCACTAATTTCCCGGGAATCAAGTGCCCACACAAAGCATTCTATATGCATGCGCAACTTTAGTGTTTTCTAGTAAGGCTTGTGATACCCATCATACTACATTGCATCATGTATGTATCAGCCATTTTAGGGTTTTTTGTTTAAGACTCGGTCATGCCCTGTCTCAGTGTTTCCCTCTGTCTATATTTCTTTTACTTCATATTTCCATTCATTCATTCATTCATTCATTCATTTTCCGTTCCGCTTATCCTCACTAGGGAGTGCTGGAGCCTATCCCAGCAATCTTCGGGCGAGAGGCCGACACCCTGAACTGGTCGCCAGCCAAATCGCAGATTTCGTATTTTGTTAGCCAAATTTAAATGTGGTCAGCCGCGATGCTGTGTTACGGGGTGCAGCACTTCCTTGAGTGAAGCTTTTGCATGGCTGATCACTGACTGACTGAACTACATAATTCACTGCTTAGCTGCAGAAAAAACGTTTAACCAATAGAGGGTGCGAACAGAGCATAACATGGTCATAGGGACCTTGACTTGCATTGGCTTAAATGTCAATATTACTTCAATAAAAGGTGAAACTAAAGTGATGTTGAATGTTCATTCATCCATTTCATTAGTCATTTAGATCTAGTTCACATTGTATTCTGTATGTTTAACAAGACATATCATCTATAAAATGAATTTTTTGTTCATATTTTTGGGTGCGTGGAAATAATCTATTGGATTTACATTACTTCCAATGGGAAAAAGCATTTTCATATTATTTGGTTTCAGTCAGACTTTTTGGAACGGATTAATCACAAAATCCAAGGTTCCATTGTACTTGTGTGTTGGATGTGTTAGGGGGCGTGGCCTAGTGAGTGACATCAGTAGTTGGAGTCGGGTTGGCTGGTTAGTTCAGCATTAGCATGCGTGCGTGAGCTGTGTCCTAAAGCAGCACCTTGTGCAAGTTCTCGTATTTGTGTTTCACCGTTTGTCTCATTTAATAAATGGCTGAATGTGCATCTGTGACTGTGGCTCTCCTTGCCCACATGTGAGGGCATTATGGTGCCATAACTGCTTCATTTTTTATTTTTTTTTGCACTTCACTCATAACTCATAACGTTTCTCGTAAGTCAAGCTACCACTGTACTTTCGATCAAATGGCTAATCTTTTCCATTTCACAGTGGAGTAAAGAGTGCTTCGCAGCTATATGCAGAAACAGCTCCACAGGGTGAGGTGAGAAAGCAGAGGTGTGACTGCAGAGTTAAGACTCAATATTGAAGAGCATTGCTATTCTGCAGACAGTCCCAAATAATCACATAACAGCAAGGTAAAACCACCTAACACTAGAATGACTCGCAATAATGTTAATCTGTCGATGCTGAACAAAACTGGATGTAATTTGGACAAGCACTAAACTGATCACCTTCATAGATACCCTCCTCCTGCCTTATGGCACAATTTACACAAAACCCGTGTGTTAGCATCATTTTTTTTCAGTTGTGACAGACCTTTAGATCTTACCTGATGGACCCCATCAGGCTTCTTGGTCTTGGACAATGGACCATGCACACATTTAATATTTAAAAGAGAGGATGGTCTGGACTCTTATATTAGGTTAATGTATGGGGTAACTCATGACTTAATGGTGTGTACTGAAGTACTATAAGCATGCATTATGACACTGTGTAATATTCTATAATACCTTTGTAACGTAGCCCTGAGAAGCTATCCAAAAGTAAACATTATAAAATCCATGAACTCAAAGGCATTTTGCGGTTCCTTTGGTTGACCAAACATTGAGGTCATTGTGGTTTTTCTAGTTCCTCTATTTGTGTCTAATCAGTGATGACGCATGCCTGACCGCCCCCCCCCCCCCCTCCCCCACCCCACACACACACACACACTCACACCACTGTTGTTCTTAAACCTTTTCTGAAGAAAACGCTTTTGGTGGAAGAGTTTCCCTGGGGGGATTGCACAATAGTTCCTATCCAAAACAATGATAAAATGATCAATAGTTTCAAAGACATGCTGAGAGACTGTCTGAGAGCAGAAAACTGTACATACGGTAGACACAAGGGGAGCTAAAAAGGGGACATTTCAGGCCACTGAACATTCCATTGTGGATTAGAGGGGCAGTGCATAAAAGCAGAGGGGAGGCTAGCTGGCTAAATGTGGGATTGGGAGTGTCGACGGACAAGAGAGTTGCCGCCACAATGCAGCTTGGTGCGGCTTTTGTGCACAATTGGGGTCAAAAGCAGTGAGCGTGGCGGTTACCAAGAGGGCTTTGAAACTCCAAATGCGTGCAAGCTCGAAGAAAATGTAGTTGTTTTTCACAACAGTCGTAATGGCACGCCAGAAGCAGCGGGCTGACTTTTTGTGCTACACATACAGACAAGAATAACAACTCACAACTAAATCAGACGGTTTGCAGGTTGCAAAATTCAGAGAATTTTTCAAGTTGAAACTTTCAATTGGAACTGATGGGAGTAAACATGGGAATATGATTGTAATACAAAATATATTTATTGGTGGAAAATTTTAGATTTTTACATTTTCATCGAACTAACTATATTTAGGGTACTACACACACACACACACACACACACAAAATCCATGTACAAAAAAATTATATCATTAAAAACGTATCCCGACATAAGAAACTCAATTTGTCTTGAACCAGTCATCCGATTTTCAAAATTCATGGTGTGTTGTATTCAGGTCGAAGAGGCTGTTTTAAGCAGACTCAACATTTTGACAGACAGTCATTTTTGGGAAATTTTGTCACACTGCTACCTAATGCATTGCTGAGATAACGGATCAGGTGCAAAAAATAATAATAATAATAATCGGGACATTCTTAATTTAATCTAAGGAGGTGTATATTTCTCCCGAAAGCGAAGCATGCCAGCTGTTGAAAACTTACATGTATACCAGTTTAAGGACATATTTTACATAGTCCTCATAGGCTAATCGCAATCAGTATAAATGCCTGCATATTTGCACATGACAGCTATCATATCCTGAAATAATTCTGGAGTAAACATTTGCATGCTTTCCCACATCTATGCAAAAACTGAACTCTTGTCTTGCGGGCGTATTTACAAAAGGGAATCGGGTCAAACAAAAGTAAATGTCTGGTCCAACCCATTCACTTCACCAAAGCTATACCTGAATTAAGTTTGTTGTTTATATCTCTGCATAAATTTGTGGCTTTATTCACAATCGTCTCTGCCAGAGTGCCAACCTTTATGCCACGCTATTCTGATGTTAGATCTAAACTCAATGATCTACTTGGCCTACACTCCGACTGGCTTTTTATATCCTACATGCACAGCAAAGTGCTAGATAATGAGTCCAAAGGCTGCTCTGTGGTTTTCTTAATAGGCTGCTAAAATAACTGAGTGTTCCCAAACTTCCCACCCTGGTCAACTTTGAAATCTCCCTAATCTGGGCTGATTAAGCAGGTTTTTCCAAGTGTTTATGTCAATATGGTATAAAGTTCAGGTATGCACATCTTGTTGGACCACTGGGTCACCCACCACTCCTTGACTGGGTCTCACCTAGTAAATGCCACAGACATATAAAAGGTTATACAGTGTTCACCTGTTTATATCGAGGTTCATCGTTCGCGACCCCGCTATATAGCAGATATTTCAGTGATGGATGGATTTTCACAGTATATAGGCAAGTCTGTATTGTATTACCATACGGTATGCTGCCATACCATTAGGGTAGAGGACTTTTGTTAGACAAAATTACATGGTTTGGTTGGAAATTTTGGTGTTTAAAAATCCAGTGTTTTAATCTCTTTTGTTTTGTGTCAGTTTGAGCAAACTTCAACTTGGAGTGACAAAGTTTGAAGCAAGAATGCTTGCTTCATCAAAGTGACAATAGGCACCAAGGAATACTTTGTGTGTTTTTTAATGTTTAAATGTGTTTCAAGCATGTGGGAGGGGAAAAGGTACATTTTACAATGGTCTCTCCATGTCACAGATTTTCACCTACTGCGAGTGGGTCTGGAATGTCTCCCCCACGATAAATCGGTGTTCACTGTATTCCTCATCCGAATTTGTCTGTTTGCTGCATGATTTAAAGCTCTTGTTCATAACAAAAAAAATTATTTAAAAAATAAAAAGCTAAATATAAGCAAGCAGGAAATGATATCAAATGAGGTTCCACTATTATACAAATGTATCCACTCGAGTTCTCACTAACTACATGACAATGGCCCGGCTTTGTGTGTCTCACACACACACACACACACACACACACACACACACACGGACAGCCTGTGGCCTGCAACCAAACCACGACGACCATCTGACTCAGGCATTTTACTCTTAATCCTTCACAATTCCCTGCATGGTGCTCCATGGATGCCTAATTACAAGTCATGATCAGGGCCAGTAGAGGCAAAATGAATACAACAGAAAGGGTTAAAAAGCATGACAATATTGTGGCGTAGCATAAAAATTAACCAGGCTATAAACCTTCAGGCTGTTATATAATGTTGAATTTAATATAGTTAATATAGGGCCCCTGCTTTTTTTATGTTATTTCTTAAGAATCATTTTCATAATGTTTTAATGTGAAGGGTGGAATGCAGTAATGGGTGAGGGTCATGCATGGAGGGAGATGTCAGGCATTTCACAGGCGCTAATCCCTTAAGCAAATAATATGCAAATGAGAAGATGAGCGTTTGTTATTTGACATATGGAGGAAATGTTTGGCCAATACAACCAATATGCTTGACGGGCGTATTTGGATGATAACTCAAATCCTCAGGCTGGAACTGCCAGCGAACGCATGAAAAACTAATCCACGCTATGGTTTCAGTCATGTGACGCTGAGCTTCTTTAGCACGGGAAACCAGGAGAGGTTGGCGGCAAATATTCGCAAGTGACACTGTGCTGTGACACTGTAGAAGCAATAAACAACTTGCTTGCTCACGCCTACTTAACAAATGGCAGGTCCACCACTCTCGCTGGGATAATGCAGACCTCTTTTTACACAATAGTTTCAGGCAGGTCTCTAATTGTTAAAGAGTAAAAAATGCTATATTGCAGTCAATTAATGTATTCTGTGGTTGGTATTTGTTGACCGACGCTATGGCAATAAATATATATATTTGGGAAATTACAGTATGGGAAACAACATTTCTAAAAAACTAAACCGCTGCTTACCCATTCGGGCAATTACCTGTTTATGGCTGTTGAAAGAATATGTAAAAAGGATTTGTAATCACTTGAAAGATGACTAATCTTCGAATAAGACCAATAGAATGTTAACGCTTAAACCACATTTACCGGTACTGACTTATTTAAACTACTTTCCAACAATTTGGATCTCATTCAACAAACCCTCACAGGCATAGAGTGACGTCCCTTTTGATGGATTTCAGTATAGTGGTTTAGTTTTGAGTGAACCAATAGCCAACATGAATTATAACTGGAAATGCAAGTGTTAGAAGGTAGTTTATGAAAACATCTTACCTGATCAGCCCCATAGGCAGCAGCAAACTCCATAAACTCCTCAATGCGAACAAAGCCATCTCCGTCCTGGTCTAAAGCATCAAATACAGTTTTCAGAGGGGAGGCATCTTCCTCTCTTGTATTCAGAGCTGAAACCATTGGCAGTGAATCATCTCCCACCATCTTAGAGTGGGAAACAGTTTCCACACTTTGCTCACTCGTCCATTTAGTCTCCTCAGTACAACTGCTCAACTCCAGAACATTAAAATCCTGGTGATGGTTAACAGACGGCGACTGCCCCTCTTCCCTCTGTTCTGTCATCGCATCAGAAGCAGTTCCATCATGCACTCCCTCCTGTACCTTCCAGTTCCATGTTTCCTCACAGCGGACCCCATCAGTGGCCGAGCACAAATCCAAAACCATCGACGCGCTGGCTTGATGCTCGGCCACGGAGCATATTTTGCCTTCCATCAAATCCTTTGACGTACTTTCCACAGAGAAGCTCCCACAGCTGAGCTCACCATGGATGGTGGCATCATCAGCCGGAGGACCTGTCGGCGACAAAATCACAGGCGAAGAGTCACTCTCGTCTTGTAGCACTAAAGTCCTGAATACTGTAGTGGCGGCATGTTCCACGTCCGAATCCTGGGTTAGCTCTAACTGTGCACCTGTTGGATGATCGGGATGAGCGGTCAGGCCACTGTCAAGATCTGGACTCTCTAAATCCAAGAAAGCTCCTTGAGGCCACGCCAGTGGTGTGCTGCTGTGGTAAAGTGGGAGGCTGCTCTCAGGTAGCCCTAGCGGGGTCAAGCTACTGTTTACTGGCAGAGTTGTCACCTGATCTGGGAATAAACCTTTGTCTCCAGTTTCACATGACGAAGTAGCCCTGCTCTGCTCCTCCTGTGCCAGGTCTACCAGTCCTGCACTGACACCATGTGACACGCCCGACGGCTCTGAGGCGACAAAAGCCTGATCATCTGAGAGGAGATCAACGGAAATGAGTGAATCTGCTGGGTTTGATTCAGAATTCCACTTCTGTTGGGAAGACAGTATTGTAGCATGACTGTTGATTATTAGCTCACTCTGTCCATTGAGGGCATTGTTGCCCCCAAGAGAGGCCTCGTCAAATGCAAAGTTTTTCCCTACCACATCAGTGAGGTTAGGAGAAAACAGCCACGAGAGCATGAAGTCACTGGTTTCATCAGGCTCCTTGTTTCTTTCCGATTGAGGTGATGTCTCAGAAGCAGTGGAGTGACGCTCATCGAAAAACAAATCTCCGCAGGGATAATCAGAAATGTACAAAAGTTTATCCAACTCTACTGGCGCATCCTGGTAGCCTTTGTCCATTTCACTTCGTTGCGATGTCAGATTGGGGTCACCAAAATGCAAACCTGTCTGACCACTGTTGTTTTGACACAGCACACCTCCATTGTCGGAATCCAGGGTGAGAAATCCAAGAGGAAACGCTTGCTCCGACTCCCACTGCGCATGCCCCAAAGGGCTCGACACCACCGTGGGTTCCATTTATTTTGGCTCCTGGTGCCTTATCTCGAAACCGAACTTAAATGCCATACTTTCAATGAAGTTGCATGAATACAACTTAACGATGATGCGTCATTCTTGCGTGTGGAAAAGTTGAGGGTGACGGAAAGTTTTACACATTTGTCGAGTATAGTTTTTTTAACTTGACAGGTCGGCAACCACATCTAACAAACGTCTTTGATGATGTCAAACTCATTTTTACCGGAGCCATATTTAATTCTTCAAATCTTTAATCCGGTTTGACTCACTTGGTGCCTATCGGGTATGGCAGGTCCACTCATGGATTTTCCCAAAGCTCGCCGTCTCAGCCCAAACATCGTCAAACCTTTAAGTCGGGAAATGGAACCAAAACGACGTGAATAACACCTCGGCACCGAACCCGCAAAAACAAAAATGCGAACTGCATCTCGAATTAAATGGAGTTCTTACAAATGCTTTGTCAACATTAGCTTAGCCGGTTAAAAATCATCGTATACCTTCGCGAGCTAATTAGCAAAAAGCGATGACAGTGTGGGGGCGGAACGAAACGATATTAAGACAGACACGTGTGGTCACATAGGCGTTTTTCTACCATTGTTACCGGATTGTCAAGCGTTTATCCTGAAAGGTATTGGAGGGGGGAAAAATAACATTAACTCCTCCTTTCCAGCATCCCAGCGCTTCTTTGTCATTGGCTAGCTGTCGAGCTAGCCAAAATTAGCCTATTAGCTCGCTACCAGGCCAAATGGTCCCTCATCCAAGTCCTTAGAGACATATTTTTAAAAAACTCGGCGTTAATGTCAGCCGATTCGCGGATGTCGTCGTAGGTGATATGTACGTTTGGAGCTTTGTTTGTTTTGGTTTTTTTGTTTTTTTGCGACGGAAATCCACCTGTGTCCAAGACTCAATAAGGCCAACCGAGAGCCTTGACGAATCGGCTCATCCCCCCCCCCCCAAAAAAAAAAAAAAAAAATCCTTCCGCACAAAATGTCTCCTTGCTCCTTTGAATCCAAAAAAGGCTGGATTAAATAGCGAGAATGTGTTCCATTGTTCGGCCGCCGATGTTGTCACGTACGAGCTCTCTCTCTCGCATCAGCATCCCAGCACCTCCTCCTCCTCTTCCTCTCCTTCGTCATCCTCCTCCTCCTCCTCCTGTATCCGCAGACGCACGCTGACGTATCACGCAAGCGTACAAAACACTCCGCAATGTCACTATTTATTTTTCATTTTTAAAAAATATGATCGGTATCCCCAAACAATTTACGTATACGACGGTTTACATTACAATCCATATAGTTACACGTTCAATTTGCACTCATCGTTAAAATATAATATATATATATACGACAGCAGAATGTGACGATAGGATTAGTACATTTTCATTCATTCACTATCTTAATGTCTTTAATTTATTTAAATGTACAATTGAACTATTGTACATTTATGTACATTGTGCACACATATTATACACAATTGTTTCATACACTGTACTTATTGGGTGTATTATAATTCATCATTATAAATCACTGTCAGGAATGTTGTCACTTTGCATAATTGTACAAACATTACTGTAGCATAATTTGTATTACTTACCAGTTACCACATACCAACCTGCAACGTCTTAATCATTCCATTTATCTAAATTCAGAGGATATTTAAAAAAAAAAGTCTACACACCCCTGTTCAAATGCCAGGTTTTAGTGATATAAAAATATCAAGGTAAATAATTTCAAAACCTTATCCGCTATTAATGTGACCTGCAACCTGTACAACTCAATTGAAAAAGATATTTTAGAGGGGAAGTAAAAATAAACAACTGATAGTTGCACAACTGTGCACACCCGCTTATAAATGGGGTTGTGGCTGTGTTCAGAATGAACTAATCACATTCAAACTCACGTTAAATGGGAGTCAGCAATCACCTCCCATAATTTAAAGTGCCTCTAATTAACCCCAAATAAAGTTCAGACCGTTCCAATAGGCTTTTAATGACATTTTTTTAGTCACGTGTTGACACAAGCCTTGATCCACAGAGATGTTCCTCCGCCCGACCAAACACACTTCCGAATCCATCAATTCATAGGACACAAAATTCTTAGTCTACTTCATCAAATTTCTGCAATATATGCAAATACAGTGCATACGCTGATGCGGATGGTGCATCATTTTTGAAAATGTAGTTATAGCGCCCTCACATGGCGTATACCGGTACTAATTCTACAACGTGATGGGAGAGCCACACTGCATTTCACACATTTTAGTCTTCTAAATGCAGTGTTTCCCAACCTTTATTGAACCAAGGCACATATACATTAGAAAAATCTCACAGCATACCATCAAGCAATATTATATTCAACAGTTATGCTTGTCACAATACATCACTGACATAGATAGATGAACAAAGATACATTATTTGTAGTAAATACATCATTTTCAGACCAGTTAAGGAAGGGACATGGGATAATTTCCAGTGGCACACCTGATGAGCTCTCACACACTTATGAGCTGTGGCACTGAGAATCACTGCATTTAAGGACTCAGACCGTTTGGCTCATTAAGGACAATTCTGAAAATGACTAAAAAAAAAAATACACCATTAAATATAACGATGAAAGTTTTATTAACGGGCTGAACATCACAAAATGTAATGTGATCAACACAACTGTACATGAAATGCATAACGATACAACAGGGATTTTAAACTACACGGTGTCCCTAAAGTCTGGACAAAAGTAATTAAGGAGAAATTGTGGAGTTGTTGCATCAAGTTCCTATGACTTTTGCAAAGTGCATCAACCTTTGCAACACAAATGTTGGCCATCATATGTACGATGTTATTTGTTAATATTCTAGTTGAATAAAATGTTTACATTTTCATTTCTTGTAAATACTCTTATGTATTTTTCCCCCTGTTGTATAACTTAGTTACAATATATCAGTCCCCAGTTGTGTAGCCTGAAGCAAATACTGTGCGTGTCGCCGCAGTGTTACAGAGCTGCAGATATGTTACTGTTTTGCTCTTTTTTATTTGTCTCTCTTTTCAGATGACCAATAACCTGAAAGAAAGAAGAAAATAAATATTATTTGCTGTGTGATACTCAGGCAAATGGAAACAAACGTATATCAGTGATTCCCAACCACTATACTGCGGCACGTTCGTGTGCCCTGAGAGATCATCAGGTATGCTGCGGGAAAGTATGCAATTTTCAATTAATTGGTCCCAAAAATATTTATTTACAACAACATTTGTTCATCTACCCATGCCAATAACATATATTGACAGGCAGAACAATTCAATGTTTTTCCACTAGAGGACAAATTGTACAATTACCTGTGTATCCATCATTTTTTAAGCTCTGTGAGCTGTTTCTAATGTCAAATATGTGTCTTGGCTCAATAAAGGCTGGGAAACACTGAGGTATACGGCGGTCAAAATGGAAAGCATTTAAAGAAAATATGCAATTCCGTTTTTTACACATCAAAACGCTACACCTCCTCCTACACACCTGGGTCAGGAGGAGGACAGCAGAGCCCCTGTTCAGAGTTTAGCGGATTTAGAGGAGGCTATACCCATCAGCTTGGAGATATCATTAGCTGAGGTCAGCCACGACCCGCCGTCCGCCACCAAGATGGCTCCGGTCACGTAGGACGAGGCCCGGCTGGCTAAGAAAAGTGTGCAGTGGGCCATCTCGGTCTTGTTGCCTGATCGCTGCAAAGGAATGGACTGGAACAGACCAGCAGCCTCCCCTCGAGGGCCACCTAAGAGATGTAAACATACACACGCACAGACATTTTTGGGGGGAAAAATTGGTCAATTTAATGTTTAAATTAAGGCCACTAGGATGTTCCTTAAAATCCAGAATGATGCAAGTTTCTTTACCCAGTCTACGGAAGCCTTCTGTGCCAGAGATAGGACCTGGGGCCACAGCGTTCACTCTTACCCCACTGGGTCCCCACTCCACAGCCAGGTGCTTGGTCATGGCATCTAGGAATAGGAGAAATTGAGGAAGATGGTTTAGATTCTTCAAACTATGATTAAAAAATTGAATTAAAAAAAAAAAAAAAAAAATGTACCATTTGCAGCCTTGGCAGATCCAGCATGCACCTGGAGCGCCTGCCCCTTGTATCCAAGTGTTGCAGAGATGTTGACAATGTTGCCTCCGTGATCCTGAAAATAAAACCAATGTGACACTCAAAATAAATGTTACTACTATACTGGAGTCCAAATAAAGAGAGCCACATTTTTTTCCTCCCTCATCCAATAATTGCAGTTTGCACACTGTATAGATATCCCACTGTACACAGTAGGTATCAAACAACAGTGCACCCCCCGTTTATTGCGGGGATACGTTCCAAGCCACAACATTGTATATGCTATTTGCCCTTTGGCTTAGATGCAATCCGTTGCCTTGTACTTGCGACACATGTATTGACAAAGTTGAATCCAAATTGTCACTGCCCTCCTATGGTGACTACTGTACCTTGAACCACTTCTCATACACAACTTTGCTGGTGTTGAACGTTCCCATGGTGTCTATCTCCATAACTGTCTTGAAGGCGTTGAAGGAAAGTGCCATGGCAGGGCACAGGAAGTTTCCGGCAGCATCTGTCAAAATCAGAGAAGCGTTGGAGAGCTTGCTTACTTGAGGTCTTCAAAGCGACTCGATCTTGTGCTGTAGACTAGAGGGACCTTGTCGTGGAAAGATAAAAGTTGATGATTAAGTCAAAATCTTTTCACACTTGATCTTTGTTCCAGGTCCATCAGCACACATTCAACCTTATACACTCTAATGCGGGGGTGGGCGTAGTATTGCCCAGTGGTCACATACGGCCCACTCTGTTCTTTAATATGGTCCACCGGGCATTTACATCATCACGAGTCCTGCAATATTTATTACATTAAATAATCTTTTTTTTCTGTAAAAATGGTTAATTGAAATGTAGTTATTCTTTTTTTTTTTTTGTATTTATTTGTCATTAAATAATTTGCTAATAATTAAATTTATTGGTTAGTTAATTTATTGTAAATAATAAAATAATATTAATAAAAATATTAGCACAAACAATTTTACAAAGACAAACATTTGTGTTTTGTATTGTATAATTGGCTAATTTATTGTAAATACAATAAAATATTAGCCAATTTTTTTTTACATGTATTGTTTTAGATTTTTTAGTTGTGCAAAAAGATGAGCTATGTATTTCATTTTTAATGTCTTATTAAATGCATGGTTAATTTATTATTATCATTAATTAGGTATACTAAATAATACATAATAGGACCATTATTTTTTGTTGTTCAAATAAACCATTAAACACACACTTTTTTAACCTCACCTATGAATAAAAAAAAATTGTAAAATAAACTATTTTAGCTATTCATTTAACATTATTTAAATACAATGCATTACATAATTAGTTAATTTCCAGCCATCCATTTTCTGAGCCGCTTCTCCTCACTAGGGTCGCGGGCGTGCTGGAGCCTATCCCAGCTATCATCGGGCAGGAGGCGGGGTACACCCTGAACTGGTTTTCCAGCCAATCGCAGGGCACATACAAACAAACAACCATTTGCACTCAGAGTCACACCTACGGGCAATTTAGAGTCTCCAATTAATGCATGTTTTTGAGATGTGGGAGGAAACCGGAGTGCCCGGAGAAAACCCATGCAGGCACGGGGAGAACATGCAAACTCCACACAGGCGGGGCCGGGGATTGAACCCTGGTCCGCAGAACTGTGAGGCTGACGCTCTAACCAGTCGTCCACAGTGCCGCTTAGTTAATTTCAAATAATAAAATAAAAGATGAAGTAAAAACTAAAATGTAACATTTCCTATACATTTTTTTCTTAAATGTTATTGTAAATCATACATTGAAAACAATTTCCCATACTGTATATATGTTAATTCATGTATATTATGTATATATGTTAATTAATTTATTAGAATTAAATTAATTTCAACTAATACCATTAAAAATTACAATTACTTAACTTTATTTAACCTCATCTACAAATGACCTGGCCCATTTATCCATTTTTAAAAATCAAATACGTACCACGTACGTTTGCCCACCCCTGCTATAAGATGTTTAGCCTTGTTTTTTTTTCTTAACTAAAGACGTAAAAAAACTGACTCCGCCACTGTTGTTTTTAGTCTTACTGTTAACAAGGATGTCTATCCGGCCCATTTCTTTGAGGGTCTCATCCACAGCCGCTGAAATGCTCTCAGGCTGCCTGACGTCCAAGCACAACGGGAGGCAGCGACGTCCTGAAACTGCAGACAGCTTCTTCGCCGCCTGGTGGGGACAATACATGATAATCATCCAAGGCCCACATTTTGACAAAGATAACAAAAGATAATTAAAACCTCTATGAGCTTGTCTTTGTTCCTGCTGGCGATCACTGTGTCACAGCCATGCCTGAAAGGAAAAAAATTTAAAAAATTAAAAACATGCTGGGATTATCACTTCACTTGCAATTGAGGAGTAGTAATGGTAATCAGTGTACGAGTGAGCCCTCTAAATATGACACAGTGCAGGTTTCTGCTACAACTACAACCACAATAATAATACAGGTGCACCTCAATAAATTAGAATATTGTACACAAGTTCATTCATTCATTACTGCATTTCAATTCTAAAAGTTGAATTCATACAGATTCGTTGCACACATAGGGAAATATTTTTCAGAAAGCCTATTCCGGTCTAATTTCTATATTAAAAATCATTTTAACTGTTTCTTATGTGATGTTCAAATTTCGTGAGATGGTGTATTTTGGGTTTTCGTTAGCTATAAGCTATAATCATCCAAATTATAAAAAAATAAAATCATGAAATAATTCACTCAGTAGTGATTAGTGCACCTACAGAATGTTATATGAAATAAGTGAAGTTTGCCACAATATTCTAATTTACTGACATGCACTTGTAAAGGTTAAGCATTATTATCTTGGTAAAGGAATCATTGACGTAAGATAAGTTGCTTACTATCTCCCTCACCTCATGAAGATTTCCGCAATACGTAGTCCAATTCCTGATCCACCACCTGTGATAAATGCAACCTGATCTCTGGAGATACAAAGAGTTTAAAGTCAGTAAATGTAATAATCTCCATGGCAGACGTCTATTATTTAGAAATGAAGTCATTCTAAGCCACATACAGTAAATATTTGTCCAATACAGCGCCTGTTGAATGCTTACTTGAGTAAATCTGGGCTGTAGATGTGTGTGTATGAAGTCAGGCAGTCGTCAGAAGCAATATCTTCAGGTAGCAGATCACATACTCGCTGTGGTTCTGCCATCCTAGTGAAGAAATGTGGAAAGGACTCAAATCACACAGGCCACAAATGCATGCATGCATGCATGCATATAGGCATGTATGTATGTATGCATGTATGTATGTATGTATGTACACACAATGACACTGCACTGTAGTGTCAGCATTAAGGAGCACAAAGAGGATGTTCATTAGATCGCTGTTTTCTGACTGACTGCCTGGAATCAATCTTAAATGGAACCCAAAATGTGCCTACAAACTTTTGATAGCCACTGAGTAGTACATAGAACAAACCTTATCAAAAAAAAACCTCATCTGATAAATTAATAACTCTCATCTGATACATTGTTTTTTGTATTAGTTATTATGTTTTAGAAATTGTAAATTTCAGTAAATAAATCATAATTATGACAGCACGGGCAATTGTTTTATTCCTGCAATTACTAATTCCAAAAGCATCAGAATTTTGCTAGGCAAGTTAAACTGTTGAAATTGATGCTAACTTCGTTACTTTAGGCAACTGCGTGATTCTTTTTGTTTTGATTAGACTAGATTACAGTCACGCTGAATGTTATTTTTCTACATCCAGTAAACATAAAAGAGAATTGTAGAAGCCAAACTTTGTGTTAGCATCTGGAGATTGTGTTTTGCAATGAAAGTCCATTGAACATGCAGCTAACTTACTCTGTGTTTTCGTTACCTGTCGACGAACGAAGTTGCCCGGAACGCCGAAAACAACTTTAAAAGCACCAATTTCCAAACCAAATTATGGAGCGAAGTCTCCAAGGTAGCTTTTGTATATGTCCCTTCTTTGTTAAGTTGGAAGAGTGGTTGTACCTTGAACGCAAGATTTGTGACGGCTCTTTGCGGGGCATTCTGGGAAATGAAGTTTTCCAGGGATGTTGACAATATTGTAGCTGTTTTTTGTTGTTGTTGATTGTTGATATGTTTATAAATTTGTCTTTAGTTCCATTTACCTCATTCAATAACTTTTTAGTTGTTTTGAAAAAATACATATTTTGGATTAAATAATAATAAATAATAAATAATAATAAATAATTCACATTAATTATAGAAATAAAATTAGCACAGTATTGCTCAAATACTTCACGTCAGTAAATAGAGGAGTAGATATGCAAGATGAATGCTCTGGTAACCTAAGTTATCTTTGAAGAAGATGCCCATGAAAAAAATACATTCGAACAGAATAATAGTTGCAGTTTTAGCATATCTACTGATCATTTTGGAGAACTTATTATTTATTTATTTTATTTAGTATTGTTAGTTATTTCGAATTGATAAATGAGGGATGTGCAGTGTAAATTCAGTCATGCATGCCTAGAAATTGTTTTCTAATATTGTAGAATGGGGAACTACTGCATTACGATTACGTGTTTGTTAATTTGTACATGACCACCAGGTGGCGCTACCGCTCAACATGTCGCAAAACTTATTTGCAAACGCGTTCTTCTTAGTGGCTTTCTGTTGTGAACAGGGGTTGTCAAAGCTGCATGCCATATAGCAAATAAAAAGTCTATTTGAAAAAAAAAAATCATATTTTATAGACAAAAGACATGTTATGATAGCAAATTCATTTCAGGGAAAACAAAATGTTGAAATTATATGAGAATTCATATTTTACCGAGAAAAAAAAGTTGTCATTACAAGAACAAAGACTTTTTTTGTTGAGATAAATTTGTAATATTACGAGATTAGACTCAAAGTTTAATGGGGTTAGAAAGTCATAATTTAAGAAGTGAATTTAAAAAAAATGCGTTATTATAAAATTTACATATATTAATATTGTAATATTACACCTTTTAGTCTGGAAAATGTGTTTATTCTTGAAAAAGGGGGACTGTTCTTGAAAAAAAAAGACTTTATTCTTGTAATATGCCTTATATTATATATATATATATATATATATATATATATATATATATATATATATATATATGCATGCTTGTACAGTATGTTTGTTTGATTGAAGCGCCAGTACCTAAATGTGCGCTTTTTAAAACAACATTATCATTTATTGCAAATAATGTTTGTTAATGGTTCAGAGACCCCAGTTTGAGAACCACTCCTCTCAATAAGCATAGCAAACAACATTATTGTGTACTTTTGGGCAAAGTAGTGTTCCGTCCAAAACGAGCAATCATAACACATTAAAATCTCTTGTGGAGATTTTGGATACAAAGACCCTTTCTACCCTGCGGATACTTTGCAAGCACTAGTGTAGATAATTTCATTCCACCACTTATGTTTTTCTTTTTAAGGAAACTTGCTTAAGGGAACTCTAGGAACATAAAGGCATGCGAAAAAAAAAGATATCTACAGTAATCAGCAAGGACCAAACTCTGCTGCGAATAGTGAAAAAAACAGAAATTGACACCGCCCCTCTAAATGTTTATAGCCGCTTATATTAAGTTTGAACCATAAATATACCACAAAATATGATCCCAAAACTCTATCATTTCAAACGTCTTACATTAATTACCCTTATAAATAAATAGCTTACGGATAATTTGATTGCAGCAGATTAAAAACAAGACACATGCAGCAAAGACTCTCCAGAACTTTCGCGAACAACGTGGCCTAAATTTAGCTCCTCCTGACATACAAAAATCTTAAAAGTCAAGATGTGTCATTTCAATATTGTGACACCAATTACTACTTTCCTATTATTCAAGGTTTTGGTGCCATCTTGTGGCATCTCAGGGCATAATCGAAACTACAAAAGCACTTTAGCTTAATGCTAACACATAACTGGAAACGCCACAATGAAACCAGCAACAATTGTGCAGTAGTTATAAACCTTTAAACAATTTATATTTAAACACAAACTACAGCAACACATGCAGACAGTACTCACAGGCTAATATTACTCCAGTTTAGTTGCAATGGTCTTCTTCTGTGTATCATCATCAAATGTACATTGTTTGTATTATACTGGCCCCTGGTGGCCAAGAGACACACAGCTCAAAGAGTAGCGCCATGATTTAACGCAAGAAATCATGACGCACAAACTGTTTAATTATTTACATTCATTTAATCATGTTATTACTGTATGTTTTTTAAAAGTAAAATACCGTAGTGCTATTGTTTTGCATTTCTATTCATTTCAAGGGGCAAAGCCGATTTGAGGTACGGGTGTTTTGAGTTACGAGCATGTTCGTCAAACAATTTAAACTTGTAAGTCAGGGCACCACTGGAGTCCGCTATAGCTGCCGGGCCAAAGCAGTAGAGTAGACGTGCTACAACCCCACAGCTCCAACAACTGGTCCTGGGTTCTGTCCATGTGTCTGCCGACTCTGTGCTGGCAGCTCATCCTGGCTGGACTTGCTGGGCTGTCCTTTGTCCTCCTCCAGACCCACCAGCCTGCTGCTGATCTCCCATAACCTGCGAGCTGCCTCCTCATCCATGGCCTGGGGAGCTGGCTCCTTTTCTGTCAACACGTCGTAGTAGCGTCCCGTCACCCCGTCGAGCTCCTCTGCTACTGCCAGGTAGATGCTGGGCTGGGCCCCCAGTTCTGGGTTCTTCACCAATAGGGAGAAAAAGGGACCTGGGGAGCAAACATAAGGGTGGCATAAACTTTGGAAAGCATACAAACGGTTTTATTAGGATCATGTTGATATGAAATGTAAATGTGTACGCACACGCATGAAAGAAGAGAATAAGCTGTGGTGGGCAACGTACGGCTCGGGGGCCATATGGAGCCCACGCCGCTTTTTAATATGGCCCACCGATCATTTACAATATAAAGTGTCTTGTAATAGTCGTTGCAATAATTTAGCAATTTATTCTTCCTAAAATTCATTAAATGAAAAATATTTGTAAAATAAACTATTTTACAAAGACATTTATGATTAAAGAAGTAGTATGTATCCCTAAGGTATTTACAGTGCTTCAATTTTTCCACATTTTAAGTTAGAGCCTTATTGCAAAATAGAAAACAATACTTTTTAGTGTGTCAAAGCTAATTAATTCATTTTTATGTTTTAATTAATTTGCAAAATAAAATTTAAAAAACACATTTTCCATATTGCCTGTTATGATTATGTGTAGAATTTTGAAGGGGGAAAAAAAATTAATCCATTTTGGAATAAGGTCATAACATAATTTTTAAGAGATCCACTGCAGACTGCCCTACCTGAGCTGTCCCATGAACTTAACACCCACGACCCTTGTGAGGATAAGCGGTTTGGAAAATGGATGGAAATAGCAAGTATGTACTCCCTCCCATACACAAACAAATAGTATAGTATGTAATTTGTTGTCGTTCATCTGCATTACTTTGCATATTCAAAGCCCTGGTAAGATTATTTCATGATAGCTTGATGAATAAAACCTTAAAATTAGAAAATGCTTTTCCTTTTTCAATAACGCTACTATACTCACTGAGCACAGTCGTGGAGAGTTGCGATTGGTGCAGGCCAGTGTGCCTGCCGAGCTCCGTGGAAACAACCCCGGGGTGGACAGCATTCACCGTGACTCCTGTACCTGTCACACACAACAGCAAACATTGTTGATAAAACAGGGTGGGCCAAAAGTAGCTATACACTTTGAAAGAGAAAAAAAAAACCTTCCCTCCTTCCTTTCTGATCTCTTTCCTGCCTTCCATTCCCTCAGACCTACTTTTTGGGGGGCATATTTTCCATCCTTTACTTCCTTCCTTTCTTCCCTCAGACTCACTTTTATGCAGTAATCTTTACATCCTGTATTCGCTTAAACCTACTTTTCTCCCTTTTGGATCTCATCATGCCTTCCTTCCCCTCTGACCATTTTTTCCTTGCATATTTTCCTTCCTCGCCTCCTTT
This sequence comes from Phyllopteryx taeniolatus, assembly GCF_024500385.1. Classification (NCBI taxonomy): domain Eukaryota; kingdom Metazoa; phylum Chordata; class Actinopteri; order Syngnathiformes; family Syngnathidae; genus Phyllopteryx; species Phyllopteryx taeniolatus. Next base: position 12,071,670 of record NC_084520.1, on the reverse strand, counting down.
CTTCCCTCCATCCTTCCCATAGACTGTATTTATTCGTGCATTCTTACGTCCTTCCTTCGCTTAAAACTGCTTTTTTGCCTTCCTTACTTACTTTCTTCCTTCCACCTCAGACCCATGTTCTTTCTTTCCTGACCCCCTTCCCTCTCAGACACACCTTTTATTGTGTATCCTTCCTTCCAACCCATACCTGCTTTCTTCTTCTTTCCCTCCTGACCCCCTTTCTTCCTCAATCCCTTTCTTTCTGCCTTCCTTCCTACAAACCCGCTTTTTATTTTTTCCTTCTTTCCTTTAATTAAAACTACTTTTTTGCTTTCCTTCCTTGGGTACCTGACCGATATTGCTTCAGAATCCACTTTCTTTGTTCTTGACAAATCATTTTCCATTATTCCCAGTATACCTACTTTTGGCCCTTCCACATATGCCAGTCGACTTGCCTTGTAAACGCTTGGCCAGCTTTCTGGTGAAGAGAACATTGGCAAGCTTGCTCTGACAGTACGCCTGCTTGGTATTAAACTTTTTCCTTTCCCAGTTCAGGTCCTCAAAGTCCATCTTTCCAACAAGGTGGGCAAGCGAGGCCAAGTTGATCACTCTGCTGGGGGCGGATTCTTTTAACCTATCCAGCAGAAGATTGGTCAATAAGAAGTGGCCTAGAGGCAAAAAGAAGGAAATATTTGTCACGTCTCGTGGAGAAATATAATAGAAAATAGAATACAGTACACCCTCACTATGTCTCAATTGGGTCGCTGCTATGTCATGTCCATCCATCTATGCATTTTCTATAGCGCTAGCCCCTTATTAAGGATGCGGTGAGCTATAGCTTATCCCAGCTGACTTCGGACAAAAGGTGGGGTACACCCTAGAATAGTCGCTAGTCAATGTCAGGGCACATACAAGACAAACAAGCTTTCACACACATTATTTACACAACTTGCTTTTTAATCTATTGAATAAGCATCAGATGCACTGGACTAGTGTAATCCCTTAATCATGAGGTTAGTCATTTTTCACAGACAAAGAATATGAGTGATTGAGAGATTTTTTTTTTTTTTTTAGGGTTGTTGTGCTTTATATTTCATAAATGTTATATACAGTACTTATAACAGGACATAATGTTTCATTGCGTGGGTTTTCTCTAGGTGCGCTTGCTTCCTCCCACATTCACAAAACATGCACACTAGGTTCACTGAAGACTCTCACTTGTCCATAGGTGTGAGTTTGAGTGGGAATGCTTGTTTGTATGTGCCCTGTGATTGGCTGGCGACCAGTCAATTGTTTGTCTTTATGTGCCTGAATGAACTTCAGATCCCTGTTTTTGGAATGTTACAATACCCGGAGAAAACACACACACAAGCTTGGGAAGAACATGTCAATTCCAGATAGGTAGGTCCGAGTTGAGATTCAAACCTGGAATCCTTGACTGTGAGGCAGATGCGCAAACCATGCTGCCCATTATGTCATTTAAATAGGGCAATTGTGCATGTACCTAAATGGTTAACTCCAAATTGCATGTCAAAGCCATCCTCTGTTTTCCAGGCAGGACATTTCATGACCCCCGCATTGTTTATGAGCACATCCACACGCTGCTCCTCTGTAAAGCAATATCATTTTCAAGAAAACATTACTTCTTCAATCAACAGTTACAGAGCTTTGGAGAAAACAAGATTGTGTAACATGTTTTGATAAACTCACTTTTTTTGATCCTCTCGGCGAACTCTCGTATGGATTTCATGGAGGCCAAGTCAAGGTGGCAGGCATAAACATGAGGATTCAGGGTGCTACCCCGGATTTCTTTTGCAGCCGCCTCGCATTTCTCCATGTCTCGACATCCCATAATGATCCGACCCCCTGGGGATTTTTTTCAGATCGAGTACAAGTACTTTTGTACATTTGAGTACTTGCTAATACCACGTCCTGATACTTGATAATGCCATTACTTCTTGCAATTGTGATTAAAACGTGTTTTATTTTAATCAACTAGTTTAAAAACTAACTTTTCTTGAACATGGCATACGTTTTACTCAAATATAACACTTTTTAGAGTAACAATTTGTCATGAATGACATTTTAACATCCAACTGCATGTTTTTCAAAAAGTCTTACCAAACATTTTTAATGTAGCATGTAACAAGGAATTTTAGTTCTAAAATAAAACTGGCAGGACCACTGAAGTGATACATTATCACACCATTGCTTACTTCGTTTAGGACTCCCTTTAAAAAAAAAGTGAGGGGTGGGTCCTGTTTAATGGATTTAGTGTTATGTATTGTCTCGTGTAGATTCTCAGTCATCCAGGTCACAGTAAAGTGTTATTGTATGTATTAGCTCTAGAATTGTCACATTTATCCAATTAACGGGGCTAAAGAAACAGCCGAGGGGAGTTTAAAAAAAACACAAAAAAAACAACGTAATTTTCACTTAGCTTTAGAGTTATCATCCTAGAGTTATCGTATCTTAAAGTATCGCCACACGGCTGACATGAGTCCTACCCGGAAGGTACATTATGCAAGGCTGGTGACGTGGTATCAGTGTCATAGTATCAGAGCATTTTTACGAGTATTAGTACAAACGTACAGTTTCGGCATCCCTAATGTAAAATATTAATATCGACAATTCTGAACATTTTTAGGGGAGCTTCTATTCTAAGTCTTGGTCCCAAACCCCCCGTGAATAGCGAGGATTCACTGTACAGTTAATTTTGTCTTGTCAAAAGGACATCATCCTCATGTTTCCACACCTCTCAGGGCCAGTTCCCGTGCCGTCTCTTTGCCAATGCCCGTGTTGGCCCCTGTTATAATCACCGTCTTCCCATTTAGCTTGGCCTTGCTAGGACACCGACCCCCGGTCACATGGTTCCTGTGAAAAGAATTCAAAAGATTTCAGAAGATTGGAGCCAGACTCATTTGCCACATCAGGAGGCATCAGAAGCAGGCTTTTGTCAGTGTAAGGCATACAACTAACTGAATACTGACTTCAAATGCATATGCAGTATGTTTAAACTTTGGCAGCACGGTGACCGAAAGGGTTAATTCCGAGGTTAGGGCTTTGGATTTCAGTTCCGGCTTGAATGTGTGGAGTTGACACGTTCTCCTCTGGACTTCCTCTCACATTTCAAAAACATGCATGTTGGGTTCATTAAAGGCTATAAATTGTCTAAATTGTTCGTCTATATGGACACTGTGATTGGCTGGTCCAGGGTGCATTTCCCCCCTCTCACCTGAAAGTCAGCTGGGAAGGATAGGTTGCCCTCATGAGGAAAAGTTACAGAAAACTGATGGATCGATGTTTAAAATTGTGAAATTATAAGAGGTCACTGGGAAGCAGCTTTTCCTGTCATTTCTTAGAATACAATTCATTAATGTAAGACAAAAAAATAATAATCATGGACTAAAAATGACATGAATTACTTCGTATTCTCTCCACTAGCATACAGTTGACTGACTTGGATGACTAGGTAGAGAGTCAGACAGATAGACATAAAATAATTATCTCACTAGGTTAAAAAAAAAAAAACGAAATTATGCGTAAACAAGCCACCACAAACACAATAAACATGGAATTATAATGTACAGTACTGTACATGAAGTTATGTAGTCCAGTGGCTGTGGGCATTCAAGAGTTACTCACTTCAGTAAGACAGCACATCCAACAACAGTTCCAAAAAAGGAAACTGGTAACACATACTTGCTCATTTTTCGTCAGTTTATGCTAAATAAAACGTTTAGACGAGCTCTGTTTCCTCAGCACACACAACCACAAGGTTATGGGCGCTTGGCTGTGACGTCACCCCGACAATTGGCGTTGTGGGAAATGTAGTCCAGTTCTCTGACGTCACTGTCAAAACAAGTACAAGCACATTATTTAATAATAAATACTAATACTAATAACAATAATCATAAAACTCATCATTGTTTATTTTAAAAACATTTTCTTTATAAATTCCTCGTTACTGTTGACAGTTACTTTAATGTAACAAATAAGAGCCAAATGCACTGGACTGAAAAGCTTTCTGATGATTATTTACTTTAGTTTCACAGTATTGATCAACTTAGTCATTTACGGATCTGTCTAGGATCTGCATAAATATGCGTATCATCGTTCATTTTCTTGAACCAGTATCAGTATTTCATGTTATTTTCTTGCATTTGATGAGATTACAAGTGTTGTATTTGGCAGCAACCTATGCTTAAAATCGGAACAATGTCTTTCCTCAGTCATATTCATGAGTGGATGGTATTATAAGTCACCGTTGAACACAAGCTAGCAACCAAAAGTTGTAGAAGAAACTTAGAAGCCATTTGAACTTGAGCTTCTGTTGCTCCACTGATGATTATAGGCTAGCGAGGACACAGGAAGCAATTTCAGGACGAAAGATTTGGGAACACGAAAGAAACAAGGCCAGGTGGAAACTTGAGGCGACACATAAAGAGTCGAAAACTAGGCCAGGAGTCTGGTGCGTGGCAAAGAGGAGATGAAAGACAGCAAAGCAGCCTGTTACTGTTACATCTGTTAATAGTTCGAAGGTCTCTTATCCCCCTTGGTGTGCTTGTCAGCGTGGATACTTGACCTTCACTATGATTAATAGCGGCACTGTTCTTGTGTTAGCCCTGATAAAAATAAAATGAAAAAGGCTTGGCCCGTCTAACACGTTGCAGTAGATGCATCTCTTCTGTTCATCTTCTCTGCTGGACCTAAAAATGCCTGAAAGAATAATTTCTTTCACATTTGTATACTCAATCCAATCCTGACTCACATTACTTTTATTTAAATGAGCCCAAAACAAGAAAAACAAAACAAATAAAGGATAGTGATCAAATAGATGCAGAAGAGGGAAATTGAGCAGTTCATTTGCTTTTTATTCATCTCCTGAATGGTATTTTGAAAGAAAAACATGAACAAAATTACATTTAAAATGTTTTATACATGCTGAAGTCACAATTATTTGTAACAAAAACACATTATTAGGTATGCAAAAGTATAGGAGCAGATAGACTAATCTAAAGAGAAGTTAGCATTTTTTTAAGAAACCACCGAGCCTGCGGAAGAACAACCTATCAGAGACAGAATGCGTGAGTAATGGGGTGTCAGTCATTTGCCGTGCAAGCACACGCATAGTCGGTCACCTGCAGACGCCCGCAGCCTTGTGCTGACCTGTTAGCTTAGGCTTCAGGAGCTTTGCAGCAATTATTGTGCCCTATAATGAAACGAGGCTACATTCAAATCTTTCTAGCAGTTTTAAAACTGCACTTTCCCTTTAAATGAGTAAGACTTCATATCAAGCTGCAAAGCCTTTGCTTTTGCACCAAATGCATCAAGCCTGTGTCCACTGACAGCACCAAACTTTGGCAACCAGACTTAAATCTGAAAGAGCATGCATTTTACCTGCTGAAGTGGAGACTTTTCCCCCCTTCCCCCAAACAACTGAAAAAGGCTGTGATGAAAGCCTGGAAAAGCTTCACAGAAGAAAAATGCAAAGGTTTGGTAATATGATGGTGTTTTGTTACAAATATCTATCAGTCTCCCCCAACCTTTATTGCACCAAGGCACACAGCACACCATCAATTAAAAAAAATGTCATATAAAAAATATATATTATATATATATTGCACACGGTGGCCGACTGGTTAGAGCGTCAGCCTCACAGTTCTGAGGTGCGGGGTTCAATCCCCGTCCCCGCCTGTGTGGAGTTTGCATGTTCTCCCCGTGCCTGCGTGGGTTTTCTCCGGGCACTCCGGTTTCCTCCCACATCCCAAAAACATGCATTAATTGGAGACTCTAAATTGCCCGTAGGCATGACTGTGAGTGCGAATGGTTGTTTGTTTCGATGTGCCCTGCGATTGGCTGGCAACCAGTTCAGGGTGTACCCCGCCTCCTGCCCGATGACAGCTGGGATAGGCTCCAGCACGCCCGCGACCCTAGTGAGGAGAAGCGGCTCAGAAAATGGATGGATGGATATTGCACACACACAGAAATGATGATAGTCCCATCTCATTTTACTCACAAATGTACTTCCGGGCCAATTTAGTTGAATGCAAAGGGGCAAAAGGCACTTCCATCACTCTCAGCTTTAGCAGCTAAAATGCATGCTCTCTATTTAAGTCTGGAGATTTACTTATTGAGTAAATACATTTGTGAGTAAAGTGAGGCAAGATCATTATTTTTTTCCGTATATATATTTGTTGTGACATTTTTGTTTGGTGGTGTGCGATTTTCTAAAGGTAAAATACAGCATGTGCCTCGAATCAATAAAGGTTTAGAAACACTGGTCCATCCATTTTTTTCTACCCATGCATCAATCCATCTTTTGGTGATGGTAATGGTTCTCTCAGGTCATTCCTGTCATGTCCAAGCTGTCTCATCAGTTCATCTCAGCAAACAGTGCTGGCAGGAGTGCTGTTGTTCATCATGTACAGTTAAGGGTACATGCCAGTGCCGTGAATTAATTGCCTAATAAGGACAGTTGGCAAAGTCACCGTGTGAAGTGCTCAAGCTGTTGAATTATGCAAGAGTGGAGCAGCTTGTTCCTTTCGAGTGCTCAAATCACTCAAACTACAATAGCAGGAGTTGTAGTGCAGTGATTCTCAGCTTGTGGGTCAGAACCCAAAAAGTGGGTCGCAGACAAAAAAAAAAAAAAAAAAAAAAAATGACACTGGGTCCTTGGTTCACAACAGTACCGACATAAAATATTTGGAGGTTACGAATGGTCAGTAGCGTGCCGTATAGAAAACCGGCTCGCTGGCCTTGTGAAGATGAATTTGAAATCTGATAATGAATTAAATACACAGTCCCATTGTAAGTTCCATCATAAAAAAGTACTATCAAATTGATTAATTAAAAGAAATGTTCATTTAAAATCAGAAATAAATACAATATATATTAGGAACAGTCATCCTTAAATTAATTGTATTGAAATAAAAAATAACATTACATATACAATGTAATAAGTATTAAATCAATTAAAACAATAAGATTTAATAAATACAGTATATTTTAGGAATGTAAAAGTGAGTTGAGACTTAGAGAATAATGTATCGTTGTTCATCTATCTACAGTATGCTAGCAACATATAGTGACAGGCTGAACCAGTAAATGCACTTCTACTAGATGGAGAAGTTACAATTAACCTGTGTATCCACCTGTTGCCCTTCTTACAGCCAACTAATAGCTTCGTATTCAACTACCCAGACCCAGATTTTTCACTATATACATTTGTGAGTAAATTGAGATCATTATTTCAATACTGTTTAAAATGCATGCTCTATAGGGTTTAAATTTTTGAGTACATTGCGGCGTCATTATTTCAGTTTAAATCATTTTGTGACATTTTTGTCTGGTGCCAGTGAGATTTTTCTAATAATAAATGGCTCAATAAAGGTTGGAACACAGCAGTACACTACCAGTGCCGAAAACCACTGTAATAGTGGTTTCAATTTGTGGAAGGCACTAGGACCCTGGGCATGTGAGCAGTGCAGACGGCAAACAATGAAGAGAGCTGAGTAGTGGAGACCAGCACATGAGCAACATCTGAGCCACAAACCATCACCATCACCCTGCACCACATTTCAACCTCGCAGCCCTCTTTCTCATCCCCCGGACACAAGAGCTGAGTGGGAGTGGAACGTACGCTGGATGTGCAGGCTTCTTCTGGCTTCTTTGTGTTTGTGAATGACTGGGACTGAAGTGGGTCATGCAGGACCACTGGAGGAGTGAAAGATGAACAACAAACCTTACCCCGTCCCCCCCAAGCCTTCTTCCAGCAGAGATGATCCAAGCTTGCACACCTCAGCACCCGTCATGATGCGATCACTGCATCCGCCTCCAGCCAAGTAGTCTCAAAGCCTCTCAAGGAACAGGATGAGAGTCAACTGAACGAGAACATCAGCGCTTTTCATCAAGTCAAGCTTTGTGCTTTGAGAAGGAACTGCAGCAGATTCTTAGGATTTTCTTTTTTTACCTGTGTGCTGCAGTGTTCTTGCAGTCTCCAAAGGGACAGTGCTGTCCAAAGAATGCAGGACCATGGAGGAGAGAGACAAGTCCCCAGCAGGTGAGGGCATTGCCTAAATACTCATTATTGTTGTGTAGTTGGATATACAGTATGGTATATTGTGTTTATGAAGCTAATATTGTGCGCAATAATAAGCAGTGAAACCAATTATTCTTTATACCCACCAGGAGACCCATATTATTTGTGTATTTTTCTTCACTTCCTCCCATTTGTTTGAGATTACTTCTGTGGTTGTTCAGTTATCATACCTCTATGCACTTGTGTACAATATACAATATATGACATGGATGGACTAGCGTTCCAAACAGAATCAAGTCAAATAAAGAGCGGAAAGTGGAAATGCTTCTTATGCTTTTGTCACCAACATTGTGTTAGGGAAACAAGGATGGCTCCGTCGTAATCAGTAAAGGTGACAAACCGTTGTAACTGAAACTGTAAGGAAAAAATGTATGCATTTTACTCATCACATCAATCTACAAATCCTCTTCTGTTCTTAAAAACAAAACACATCGACAATGAAAGTGGTTCCCCTTCATAAATTCATAAACACATTACATCTGCTCGTTACTTCAGAGGAAATCCCATGAAATGATTTTTAAACAGGGTTAACAAAAAGTATACAGTTCAGCATTGGATAAAAAGAACTGCACTGTAGAGCTTTTACAACTTTGTGTAAAATCTACTGCTTTTCCACAGCTACCATAGTCTAAAATGGAAGATGATAAGGGAAATATAATAATAATACTCTTAGACTACCATAAAGGAAACACATCATATCACTATTTTTTTTAGTACAGTACATTGTGCAAGAGTGTATAATTTCCTTCAAAGTCTGCAAACATCTGTGTCATTGAAGAAGAGAAACAGGTTTTGCAGCAACCTGCCACCATCTGGGAGGAAACAGCTGTCTAATATAATATCATTATGAGCCTTGCCAATCAATACCCCATGCAGGCTTTCAGTGTACTCTTATAAATGGTTTTATTATGCTCAATTTATGTGTGCTTTCCTTGCACCGTTTTCCAATTAGAGCTGCTTTTTCTGGGCTGTTTAATGCTTGGAGACTGCTCTTTTGTGTCTGCTCAGTGTTGTATACACTTGCACATACATCATGCAATTAAGTCAAATACTTAATAATGAGACGGCGGGGGATGGGGGATTTTATATTATCCTAGTGAATCTCATTATCATTATGTACAGTGCTGTTAGTTTGCCTGGATGTGGAGGGTGAAATCGCTCCTCCATTAGACAAACCCCCAAGCACTCCCCCCCCCCCCCCCCCCCCCCCGCCCCCCAGACCCAATTTCTGCAGCTCTCATATGAAACCCCCCCCTCGTCAACCCCCCGCCATGTATTTGACATCAAAGCATGTGGCACAAAGGAAGGGATGCTCGTCTCTCTCATTGGATTCCCCCATTCACACACACCCGCTCACATCAAACCTCCCTTGTGGAAGTTGAATCTATTAGATTATATCGGTGGGGTCTAGGGGGCGGGGGGGTTGGTACAGTATGTTCCTTTGTCATCTTACTGAAGTAATGTGCCACCACTTAAGGAATTCTACATAATGTCATGGCAATGATGATTTGAGCTTGTTATGAGTGGTGTTTATGGTCAGTTTTTTTTAATTGAGAAAAAGTGGAAATTTTGCAAATGTGATAAATAGTTCCGTAGATGTCCTGAATGAGCTGAACAGTTAATAATCGGTCAAGAAACGTGTAATATAGAGATAAATGTATAAAACGCCTGCATTAATTTGGGAATGTTATTGTGGACAAAGTGGAAGATTGGAAAATGTGGGAATTTGCTGCGCATCAGTTGAAAAATGTGGAAGAAGGAGATGATTGAAGTAGAATGTCACAATTTAAGTATTTCTGCATGACATAATTGCAATGATGATGTGAGCTGATTATGATTGGTGTTTATAGTCAGATGTGCTGCAGTCTAATTGCAGCCACTAATGAATGTGGATTAGATCTGTTATCAGTGGTTGGGTTTAATTACTCTCCTGGTTGGGTCCCATTTGCAGTCAACCTATGACATTTGACAACAGCCTCACTTCATACTTGGCTCATTTATTGGATCAATGTAACCTTGGTTTTCCGCATTTCTGGATCTTTGGCAATCCCAGCAGGACGCCAACACAGCCGCCTTTCAACAAGGTCGCTCTGTGGGGGGTTTGGAGAGAAGGGATGATTGGAAGCACAGAGAGGTGAGACAAGTCAAGGAAAGGATACACTCAAATATGTAGGTCCTGCAGACATCAGCGGGAGGTTTTGACAATATTTCGTGTGCTACTTAACAAAGTGATTTGTGTATTTTTTTAAATGTATTTGTTTGCTTGAGAGGAGACCTAGGCTTTCACTCACAGACAAAGTGCACACTCGTGCTCAGTGGTGGGAACTAACCAAGTACAAATACTTCATTACTATACTGAAGTCGATTTTTTTATCTACTTGTGCTTTACATGAAAGTTTTTTTCGGATGACTTTTTACTTTTACTCCCTGCATTTGCTCAAAAATTCTCCGTCTAAAAAAAAAAAAAAAAAAAACACATACATGTAAGGTGTATTTTGTTGTTGTTGTTTTTATTAGCTAATTTAGCCTATTTTTGTTAGTCAGTCCAAACATTCGTAAAACCTTAGTTTTTTTTTTAATTGACAAAACAGGGAAACTATGTTGTGCGCTGTTTGGATTTTTCACACTTTTTGCATACTTGACAATTTTTCATCATTCAAATTTGGCAGAGCTGTTAACAACACTCTTCTTTGTGGTGTTTGAAATTCAGAAGACATATTTTCATCTAACAGGGACTTTAAGTACAGTGTGTGGGTTCTTTTGCCACCTCTGCTAATGCTGTTAAACATTAGATCCTTCATTCCCAGTGCAGTGCGAGTCAGACCATTTTGGAAGCTGTAATTTGTAGAGCAACTCAAGTGAAGGTGTGTTTCCCCATAGTTAACTGGAACTCATTCAAATGGGGAACAGGAGACAAGGCAATTCATGAGCTCAGTCATCCCCAATGATGACTCATCGCACCAAAAACAAGTTGTCCATTAGTGTAAAGAGGAAGACTGAGGCGAAATCTATTTACTTCTTTTTTTCCCTGAGTCTCTTGTTTGTTTTCAGGAATAAACAAGAAGGACAATGACTGCACTATAAAATCGGTAAACAGTGTAAAGCTGCTGACTCTGATCCCTTGACCCACTTTAGATACACTGATGTTTTTTGCTGAATATTCAAATACACTTGTTTTACATGAAAGGGTGCCGCATCATCGTTAATACCCTCATTTTAATATCTTCAACATCTAAAATGTAATGTATGCTCTATTTTTTTTATTCAAAGGTTTGTCAAGGCAGTTATTGCTATACCAAGTTTAGTGGAAGTAATTGCACTCTTACAGTTTACCATGTATAGCTGAACCAAAATATTAGAAACACCTGTCAGCATCACAGTGCAGTCCTACACCACGGCATTACTGCAGCAATCGCATGTGCATGCTGAAAAGCTGATGCTGAACTAAGGTTTTGTGGAATTGTTGAAATGTAGAACGTGAGAATTGAATTTGGATCAATTGAGAAATGTGAAAGGAGAAGACACATACAGTATGCAAGATTTCAGCGTTTATTTGTTAATTTTGGAATGGAAAAGTGTGGAATACCAAAAAATGTGATACATAATTCCGCATATGTACTGAATTTGCGAAACATTTTGAAGTTGGAATGGTTTGAATCTGTTGGTTAGAACTGAATAATTGGACAAAAAAGGCTGTTTGTGTAAAAAACAGAATCCCATATGACGATGTCCTTATTTTCCGCACTAAACTTTTCAGGAATAAAGACTACTTGCTTTCAAATAGAGTTATTATGAGATTTGTTTTCACGTGTTTATTAGGGATGTTGTGGGATAAAGAATTTGTCGAGAGGATCAAAACATGCCTCACGTATAACAAGTCCGTGAGCTGCTTTAAACTGCTTAGAGATTATTTTGAATGAGTGGGACTGGATTTAATAACCCACAGACGGCAAACTGTGCCTGGAGCTCATCTGTATGTGGTGCGGCTGCGGCATCTTTAGCCACCTGAGAGGACACGAAGTGAGCAGTAATGGAAAAAAAAAATACACTAAGTGTGAACTGGGGTTGATTAAGACAACATTCCAAGTGATACAGCATTAAGTGGGACAGTGAATATTATCTAGCACCAATAAAAGGAACAAAAATAAACCACTACATTTATGCATTTACTACAAAAGTGTCATCTGCTCAAATATTTTTTTGTTTAAAAAAAAAAACTTCAACTGCACATTTGTAGAGCAAGAACAACAATAAAGTGCAATAACAAATGAAATCACTTAGCTCTCTGAGAATCCCTTAAAATGTACAAAACAGAGTAAAGTGGTGCCTTGAGATATGAGTGACGTGACTGACCTGTTTTTCGAGGTACGTGCCATCATTCGGCAGTTTTCTTGATGGTATGATGCCAGTTAATTCAACTGATGTCACTTCACAACAAGCAGAAGTTTCACAAATAGTGAACACCTTCAAAACAAGGCTTCAAGGTGTTTATTACCACTCCCCGTTAAAGTTTACTGTCAAACTAAATATAAAATAAAAGACAACTACACATTGTGCAATAAAAAACACCACATAGTTTCGCTTTGGAGAAGTTCCTTTGGCTTAATGCTAAGAAACAATGCAAACGCTATAGCTGGGCTAACAAATAGCATCGCTGTCACAGTGTTATATAGGCATATATTCTTTATTCTCTTCGAAGAATGACTAATATTACTGCGGTTTGCTGAGGACCGGCTATTTGTATATCTGCATGTTTGTAATATACTGCCCCCAGGTGGCCATGGTGCACACAGCAGAAGGAGCAGCACATTGGCCATTGATATTAGCCATTACATTCTATTTAATTATGTCAAGACTGTATGTTTTTATAAAGTATTATTTTAAAGAGTGCAATTATTCTTAACATGGTTCAATGTTTTTTGTTGTGTTTTTTTTTGTGGGGAGGCTGGAACGGATCAATAGCATTTCTATTTCTTTCAATGGGGAAAGGTGATTTGAGATACAAGTGCTTGGCGTTACGAGTGTGGTCAGGGAATGAATTAAACTCATATCTCAAGGCACCACTGTATCAAATAGAATACACAAAAAAATGTCAATACTTATAATGATGTAACTGAACAGAGGGATCTAAAACACGGTGGCAATAAAGCTTCGAAAACAATTGTTAAATTGAATAATTAGGTCATCAAAAGCTTTAGTAAAAAAATAAAATAAAATAAATAAATCTAAATTAACTACTTGAATCCAATTAGGCCCTAAACAGGTGCTTAGTTGGCTTCTGATTTGGGCCGACACTGATCACAGCTGCTCGTGGAAGACAAGGGCCCCATTCTATGTAGCATGGCATCACACACGGTCACACTCCGGACCCTCTGAGTCTCCCAAATAATCACATCATCCTGCCAGAAAAGCACATAACTTCCCTCAAGTACCTTCCGGGCACAATACTGCGGTTTGTGGATCACACCTACGACGTCATCACAGCTGCGCACGTCGCATATCGGCACTGTTAATCCAGTTTTAGAAAGGAAGGGGGGGGGCTGGCTGGGTTTTTGTCTTGGTGGGAAACTAAGTACTGTAATGTGATTATATGCTATGCTGGAGTGAATGTTCTGGAGAGAGTAAACAAGTACAGTGAACCCTCAGTATTCATGGGTTAGGAACCAAGATCTGCTGCGAATAGCAAAAGTGCACCGGCTCATTGAAGAGAAAAACATGCACAGGGCTCCCACTAATTACCATAATTACATTCAGCCTAATGGTTTGAATCATTTGTTGTTAAAGTGGTGCCTTGAGATGCGAATTTAATTTGTTCCGTGAGCACACTTGTAACTCAAGATACTCATGTCTTAAATCCTCTTTCCTCATTGAAATGAATGGAAATTCCATTTATCTGATCCAGGCTCCCCCAGCCCCCAAAAACATTTTGTGTTTGTTTTTAATTCGGAAAAAAAATTAAAATGCCTCTAAAATAATGTACTTTATAAAAACAGAGTAATAAGATAATTATATAGAATGTAAAGAATTAAACAGTTCAATTGTACTGCTCTAGCTGGTGTGCCCGCTTTGGCCACCAGGAGGCAGTATAATCCATTCATGCAGGCACAAACGAAGAAGAAAAGGATTTCTTCTTTTACTACTACTGTGTGTGAGTCAGTCAGATGCTGTTTTACTCATTTTTTGGAGAGGATAAAAATATATGGTTGTCAATATTGTTATATTATCTGTGTTTGTATTCAAATATGCGCTGCTTAAAATCTTTTTAAAACCGCGACTATCGAGCCCAACCGTTAGCTTGACGAAGGCGTTTCGCAATGTTCGCTCGCATTAAACTCAGCGGATTTTCCTAAGGCAAAAAGCTATGTGGTGGTTTGAAGTACACATGTAATTCTCTTTGTTTTATGTTTAGTTTGACAGTAAACTTCAACGGGGAGTGGCATTAAACAGCTTCTGCTGTCCTAAAAACAAAAATCCACGACTGATATCATCAATTAGTCGACATTATAGTCAACTGAAAAAAAAAAAACTGTAGTTGTTCAACCTCTAGTGTATATACATATACATATACATATACATATACAGTACTGTATGTATAACCATGAAGAGCTCGTACAAGAAGTTTTCTAAGAAGCTTCATATCTTGTGGGCAGAGCTCGATAAATATAGCTGCAGGGCGAGTGCGGCAGGATGTGACAATTTGCAAAGCTTGTTCTTGGCTTCTCCGTCTTCCAGTGCAGGAAGAAAATAAACATTGCCGCAGAAAATAGAAAGCGCGCCCTGTGTATTCCATACGTGCTCGTATCTCCACTGATCACGTGTCTTGATTTGAGCCTGGAGATAATTATGTAAGACACTGTGAATCCTGTTGCCTACTCATGCCGGCTGTGCCCACTCGACAGTGTGTTGTCTTCAGGGAGTCCGAAAAGACCTTACCGTGTTCCATGTAGACCACTCTTGGGCATGGTTTTATGGTTAAATATTTAAACAGGACAGACGGGAAGCTCAGTCTTGCAAACGTAATACAGTGCTAACATATCATGCGAAACGCATGCAGTTACGGTTATTATACTGTAAAGCTTCAAATAATTTGTACGTAAATACACACGGAACGGCAATCCATAAAACAGAACATACAACGAGGTATATATTTTCTCTGCCCTGTGGGAACAACAGCTATTACTGCAGTTTAGTTTGGGGACCTTCTCCGCCTCTTGTTCTTGGTCTTAATTACGCTGTGCATATTCCAGTACAGCTCCCCAAGCATGTAGCAGTACAACATGGTACTACATCGAAGGCTCGCAACTCTAAATTCAGACTTGCCTGTATACTGTAAAAAACCAGCAAAAATGATCACTGAAAAATCTGTGATATAGCGGGCACGTGAAATATCGATAGTTTAAACCCTAAATATACTGTACCCCAAATTATGATGCTAAAACACTTAAAAGGTTGAGGTTGTCAAGCAGCAAATCTCTCAGCTATTGTTTTGTTATATGTGAGTTATTTTAGGATAAATGCATGTCACTATTGTAATCAAAAGTATTGTCTGAGCCTCATCTTTGTAACAGGAGATTCATTTTGACAGCAAATGCTCGCAAATAATCACCTACTTACCTGTTCAGAATTTTTCCGTCAAACACAATTAAAGGTATTCGCTGAAAGAAATTCACGCTTTTATGTGGATTTTGCCAAAAATATTTTAATTATTTTATGTTGTTTTCACGTGTCCACTGATTAAGCATTAGCAAAACTGCTTTTGAAGACTTGAACATTTTTTTAAAATGTGCCGGAAATGCGAGGATGCTGGCGTGTATGCCATTACTATTATCATTAGTATTAGTAGTATTATGCTGGGAAATTTAGGCAGCTCCAAATGGAGAAAAAAAAAATTAACCAAACCTCTCACTTTTGCTCTGAGGAGAGGTAGTGTAAATGCGAAAGGAAAAACAAGCTTATCTGTTGGCTTTGACTGTCGAGTGAAACAGGCCGTCAACAAAATTGCTCCTAGTGATTTTATATCTATTAGTGTGTGTGTGTAGTGTGTGCGTGTGCTGCACATGATTGGAGGGATGATTACGCTGGATTTTTTTCCCCCCATTTAAACTGATGCATCCTTTTCCCAGTTTACTGTTACACCCAAACCAAACCTCACTCGATTTTAATGAGCGGCCAGTGCGTATTACACTTGTAGAACTAAACCCAAATGTGCTGTAAAAGCAACAGGTGATGATGTTTTGTTTCCCAGAACGCACGTGGCATATTTTACCGGAATCCACCTCGAAACCGTTTCCATTCGTTGGCTCTTTTACCTGCTCCTATTGATTTTCCCATCAGCGTGTGCCAGTAAGTGCTGTGAGACCAGTCATTCTCGTGGCTGCATCGGAAAGCTCCACGGAGTGATGTGCAATGCATGGACTCAGGGCTCTTCCCTTTGCGCATACTCTTCTCAGAAATGAATTCTATGGTAATGACAGTCTGTAAAAAAAAAAAAAAAAAAAATGATTTAGTCCTCCTTTGGGTCATATAATGAAAACAAGATCATATAGAGAAGTGCAAACAAATACTTGAGAACAATTAGCAGCAGCCTATTATCCAGCAAGAAGTTTTATTAGGTGACTTAAGTGGGTGGTCAGCATGGAAAATGAAAAGCAATGAATTCCTCCCAGCAAGAAAAACAATGATGCAAAATTATTATTATTAATGTTTTTTTTAATTTTAATAAATAACCTTCATGTTGCACTTAGAAAAGATATAGCAATAATAAAAACTATAAAATAATTATAAAAACAGTCATCATGCATCATATCTAAATAAAACAGTAAAAACTACAGCCAAAAGATAAATGTGAGCTTTAAGAAAGAATAAATTGTCTACTATGATGTCACAAAAGGTTTCAAACAATTTACTAGATAAGGATTTGGGTTTTGAAGGCCAAGCAGAGGAATTTTCATTTGGAAAAATGGGCTTGTACATTCTGAAGTGAAAAAAAATTCTATTAAAGTGAAATGAAAAAGTGAGGATAAGCGGTTTAGAAAATGGATAAATGGATGAAAAAAAATGTTGCAAAAACGGTTTAATTCTTTGCATTTTATTTAATTGTGTTATTATTGTATAGTGCTATTTTACTTGTTGAAAAACCGTTACCAAAAAAAAAAAAAGGTAGTTTTGGGGGGGGTGGGGGGGGGCTGGAATGGATTCATGTGCTTCCATTCATTTCAATGGGGATAGTTGATTTGAGATATGACTGATTTGATTTATGAGGGTGGTCATGGAACAAATTCAACTTGTAAGTCAAAGTACTGATGTCAGGAAAATCGCTGAAAAGCGAGTTGGCAGGACCAGAAGCAGGCAACATGTCAAATCAAAGTCTTAACAGGAAAATGAATTTATCCCACAAAGGCAGCCTTCCTGAGCATCTCCTCAGAGAGACTGTCTTACAATGAGCAAAGCATGGGCTTATATGTGGAAATTTGTGACAACCCCCTTTCTGATTGGTCAATCTTGGATAGGCTGATTTAAGATCGTGTCATAGAACTGATCGTATTCGGTGAAACTTATGGTACTTCCTTAAAACACATTCACTGCCATTGACGGCTTTAGAAGTCAAATATTCATGTTAACTGGGAAGGCTGGCAGTGAATGAGATGGTGTCCTGAGTATGGACTAATGCCTAGCGATGTGTTGGGCACTTGCTGTTGTCGGTGTCCTCTAAGTGACTCTTTAATGTCTATTTTTTCTTTTTCAATGGTGTCAACACTCCCCTTGGTCCAACACTCCTTGAGCTTCAACTGGAGTTCATCTGATTATCTTAGAATCCAGGATACTCATATTTTAAAAAAAACACACACATTTATGTATTCAAACATTTCTATAAAAGACAAAAGACTGATAAAAGGATAAAGACAAAAGATACCACACTGCCACTGTAAGTTCACAATGACTCTGAGCAACGTTTTCCTTTCTTTTCCATTAGTCTGCCGCATAGCGTCAAGGCCAGCCTGTCCCTTTCTCCAACGGGGCCAGGACGGGTGGGCAGCGGCGGGGGCTCTCCCACATCCAAAATGGCCCCCGGTGAAGTCGGGGTGCCTGTGGAGGACATGCAAGCCCTGGCCATCACCTCGCTTTCTGCTGCAGATGTAGCCAAACAATTTGAGCAGATTCGAGAGCTGGGGAAAGGCACATATGGAAAAGTGGACCTGGTGGCGCACAGAAGCCAAGGTGAGTCCATCCAACACTCACTTTTTGTGCGGTCTATGAACACATTTTATTGTGTTCATTTCTGTCTGATGTTTTCAGGCACTAAAATGGCGCTGAAATTTGTTACTAAAAACAAGACCAAGCTCAAGAGTTTCCTGCGGGAGTACAGTCTTACAGGTTCCCTTAGCTCCAGCCCGTTCATCATCAAAGTCTTGGACGTGCTCTTTGAGACGGAGGACTGCTACGTATTTGGACAAGAATACGCTCCCGCCGGGGACCTTTTCGACATCATTCCCCCACAGGTAGCGCCATCATGCTTGTCTCCACCAATCATCGTCTTCACGCCGACACAGCTGCTCCAATCACATTCAGACGGTGCACTTTTAACAAGCTCTCCTGGGGCTGGAGGCTTTTCTCAGTTCTATCACTATGAGAGCAGCTCTGAATTTGCTTTAGAACTTTTTCGCTTGGCTTTCTAATTAAAATTGCGATTGCAGACGAACACAAGCCTAGAAACGTTTACTTCACTTTTTCTTATTGGAGAAAATCAGTGTTCCCCCTGAACTTTCATTTATTTTCTGCTTTTAACAATACAGTGAAAAACATTATTTGGACAAAAGTATTGAGACTCCTGAACTGGAATCTTCTTACACTGTGTTTCATTTTCTAATCTACACCAAACTATAGCCCCTACATCTGGCCCACCAAGTATTTACATCATCAAGAGTCCTGTAATATTTGCTGCATTAACTGAAAGGTCACCTCCTTCCCAAAGAGAAAAAAGTCAGTTAATTCAAATGTATTTATTCAATTTGTACTCTATTTCTTATCCATTTATTTAATGCATTCATTTCTTAATTGATTTTGAACAATTTTACATATATTGCTAAAAAAAATATATTTTATAAATTGGTCACCAAGATATGTCATCAATTTTAAATTGTTTAAAAAACAATACATTTAAAATGAGCATGAATTAATGTCTTATTAAAACAAAATATTTTACTTGTAGCATTATTTAGATTTTTTTCCTAAAATCGGTTAATTAAAAAAAAGTAATCAATTTATTTAATTAAATGTAATATAAATAAAGTGTACAATATACATAATATAACGATCATGAATAAAGGAAAATGGAAAAAAAATCTACATCGACACTAATTAATCACACAATTTTCTGTGATTAATTAATATTAATTGAGGTTAATTTACTAATCAATGAATCTCAATTAATAATTTTTTTTTACTTAAGGCCAAAGCTTCTAACATATATTTGAGTAAAATCAAGGGCTTTATGTAAAATTAACACAGACTATTTTAATACCTCTTTGAAAACAATTTCTGTGAAATGTTCAACAAAACCCTCATCATTGACTCATCTTAAATATGTCAAATTAAAATATGACCGTTAAGAACTTTATTTTTAAAATGAATAATTTTACATACACATTTTTTTAACCTAATCTACAAATGACCTGGCCCATTTCTCCATTATAAAACTCAAATTCCATCATAACATACTACATCTGCTCATCTTTGTCTTCCTCTCAGATGGGCCTGCCAGAAGAAATGGTCAAACGCTGCATGCAACAACTTGGCCTGGCCCTGGATTTCATGCACAGCAAAAACTTGGTGCACCGGGACGTCAAGCCAGAAAACGTACTGCTGTTCGACCGCGAGTGTCGCCGCATCAAGCTGGCGGACTTCGGCATGACCCGGCGGGTGGGCTGCCGCGTGAAAAGGGTGAGCGGAACCATCCCCTACACGGCTCCGGAGGTGTGCCGGGCCAGCCGCACCGAGGGCTTCCTGGTCACCACCAGTCTAGACGTGTGGGCTTTTGGAGTTCTGGTCTTCTGCATGCTCACAGGTAACTTCCCCTGGGAGGCCGCATTGCTAACCGACGCCTTCTATGAGGAGTTTCGACGCTGGCAGAAAGCTGGATGTCCCGTGGGAACATATCCGTCTCAGTGGCGCCGATTCACTGACGACGCCCTGCGAATGTTCCAAAGGCTCCTGGCCGCAGAGCCGGAAAAACGTTGCGGGGTCAAGGACGTCTTCTGCTTTGTCAAATACGACCTGGTGAGTGAGCTCAGGCGCAGAGCGTCCTACCGCGCCAAGAGAGGCGAACGTTCCAGCTCGGGGGTGTGCACTGGCAACTGCACTTCATCCTCATCCACTTCTTCCTCCTCACGCACCTCCCACAGACATCCAGAGCCTTCCACGCCTCCTGGAACCTCCTGCCTTCGCCCAGCTCCCCTCAAACGGAGTGTCCTCTCTGACCCCAGAGAGGAGGCTGGACAGCAGCAGCCTCCAGGACGGGACAAGAACAAAAGCCAGATGGTGATAGCCACTGCCATTGAAATCTGTGTATAACTAGCTGACTTTTCACTGTCATAGCAAAGTGCTCTCTATATTCAAAGTCCATCTTAAGGGAGTTTAAGAGAAAATCTCAGATCACACTGGAAATAAACTTCATCCATCAGCAGCCTGGACCTGGCTAAAAGGCCTTTTAGGTTTGGGATTCATGGCCAAAGACGGCTGAGAAAGCGTCTTACCACGCCAAGAGAGGCGAACGGTCCAGCTCGGGGGTGTGCACTGGCAACTGCACTTCATCTTCATACACGTCTTCTTTCTGATGCACCACCCACAGACAACCAGAGCATTCCACGCCTACTGGAACCTCCTGCTCTTGTCCAGATCGCCTCTAATAGAGCTTCAGCTCTGATCCCAGAGAGGAGGCAGGATAGAAACACTCTCCAGGACTGGACAAGAACAAAAGCCAGATGGTGATGGCCACTAACACTGAAATCTTTGTGTGAGCACACTTCCATTCATCTGTTTTCTATATAAGGCATAATCTGTTCAGGGTCAGTCAAGGAGCTGGAGCCTGTCTAAGATGACTCCAGCCAAAAGACGGACTACATCACACGACTGGTCGCCAGTCAGTCGAAGGGCACATATAGAGACAGACAACCATTCATACACACATTTACACAGTCCCTGAACTGTACCCACGTTCACTGCCTCGAAGTCAGGGAACTGTACCACTACATCTTCAGTGACACATGCGCAGACTTGGGGTAACAAGATGGCTTTTCACAGTCACAGCAAAGTGCTCGCCATCTCCAAACTCCATCTTAAAAGGCAGTTTAACAGAAAAGCTCAAGATCACACTGAAATTCGTCAGTAGCATGGACCCAGGACCGGGATTCATGGCCAAAGACGGCAGCACGGGGGGGGGTGCACTTCTTCTCCCTGGCGTACATACCACAGACGCCCTCCTGCCTTTGCCCCTGAAATGTACCATCCTTTCTAACCCCAAAGAGGAGCTGGAGAGCACCAGTCTCCAAGACGGGAACAAGAACAAAAGCCAGATGGTGATGGCGAGCGTTATGACCAGAGATCTTCTGCAGACTTTGGCAGCACACGCCAAACACTGTGGTGGTGTGCTAATGATCACATAGTAAGACACTACACAGAAATTACTTCCACATCATTTGTTCACTTTATAGCAGAGGTTCCAAATCCTTTTGGGTCAGGGATCCCCCTCAGTATCCTAACGCCAACCAATTAAACATAACTACCACGTGTGAATGATATGATTGGGGACACCAGTTTCAGAACCACTGCTTTTAAGTATCTCATATCACTTCAGAGGCTTCAGATGACTCAGAGGCCACTGAACGTTTGACTTCCTCGTCCAGTGCATTACCACACTTAAGATCAAATAAAATAGACATCTACGTAGCAGTTTGTGCGGGACACGTTATCTTGTGTCTCACAGATGTGCATCACCTCAGGACACTTGAGTGGATCACTTCCCATTTTATTAGTAATCCATTCCGGTAAATCTATTGTCTGCGACTGTTGGACTGCTGAGCTCCATTTACAGGAACATTTTATGAGCGCAGAGGTGTGAACAATAAGGAGCGAACGTGTTTTAATATTTTGTTTTTTCCTTTTCTACTTGTGTGTGTGTGTGTTTGTATGTGTGAGCTCCCAACACGAAAGCACAATATGTTTCTAAAAGGAAGAGGAATCTCACTCCATATTGTAGATGCATTTGGTATTTTAAAAAGTGCTCTGTAATATCAGGTAGTTCAACTATGTAGCTGTACTCATTTTCTAAATCAGGGGATTTGGTCACTGTCAGGTCAACGCGTTGTATGTAGCAACTAAATAGGACGGAATGTACAGTTCAATGCATCACGAGAGATACTGTTTACTGTTTAACACAGTAGCTGCTACTTTTTCTTGTTTGAGTATTTTATCGGATTTGAATTACTGGCCACGGTGTGACTCAGTGTTGGGTTTGTAGAAACTGAACGCTTTGTTTCCACTTACAGTTGATTTCATTTTGCAAACTGGCGGGGGTTTACTCTATGTATATGTAACTTGAGATTTAGGTCTAAATTGGTTGAAACACCACTATCATGTTAATCTATCAGTTCTTAATCTGTGGTGCGTTCTTTTGATGAAACGTTTTATAGTGATGTTCACAGAAAAAATGTACGATTGAGGGTGATTTGCGAATCGGCTGTTACGATATTGCTTGGTAGCAACTTGGCTCAATCCTACATTTTCCTTATGTGCCGACTGTCAACAGAGTCTTTATTCGGCCTGTTATGGGGATGGATTTAGGTTGACACAACCAATGCCTCGGCAAGGCGTCATTAAAAAGTGTGCTAATATCTTACTGTATATCAAAGACGCACAGCTCATTACATAAACAGCTAGTGTACATACATAGAGTATTCACAGTCCTTTACTTTATTTCCACATTATTATTTTTTTTTAAGTTTGAATACATTATTTTCTGTGTGAAATTTGGAGGGCGGAAAATATCCCATTTGGAATAAGGCTGTAACATAACAAAATGAAAACAAGCGCGTTGGATACTTTCCGTATGCACTGTACGCGGCCTTCAAATGAACCCCCGGCCATCCCCCCCTGAGCAGATCCCAGGTGTTTGTTATATGGAGAAGTGTCCTCTGTGTCAGCTACTGTTGTTCCACGAGCTGATCAATCATCAGCTAACAAACAGTCGCGTCTAATTACAAGAAAAAGTGTGTGAATGCTTCAGCGTGCGCTCGTGGCCACGCGAGTTCTTGTTTTTATCTGTTCGTAGACCTGCTCATGATTGTGTCGGTGTTGTTTTCATCACAATCCCCCCCCCCCCCCCCCACCCCCAAGTTTTCACGCTGACGGCCCATCAGCTCTGTTGCTATAGCGACAGTGCCACATTGCTGCTGTTGTTGGGCTTCTGTCCTCCTCAAGTCTAATTGAGCCCAAATTAAACAACTTCACAGTCACACACAGCCGTTGGGAACAATTGTTCGGTTTCTTTCAATGGACAAGATTGGCAGAGATAAAGGTAAAATAGCATAGGGTGAACACAGTCTCATTATCCACAATTTAAAACATTTATTACAAAAGTAACTGATGAGATACAATGGTCCCCTGTATATTTGCTCCCATGATACATTGCGGCAATATGAGATGGCTTTAACAGAACCTATTTCATCAGAAGGGTGCTTGAAATACACGAATGCAATGTGATGAAAAAAAACTTTTATAACCACGGAGTACATGGAACAAATCTGATTAAAATATCCCATCAATTGCTTTTGTAATAAATGTGAATTGTAACGAGACGAGGTACAACCTGCAATAACGTAGGGCTAATTGTGGTGATAAGCTGTAAAATTTAAATACTGTAAATCTTCAAAATGTGGCCTCCATTCTAATAGATGAATGTGAGTCATCCACACCTCCACTCAATTAGATGCCCCCCCCCCCCCCCCCCCCTCAGGAAAAAAAATAAAAAAACTGTTGGTGCCTCTAGGTAGCTGCAATAACCTTTCCTATTGCCAAGTTAATTTCCCCCAAGCAGTAAAGTTCGCTTGGGTGCACTACATGCAGATTTTGTTGGCGAATGTGTAGGCAGGACGTTGATAGCTGCATGAGCTCCAGAAATAGCGTGACAAATAAAGGCCTCCTCTCAAATAGAAGCCTCCTTGTTTTGCTTGTGCGTTGTACTGTTGAGGAATTACACACTCCTGGAAATGAACACCTGCTACACTGCGCAGTTGAGAAAATAGAGATATTGGTAAATAATTTGTAAAAATAACATACCCACATAAGGACTTGACCAAGAGTATAGTAGTACAAAAATTAATGAAATTGACGAAATTTGGACATAGGGGGTTTCGGTCCGATGTCAGCGATATATATTTGATTAGTGTCGGTTACGTGACAGTAATTGCAACATGTTACAAATGCCGTCGTCACAACATGCAGGAGACAAACCAATAGAGGCTCACCTTGACCTTCCAATTCTGATGCTTGACAGCAGGATGAGCGAGACGGTTGCAATTAGCCTAGATGTCCATGTTGTCGAATGAGCTTCTCTGCATTGTAGAAAAAGGTCAGGATTAGATAGACGGTAGGTGGTGCGCACATGTAACAGATTTAAAAAAAAATAAAAATAAAAACCGTAAAAAAAACTTAACCTGCATAACAGTCATTGTGAGCCAACATGACTCAGTATGATGCCACATGACTGTTACATTATTCACAAAGCAATGCATGACGTCTTACGTGAGCATCATTGTTCTACTTTTCTTGCTGCAAATGGACTGTTAACAACCATTGTCAAGTTCATTGACAAAGGTTGACATATCTGAGTGATAAGCCTTCCACTTGATCCAAGAAGTCAGTGTTTCCCAAACTTGATTGAGTCAACGCATATATTTTACTTCGGAAAAATCACCACCAAACAAAAATGTCACAATAGGTATACTGATGGACACACAGGTTAATTATATCTTCTGCCATCTAGTGGAAGAGTATTTAATTGTTCTCCCTGTCACTACATGTCAGGTGCATAGACAAACAAAGATACATTATTTATAGTAACAAACAATTTTCAGCCCAATTAAGTGCAATTTTCTACAGCACACATGATAATTTCTCATGGCACATAATGGTTGGGAATCATTGCAATAAGCAAAACCAATTTTATGCCACCAAGAGTTGTTGTAGAATCTTGTAAATACTCTGTGTCTTTAATATAAACAAGAAAGATGTTAATATATGTTGAAATAAAATACAATTATGCGCCACTTATTATGACTCCTGGAGTGTTTTGGTGTTTGCTCATCTCATCGGCAAATGGTTTAGCTTTGTTCACTCTCCACACGCTGCCCTGCTTTTAGATCAGGAGTGGATTAAGTATTCTTTAATCCGGCCCTACAGTCATTGTTATATTGTAACATTATATTGTAATAGTACTTTTAGTATTAATATTGTCATATTTGTGGCATTAAATTAGCTGTTTTTCCTAAAGTGGCTTAATTACAATGTATTTATCAATGTTTTATTTATTTTACTCATTTATCTCATTCAATAATTTGGTAATTGATTTATTGGAATTAATAGAATTAACAATATTTGTAAAAAAAAAAAAAAAAAAAAAAAGCATTATACATAAACATACATCTAACATTTTATTCTACCAGATATTTGTTTGATTGTTGGATGATTAAAAAGAGCATTAGTCAAAATAATAAAATATATGTATTCATTTCACTCATTAATTGTAAAATGAAAAATAAAACATTTTTAATTTTCAATTAATTTAAAATCAGCATATAAAAATTAGCATTAATTTTATTTTTTATTTACATTTTATTACATTAGTTAAAAATTAACTAATTAATTAGTTATTACATTAGTTAAATTTTAGTTAAATGATTCCCAAAAAAAATTATCGTAATAAAATCAACTATTTTACATTCTGATACATTAATTTTTTTATTGTATTAATTGTTTAATAATGATTATAAAAAAAAATTAAAATATAAAATAATATAAATATATATTATCCATCCATTCATTTTCCGTATCACTTACCCTCACTAGGGTCATTTTGCATTTCAAAACATTTTACATATTTTACATACATTTTTAAAAAACATTTATTATTAATTTCTACCTCTTCTACGAATGACCTTGCTCATCCGCCTGCTGTTTCAGTTGAAGGTCATCTGGAAATTACACGATTTGCTCAGGCTTTGGTGTCCAGACTTTCTTTCACATGATCTCCTCCTTTGACCAAAAGTCCAATTAACTTGCCTGTCAATAGGTTATCTGCTGCCCCTCCAACACAAACCCAGTTCAACGATGCTTTGAATTCAGAACGCGGAGGAAAATGATAGCGCTATCACCTTCGACACAACACGACGTCTTGTTGTGACACGCTGGAGACCTTGGCTGGAGTTGTTTATGAGTTTGAACAGGGATTCGCAAGTGTGGAAGACAGCTGACGAAAGCTAATCAGTTCAGAGAGCAGGAGAAAGGAAAGGTCAGCCATGACATGCAGGATTATGAGAAGAGAAAGCTGCCCTTCTCTGCTCTGTGATTTTGCAATCATCTTTTTAAAAATCCCACATACATTTTTTTCTTAGATGGATATCCTTTTCCTACATGGCAGTATCATGATAAGTCGATCCTGTTTTTCCTGCTTGACTAATGTCCACACTGGGACAAAGCAGGAAAGGGTGTCCTTGTTTTGATGTTAGTGAAGGATTTAGAGCACAGAAATAGCTCATCAAAGGGGAAAGCAGGGGTGGGCAAAATATGGACGTTCTTTCCTCCGGCCCGCCAACCATTTGCAATATCAAGACTTTGGTTGGACATTTTCCGTCTGACCCATCAAACTGGTTAATGCTAACACACAGTGCAAATTGCCGTAGATGGGTGAACAAAACTAGCATCAATGTTGTGGGCGCTATAAGCTTTTAAGCAATGGCTATTTGAAGACAAACAGTGCAGCAACACATGTTGACAGACAATATAACAATACTCACAGGCATTAATTCCTCTGTGAAAATGACTGTTGTTGTTTTTACTGCAGCTTACTGAGCTTAGTTGTGACAGTCTTATTGTAAGTCTTATTGTGCGCCCTGGTGCCCAAGGCATGCACGCCAGAAGGAGCAGCTCAGGATCAATGGACATTAAAGCATTAAATCTTCAAATTCTTTGATTATGACATTACCGTATGTTTTTGAAAGAGCTTCTGGTTGCTGTTTTTTGGGACAGTGGAACGAAATAATGGCATTTTCATTCATTTCTATGGGAAAAGATGATTTGAGATAAGAAGCAATTTTTATTTAGTTACAATGGTCACAAATTATATTTCGTAAATTAAGGCATCACTGTAATCCATGCACAAAATACAGCACAATACTTTGTATCCCCAATGCGTTTCTGGACAACATCTTCAGGCGTGACCCTGAGAACGCTGCATAAATCCAGATAGTCACCTCAGCGGGACGACGGGGGTCAAGGGACGTTTCTTTCTGTCAGATCCACATCAGGAGAATCCTTGTCGGATCACAGCTGGAGAAGCGAGCTCGGGGAACAAAGGGAAAGGAATGTCTGGCAGGAGAGTGAGGAAGAGAGGGGTGGGGGGGGCGCACACAAAGTGGGACAAATGTATTTGTTATTAGAAACGTACGAATAAGTGTTCCCTGACTATATTGCGGTTCGTTGTTTGCACCCCTACAATATCGTGGATTTTCAAGTGATTGTTTTTAATTACTGTATGCATGCAAGTCCCGATTTAGAGTTGTGCGCCTTCGGTGTAGTACCACATTGTGCCGCAACATGCCGGGTAGCTGCGAGGTCTCCTGTACGAGATGCAGCGTAATTAAGCGCAAAAAGAGAGGCAAATAAGGTCCCCAACTAAACTCCAGTAATTGTCATTGTTCCCACAGAACAGAGATCCTCCGAGAGTTCTTGGCCATGAGGTGCCAAATTGAACTCCCAGTCACCAGTATGACAGAGTGTGAGCGTAATAACACCAAATTTAACACATTTGCTCCCCGTTCACATCGGAACCCTTGTAACACTATTGAGTCACATGACACTGGACAGGGAAAAAGGGCTGCTTAGACCCTATTTGGACATTTTCACCTCGGGGTGTACAAACATTTGTTGCCAGAGGTTTAGACATTAATGGATGTGTGATGAGTTATGAAGAAGAAGACTCATCTTTACTGTCATGACATACAATCATGCTCACAAAATTTGACAGGAGTGAACACGGCAAACACATGCAAATTAGTAGCACACACTGGAGCCAGGGGCTACTTTAGGGACCGGGAAGCAGTTCAAAAATATTTTTTTGGACAATGCGATCCAGAGCTAGATGAGGAAAAGAAAACATCTAATATTCTGTGATGCAACTTCTTTTTGTCAATGCCAGACATAAACTCTCAGGCAGTGTGTGGTGCTCAGACGGCGTTGCTATAGCAACCGAATGTAGAAGAAGACACCAACGTTGTTTTAGGAAACAAGACGGCATCATCGGAATGAGAATCGGGAACAGAGTCATCATTAAGAATGTTAAAACACACAGGGAATTTGACGCCAGTAGTAATTAATTGATTTTATTGTACGTAATCAAATAAAAACTGTTAATAGGATGAACATTTGTAAACATTGTAAATGTTAATAAATAGATTATTGGTTAATTAAAGAGTAATTTATGTACCTAAATCAATTAAAAATAATATGTGAATTATTTTATTTTACTACTCTAAAACTAAATGTCATGTTATTTTGTAATATTGTAATGTAAATTCTAGCTTTCTTACTGTTCTAAAAGTATAAGTACTAGTGTCAGAGGTACACAGCTGTTTATTTTTAGAAATGTTTATGGTGTGATGCCGTGGCAGTTTCTAACCAAAATTCGCACAGCCCTGATAGTGTCTTTTGATTGGAAAAAGCAAACCTGCCTCAGCTTGGAAGGCAGGATGGATTTATCATGCTGAAAACAACATTATGGATCACAACCCCAAACTATTTTCTATCCTCGCCTGTGCTGTAAACATCTCAAACCCCCTCACAGTTGTGGTAAACAATGGCTTTGTCGGCTTGTCATTACCAGCTTGTAAATTGCAAAGACCCGCGGGATGCTGCTCATGCGAGGCTCACAATCACTTACTTTCAATTATGTGCTAATGAGCGCACTAATGAGTTGGGGCGAGGAAAAGGTGAACATGAAGCGGCGTGGCTGCGACAGTGGCATGACGGCCAAATGAGTCGTGTCCACCTTTGTCAACTCATAGCAGGAAGTGAAGTTTTTCAAGTCTGCCTAATTACATAGCTCAACATTTCCTGCTTTGTCTTGACAGAATAATGTCAATTGATCCTCTTTTTTTTTGTTGTTGTTGTTGTTGTTGTTGAGGGCAAGCAAACATCAATCTTTCCACATTAAGGCTGGATTTATAGATCCAGCATGCAACAGGGAAGTAATAATGCAAATAAGTAAACCCCCAGCTAGGGTCATTTGTAAACATCAAGATATCTTTTGTTAAATAACTGACATAAAATTAATAACTAAGAGCTTAAAGATGAATTTGCAATTTAAAAAAAATCTCTCTCTTTGTCATTTGTTAAAACTGTTAGTATGACCGGTACATTAGTTAAACGATCTGTGAACAAAAAAATTAATAAATAAATAAGTTCAACCCCCATCTTGTACCTCTAAATTTTATTTTGAAGAAACTACCATGCACGAGGCAAAACAACCAATCAGAGACAGAAGGTGTGATTGACGATGTATCATGTATTATATATACACTGTTACTTTTACACTAAGGGCTTTATTTCGTAAATAGTGTAACTCCGCGAGGCGGCCTAGACATGATTTTGGTAATTTCGTGTACCGGCGTATCCGCAGCGCATTTAAAAGTGGGACGTCTGCGCTGGTGTGGGCGTCGTAACAGCCGATTTAAATCCTGTCCAATCAAAGCGGCTTCTTCCATTCCCTTTAAAAGCGGCACAATAGTCTCGCACGGAGACATCTTCACATGCAGAAGAGAACACAACGATTCACACGTGAGTGGAGCATTGAATTTTAGTGGTATACCCTCATTAAATACTGAATGAGCTATTGAAAACGGCTGGAGATTCAAATACCAGTCGGCAGACCTCATGAACTGTATCTACATCCGCTCCAATGGTTGTTTCGAAGGAACAAGAATTAGGGCGTCACTTCAGTGAAAATTTTAACCATGATAAAAAACATATTTTTAAATGACACCATAGGAACTCAATGCAAGAAAATGCAGCAGACAGCTTTGGAATAAATGTGAAGTAAATAGGAAGTCAACACCTGAGTGAGTCACAGCTGCAGTGAATGTAATAAAGTGAAGAGTGTGTGTCGCTTCATGCTGGATTGCTTCTTATTGTGAGTTTCGTGTGCTTGAGACATTGTAATAGTGTGTGTGTCTGTGTGTGTGTGTGTGAGAGAGAAGTGGGGGGCGACAACACACACTCTGCATGGTTTCATGGAGTCATTAATTAAAACCTATTCCGCGCAGTTTAAAGTGTTTATTCTGCATCGGGTGTAAACACTCTCACTGTGCTGCCGTAGTCAATTCAATTCACTTCATCGACGCGCTCAGAAACGAGAAAAAGCCTTTTAATGAAGCAAACGCGAATCCTACTGAGAGAGAGAGGAAGCGAGAGCAATCCACGCTGGTAAGAGATATCACATAGTGAGGCGTGGGGGGGATTAGATGGCACCCAGGTAGATTCAACTGCAACACCGCCCAGTTGATTATTTTCTATTAATACAACTTGCCAGTATGTCTCTCTCAGGGAGAAAGAAACCACTGTTGAATTAATAACAATGAAAGGCCAAGGTGACACAGACAAATCTGTGTTTGCAAATAACTTCAAGTCAACAACAAGTCAAGAGCACACAAACTCATTTCCAAGAAGAAGCCTTAAAAGTAGAAGTCATCAAAATGGGTAAATTTATGGAAAAGACAGAAACCAAACACTGAAGCAAAAATGCATGCGTTGCCAGTGCCTCCCTCCTAAAGTTAGACTTTACCATTTAATAAATTAATTTAAATAATTTTACATACAACCCCAATTCCAATGAAGTTAGGATGTTGTGTTAAAAAATAAATAAAACCAGAATACAATGATTTGCAAATCATGTTCAACCTATATTTAATTGAATACACTACAGAGACAAGATATTTAATGTTCAAACTGATAACATTTATTGTTTTTAGCAAATAATCATTAACTTAGAATTTTATGGCTGCAACACGTTCCAAAAAAGCTGGGACAGGTGGCAAAAAAAGACTGAGAAAGTTGAGGAATGCATTAAAAAAAAAAATAATTAAAATTAAAAAAAAATTAAAAATCGCTCAATCACTCCATCACATATTGTCTTATGTTATCAGACAAGTTGTAATGACCTCTAAGGCTGCTGAGCATACAATCACAATACCGTATGCTCGCAGGTTTTAGCGTGTGTGTGCTTGTTACACAACACACTCGGAGCTTGATTACATTTTGTCACGTTACATAATCTCTTCCTCAAACCAGAGTTGCTTACGCCATTAAATTAAAACGCAGGACGGGGGGGGGGAGTTTAAAATTTAATTGTTTTCTAAGTGCTTTGGCTTGTCGGCCTGAACTCACTGAGCTGTGAAGAAGTTGGTCCAAATCTAAACTGCACGCTCTGCTTTAAACATTCGAAACTTAGTTGAGTTTCTGTTATAAAACTTTTGGAGAACAAAAAAAAGGAGTTGTTTTATTATATAGTATTTATTCTAGGATAAACGTACGTTCGTATTGTCTGAGCATCATCCTTGTCACAAGAAGATTCTTTTGTACAGTATTTTAGTCAGACATACACTTTCCAAAGGCCGCTGCACACCAAACGACGTGTCCGAACACCGCTGAACTGTGGAGCAGTGTGCGGGGTTCTACAACTAGTTTTCATGATTGGCAGACCAACAGCTACTAGTTTTGCTATTTGATATTTGAATCGAAGGTGAACGGCGTCGCAACGTCTCAGATGTAACAGCCAATTAAAAAAATATATCACATGTGCTTTCACAACAAAAACTGTATTTCCAGGTATGAAGTGAGACCCAGCCTTCCACGGGCAAGATATACCAATACAATGTAGGTACCATAATGTTGCTGCAACTTACTGAGTCAGTTGTGAAACTCTTCTTTGTGTGTGTCTCCATGTCTGTATTATACCACCCCCAAGTGGCCAAGGTGCGCACACCTAAAGGAGCAGCACAATGACCATAGAATGGAAGCAAAAAATAAAGCACAAACTGTTTAATTCTTTAAATTCTATTCAATTATGTCATTATTGTATGTTTTTATAAAGTATAATATTATAGAGTGAAGTGAATTTGGGGTTTATTTGGGCCTGGAACGGATTAATGGCATTTCCACATTTCAATGGGGGAAGGTGATTTGAGATACGAACGGAACAAATTAAACTTGTATGCCAAGACACCAAGGTAATTGTTTCTGTTAGTGGCTATGTATTTTTAACACGTCATTTTTATGATCCTTTGAATTGAATTAATGTATTATTTAATTCATAATTTTAGCTTTATTATTTATGTATTTACATTCATATATATGTAATGAATGTAACTGAAGTAACTACTTATACATATAATAACAATAAATAACATTTTGCAATAAAATTGTATTGATAAAATACTATTAAAATCCAGTAGTGCCCACCGGTGTCTTCTGGTATCATTCCATTGCGATTTCTGAATACTTCTTGAATTTCCCAAAGTGCATTTGTAGGTGAGAACAAGGGAGGTGCGGGGGGGGTTACCGTCCCCCTCCACCTCACCTCTCTGTCTGTCTTTTTCTCTCTTTCTCTGCATCACTTCAATTTGAAACACTCACTTGATGTAGTAAATTGCCATTTGGCTTTGCACATACATTCATTCATCAATCTGTCCCCGCTCTCACTCCCTCCCCCTCTTCATCTGTCTCACTCCGTCACCTCCCCTCCTCACACACACACACACACACACACACACACAGACACGCACACACACACACACTTCCCATGTTGTCTCCATTTATTGCTCCTCTTCCTACTTGCCCCCCTCACCATTACACCCTCACTGCAGCTTCTATCCACCCCGAGGATGACACCCCCCCCCCCCCCCCCCCCCCCTCCTCTCATGAACACATCTGCGTCATTCTTGCCTTGGAAATACGTCAGAGGCACTTAATAAGCATCCTGGGGGGTTAAAAGAGACGAGTATGTCGAGTATGTGGGGAAGAAATGGGGACAGATGGGGGTTTGGTGAATAAAATGGCAGCAAAACAGGCTTCTTTTTACATCATCGCTATCAATTAGAATAACTGCAGATACAGTATGTAAGACGATTTACTTGCACTGGTATTGGTGTATATATCAGCAGTGGGCAAAGTAAGGCCTAGGGTCCGCATACGGCCCATTTAGTTCTTTAATCTGGCCCACCGAGCATTTACATTATCAAGATTCCTGCTACTAGGTACAATTTTTATTTAACTTCTGCACAATACATTTTAATGAAATCATAATTTAAGTGCTGTTTATTTTGTAAAATAAATGTTCTAAATGTAAGTGTTAATGTTCCAGTGGTACATAATGTTACCACAGTTACGATGATACGAACTGCGGTTCAACTAGCCTACATTGAGTAAACTCTCTTCATTTCGTGCGTCGTTATTTTTATCCGTCTTCCTCATGCCATTTTTACATTTCATGCCCTGTCCTTTACTAAAAAGCTGTGACTTAGAGAGGAAGTGCCATCTGTCCTTGGCGCCATTCTGGAGCTTTGGCGCGGATTCTGGTGTAAATTACTATAAATATCATTGGGACATATGTGATGGAAACACGACAGTCCTGGACGTCTGGGCAGATTGGAGCGAATGACATAACGCCGACTTGTCCCTTCATGTTGTCGTGCACTTTGTGGCTGCATGTCAGGACAGTCTGGATGTTTATCTGCAGCTATAAGCATGGTTTCAACAGTGGCGCGTCACGCATTTGGTACCTGTGCCTTCAGTGGGGATTTACCCAACTTAATCCACCTCTTAATGCCATCACTATTACATCACAATTATGAAGCTCATCAATACTATACAAAAATGTAACAGCACGCAACGGTGCCATGTAAATCAACTGGAGCGGTTCAGAATCCATATTTATCTAAACAAATGACAAAAACATTTCTTTTTTTTAAATACATAAAATACATCATACAAACCAGACATACTGATTATTAAATGTGTTAATGTGCGTGGAACGTTACAGATGCAGCTCGCTATCAGTTTTGCTCTGACCAACCAATCAGAGGATGGGAAAAAGCTGAAATGATTGTGGGTCAGTAAAGCGAATTTAAAATCTCATGGGTTAAAGAAACAGTACATTTCTAATATAGTTTAAGTTACATTGGCCAGCACTACTGATTGTGAAGGCACTGGGAAGATTAGATTGGTATGGCAAAACACACAGTATTATTCATATCAACCGTTTCATACATTGTATATATTGGGTGTATTATAATTCATTATATGTCACTGTCAATAATATTATATTTCCAACTTCACTGAAGCACAATTAGATGACTGAATATGTATTACTTATCACATACCAACATGAAAGATTGTATTTATCTTGGATATTTTTCTTGTTAGGATTAGTTTAAAATTTCTGTTAATGCCTCCTCAAAGGTGTTTTGTTTTTGTTTTGACTTTATTGGTTGCTTCTATACTATCAATATGAGTTTATGTGTGTGAATATGGCTGCTGTGACAATTTGATTACCCTCGCGTTATCGATTGAAAAAAAAGTAATCTCTTTTTTTCAGGCATCTACTGATGGACTTTTGATGGACTGAGCAGCTTGCAATTTATCATGTGGAGATGACACCACAGACACGGAGGAAGATTTGGGATTAGCGCAACAAGCTGGACAATGGGGCAAGGAGACGTCCATCTGATCACCACGGCAACCAGAGAGGGACTCCATGCCTAGCTGGACGGATTAGTTTTATCGCAATGTGTCCGAGGTACCACTAATCTTAGACAAGTAACTTGTTACAGCTCACAGTCACATGAAATCAAATTGGAATTACAATTATAAGAACTTTGCCTTTCCAGCAAATCTTCAAATGTTACAAATAGTGAACCCTCGCTATTGGCGGGGGTGAGGGACTAGGCCCCTTCTCAAATAGAGAAAACTCGCAAATAATAAATAATAACCCCCCAGCAAAAATGTTTTCATTAATTTACTTCATTATTTAATACAAATTAACACATTAAACACATTAGAATGAATTATTGTTACAATGAAAACCTCCCAAAAAGTTTTTAGAATTATTTTACTTCATTTTACCAAACACACTGGACAACAAATGTTTAATTTAAAAAATACATTTCAGGCACATTTAAATTGTAATATTTATAATTAATGTAATTGAAATGTATTCACTCATTATTTCATAAAATGAAAAAAATCAATTATGTAAAATTATTCAAAACAAGTTAACCAATTGAAAGAAAAATGAAACAAAAATAATACTTACTGTAGTTATTGCGGGTGGCACTGTGGCTGAGTGCTTAGCATATATCTCACAGTTCTGAGGTGAGGTTTGAATCCGGGCTCAGGGCTTCCTGTGTCTAGCAGGTACTCTTGTCTTCCTCCCACATTCTAAAAACCATGTTAGAAAAGTTAATTAAATACTCTAAATTGTCCTTGGGTGTGAACGTGAGTGCAAATGGTTGTTTGTCGATATGTGCTCCAGCACAACCACCACCCTCATGATGGTTACAATTACTGAATAGAAAATGGATGGTTGGACATTTTAATTAACTAACTACAGCGAAATTAATGCAACAACAGGACTATTGAAAATGTAAATTCTCAATAGGATGGATTAAAGAACAGGTCGGGCTGTATGTAGTTTGCCCCCACCTGATGCAGCGCATAACATTTTTAATGCAATTGTAAAACAGCTGTTGTAAGTGAGTCTTGGGAGTCAAGTGTATTCATGGAAAAGACGTCTGTGCGTGACAGCAAACAAATGAGAGCTCTGCCCTTCACTCTCACCCTAATAAGGACTCGGTGGCCGACTAAGGAACCTTCTACACGGTTACATTCAAGTGATTGCATGTGCACACATTGAAAACCTTGCGATCTTGCAGAAAATGGAAACGTTCGGTCTCAAATATATGGAGTGTCTGTTATATACTGTGGAAGTATATTCGTGCCATCGGAGTTCAAATTTTTGAATTTGAATTTCTGACTTTCAATTACAATTTCTAACACCATTTTCTTTCACAATCCAAATATTCTGTTTAAAAACATTCAATGTAAAAAAAAACCTTTGTTAAAAAAAAATAATAATAATAATCAAGAATTCAAAACATTCTGTGAAAAAAAAATCAACATCTGAAAAAAAATTTAACATATCAAAGTCAGTAAAATAATTTACAAATGTAAAGACAATTCCACATCTCAATAAATGTAAATATATAAATGTAAAAAAAGTAAAACATTTTGAAATATTCAGTGTAAAAGTTAGCCACATCTAAAAAGTATCAGCATGAAAAAGTACAAAAAATTGAATGTCTCCAAATAATTCTGTGTAAAAAAAAATGCAGTTAAAAACAAAACATCTTAAATCCTTCCGTCCCTCTAATTCACTTTTTTATTCATGTATCCTTACAGCCTTCCTTCCTTTTGTCACTTTTCTGGCTTCCTTCCTTACCTTTTCTTTCCTTCCTGACTTCCTTTCTTCCTTCAAAGCTGCTTTTTATTTTTGCATCCTTTCTACCCTCCTTTTTTCCTTGCAACCTTTCTTCCCACAGACCCACAATTTATTCATGCGTCCTTCCTTCCTTTGCTGAAAACTTGCTTTTCATCCTTCCTTCCTTCACCTCCCTCCTCCCTTCCTTCCGGATGAATCAATCAAACAAGTCAAAAGGACCTTGGCGAAGGCCTGCACACTACTGACTGTCATTCAAACGTGTTTGGTGTTAATTTTTTTTAATTTTCACAAGCAGCAAGGCAGTCACTTAAATATTTATACAGCGCTCACGCTGGAAAGAGGTAGAAAAAACAGATGGGAGGGAGAAAGATGGCTTTGTAGACTAATTTACTAGAAGTCACTTCTCATCATAGTGAATAAGCACACTTCGTGTTCTGTCTTTAACTTTGCTGCGAGGAAATGAAGTGTGCCTAAAATAAAAGGAGTGGAAAATGTCTCCCTTATCATTTATTCTTACAGTAGCAGAATTCCAAATGCTCTTTGGTCACGACGCATATTCACTTTCACAGCAATAGGAAACAAACAGTTTTCACTGTCTGTGACGTGTATCTTACATCATTTCCTGCATTTCCATTGTGGGAAGACCTTTAAATATTAATGAACCTTAGGGAAAAGGTTGCTCGAGTGCAGGGGTGGGCAAACTTTTGACCTCAAGGGACAGTGAACACAGGGAAAATAAAGAATAAATATAATAAATACATTGTAATTAACCAATTTTGGAGGGAAACAAATATAAACTAATGCAACTTTACTGCATACTTTACTAAAATAATCCTGGCCCATTTTTAAACATTTTTGGTCTAGACAATTACAGTGGAACCTCGACCTAAAAGAGACCCGATTTACAAATTTTTCAAGATAAGAGCCGTTGCTCCGCCAATTTTTCTGTCTTGAGTTGTGAGGGAAATTTTGAGTTACAAGCAGTAAATGGTACCACCGGCTTTCACAACAGGCAGCAGTTTGGCAGACAGTGAACACCTTTTCAAAAAAAGAGGTTTCAAGCTGTTTATTGCCACTCCCAGTTGAAGTTTACTGTGAAATAAACATAAAACTAAGAGAGTTACACTTTTTAGATCCAAATTAACCACATAACTTTGTCATACTTACGCTCGCTAGCTTGATGCTACCACACAAAGAAAATCACTATAGACAGGCTAACGAAACTAGCAATGATGTTGCGGTGTTATAACCCTTAAAGCAATGGATATTTAAACACAAACAGCGCAGCAACAGTATACATTCTTTATCGTCCACGAAAAAAAAAATATTACTGCAACTTACTGAGCAGTTGTGGCCATCTTCTTTCTGATACACGTATGTACTGTAAATATTATACTGCCCCTAGTGTCCAAGGCGCACCCACCAGAAGGAGCAGCACAATGTCCATTGAGTTTGTCCATTGAGTGCATAATACTCATGCATGTCTTTGTTTTTAGTTAGCATACTGGCCATGGGCAGAGATAAATGTGAGCAAGTCGCTGTGAAATAAAAGGCTGTTTTTTGCTGCTTGGTGCTATGCAGCTTCCTCTGCTTTTACATAAGTGCACGTGACAAGCCCATTTTCACCGGAATACCATAAAGTCCGCTTTTGTCCTCCCTCCAATTTCCTGATGTAATGTTGGAGCAATACAGCATCACTTTTTTTTTAATGTACTGTATATATACTAGACCAGGTGAGTAGTGGCCTACAGCAGTTTCTTGTTAGTGTTCTCATTAGACTTGACATGAGGACACTTACGTAAACGAAACGGGTACGAGATGGCATGGCGAATGAACAAAAACATATACAGGGTGAGCCAAAAGTAGGTGTACGCTTTTGTACAATTAAATTTTTTTAAACGTTAACACATTCACTGCCATTAGACGGCTTTAGAAGTCAAATATCCATGATAACTTGTTAGGCTGGCAGGGAATTAATAATGGAAAAAAATTTGAGTCAAGAAAAAAGAACGTGATCTTTTTTAGCACACTTGGTTTAAATCTTAAATAGAAAAACTGAGAACGCAGGAGCAAGAAAAAAAATATATGACACAGATCACCAGCCAAAACGAAACGAACCAGGAAACTAAATGCATTCAAATTAATCACGCAGATAAAGAAGGCACAGGTGGGAAAACACAAGGGCAGAGAATGCTGAAATATGACCAGGTGAAACTACCGACACCCAAGTCCAGAACAACAGCTTATAGGTTGGAAGTCCAGTAGAAAATCCATCATTCAAAGGAGACTATGAGGATGTTTACATGAAAAATGCTCCAGTTTGCATTCCAAATTATGAATTTATTTGGATGGGATTCAATGCTACTTTTTTGGCCCACTTTCCTCCATTTTTTCCAGATAAATATGTCGTGGTAAAAAAATTAATAAATAAAAAAAAAAGTGGGCCAGAAATTTCCCTTGAGCCTCCACACGTCAACAGGAATGAGATTTATTACCCAGAATGCCCTTTGGGGAACTGCCTCATATACTGACCTGCAATAGGCACGATCAATGAGGGGAGACGAAAGCAGCAACTATTTGGGATGTGTGTGCACCCACGAGGGGCAAACGCAGCACAGTTGTTCAACCCACATTTTGATTGAATCATGTATAACTACATTAAATCTATTATTGACAGCTTTAAAAAATTTCAGAACTGCTCTGACAAATCTTTGATCTTAATTGTGAGAAATCCAGAAACTATAATCACAAAAGCCTTTGTTCATGTTTATGTATACCGTATCATCCATCCATCCATCCATTTTCTGAGCCGCTTTTCCTCACTAGGGTCGCGGGCGTGCTGGAGCCTATCCCAGCTGTCATCGGGCAGGAGGCGGGGTACACCCTGAACTGGTTGCCAGCCAATCGCAGGGCACATACAAACAAACAACCATCCGCACTCACATTCACACCTACGGGCAATTTAGAGTCTCCAATTAATGCATGTTTTTGGGATGTGGGAGGAAACCGGAGTGCCCGGAGAAAACCCACGCAGGCACGGGGAGAACATGCAAACTCCACACAGGCGGGGACGGGGATTGATCCCCGCACCTCAGAACTGTGAGGCTGACGCTCTAACCAGTCGGCCACCGTGCCACCTATACCGTATCATATTTGTATAAATAAATGATATACATGTATTTAACTTTTGTCTGAAGATACCAACCGTAAAGAAAATACATTTTAGCAAGTTCGGCTTCAAGCAATCATGTCATAGAATATTAGTTATGGTCGTTAGCATAGCATACACAGGAAGTCAGCGATCCCATTTTCTGGGACATTCCTGCCATAGCCCAAACTTAATATCTCATATACATGTAGGCCTACTGTACATTTTTTACAATATGAGCTCTATATGACAAAATGCAGTCATCTACCGCAGCATCATTCTGTTTGCATTCATGTGGCGACACAAGATGGATGTGTTTTCCCCGCCCCGCCGTGTCCAGCTGTGGATTGCGCATGTGACATCAGCCATCAGTCATGCAGACTCCACTTGATTTAAGTGGAACGTGCAGATGGGAAATCAATAGCTGACGAATGACAGTATGGCTTTTCAAGTGGGGATATAAAATGCGTATTTGCATATAAAATGTCAGAATTTATGGCTTACATGAAGGTTGAGAATGACTGAATACAGTACGCATAGAGTACATACTTGTGACACATAGATCTATAGCAAGGTGGCCCAAATTGAGCACTACTGCTTTTACCATTCTGTTTTTCTTTATTATTCAATTTCACATAATTGGGCCGAAAATTATTATTTCTTTACTGCAGTATCGATGTTCTTCTATCTATGCCTGCGATGTACAGTGACAGAGAAAACAATTAAATGCTCTTCCACTAGCAAATATCAATGCTATCAATGTTATCACTACCACTACTACACTGACGTAAGTGACGTAATTTCCCCTTCTTCTGCTTGAAAATAATGAAATATGGTAATTAAACACATTTGAATTATGTGCAACCAATGTACATGTTAAAATGCAGCCCTATGGGGGGCACAAGTCAGTGCAAACTGTAGGCCGGTCCCAAGCCCGGATAAATGCAGAGGGTTGCGTCAGGAAGGGCATCCGGCTTAAAACCTTGCCAAACAAATATGAGCGTTCATCCAAAGAATTCCATACCGGATCGGTCGTGGCCCGGGTTAACAACGTCCGCCACCGGCGCCGTCAACCTGCAGGGCGCTGTTGGAAATTCAGCTACTGTGGGTCGAAGTCGAAGTCAAAGAAGAAGAAGAAGAAGAGGTGGAAAGCGGGTTCTTCGGCAGAAAGAGAAGAGGAAAACACAGAGCCTAGAACTGAATGTGGGGACTTTGAATGTTGGGACTATGACAGGAAAATCTCGG
Source organism: Phyllopteryx taeniolatus (assembly GCF_024500385.1). Taxonomy (NCBI): domain Eukaryota; kingdom Metazoa; phylum Chordata; class Actinopteri; order Syngnathiformes; family Syngnathidae; genus Phyllopteryx; species Phyllopteryx taeniolatus. Next base: position 12,030,378 of record NC_084520.1, on the reverse strand, counting down.
GAGTTGGTTGACATGATGATTAGGAGAAAGGTTGATATATTGTGTGTCCAGGAGACCAGGTGGAAAGGCAGTAAGGCTAGAAGTTTAGGGGCAGGGTTTAAATTATTTTACCATGGTGTAGATGGGAAGAGAAATGGAGTCGGGGTTATTTTAAAAGAAGAGTTGGCTAAGAATGTCTTGGAGGTGAAAAGAGTATCAGATCGAGTGATGAGGCTGAAATTTGAAATTGAGGGTGTTATGTGTAATGTGATTAGTGGCTATGCCCCACAGGTAGGATGTGACCTAGAGGTGAAAGAGAAATTCTGGAAGGAGCTAGATGATGTAGTTCTGAGCATCCCAGACAGAGAGAGAGTCGTAATTGGTGCAGATTGTAATGGACATGTTGGTGAAGGTAATAGGGGTGATGAAGAAGTGATGGGTAAGTACGGCATCCAGGAAAGGAACTTGGAGGGACAGATGGTGGTAGACTTTGCAACAAGGATGCAAATGGCTGTAGTGAACACTTTTTTCCAGAAGAGGCACGAACATAGGGTGACCTACAAGAGCGGAGGTAGAAGCACACAGGTGGATTACATCTTGTGCAGACGATGTAATCTGAAGGAGGTTACCAACTGTATGGTAGTGGTAGGGGAGAGTGTGGCTAGACAGCATAGGATGGTGGTGTGTAAGATGACTCTGGTGGTGGGGAGGAAAATTAGGAAGACAAAGGCAGAGAAGAGAACCATGTGGTGGAAGCTGAGACAGGACGAGTGTTGTGCAGCTTTTCGGGAAGAGGTGATACAGGCTCTCGGTGGACGGGAAGAGCTTCCAGAAGACTGGACCACTGCAGCCAAGGTGATCAGAGAAGCAGGCAGGAGAGTACTTGGTGTATCTTCTGGCAGGAAAGGAGAGAAGGAGACTTGGTGGTGGAACCTCACAGTACAGGAAATCATACAAGGAAAACGGTTAGCTAAGAAGAAGTGGGACACCGAGAGGACCGAGGAGAGGCGAAAGGAATACATTGAGATGCGACACAGGGCAAAGGTAGAGGTGGCAAAGGCAAAACAAGAGGCATATGATGACATGTATGGCAGGTTGGACACTAAAGAAGGAGAAAAGGATTTATACAGGCTGGCCAGACAGAGGGATAGAGATGGGAAGGATGTGCAGCAGGTTAGGGTGATTAAGGATAGAGATGGAAATATGTTGACTTGTGCCAGCAGTGTGCTAGGTAGATGGAAAGAATACTTCGAGGAGTTGATGAATGAGGAAAATGATAGAGAAGGGAGAGTAGAAGAGGCAAGTGTGGTGGACCAGGAAGTGGCAATGATTAGTAAGGGGGAAGTTAGAAAGGCATTAAAGAGAATGAAAAATGGAAAGGCAGTTGGTCCTGATGACATTCCTGTGGAGGTATGGAAGCATCTAGGAGAGGTGGCTGTGGAGTTTTTGACCAGCTTGTTCAATAGAATTCTAGTGCGTGAGAAGATGCCTGAGGAATGGAGGAAAAGTGTACTGGTGCCCATTTTTAAGAACAAAGGTGATGTGCAGAGCTGTGGCAACTATAGAGGAATAAAGTTGATGAGCCACACAATGAAGTTATGGGAAAGAGTAGTGGAGGCTAGACTCAGAACAGAAGTGAGTATTTGCGAGCAACAGTATGGTTTCATGCCTAGAAAGAGTACCACAGATGCATTATTTGCCTTGAGGATGTTGATGGAAAAGTACAGAGAAGGTCAGAAGGAGCTACATTGTGTCTTTGTAGATCTAGAGAAAGCCTATGACAGAGTACCCAGAGAGGAACTGTGGTACTGCATGCGGAAGTCTGGAGTGGCAGAGAAGTATGTTAGAATAATACAGGACATGTACGAGGGCAGCAGAACAGCGGTGAGGTGTGCTGTCGGTGTGACAGAAGAATTTAAGGTGGACGTGGGACTGCATCAGGGATCAGCCCTGAGCCCCTTCCTTTTTGCAGTGGTGATGGATAGGCTGACAGATGAGGTTAGACTGGAATCCCCGTGGACCATGATGTTTGCAGATGACATTGTGATCTGCAGTGAAAGCAGGGAGCAGCTGGAGGAACAGTTAGAAAGATGGAGGCATGCACTGGAAAGAAGAGGAATGAAGATTAGCCGAAGTAAAACAGAATATATGTGCATGAATGAGAGGGGTGGTGGGGGAAGAATGAGGCTACAGGGAGAAGAGATGGCAAGGGTAGAGGACTTTAAATACTTGGGGTCAACCGTCCAGAGCAATGGTGAGTGTGGTCAGGAAGTGAAGAAACGGGTCCAAGCAGGTTGGAACGGGTGGAGGAAGGTGTCAGGTGTGTTATGTGACAGAAGAGTCTCTGCTAGGATGAAGGGCAAAGTTTATAAAACAGTGGTGAGCCCAGCCATGATGTATGGATTAGAGACAGTGGCACTGAAGAGAAAACAGGAAGCAGAGCTGGAGGTGGCGGAAATGAAGATGTTGAGGTTCGCTCTCGGAGTGACCAGGTTGGATAAAATTAGAAATGAGCTCATCAGAGGGACAGCCAAGGTTCGATGTTTTGGAGACAAAGTTAGAGAGAGCAGACTTCAATGGTTTGGACACGTCCAGAGGAGAGAGAGTGAGTATATTGGTAGAAGGATGATGAGGATGGAGCTTCCAGGCAAGAGAGCTAGAGGAAGACCAAAGAGAAGGTTGATGGATGTCGTGAGGGAAGACATGATGGCAGTTGGTGTTCGAGAGGAGGATGCAGGAGATAGGCTCTCATGGAAAAGGATGACACGCTGTGGCGACCCCTAACGGGACAAGCCGAAAGGAAAAGAAGAAGAAGAAGAATGTACATGTTAAAATAAAGTAAATTCAAAGGACTTTCTTTTCAGTGTACTCCTACTCTCTACCTGTTACTACTACTATTATTGCTGCTACCACCATTACTACCACCACTCCTTCTACTACATTAGTACCACTACTACCATAACTACTACTACTTTTACTACACACAATTACTACTATTACTACCACGACCTTTACTTCTACTGCTACTACAACCACCACTAGTACCATTACCATAGCTGCCAGCACTACCACTACTATTACTACCATTACCACGAGCACATTTTAAGAAAAACATTCAAGGCAAATAAATGCTACAAATGACAATATTTGTAAAGGGAGTTGTGTTGTCAGTAGATGATCAAATAAAACACCAATTTTCATTGTCCATCCATCCATTCTCTGAGCCGCTTGTCCTCACTAGGGTCGCGGGCGTGCTGGAGCCTATCCCAGCTGTCATCGGGCAGAAGGCGGGCTACACCCTGAACTGGTTGCAATTTTCATTGTATTTGAACATATGCCAATAAAAAGCAAAATCAGAGAAACTGATTATTTGCAGTGGTCTCTTAATTTTTTTCCGGCGGTGCATATATACACTTTTTGTGACATTTCTGTTTGGTGGTGTGCCATGAGACATTTCCAATGCAAAATATTCGCTTTGGCTCAATATAGGGTATGAGTGGGTGCAGGTGTACCTAATGAAATTTCCATCAAGTAGGGCCTCCCTATACTATTTGCTTGATGTTATCACTTGACTCAAGTCATTGAAATGAGTCGCTGTCTCTTCTTGTTTGTTCTGTCTGCGGCCACTCGAGTCATCCAGTATCCTCTCACTGACATTCCTTCAGAGCCGCCGTACAAAGAGACGCTAACAGATGGTTAGTGTGTGTACATACAGCCCATATGTAGGTCAGGTGCGACACTGGGCGCTGGTTGCCATGGCAACTGAGAATCAAACAAGACCACAATCTTCGCCACCCCTGGGCGGGAGGGACTTGCGGACACCTCTTATCCTCGCTCGCTGGTTTTAGCGATTATATCTCCCCAGCTTATATCAAATGCATCACATTAACAGTGTGGAAATGAGTTCAGACCAGTGGGGAGATGATCAATAATCCAGCACGCATCTGGTGTGTCAGAGCCAAATCACCATTTGTGCCTTTGCAATTAAAGCCATTATCCTAAGGGGGAAAAAAAAAAAAAAAAGGTAATCCCATCCTGTGACCTCAAATACAGCGCATCCGCAAAGTATTCACAGCGCTATACTTTTCTTTATCTATTTTGGTATGTTGCAGCCTGATTCCAAAATGGATTACATTATATTTTTTCCTCAAAATTCTTCATACAACACTCCGTAATGGTGACGGAAATCTGTGAATAATTGACCCCGAAGAGGAGTTTGTAACTGCGTAGATGCCACAGAAAAGCACTCTACAAAGAGGATCATAAAGCACCAACAACATGCATCTAGCATGTACACAATCATCAACCCATGTTACATAAACAGTATCCATTTGCACACAATATTAAGATAAATAGATTACACGGGCTATGAATAGCTACGTTGGGAGAGGCAGAAACATACATTCACTTTCATTTTTGACGGCAACAAAACATCTCAAAAACACTATCAATGAACAAAACCTAACAACAACCAAAGAAATAATTTTATTGTTTTGTTCTGAGCACAAAACTGCAAATGAACGAGATTTTCAGCAAATAATGTCGGAAAGGTTAAAAAAAAATCTTAAAATCTTTATATATATAAACAAAATATTTTTTTTTCTTTTCTTATTTACAAATAAATACATTAACCAATTGATTGATAAATGCCTTTAAAAATAAATATGATTTACATAATCTGACTTTTTATTATGAAAAAATAATTCTAGATGACAGAACAGAGCCGTACCATGAAATGTGGAAAAAGTGAAGCACTGTGAATACTTTCCGGATGCAATGTATCACCTCTAGACATCTGTCTCTGAGTGTACCAGCCTTTTAATTACATGCACGACCTTGGTGGTGCGGGTCTTGGGGTGGGGGGCTCCAGTGTGACACAAAGAGGACTCTCCTCGCTTGTCTTCCTTCATCACACACACCACTATGGTGAGCGCACGTGAGTGGACGCGGTGGGCCGATGGTGCGTGCGGAATGCTGATGAGGAAAGAAAAAGAGAAGAAAAGAAAAAAAAAGCACCCTCTGTAGCTGCAAGATACAGCGGTAGAGAAGGCGTGAGAGAGCAAAGAGCCCCCAAACCACATGGCTCATTAATGTCAAAACACCATGATGGTTTACACATATACACTAGGCCCATATTTTACCTGTGCATGTGCAAGGGACTCTCAAGCCATGGATTGTTGGCCTTTCTTATCACACACCTTCACAAGACTTCCCCTCTACGTTGAATTCCCTCTTTGTCATCACAGTGGCCTACTTTTAATGTCTGTCCAGGCTAATGAGGTGAAAAATTTGCTGCAGGCTCTCCAAGGAAGCTTTTAGAGGCAACATTTTTGAGAGAGGCAGATTAGGCATAGTGTATTTATACTCCACATAAAAGGGATTATTCAAAAGGCCAGTGATGATGAGAGACGCTTGATGTCTTTTCCAGGTCACAATCAAGTGAGGGGGATTGAATGAAGGCCAAAGGGATTTTGTTGTAGAGACAACAATTCATTGAAAGATATTAAGGGAAATGTTCCAAAGCAAAGACATGAAGGCCATCACATTATCCACTGCAGTAGTAACAATACATACAACACCACCAGTGGATACAAGACGAAGTGGTTGTATTAGTAAATGAAATAGTAGTTGCTGTGGTAATAGTAGCCCAATAGTGATTGAAGTTGTAATAGTAGTTGTGATAGCAATAGTCGTCAAATTACTAGCAGTACAGTGGACCCCCACATAGTCACGGTTTGGCATTTGCAAATTCTCCTATTTTATTGGCAGAAACCCCTGCTTCTTCTTTTTTTTAACTCGATCCCCCACTTAATCATGTTTTTTTTACATGAATTATAAGTTTGATAGTAGTTGTAGTAGCAATTGTAGCATTAGTTTTCATGACAATTTTATTATTATCATTATACTATCAATACTTATACTAATCATACTAATCATCATCATCATCATAATTAAGTACTACAGCAGTGATTCGCAACTAGTGTGCTTTGAGACATCATCAGGGGTGCCATAGGAAATCACCCAATTCCACTTAAATTTGTCCAAAAATTATGATTTATTAATTACAGATCTATATTTGGTCATCTATCAATGCCAGCGACGTATAGTGACAGGCAGAAGAATTAAATGCCCTTCCGTTAGATGGCCGAAGTTGCAAATCATCTGCGCCTCTACCTGTTGCCATTCTTGCAAGAGAATAAGTCAAGCTCCCTGCGAGTGTATATCAGCATTGTGTTTTTGTGTTGTGAGAATCACATTCACTGCCAACGACGGCTTTAGAAGTGAAATATCCATGTTAACTGGGAAGGCTGGCAGTGAATGATTTTAAGGAATACATTTAGAAGAGATCATCATTTGAGTAGTCATACTTATGTGACACTTTTTGTTTGGTGGTGTGCCGTGAGACTTTTCAAATGTGCCTGGACCCCATCAACTTTGGGAAACACTGCTCTAGTCTACACAAGGAGGGACATGACTTACTAACTGTACCGTACTATCAAATCTTCAACAAGTGTCATGATAAACGATTAAAGGGTGACAGATTTTGCTGCGTTAGGACTATTCACTACACTGCTATGCATATTCTATGAATACTTCTGTTTTCCTCACAGAAAAAAAAAAGCTAACAAACAAAAATACAATGATAATTTTGTCCAGGTTGTCCTTATTGTGGTACAATGAGTACGTTATAATCATTATTAAGAGGCCAAGAAAGGTGACAAATTGTAGTTCATATGACGAATCGCACAGCTATAAATCCAGTTATGTCCGTTTCATGATGAATAGGCTGTCAGCTGCAATTCAGCAGCACAGTCAAGCTTCTCCTGCTCATCCAAGTATTAAACCAATTCTCAATGTAGTGATTAATGACTGTGGTGGATAGATGAGCCTATATTAAATCATCTTGTTAATTAAGTTGGCTTGTATTATGCCCTTCCCCCCACCGCCATTATATGCAGGAGAGGGCCCCTCTCTCTACAATTCACTTCTCGCCAGCCAATGTCAGGGCACGTATAGACAAACAGTCATTCACACAATCCTCAATAAAACTATCATGCATGGTTTTTAAAATATGGAAGGAAATACTCACCCGAGTATTAGGCAAAGATGCGAATTCCACACTGGGAGGCTAAAGCAAAGCTGAGATTCAAACCCAGATAGTCAGAACCGTGAGGCAAACGTGCTAACCACTAGGGTACCATGCTGCCCCGAATGCCATTTAATTACACATAAATAGCCCAACCAGGATAGAAGATGGATTTGGCTACAAAAAAACAACAACAAACAAACAAAACACATTGTGTTGTTTCTTCTTGCGTTAACTAGCAAGTCTTCTTTATGGATCCTCGAGCAAGGTCGAGCATATGTCATGCCAATAGCGACACCCTGTGGCATGTGTCGGTACTAACACTAAAAATTCTTGGACAGAGTTCAAAATGATGAAACAAGACATTTTAACTTCCTTCTAATAAATGCATAATGCACATGTTTGTACTTCCACTTCCCTCACTATAATGACTTCTGAAGGAGATTTGATGCAGTCCGTGGCCACAACATATATATTTTTTTGTCTTAATAATCAATTTAGGTTGGACTGGACTCCCACTGTACACTCATTTCTGACAGTGTGCCACAAAATACAATTGCCAAAATAAAATAAAAATTCTGTGGGAAAAAAAAAAAAACGTCAAAAAATATTCTAATTCAAACTCAGATTGCACAGATAGGCATGGCTGGGGGAAATATAGGCCAATAATTGGTTGATTTATTGTAAAGGATCAAATGAAAAATACTAGTAAAATAAACAATTTTACTTTTGAATGCATAACTATATGAATATATTTTTCATTAAATAATTGGTTGATTACTCATATTTAAATTGGAGATAGTAAAACAAAAAAATACAATAAATTATTTTACTAAAAACCTTTTTTTTTTTACGATTTACTCCCACTGCGCATTTACATGATCAAAGGTCCTACAATATTTTTTTGCGTTACATGAGCTAGGTTTTTTTTTCTTAAAATTGGTTAGTTAAAATGTATTTTTTTTTAAAATTAATTTATTGAATTAAGTAATTGATTAGTTTATTTATTATAAATAATAAAGAAATTTGTAAAATGAAAAAATGAGATACATTTAAACTGTTTGTTTTATTAAATAATTGGTTATTGAATTATTACAAATGCTATAACAAACAAAAATGTATAACAAAACGTTAAACTTATCACGTTAAAACGTGAACTTCATCACGTTATACCATGATACTGAACTTTCTTTTTCTGGTGTGGCAGCAATACACTTCCATAAATAGCAATAAAAAAAGTAATAAAATAATAAAAAAATACATATATATGTAACTGTACATTTAAGCACTTTATTTATTTAGTCAGATAATTGCTTAATTAATTATAGCTATAATTATAATAAGATATATAATTATAACTACAATAAAACATAAATATGTAATATGTAAGGTATTTTTAAACAGGAGAAATGGTCACTATTTCACGTGAGCCTTAAAGCACAAAAGTTTGCCCATCCCTGTTGTAAATCTTTCTTTGACTTTTTTATTCCGTTGCATGAGGGGCGGAGGGAATGGGGATGGGAGGGTCAAAGCATCATCATCATCGCCCCCCACCCCCCCGCCCTGAGCCAGTCTGACTGCCCGCCCACTCCGGGGGGAGAAAGTGTTGCTTTGTGAATGAAGGGAGCGGCGGAAGGGGAAGAAAGCAAACTTTTAAAAAAGACCCCCAAAAAACGCCGTCGTTTTCCTCCACGTTTCGGCGTCAAAAAACTTCCACAGCACAGACGGAGTAACGGTAAGTAAACTGCTTTTTTTATTTTTTATTTTTTTTATTTTTTTAGGAGTGTGTATGGTTTAGGATGCAAAGATGCATGCACGGCAGCTCAACCGTGACCGGAATAAGTGTCGTGTAATGATTGGTCATTCCCATGCACGATTCGCAAGTCCGTGGGGCGTCTGATGGAGGTGCGTTTGGGTTGACTTTTTTTCTCCCCCCCCCAACCACTGTGAACCGATTTTACTCGAGATGTTGTTCATGCAAACTTTCCGTTTCGCAACATGACGAGTCATGCCAGAGCCGTGCAATGCCCGGTGTCACCATTCCACGCACATACTCAGCCACACAGAGGACTCATTCATACTGTTATGATGAGTGTCTCTCGTGGACATTTGACGTAATCACTTTCTTTCTTGAACGTTGTTTTGAGGTTCTCTTTAATTTCAACATACTGTATTGGGACTATAACTATAGGCTATTTTGAAGGCACCACCAGTTCCGATCCATCGTGACTGCATTACATGATGACATCTGCACAACAAATGTCCATACGGAGTAGATTGGACTCATCGTTTCATCCATTTTCTAAAGTGTTGTAATACACTATATTAAACAAAAAATTCACTACTCTCTTCATAGTCAGAAGTTTACCTATATTGTATTAGTATTTGGTACCATTGCCTTTAAGCTGTATGACCTGAGTAAACGTTTTCCACATCCTTCCACAAAGTTTCTCACAATAATTATAGGCCACCTTGCTCGCACATAGCTTTTCAGGTCTGCTCATATATTTTCAATAGGCTTGAGATCAGGGTATTGCGATGGCAACTCCAAAACATTGACTTTGTTGTCCTGAAGCCTCTTTGTAACCAGTTTGGCACTATGCTTCGGGTCATTGTCCATTTGGAAGACCTATTTGCGCCCGAACTTTAACTATCTATTTTGTGAAATGCGCCAGTCCCTTCTGTAACAAATCAACCCCGCAACATGATGCTGCCACCCCACAGATTTCAAAGTTGGGATGGTGTTCTCAGGCTTGCAAGCGTCCCTCTTTTTCCTCCAAATGTAACAATGCTCGTTAGGGTCCAAACATTTCAATTGTAGTTTCCTCAGATCACAGGAAATGTCTCCAAAAATTAAAGTCTGTTTTCCCTGTGTGCATTTTCAAACTGTAATATGGCTTTTGGAGCAATGGCTTATTCTTGGCAGAGTGGCTTTTCAGCCCATGTCGGCACAGTACTCGTTTCATTGAGTTCAATGACACACTCTTACCAGCTTCAGCCAACAAGGTCTTTTGTTTAGTTCTTGGGTTGATATGCACATTTCGGACCAAAGCACGTTCATCCCTGGGACACTGAACCCGTCTCGGCATCACCTGGGTTTTCCCAAATAGTTTAACGGCATAGTAATCTTACTGCATGTACATTTCTGACTGAAGAAAAGTAATGAAAAATTCTCTAAAAAAAATTGTTCTTTGGTTTTGCAGACGCTGCTCCATGATGATGATGTTCACTTTGCTGTGTCTGCTCGTGGTGGCGCTGGTTCGAGGCGAGTCCTGCCTCATAATCAGCGAGATTAACGCCGACAACCCAAGACTGGACACCAGCGAGTTTGTGGAGTTGTACCACACCAGCGGACAGCGGTCCTCGCTAGATGGATACACTCTCGTCTTCTATAACGGGAACGGAAATGTGGCTTATAAAGTACTAGACCTCAAGGGCCACAGCACAGACGACAGGGGCTTCTTCCTGGTGGGCTCGGTGGACATGCTGCCCAAACCCGCCATCCTCCTGCCCCCGAACACGGTCCAGAACGGTCCGGACGCAGTCACGCTCTACCACACGTCCGCGGCCCGCTACACTGAGAAGATGAACGTCACCGCCATGGGATTGGTGGACGCCGTTGTTTATATGACGCGCAGGACAGGCGGTGCCGAGGTCCTGGCAGAAACCCTCACCCCGGGGGAGCCGGCCTTTGTCGAGGATGAAAGCACCCTGGAGGGAGATGAATCCATCGAGAGGTACTCGAGAACAGAAGCTATTTTTAATATTTTTGACTTCGATCCAGTGGTACCTTGACTTAAAAGTTGAATTCATTCCGTGACCAAGCTTTAACTCAAATCAATTTTCAGTTGAAATGAATTAAAAGGCTATTAACCCGTTCCAGCCCCTGAAAAATCTCCACTATTTTCTGTTACGTTCTTAATAAAGAAAAACAGCACTGTATTGTAAAATATAAATATCAAAACATGGTACTGTAAAAGAGAATGTGATTAAATAAAATGCTTGGGCGAGATTGGCGAGATCCAATATCAACCTTTATTCAAGGTACTGGGTACTTATGAAAGCTGCCGATACCAGTCACCGATACTTAAGGCAAAAAAATCTGACATCAAGTAAGTCCTCCTCGCCAGTAGTTGGCACTAGACTGCGGCGTTTTGACGAATGGGCGAATCGTCATATGCGTCAGAAAGAAAGAAAGGTCTTTATTCACAATTGTGTTATTTGAAATTTTATGTATTGAACGTAGTGATATCGGGTCTCGTTATCTGTATCAATGAGTACTCAAGTGAATACTCGTACTGGTATGAGTCTGAAATAAAACTGTGGTACATTATCTATCTGTCTGTCTGTCTATCTATCTATCTATCTATCTATCTATCTATCTATCTATCTATCTATCTATCTATCTATCTATCTATCTATCTATCTATCTATCTATCTATCTATCTATCTATCTATCTATCTATCTAACTACCTACCTACCTACCTACCTACCTACCTACCTACCTACCTAGGTGTTTGTTGTCTGAAGCTCACTGGGGCTTCAGGGTGTCCTCACCCTCCCCGGGCCAGAGAAACAACTGCACGCCACCCGCTGCCCCGCCAAGCCTGCCAGTCATCACCGAGCTGAAGCTGGGAGGAGGTCAGGTGGACGGCTTCGTGGAGCTGACGTCGGCGTCCGAGGCCGGTCCGCTTGTGTTGGTGGTGTTGAGCGGGAGAACGGACAGAGTCAGCGTCAGTTTGAACGTGGATGCGAACATCTCCAGGAACGGACTCATCGCCATGACTGTAGACAAGCGGTATATGAAAGGTAAGTGTACTTGAGGAGTGTCACCCAACCTTCACTGAGCCAAGGACATATTCTACATTATGATTGGGACTTTTATATGTTGCATTTTTGTGTAGTACTTATGATATTTATATCTGCGACAAGATAGTGGTGACGATGGCTTATTTTCAGGAGATGAGTCCGGGGCAGTCGCCATATACAGCGGTACAACTTCAGACTTTCCTGTGGACAGCCCGCTAAGTCAGATCCAGCCTCTGGACTCGTTTGTCTTCGCCGGCCCGGGAGACAAGCCGAGTGCCAACCTCACGGAGACCCTCATCCCGGGCAGGCAGCCCTATCAGCTCAGCAACAGGCAAGGAATAAATGACTTACTAAGAAGGCAAACCTCGTTCTTTTCAAGGTCTCCCCAAGGTGATGAGTCAAAATAAGCAAAACCGATCATAGACCATGAAAAAGTAGTTCCATATGGCCCGCTCCGTTTTTTAATCTGAGCATTTGCATTATCAAGAGCCCTATAATGGTTGTTGCATTAATTTAGCCTTTTTTACTTCAAATTAGTTTTTCATTCATTCATTCATCTTCCGTTCATTAAATGTAAATGTCAATTTTTTTAATGTGCATTTTTATTAATTTCTCTCATTCGATGATTGGCTAATTGATTCATTGTAAATAAAATCACTTAAAAGTTTAATAATTAATTAATTAGAATTACATTTATTGGAAATGATTGTTAAAAATGTGTATAAATTATTATTTTATGATGAAAACTATTTTAAGTGTCGCAGTATGTTTCCATTTTTCCTGCAATTGGTCAATTATAATATATTTATTTTTTATTAATCTCATTAAATAATTTGTTGATTGATCATTTGTAAACAATTAACAAAAAAAGGAAAATAATTATAAATATATATTTTTTATTAAGTATATGTTTGATTCATCAGTAATGCGATTTAAAAATCAGCTAAAAATATTATTGCATTATTTAAATAAACAATTTTATGCACAGATTTGAACTTTTTTGTACATGGCCCGTCTATTCATTTTAAAAATCCAATGTGGCCCTTGAGCACAAAAGGGGTTTTTGGGTTGTTGTTGTTTTTTTGCACACCGCTGCTCTTAAGGTATAGTAAATGTGTGTTAGTGCATTTAGGGTCAGTGTTAAAAAGAAATGACAAAAAAGAGTTGGTTTTCAAAACGGTACTTTTTACTATTGCTACACAATTCAAATGTTTGTATTGATGGGGGGTTGATAGTCATCTCATGACAACTGTTCCTCTTTGCAGATGCATTCCCTTCCTGTATTTGCATCTAAAATATGCACTTAATCATGCTGACTTAAGCTGTATTACCCAACCCAAATGCTACCGTCCTTTTATGGCATGCTGAATATCAGCTTCTTGTTTCGTTTCAACTCATTTTAGCATGTATAGGATTTTTTTTTTCGTGTTTTTTGTTGTGATTCCACCATAGAGGGTACCCATGATGGCATTATGAACGGTTCCAAAAGCAGTTAATATCAGCACAAAACCTTCCGCTTTCTGCTAAAAAGCAAATTAAAATATCAGTAAAAGTCTACTAGAACAGTAGAGCTTTATTTGTGGTAATCAAAGGCATTTTTCCAATTAAGTTGTACAGATTATAGGTCACGTTAATGGTGGAAAAGGTTTTAAAATGATTTATCACACAACATCACACAAACCTGGCATTTGAACAGGGGTGTGTACACTTTTTGTATCCAGATGTGGAATGATAAAAATCCTTTTGCGTTTCCTTTGTCAGTTTAAAAGAGGGAGGCTTCTACCTCAGCCGTTGTGGTGTGGCCACGTGGACCAGAGATCCTGGCGTCTTCTGGGAGGCCCCGCAAACCCCGGGGCAGCCCAACCAGTGCCCCTGGCCAAAAATCTGCCCTCACAGTATGGGTGAGTTTTAGTCATCTGCTAGTATTCATATGTACTCTTAAAAATCCAAGTACCATGCTATTCATGCTATCAGCTTTTCTTATGATGATGATGATGATGATGATTGCTTTCTTATACTACAGTCTGTGTATTTGACCAAATCACTTTTCTTTTCCTGACAAAAGTCAGCTATCTTAATGCAAACACACAATACCAACAAAACTAGCATCGATGTTGCAATAGTTGTAACCTGTTAAGAAATGGATATTCAAACACAAACAGTGCAGGAAAATATGTAGAAAGACAAAAATGCTCACAGGCATATATTCTTTATCAGCTGCAACAAAACGACTAGGATTACTGGAGCTTAATGAGTATAGTGCATTTATTTTGTAAATATACTACAGTCTAAAATTAGGGAGAAGCAGGAACATTGTGTGCCATTTGTCCCTAGCAGCCCTAATAAATGCCCTCTCCTGTTGAAGTGGTTCCAGGAGGAGGTGCGGATACGTCCCCGCACCTTCCACCTTGGGGGACTGGTGACTTCCTGATCAACGAGCTGAACACGGACACCCCCGGCGCGGCTGAGGACGGCGAGTACGTGGAGCTGTGGCACCCATCCGGACACCGCGTCTCCCTGCAGGGCATCTGGATTCTGCTTTTTAGCGCGCACAACAACAAACCCTACAGAGAGATTAGCCTCAGCGGACACTTCACCACCGCCAAGGGCTACTTCCTGCTCGGCAGCGACAGACTGGTGCCGGCGCCTTCTCTCCGGCTGCCTCCCAACACCATCCAGAACGGACCGGACGCCGTGGCGCTGTACCGCAGCCCTTTCGGCCCGCCGTCGGCGCAGCAAAGGGGGATCCCCACCAAAGGGCTCCTGGATGCCGTGGTGTACCGCAAGATGGGATCGGATCAGGAGGCGCAGGAGTTGAGTAAGGCGCTGACGCCGGGACAGCTTCCCCTGCTGGAGGATCCAGAGGTTCTTCTCGGCGATGAGGCGCTCAGCCGCTGCAGGGGCCTGTACCCCTATGACCTGTCTGCATTTTCAGTTAGTACACTGCAAAAACTCAAATTGAACCAATCTTACGAGTTTTTGAAATTACGGGTTTTTGCTTTTGTAAGTCAAGGTACCACAGCATTGTGTATAATTCGAGTACGTCCATTGGGGTAGATTGTGGTCGTCGCTGACTATGCATTTCTAGTTTCCATCTCACCCGTTATTTGCGTGCATTCTGTTGGCATAATATTGGAGGCTGAGCTGTTTTATACTGTGCAATTGTGGTTAAATGCATTTCTAACATTTTTTTATTTCTATTTATCCACCCGTACAGGTAGCTCCGCCAACTCCGCTGAGGGAGAACAGCTGCCCCCGGCCTCCTCCGGCTCCCGAGGGCGTGGTCATCAACGAGGTGGCGAGTGGCTACTGGACCAATCACAGCAGGCAGAGGTCCTTCGTGGAGTTGCACGGACCCCCGCTGACCGAGCTGCATGGCCTGGTGCTGGTCGTGTTTGACCAGGAACACAGCGGCAGGCTCGTTGCTCTTCCTCTGACCGGATCTATCGACCAGGACGGGTTTTACATGGTCGGGAATGTCACCGGAGCGGGTGAGCACGGCCAGACAGAGCAGAAAATTTCTCACAAAAAAATTCTCAAAAACTCTCAGACATGACATAGGAGAAACATTTTAATCGTGGCCACAATATAGAAATAACATTTGTACAAAATGCGAAATTTTGGCCTACAAAATGCTAATTTATGGCCACGAAGTAGGTATAAGGTGCCCACAAATTACAAAATATTTTTCATATCATTCCGGGACAGTTAGTGACACATGACATGGGAGAAAACAATTATTTGTGGCCGCAATATACCAATATGTGGACACGAAATACTGATTTATAACCGCAAACTTGTGAAAAATTAATATTTTGTGCACACATTTTTCCTATTTCTTGGCCATAAATTAGTAATTCATGTTTTACCTATTTATTGTTTAGTTTTTTTTTCCCATACTGCTTTGTACTCTTTTTCTCCATGCTTGTATGTCTCTTTTCTGCATAGATCAGACTTTCCCCGAAGGCAGTGATGTGCCGGCACGAGGATCTGTCCTCCTGTGCTACGACCTGTTCAGCGTGTGCAGAGCTGCTACCGCCCTGACCAACTCCAGTCGGCGGGACGAGTTGATGTTCAGTGACGTCCAACTGCTGCTCTCTTCGACGTTCACTCGAGGGAGCCGGGTCATTCCGGCTCTCAGGTAAGCGTGGAAGCAGACGCCTGCTAACATCCCTGCTAAATTTACTCAAATCTGCAGTTTATAGTGATTGTTTTTTGGGGGTTTTTATAATATAGTTACTGTAATGCCCTCGCATGTGTGAAAAGAGAGACACAGTCGCCAATGCACTTTTTATCTGTTTAATGAACGCCCCAAGAACACATAAACACAATGAGAACACTCACGCACAGCTGCTGTCGACCACAGCTCACGCCCAGACTCTCACACACAGATTCGCTGACATCACACGTCACGCCACTAGGCCCCGCCTCTGAAAGGCACATACCGTATCTACAGTAATATACACAGACACTGCGATACATGCAATATTTTCAATACATTTTATGCTTGCAATTTGTGTTTCTGTGTTTAAATACATTGTTTTTTAAGTGGCGGCACGGTGGCCGACTGGTTAGAGCGTCAGCCTCACAGTTCTGAGGTGCGGGGTTCAATCCCCGTCCCCGCCTGTGTGGAGTTTGCATGTTCTCCCCGTGCCTGCGTGGGTTTTCTCCGGGTACTCCGGTTTCCTCCCACATCCCAAAAACATGCATGAATTGGGGACTCTAAATTGCCCGTAGGCATGACTGTGAGTGCGAATGGTTGTTTGTTCCTATGTGCCCTGCGATTGGCTGGCAACCAGTTCAGGGTGTACCCCGCCTCCTGCCCGATGACAGCTGGGATAGGCTCCAGCACGCCCGCGACCCTAGTGAGGAGAAGCGGTTCAGAAAATGGATGGATGGATGGATGTTTTTAAGTGTCTTTTAATACGTTTAATTGTTCAAAGTGTGTGGGAGGGTATTATAAGGTTTCAACTCTAAAAAAATAAAAACATGAAGCTTGACTTCATTAAACCTCTTTTTTAATACTTCTACTTTCTTGACCAATTTTGGCCGCTTGCACAAGCTGTGCCGGTGTTTAAATATAGCTCATAGGGCCAGCCAAACAAGGTGGCCGAGAGGTTAAGGCGATGGATTGCTAATCCGTTGTGCTGTGCATGCGTGGATTTTAATCCCACCCTCGTCGGGATAGGTTTTTGTCTTTTGTTCGCTTTGCCCAACAAACATGGCAGTAGTTTTCCATTCACTAAATCTACCCAACCCCTGAACAAGCAACCCGCCCGCTCCCCCAGTGTGTTTGACTTTAGTGTTTGTGTTACACGTGTTGACCGTGATGAAAATATATGAAAATATGTAATATTGTGCATTTAAAAATATATATTCTTATCCAATCGCTCATCACAAGTCAATACGAACATTAGATTGTCACCTTCAAAGTTCTTTGGCAAAAGAGGTTTTTCTTTTTCCTTCTTCACAGGGAGCCCCAAAGTTCACAAGTAACAAATTTTAATTTGTCCTATATACTCATACCTTCTATAAATGGGCTTGGTCAGTCTTTTCCAGTTTTATAATTAATTTGTTACTATGGCCTCATGGGATGACACAAATAAAGCTCCAATTAAAGTATTGAAAGCATTGTTTAAATTATTTGACATCACAATATTAAATGTTTGAAAATCTTTTTTTTTTTTTTTTTTTTTAATGATGGTCATTTTACAGGTCTACAAGTACTTTACTTTTATAGTAACAAGGTCAAAAATGAAGTGTCAGCAAACCACATTGACTCATGCCTCATATTTACGGGTTTGATGAGTATTTTCAGGATGGCTTAATTATTTTCTCAATGCGACCTCATATTAGGGCACAATGATGAAAAAAACTGTTGTTATTTCTGGAACTCCATCTATTTCACTAATACCCGATCGCACTAATACTAAAATACTATTTTTGTTTGTTTGTTTGTATTTGTTTCTTTTTTTAATGATTTTTGTGTCTGTGCATGTACAGGTCAGTTGAAAACGGCACGGTCTCTCTCAGCCGCTGTGCGTGCTGCGAGGCGAGAAACCCTTCTTCCTGGACCACATCTTCAACGACGCCTCGCAGCGCCAACATCTGCCCCAGCTTGGCCTTCTCCAGTCACATCGACATTTGCCTCGGACCACCGTCCAGCGGCTGGCCGGAGAAATCGGGAGGTGAATGAACCTGAAAAGAAAGAAAGAAAATGATGAAAGCACACATTCTACAGTCACGTTTAAACAATGAGTGCAAATTGAGAAGTATATGGATAATGATATTCTAACACTGTATTGTACTTATGTTTATATGCATAATATTGATTGTAAATAATAATATGCGATCTCTGTGGTCGTTTGCAGACTGCAGTGGTCTCATTCTGGCGAGGAAGGTGGCACAAGTGGCCCACTATCTGGAGCAGCAGTGTCTTTGTGGAATATCCACTTTATCTCTCCAAGGTAATATCCACTGTCAAAGTAATTTATTTATTTTAGCTTTTTGGGGGAAGATTGTATGACTTGACATACCTGTATCTTTTGCTTAACTTGACTGGTCTGGGCTCGCAAAGATTTACGCCCACATTACCCATATCAAAAACCACCACTGAGTACCACTGTATGTGGAGTATCATTTTTGCTTCACTGCATTGCAGTTAACTTGGCTTTGTTCCTGCTCAAGGGGCCAACTTCTCGTGCGTGTCCGGCTGGTTGCGAGTGTGGGGAAACATCCGGGCCTTCTCGGACCGCCAGAGGGACCTCATCATCCAGACATCCACCGTGAAGCTCCGCCAGTCAGATGTTTGCTCCACACCCAGCACTGATCGCCGCACCAGCACAGGTCAGTAAAACCTTTCCGGACGCTTCATTAGGTACACCTGCAGAATAGGATTGTTGACACAACACTGGTCTGATTTATTTGGTTCTTAATCAAATTGTGTGTTTGGAACTGGAAAAGTGCCAAGAATGATATACTGTATTTCTACAGTTCAGTTAGGTTTAATTTAAGCTAACCTTATTACTGGAGCCTGACAACCTTTTAAGTTGCATGTATGACACTTTTAAAGGGGTGTGTAGACTTTATATATTCCGTTCTAATTGGCTTTTCCTGACATTTTTGTAGTCACATATTACAATTATGAACACAGCCACAAACCCCAGTTATAAGAGGGTGTGCGCACTTGTTCAACCATATCATCTCAGTTGTTCATTTTTACTTCTTAGATTTATTTATTTTTTTCAATTAAATTGTACAGGTTATAGGTCAGGTGGCACGGTGGACGACTGGTTAGAGCGTCTGCCTCCCAGTTCTGAGGATCGGGGTTCAATTCACAGCCCCGCCTGTGTGGAGTTTGCATGTTCTCCCATGCCTGCGTGGGTTTTCTCCGGGCACTCCGGTTTCCTCCCACATCCCAAAAACATCCCAAAAACAATTAATTGAAGTCTCCAAATTGCCCCTAGGTGTGAATGTGAGCGCGAATGGTTATGTGTTTATATGTGCCCTGCGATTGGCTGGCAACCAGTTGAGGGTGTACCCCGCCTCCTGCCCGATGATAGCTGGAATAGGCCCCAGCACGCCCGCGACCCGAGTGAGGATAAGCGGCTCAGGTAATGGATGGAGGATGGATGGAAGGTTATTGGTCACATTATTGGTGGAAAACTTTTAAAATGATTCATCTTTGTCTCATTTTTATATCACAAAAAAATGCATGTTTATAAGGGTGTGTAGACTTTATATATACAGTGGTATATACAGTATGTAAAATGTTTTTGTCTTTTTTCATTTGATTCTGTCCTAGGGTCCAGCCTGGGTTTACAAATTGGTCTGGTAGTCGCTGTGCTCCTGCTACTCGCAGTTGGAGTAGCTCTCCTCACGTATTTCTATAAAAGAAGGTAAGGATTCATATTTAATTTATTTTATTCCAATAGAAATGATTTGCATTCATGAAATGAAACATATCATGAAAAAAAAACTATTTTTAGCAACCACATTGGTATTTTTTTTATTGGTATTGTGACAGTAAGTTAAAAATGACTTGGGCAATTATGTCATTGAGCTAATAAAATCTAGTTATGCACAGTTTGTTTTTTTTAAATGATACGACGTAGTAATTTTTGCAAATTATTTTGTGGACCCCCAAGTTATAACTTGCAAATCACTGTACAGTAGGTTCAGGCACACCAGTTTGAGAACCACTGGTTTATAGAAAATTGTGCATACGTGTATGTTGTTGTTTTTTTTAAATTTTATTTTATTTTTTTAATTTAAATCTGTTTCTGCTCTCAGGCATCCTCTGGATTACGCCACCATGGAGCTGAGTGAGCACGGGGAGGGACTCTCAGATCTATAGTCCAGGAATAATCCAAGATTCCTTTGAGTTGTCTTTATGTGATCGTGTGTGGGATCACTGATGAAAATGAGCTGTATAGAGAATATTTTTATAAAGGTCATTGTTTGTGAAGAGTACTGGTTACTACTATGAAGAGGAAAGAGGTTCTAAAGGGAGTGGGTGTGGGGAGGGGGTGAATTTCAATGGTAATACTTGAGACAAATGGTTATTGTTCTTTTTTGTGTGAGAAAAAGCCTTTAAAATGATTTTTGTTTTTTTTCTTTTAAAAATTGCAGTGGAAAGTTCTCTGCATTGAACGGGCTTTCCTTTTTTTAATTCTTACTTAGTGTCGTACAATAAACCTTCTTATTGGCGGGGGGTTAGAAACGGAGAAACGCCACAAAAACTTGCGAATAGTAGAAAAAAAAATTATTGCTCATATTAGTTTAAAATGTCAAATTCATTTTTTGTTGCAAGCCACATGGTAGTTGTGGTTTCCCTCAGAGGGACGTTTTATGAAAATCATATAAATGTATAATCACATGATCATATTATACAATTGCCCCTGCATTCCCTTATTCTTATATATAATTTTCACTATCAATTGAATTTGAAATAAGAAGTCCTGGAAAATAGTAACGTTGCATCTGATGTTAGCGTTTAGGAAGGCAAACGTTAGCTTCCAATCTTAGCTTCAAAGTTTGCTTCAACGTTAGCATTGACATTAGCCTCCAATGTTAGCTTACAACATTACCTCTAATATTAAAGTTGAACATTTTTCAAGTGGAGGCGCGGTGCTGCGACGGCATATGCCCACCTTGCGGGTCGTTCTGTCGTCTTGCCGCGCATTGTGAAAGGCCTTTTGTTTTGTTTTTTCTTCCGATGGTAGCTATCAATGTTAGCTTCTGAATTTAGCTTCCAACCTGGTGTAGTGCATCAAATATGATCAACCATGACCCTCATTGCTTAGCTACGTGCGTGCTTCGTTGGGTCTTGCCAAGATTTTCCTTGTTTTTAAATGTGAACGTGTTACGATTACCACTTTTTTATGCTCACTTAAAGCAACTTGTTTACATTTTCTTAACTTGACCTTTACATTTTCTTGACTTGACCTTGATGTGGACGGCATTTCTCTTATGACGGTTATTTACTTCAGTATGAGAAGTGGGATTTTATTTCATTTTTATGTTGATAGCGCCTCAGAAATGGTCATTGTTCCTCGTGTTGCTTTTAGCTTAAACCCTCATTTGTTAGAGGAACAGCTGCAGTATAAATGGAAGTACAAATGTTCTTGTTTTTTAGATTCTATAAATAAAATAGTATTTAAAGTGATTACACATATTCCTAGGCAAGAGTATTATTAGTACAAATGTTATTCGATTTGGATTTGGATTTATTAGGGCCACACAGAAAAAGGTAAAATTATCAGAAAATAAGTTGTAATGTTAGGAGAATTGCATTGTAATATTAGCATAAATGCAGGTAAGTAAATAATAAAATCTATTTTCTCAGAAATCGGTCTCGTATTACTAATCTTGAAAAATTAAAAACAAAATCTGTTAATATTATGACATCATTCCCATAAGAATTATATTGGCTTCATGAAGTTATGAATATATTAGTCAACATTTTTTGCACAATATTATGAATTTATTCTCATAATATTATGGTGATCTTGTAAAAGTTGCATAAAATTTGGATATTCTCATAAGCTTTTCTCAAAGTATTATGACTATTATCAAAAAACAAACTTTTTTCATAACATGAATTTATGCTAGTAATATTATTATATTATTGTAAAATTACAACTTTAGCCTAAAAATTATTATTATTTTGTAAGCTTTTTTTTATATTACTATTTTACTGTCCTAGTGTTATTGGGTTTTTTTTTCTGTGTGGCCCAAAATAAACCTTTGTCGATGCCAACACAATGTGCCATAAATTAACCTAAATGTTCATTCAATGAGATGAGCTTTATTTGGTTCTGCAGCTCCGGTTTCTTCCTTGAATGAGAAATATTGACAAGTCAACTGATAATAATAATAAATCCTACGAAATTATACTCACCTTAAAGCCACATTGAAATATATGACAAAAATGTTACTGTAAAGTTTTATGCTGTCTTTTGTTTTGTAGCTGTTAAATTGCATTGTAGTTGTCCACCCCAAATAATATATTATCCTGCAGTTTAGATTTTTTTAATAAAACATTGAATTACACTGAACATTTGCAGCAGTATTAAAATGGAGCACAATGTTATTTTCTGTAAAACGATATTACTGTACAAGTGCTATCATGCATACAACACTGGAATAACCAGTTATTTTCTTCTGTTAGGTTTGAAATAAAAAGCTCCCTCAGTTGTATTGTTAAAATGTCTTTTTTTTTTGCTTCGTATAATTTGTTTTATTTTATTGTTTTTGTAATAAATGAATGCTTTGCGAAAAGTGGTGTCTGCGTGTAGTATGTAGCCACCAAGTGTCAGTGTAAAGTTCCACCTTAGAGGATGAGGATGAGCTGGTCCATGACGAGCGAGTCGAGTGACGAGTGTCTGCTTACCGTCGCCATGGCAACAGAAGCAGCAACAGATGAGGCTCACAGGAGACTTTTATCCATTTTCAAACAACATACAACTGGCTGGTCGTCACTCAAATCGCAGGGCACCTTTAGACAAAAAAAAATGGACTGGTTGCCAATCAATTGCCAGGCACAAATGGACAAAAAGTGGACTGGTTGCCAGTCAATGGCAGGACACATCTAGAAAAACAAGCATTCACACTCACATTCACGCCTACTATGTGGACAATCTTCATGGAACCTGACATACATGATTTGTGACTAGACTCGCTTTAGAAAATGTGTAAATAAGCACAAAAGAGGGTGTTTTACATGATGTCTTGGTTGGATTTATCAAAAAGAAAGATACCACTACACAGTCTTGTTTGATATGTACAGCAATTGTAGATGTTTCTCCGCTTTGGTTACTCCACTTGTGTACTGATTGTGTAGCACAAGTTCATTATAATAAAACACCCCCGTTTGAATATTAAAATATACAAACAGACTGGAGCACATGAAGGTTCTGTTAGGGGTCCTGGATCTCGGACCAGCACGTGTTGGTCTGGAGTTTTTCACCCGTTCTCCTTCCGTCGGGTCCACATTGTCATATGTGCTACTTGTCACTCTTCTTCTTGTGGTTCTGCTCGCCAAACAGGTCGGGGTTCTCTGCCAGCGTGGCTCGGACCTTCTTCTTCTCCTTGAAGCGACCGGAGTGGGACACCTTGACGTGGCGCCCCTTCGTGGCCGACTTGTCCACGATCTTCTCCAGCCTGGCGCTGAACTCGGCCGCCTCCGGAGCGGGCCCGCCGCCCCCCGGCGGTTCTTTGGTGTTGCTGCCGTACTCCGGCGGGATCTCGTACAGGACCTTGGGCTCGGACTTGGTCTTGCGGGAGAACGTCAGCTTCCACCAGCTGGGGTCAGACATGACGGTGGCGGGAAGGATGCGGGACCTGGGGAGGGGCACAACATGTGTTTAGGGTAGCGGTCACTATGTGCGCGCGTGCGTGTGGGGCCACCTGACACTTGGCCCTCAGCTGATGAATGAATAAATAATTACATGAATGACTATCTTGTGTCCATGAGAGCTGATATGATGTCAGACAAACACTTTCTGAATGAAGTAACAACAACAGTACACAACAATTATATTCCACTCTACTATTTATTTGCTTGACCTCGCCTTAGGCTACTCTACTTGACTCTACCATACTCAACTCTCGGCACGACCTCATCCTACATTACTTAGCTTCACTCTCCTTTACTCTTTCTACTCAACTCTATGCACTACTTTGTCCTGCATTACTCCACTTTACTCTTCCATACGCTAATATAATCAAATGTTTGCACTACTTTTCTGTACATTACTTTACACTATTCATTGCCCTACATAACTCTATGAACTATCTTTCCTCTACTCTTTACTCTCCTTTACACTACTCAACTCTACTGTACTCTACTCTACCTTGTCCTGCATTAGGCCACTCTACTCACCTTTACTCCGCACTTGTCTACTCTACTCTTTTATACTATACTCTGCACTGCATTACACTACTCTACGCTCTAGCTTCCCTGCATTACTCCACTGTATTCTCCTGTACTCTTTGTCACCGATGGATTAGTAGGTTGTTATCATACGATTGTGCCGTACCATGTGTGTTCTATGGTGAAAGAGTGTGCGCGTATGTTCTCGGCTTCATATGAGCAGCTATGCAAATGGCGCACATGTGCAGCGGTCTTATCAGCGACGAGCACACCTGTCGGCACAAAGGTCCCACGTCGTGTTTGATCTGCTGTGTTGACTCCTAAAGTCGTAAATGTTTTATTTCTTCTTATGCTACTAAGGAGGGCTTAGGCGCCATGCTCAATAAGGCACATGGGTTTCACTGCTCGGAGGCGTGAGCCAACTAAGCGAATAACAGTCAACAGAGCCTGGGGTCGCAAAGAATAACTTTGGAATTATTTAGTTTATTGTTTATTTTTCCTAAACGTTTTGCACATTTTCGTATAGTTTTTATTTCACTTCATATTTGTTTTAAAACCATTTCACCATGCCACCTTGTTTCAGGTCCCTCTGCTCACTTACATCATTATTTAAGTATTTGATTAAGATTTTCTTGTTTATTTTATTTCATAATCTGTTTTGGGACATTTGGAGTGACATCTAAGGGATTGTATTTATTGTTGCACTTTATTGTTGTTTTTGCATGAGACATTTGTTGTGCACATTGCTGTTACAGCTTTTTTTTTTTTTTTTTTACTAAATGCAAACGTATTGAACTTAAATGTTTAATACAACTGAACTGTACAAGTGCAGTGATTCAAACTACCGCTAAGTGAGACCATAATCAATATTTTTGGCAGAAACAGATGGCCTCAAAATCAAACAATTTTTTTGGGATGCTGATTAACTAACAGAGAATAACCTATTCAATGTGCATATTTCCTCCTGGTGTGTCGGACCTTTGAGACCAGGGCGCGTGTTGACTCACGAGAGGCCCAACCCGCAGTTGACTTTTAATAAGTTACCGTGTGTGTGCCGTCATGCCTCAACACATCACAGCAGTGGGACAACCCCAAAAAAGAACACCGCGCAACTCTTTGAAAAATAGTTTTGCAAATCACTAACCAGCTGATGACGAGGCACCAGCCGCTCGCCTCCACCGATCCATCGCACTGTCACACTTTCTTTTGCTTTGTGATTGGGACCTTGACTTGTTTTTAGTTGAGTGGGTTACCGTGGTTACAATAACAACGATCATACAGTGGATACAGAGATACTGTAGACAGACAGACAGACTAAACATTTGAAGACATTTGGGTCAATCACTCAGTTGTGCGAGGAAAATTATGATTTCAGACTCTCCCTGAAGGCAACGTCGGACTTGATTAACGAGATAGATAGATAGTTAGATAGATAGCTAGATAGATAGATAGATAGATAGATAGATAGATAGATAGATAGATAGATAGATAGATAGATAGATAGATAGATAGATAGATAGATAGATAGATTACCTTGCTGGCTGAGGAAGAGGATGAAGAAGAAGAAGGTGGTCAGACGGGAGTCAGCGTCGCCATGCTTTGAACTTCCCGTCGCCCCTTTTTGTGGTCTTCTTGTCAGGTTAGCAGCATCTCGCTTGTCTGTCTTCTACCGCAGTCTCACCTTTTCACCCTTGCAGCCACCTGACTGACACACGCGCACACACAGACATACACACACACACTTTGATCCCGCCCAGCTGGGTGCAGGCGTGTGTGACAGTGACTCAGTGGGACCTTCCTTCAGTCCACGTCGTAGAGATTCCTGAGAGCCGAGCAGCTTTCCAAAACTGCACATACATTTTCCTTTATCTGCCTCAAACGCCACTCGGGCCCTACTGTGGAATTTGGACAAAGTCATCTTTGTGTTTGACTTGTCTTACTCCTGTTTCACAATTGGGATTGCAGACACACACACAGACACACACACACACAAGTGCATGTGCATGTGAATGCCGAGTGTCAGTCAACCGTGTTTTGCATAACTTGTGTAAAGTCATTGCACTCTTGCTTTGCAACTTTGCCTGACATTGAAATGGCTGTGAGGTGATGTGTGAATTGAGCCACTGAGAACTAGAGTGGGCTAAATCCAGTTTTGTATTTTTTTAAGTTAACTGCGAACATTTATCGATAGAATCTTTTGACATATAGGTCCACTATTGCACTTTTCCTGATCAATGCAACACTGCGCCAACTCCTGTTTCCATGATGGCCTTTCATTTATTTTATTTTTTTTCATTTTTTCAAATGAAAAACTATAAAATTCCAGCAAAAACAGCCCAGAAAGTAAGTTACAGAGATTGATAGAAACCTCAGAAAGTAAATAGTGCTTATACAAAGGTGTCAGTGCATCTGCATGTTAGTATGAGTGAATGTTATTTATCTTCATTCATGAAATATTGATCAATTTGTTGGACGTTTGGACTAGACCGTTATTGCACTCAACTTATATGTTTTTAATCAATTTGGTTCTTTCCTTTCAGGTCACCGAAATGATGACAAGGATCCAACCTATGAAACTGAAGATAATGACAGTACCTCAGTTGTAGATAAAAGAGCAAGCCATATGATCCAATAGGAATATCCAATATGAGTCCAATTTGCCCAAATCTAAGGGAAAACACAATTTCTGCAAAAACAAGTACCCAGATGAAGTAATCATTCCGATATAAATCACAAAGAAGCCAAGAAAAAGAAAAACCAAGAAACACTGTCAAATATTCAATATTTAAAAATGCATACTGTATATTATACATTTCAAGCCAGGGTTTGTGTTTCAAAGTAGGGTTTCCAGACAAGATTAGGGTTTCCTTTCCCGAACTTTTTCCTTCCTTTTTTCCAGAAATGACTTAATTTAAAAAAGTGTATACCTACATATTGGCCTACTATATATTAACAAACATGAAATAAAGAAATTTAGGGATCATAACCAACAGCAATAAACACACCAGCTGGAAAGAGGCTGTACAAAATTATCATAAACTTTATGATTATATGGCGTGTATGTTGAGTGTGGATGTAGTCAGACAATAGGAAAATACCTGCTAGCCCATTTATATGCGGAAAATAAAGGTTAAAAGTGTCATCGCTTTCTTTTAAGATATGTTATATAGCCTCCACGAAAAGACGTTCTTTTGCCGACCATTGACTCATGAGAAACTTAATTGATCTTGATGATTGATACAATAACAAAAGGTGTTATCGTTACCTCTAATGACGTCCTGTATAATTACGGATGTTTGGCTTCTAAAGTGTTTTATGAGCATAAATACATCGCTAATAAATGCGTCAACGATCGAGTAGTGGTTGAAAAGACAAAATAAATCTTGATGAAGATTTGTCGCTCTCTATTGACAAACCATAGCGCTGCACGGAAATAAATGCTCGGCCATTCACCAATCAGAGCGCGTTATCAGCAAAATGAGCTCTTATTAGCCAGGTCTTTTATCAACGTAAGATCACCTCCTCCTATTGGTCCTCGCTCTCGGAACGTGTCAAACCTGGATAACGATGATGATTTCTTCTCCAGAGAAAGTCCACAAATAAACATGGAATAAAAAGCCGTACTACAGGATTTCACAGAAAAACAAGTCATCATGGAGGTAGGAGGAAGAAACCAACGAGCTCGATTAGAGTTAGCTCACCGTTTTAAAGCTCAGTAAGAGGCAACTGTGCAGCTGTGTCTGCGTCAATGCTTTACTGTATAACGTTATCCATTCCTAAACGAGTATTTTCTCACCTCAGCAGAACATTCAGAACGTCCCCATCGACATTCAGACGAACAAACTGTTGGGTAAGGCCGAAAACAATATTTTGTTCATGTCATGCAAGCCTTTTACGGGTCTTCTTTTAGTTGGCCTGTGATAAGACTTGGCTCCAGTGTGGTGCTGCGTTTAAGGATCATAGAAAAAAAGGAAAAAGACTGAGAAATGCCACTTGGAATATTGGAAGTCCCTCCACAGTGGGATGCGTTTAATGTCATAACGCATTACATCCAAACTTTATCGAGCCAAGGCACATATTGGGGAAAAAAAGTAATTGTACACCACCAAACAAAAATGTCACAAAAAATGTATTACTGTGTACTTAAATTAAATAATAATGGATACACAGGTTAATTGTGTCTTCTGACATCTAATAGAAGAGCATTTCATTGGTCTGCCTGTCACTATATGTTGCTGACATAGATGAACTAAGATACATAATTTGTAGGAAATAAATTTACTGGAGTTGGATCATTTCCCATTCTCACACCTGATATTCTCTCACAACACTGATGTGGTTGACAATGATTGGAATCATTGATCGAACTTACTAAAAGTAACAAAAACATACCAGTGCACAGTTGGTTTTAAAAAAAGAACTACAACATTCATTCATCTTCCATTCCGCTTCTCCTCACTAGGGTCGCGGGCGTGCTGGAGCCTATCCCAGCTAACTTTGGGCGAGAGGCGGGGTACACCCTGAACTGGTCGCCAGCCAATCGCAGGGCACATACAAACAAACAACCATTCACACTCACATTCACACCTACGGACAATTTAGAGTCTTCAATACCCTGCATGTTTTTGGGATGTGGGAGGAAACCGGAGTACCCGGAGAAAACCCACACAGGCACGGGAAGAACATGCAAACTCCACACAGGCGGGGCCGGGATTTGAACCCCAGTCCTCAGAACTGTGAGGCAGACACTCTAACCAGTCGTTCACCGTGCCGCAAAACTACAACAGCAAAATGCAAAAATAACTTGTTGAGCAACAACAACAAAAACTACATGTACAAAAGCAGAGTATTAGATAAAATAAACAATAAAATGTCAAAGGTATACTTAAATAATATTACTAAACAGATGACAAAAATAAAAAATAAAATAAATATATAAAGCTTTTTCATTTAGTCTTAAAACTATGTGAAATTGTGCAAAATCTTTAGTTAAAAAAAAAATCACTTAAATCGAAACACACTGCGGCACAATGGTTCGCCTGACATGGAGTCAACATGTTCTCACGTGTGTGTGTGTGTGTGTGTGTGTGTGTGCGCGTGCGTACGTGTGTGTGTGTGTGTGTGTGCGCAGACTGGCTGATAGATCGTCGTCACTGCAATCTCAAATGGCAGAATGCTGTCAAAGGGATCCGAGAGAAAATCAACGGCGCCATGCAGGACATGCCGGAGAACAATGAGATCAAGCAGCTCCTCTCAGGCTCCTGTAGGTATCCATCTGTTATCATTCACCAAGCCAAGGCCCACCTTTTAAATCTACACACACTTAATCACAGATACTACAGTGTAGAACTTGAAGATGACGACCCCAAGTGGACAAAAATAATACCCGTACCTCACATCCATATTTTGTTGTTTAGTAATGCAAAATTAATTTTGAATCAATGCGATAATCGGTAGCATATTGATTCTAAAAATAATAGATTGCTGCAGTCCGACCTGCGTCAAGGAGTCTGTATTTGTATGTTGTTGTTTCCACCACTGGTGGGCAGTGTCACATTATTTAGTGGTGCAGTGGTACACACTGGAATTAATGTTCGATAGTCACTATTTAAAGTTACACAGATTATATAATTTGAATGCAACAACTACGTATAATACAACTACACATTTATAACAGATTTTTTTACCCTGTTCCATGTAGACATTCACTACTTCCACTGCTTGAGAATCGTGGAAATCCTGAAGGGGACTGAAGAGTCGTCCAAGAACATCTTTGGCAAATATTCTTCACAGAGGATGAAGGTGAGAAGATCCAATCCAATCTAAATTGCTGCTGCGGCCTTCTTGTTCATTGTCAAGTCACTTCAAAAGTTTTGTGATTGTGTGTTTGTGTGCTTGCAGGACTGGCAAGAGATTGTGAACCTGTACCAAGGAGATAACATCTATTTGGGTGAGCGCAAAATCAATTAAAGATCGCTTGAGAACATCGGAAAAGGAGCAGCACAGTAGCCAGTGTTTGTTTTTTGTTTTTTTCGGGGGGTATGTTACAGCCGAGGTGGCCAGCCTGCTGAGTCGCAACGTCAGCTACGAGGGTCCGGCTCTGAGGAAGCAGCTGGCCAAAGCCAAGCAGCTGCAGCAGGAGATGAGCCGGCGAGAGATGGAGTGCCACAGCTCGGCCGGCAACCTGCAGGAGCACTACTACGCCGCCTGCAAGCAGTACGGCATCAAGGTGAGGTCACGTCGGAGGAGTAGTAAGATGAATCCAAGAACATACACTGTTCTATGTCAAGAGTTTTCTAACCTTCAAGCCAAACCACATAATTTACATTACAAAAATTTCACAGCACCCCACCTTGCAAAAACATCACAGAAAGTATGCACGGATGCACTGTAGTCACCATGCTGCGCTTCTTCCAGGGAGACAATGTTCCTCGTGAGCTGCAGGCTCTGGTCAAAGAGCTACCAGATGTTCTTGACAAAGTGGGGACGGATGCCGCCAGGCTTGAAGAGAAAATCCAACTTTACACCGCTTTCACCAACTTCGTATGCGAGTGGTGAGTATATAAACATAAAAAAAATCAATAAGGATCTCCGCTATTCGTGGGGGATAGGGACCAGGCCCGACTGCGAATAGTGAAAATCCGTGAATAATTGACATCCATTATAACTGCATTGAGGAAAAATAACTGTATACAGTATACTGCTACTATACTACAGGTATATATAGATATACTGCCAATAAGCGTTTTTGTTGTTGTTGCCCCCCTCAAAAAAAACATATTTGAAAAAACAAAATTTTTGAAAACCAAATTTGAAACATATCCACGAATAAGTGAATCCGCAGGTTCCGATCCGATTCTGTCCACTGTATGCTCCTATCCCGTTGTTTAGCTGACGAGTATCTGTCGGCAGGTCGGAGCCGGTTCTTCCTATGTTGACATTCGTGCAGAAGAGAGGAAACCCCACATTCTACGAGTGGAGGACCGGGAAGGTTCCCAGGGTGACGGAGAGGCCGCACGTGGAGGAGACACCTGCGAAAGCGCCGGCCGACGACACGGTAAGTTTCCATCTTGACGCATAGATTGGTAAGTAGTTTAAAAACTATTTACGAAAAAGTAGTAAGAGAGACAAATATTTACTGTTTACTATAATTTACTCAAAATACATATAAAGTATGGGTACATGCAGTGACCAAAAATAAACAGCTTTAGTCATAAAATACTTGCAAATGAACAATAGTTAAGAAACTAGATACAAACAGAAAAAGAAAGGCAGTCATGCTAAAAAAAAAAAAAAAAAGCATTAATAATTGTCCCTAATGTGCTTATTTTGTGTTATGTAAGTAAGACATTAGGGGCCCTGGTGAGGATAAGCGGTGTAGAAAATGGATGGATGGATGGACATTTTTTTCCCCCTATATTAAGTACAGTGCTAATCTTCAAACTGCATGCTGTTACAGTGGCTCACAATAATATTCAATATAATTTTAAGGAATAAAACATTTCTTGTTTGATGAACCCCTAGGCCTACTACGCTACTATTTTAATTTTAGTTATTATGGAGGTTCTTGAAGAGGTAATAATTTTTTGAGAACCACTAGATCAAATGGAAATCAGCGGTCATGCTAAAGAAAAAAAAATTCCTAGTAATGTGTTTATGGCGTTACGGCTGTTTCTAAGGCTCTTAGTTTTCTTCATAATAAATAAAAATTGGAGAATTAGAGAAGTCGTGTGTGTTTTTTTTTTTTTTTGTCATCTAGATCGACTGGGGAGACTTCAGCACTCAGGAGCCGGGCTCGGGAATCCCAGCGGAGGACGGGATTGACTGGGGCATCAGTGTGGAGCCCAGCTCTGAGGTCCAATTCACTTTGGAATAATCCTATAACATAGCGAAATGTGGAAAAAGTCAAGTCCTGTGAATACTTTCTCGATGCATCGTATATGCACTAAAGTCATATATTCCTTAAGAGTAAACATCTCTTCCTGTTGTCTGCCAACAGGACGGCGGCGGTGGAGATGCGATCGACTGGGGGGACGCCGACGTCGCTCCCGTTGAGATTGAGATCGTACAAGCAGGCGCAGACTGTACGTGAGCTTCTAATTGTACCTACTAGACTTGCTTGAATATTTGTTTGTGTTAAAGACGAGGCACAACATCATAGGTCCCGAAGACGTGGCGAGAGGCAATGATGCCTTAAGCGTGCTGGAGAACGCCCAGTCCCGCAGACAATTCATCGATGAACTCATGGAGGTAACATTTAAGGTTATCATGGGATTAAAACATTTAATCAAATAAGCATTGATGATGATCTCTTGTTAAAATGCCACAAAGAGCGGTTGGGACTCACTTCTCTTATAAATGCATCCTGTTCCTGCCCCCCGCGCAGCTGGAAGCGTTCTTGAGCCAGCGCCTCACCGAGATGGGCCAAGAGAGCGACGTGGTGGCCATGAGTCAGTTCCAGTCGGCGCCGCGTATCATCCTCATCCAGAGCAGCGAGCATGTCCGCGGCATGCTGTCGGAGGTGCAGGACCTGCTGGGCCGACTCACGTCGCTCCGGATGCAGCACCTCTTCATGATCCTGGCCTCGCCGCGGTACGCTGTCCCTGCACAAAAAAAAACTACGGAAAAATGTCACGGAATGAGGACTATATTACAAAATTAAACAAACGTCTTCATACTAGTGTGTTTATAGTACCTTCACCCTTATAATTGCGGTATTTATTTTTAAATAAGATTTAAGATTTACTCAAAACCAGTAATAAAATCTCTATAACAAGTCATAGTACCTTATTAAGATTTGTGAGGAAGCGAATGCTTGAAGCAAGTGAAATGTTCTTTGACAAACTCTGCCTGGTAAGATAAATATTTTGGCAGACAAAGAACAAGCATATTGTCTGTTCATGGTCCCAGACAAATAAACTCAAACAAAACAATAAACACTTGTGTGCAGGTACGTGGAGCGTGTGACAGAGGTGCTGAGCCAGAAAATGAAGCAGGCCGACATTCTGGAGCTGAAGGCAGTCAGCATGGTTGAGAAGAGGCAGGAAGCCTTGGAGGAACAGTCCAGACTGGAGCCTCGAGTTGACCTGCTGGCAGAACACACGCAGGAGCTCAAAAAAATGGTAAGCATATCGTCACCCAGGCGAAAATCTTGGGACGTCCAAATATTGCGCATTTCATATTTTTCACAAATCGATACTTTTGGTCTGTCCCCCAAGTTGGCTGTTATTTTTTGTTTACACATTATTACGCAATTAAAAGTGTAGAGAATAGCTTGAGAACAAATTTATTAAGTCTCTTGAACACTCAACTCTCCGAGAAGTATTGTAAACCTCTCTTCCCTCCTTCTGCGGGAGCTGTATGCCATTATGTCACCTCAAGATTGAAAGTCTGGATGTTTTTTCGACAATAATGAGTGAAAATAGTCAAGTTAAATACATTTAAATGAGCTTATTTTATAAAGAATGGATTGCTTTGGTGCAGAAGGAACTGGTCAGCCATGAAGGTACGTTTGTGTGCAGATTAATTTCTGCCTATTGCACTGCGAAGCCAAATTATCTTTTTATTTATTACATCACTCGTTGCTGTAAGACCTTTTAAGAAAGAGTTGGGAAGATGATGTAACCACTGTCGTAAGCGCAGACTTTGATGTGGATTTTAATTAATGACAGCATCATAAATTAACATTTTTTTTCCCCCCCAATTTTTAAAAATTTGCTATTGAACATGATTTTGAGATGGTGTCATCTTAATGTTGATGTGCAACGGTATACGATAGCAATATAAGGTGTAATACAAACTTGAACCATGCGGTGTTTGATAACGCAAGCAACGTGTTTTGATTTCCTGAAATTTTGGAGATGCAAGACACGTTATTCTCGCCCCCCACCCATCCAAAAAAAATAAATGTTTTATTACACCGCCACTTTTGTGTCCTTCTAAAACGTCCACATTGCGACCATTCCAACATTAAATAGTTAGCTCATTCAGCACATTTGCTTTCCATTCTCAGGTTACTGTTCTGCTATATGTTAGCAGACCTAGTTAGCATGTTGACATTTGAGCAATTCTCATGACAAATACTGCATAAATACAGGGCAAAATCTAAAATGGAATTGGAACAAGAATTGCACTGATTTTAGAAAATCTCACGGTATTAGTACTATAATTCAGTATAATTATTTCCCAAATCTCACATCTACATTTCTTTTAATTTGACAAGCATTTCAGTTCAGTGGCAGCTCTTTTAGCATTAACACCCACTTTCTACAGAAATTGCATTCGCAAGTAATTATTGCAACAAATGGTATTCAAATGTTTCATGTTTGAAATAAGTGTTGCTTATTTTAGTGTGAAATCTATTCATCACAGATTGAAGGTGACATTTCCAAGCGCTACAATAACCGGCCAGTCAACCTGATGGGTGTCATCATATAGAGAGTTTAACAAAATAAAAGTTTTATTTCATTTCAAAAATCTCGTCCAGTGTGTTCTGTCGATGCTAAAACTGTGGCGTTCTACCTTGTGTGTCCAAAACGGTCCAACCATCCATTTTCTAGACCACTTATTTTTCTCTCTTTTGTCCTTTCATTCACACACAACTTTTTTTTTTTGGGGTGAAAATTTACTTTAGACTAGCCTTCATTTTTTTTTTTATTATTATCGACTTCACTATCGGTCCACACGTGCCTTTAAGCACCCGTTCTTCACTTTTCACCATTGGGTACACACTTGACAGGTCACTCAAATTTAGGCAAACCGTGGCCTGGGTGCCAAGCAATATATCACATAGCCAAAAAAATAATAATTTGCACTTACATGCAACATACTCAAACCTATGGACAATTGAGTTTTCAATGAAGGAAGGTAACTTGTATGTTTTAGGAATGTGAGAGTAAAAACTCACTTAGGAGACAGCTAAGATTCAAACCCTGAACGTTAGAACTGGGAGGCAGATGTGCTAACCACTATAGCGAGGTTTCTCAACCTTTTTGGAGTAAAGGCACATATTTTACATTCCAAAAATGTCATGTCACCAAAGAAAAATGTCTGCTCAAAAAAGTGGCTACACAGTTTAATTGTACCATCTCCCATCTATTGGAAGAGCATTCTGCCTGTCACTATACACCGTTGGCATAGATAGGTGAAGAAAAATCCTTTATTTGTTGTAAATAATGTTTTGGGAGTAATTAAGCGAAATAGGATAACACCGGTTTGGAATCACTGCACTAGAGCACTGTACATATTGCTTCCAAAACTGCTCTATCATAATTCAAAATGTGTGAAAAGAATAAGTAAACAAAATTTACACAATTTTTTTATTATTACGAAAGAAAGATATTAGCATAATGGTTTGATATGGTGATGACATAATGTGGCCTGAGCTTATAAAAGTGACATATTACATTTGAATTACATCATTCAAATGTTAACAACAACAGAAAAACAGCAACATTAAATGTGACTCATCCGAAAGTAAAAGTCAGTAGCAGTTGTTTTTCTTAAAAGGCAAGAGTTCTGCCCCGTGACGTGTATGGCCTGATGATATTTATAAATCCGTGGAGGGGAATTTCAGTCGGCTGATGAAAGCTGGCGACTAGAATGTTCTACGCATGCGCCGTGCGAAAGCGTGTATTGGTGTCAAGCGCCGCGGCTAGGCTAACGCTAGCTGGAGCCGCTAGCAATTGTGCAAGTCATGCTGGGCCATCCAACGACGAAAGGCTGGGTGGGCTGAGCTAAATGGGACGACGGCAACACGGAACTTCTGACGAGGCTGGACTACAATAGCGGCGTTTCGTGGACTTTGTGGCATGGAGACCTAACACACACACACACACACACCCCAAAAAAAGCTTCTTGTCGTGAGTATTAAATCAATGTTTCTAAATACGTACGCTGGTACATGGCTCGCAGCAAACGACGTTATGACAGCAGATGACGCGTACATGAGGAGCTAAGCTTTACAAATGGATAACAATTTCAATAATTAAATAACTTATTCATTCAAGTAGTTTGGAGAGGATTTGGTATTTTGACAGGGGGGAAAGTAGCCCGGCGCGGCTAACCGCAGCGTGATAGCAGCGAGTACCAATAGAAATTGAGACTTTCTCTCGTCCCGCCTACGCCTCGTTTATTATTGGCTGCTGACGGCTGCACTGGCGTGTCGCTTCCGCGTTTGGGCTTCGGCGAATGGCTGCTACCTCACGTCAATCACCACTTGTTGCTAGGGAGATTGTTTGACGCTAAAAACGTCGAATCCGGTGAAGACGCCTGTCACTTTCTTTTTTTTCTTTTTTTTTTAACAGCGAAAACAAAGTTAAATTAACACGTACACGGTTAAATGGCTCCATACCAGTCGTGTGTTTTGTTTAAAACGTGATACTTTGATGTACGTTACGCGGGCTCAAAATACAAGGCGGCTAAGTGCTAGCCACCAGGAAGAAGAGGAGAGGAGGGAAGAAGAGGAGAGGAGGGAGGGACCTCGTCTGCTCCTCGGGCAGCTTTCACCTTCAGCAGCACCGCAAGAAGTTGTTGTCCCGTCAAGGGTGGGGTGGGTGATGCTCAAACCGCTCCACGGTTTAGTTTCATAGGAAAGAATGATGGCGACATCGTCGGGAGTTGTCTGCGGCGTGGCGAGCGAGTGAATCCTGCTGCTCGGTTAAATGTCCAAATGTAGCCGAGCTTTGAAATGTCTGCTGCTGCTGCTGCTTCATTGCTCTGTGGAGCATTTACGGTTGTTTCTCTCGCCAGGAAGATGACAATCATATGAAGAAGGAAAGTGGACTCTCTCACGAGTGTCAAAAAAAATCCCCCCCCACCCCCGGAGCTGTAAACGTTTTCCCCTGGACTCTCCCTGGCTAATTTTTAAAGCTCTTTAAGTCCTCTTATACTTGTCGGTTCAAGGCCCCGTTTTTATTTTATTTTTTTTTACTTTCACCTTTTTGTTCCTTTTGCAAAGAAATGCTTTACCTGAAAAAGTACTTCACAGAGGGCCTGATTCAGTTCACCATCCTTCTGAGTCTGATCGGGGTGCAGGTGGACGTGGACACCTACCTGAGCGGCCAGCTGCCCCCCCTGAGGGAGATCATCCTGGGCCCCAGCTCAGCCTACACGCCCGCTCAGTTCCACAACCTGCGCAACACGCTGGACGGCTATGGCATTCACCCCAAGAGTGTGGACCTGGACCAGTTCTTCGCCACCCGCCGCCTGCTGAATCGGGTGCGCCAGCTGGATCGCCTCTTCGTGCCCAGCCCTGAGCTCGACACCTGGCTGGTGCACCGCGACGCCGAGAGCGGTCAGGCGGGCGGCGCCAGCATCGCCCTGGACAATGGGGGTGCCCTCGAGGACGTGAACGACCTCGACGCTGCCCCGGCCATGAGGGGGACCGGAGGAGGCGAAGGGAGTCCGCCCGAGACCACCTACAACCTTAACGTAGCCGACGGCAGCCTTGGTGCGGTGGCATCCGATGGCGACCAGCGGCAGGACGACAACGACGACCTCAGCAAAGAGGTAAA
Organism: Phyllopteryx taeniolatus; assembly: GCF_024500385.1. Classification (NCBI taxonomy): domain Eukaryota; kingdom Metazoa; phylum Chordata; class Actinopteri; order Syngnathiformes; family Syngnathidae; genus Phyllopteryx; species Phyllopteryx taeniolatus. Next base: position 11,992,612 of record NC_084520.1, on the reverse strand, counting down.
ATCCCGGAACCGTTCAAGACAATGGCCTGATTAAATTAAGCTTCTCCCCTCCTCCTTTCTTGGCACAAAGATCACATAAAAACACTTTTTATATTAGACAAGTCTTTGGCGTGAGCACAAAAACAGCAATAGGTGACTTTTCCAGCAAATAACTATATAGATTCCCCCAAAAAATCAGCGAATAGGTGAATTTCCAAGTGGCAATAGAAGGGCACATCTAGACAATTTACAGGATAGTGGCCAATTACAGATTGCATGTCGAGAAACAAATAATGGATCCCTAGTCAATAACGGGGCACATCTATATAAACAATGAATTGGCCGCCAGCCAATGGCAGGGCAAAAAATAATGGACTGGGCAATGTCTGGGCACATAGACAAACAATGGACTGGTTGCTAGTCAATGTTTGGGAACATACAAGGGCCAGAGCCTAGATTCAATCCCAAAATCTCAGAACTGTGCCTCCTTGAAATATTAATACACTTATTAATAGCATCTCACGCTCATATTATTGCAACACATAAAGTCCCTGTTGGGCCGTAATGAAGCAAGACTCCTGTGTGGTCACATGATGGTTACATGGTCAGGCTAGCATAGCACTAATGTCATGCTAATATAAGCCAACTCATGCTTCTGGAACTTTAAAAGCTCACGTTGCCTGCATATGCGTCACAATGATTTTAGGAATTCTCATTAGTAGCGATTTTTGCTAAAACTCAATATTTGTAAATTCATTTGCTACATTTCACAGCATTTAAGTTCAGCGGCAGCTCTTTAGCATTCACGCTCAGTTTCTAGAGATGGCAACAAGTTCACATTCACCTTTTGTGTGGTTCACTAAAGCAATTGAAGTGTGTCTATTTCATGTTAAATACATTTGTTCTTTTCATTTTGACAGGAAAATCTGGACCAAAAATGTAATTTGTTTTCTTTCTAGTGCCTAGAGACTTGAGATACAAGTGACCTGACTTTTGAGTCTTTTGAGATATGAGCAAAAAATAGAGATACGAGCATTGTATGGTGGCAGTCAACTCAACTCAATTTACAACAAGCAGCAGTTTGGCACATAGTAAATTATTCTTACAAAAGAGGCTTCAAGCTGTTTAATGCCACTCCTAGTTGAAGTTTGCTGTCAAACTAAACAAAACAAGTGAATTTTACGTTGTGTATTCAAAACAAACGCATAGCTTTACTTTAGGTGAGTCAGTTTAGCTTAATGCTAACAAATAATTGAAAATGTAATAGCATCGCATGGTTAACCACTTTAGGCAACAGATATTTGAACACAAACGGGGTACAGATAATATAACAATACTCACAGGCATCCATCCATCCATCTATTTTCTGAGCCGCTTCACCTCACTAGGGTCGCGGCCGTGCTGGAGCCTATCCCAGCTATCATCTGGCAGGAGCCGGGGGTTGCCAGCCAATCACAGGGCACATACAAACAAACAACCATTTGCACTCACGTTCACACCTACGGGCAATTTAGAATTGTCAATTAACCTACCATGCATGTTTTTGGGATGTGGGAGGAAACGGGAGTGCCCGGAGAAAACCCACGCAGGCACGGGGAGAACATGCAAACTCCACACAGGCGGGGCCGGGGATTGAACCCCGGTCCTCAGAACTGTGAGGCAGACGCTCTAACCAGTCGTTCACCATGCTGCCATACTCGCAGGCATATATTCTTTATCTTCTGCGAAGAAAGACTAATATTACTGCGGCTTGTATTGTACTGCCCCCAGGTGGCCAAGGCATGCACACTAGAAGGAGCAGCACAAAGCAAAAAGTGTGTCAAAAACTGTTTAAATCTTCACATTCTATTTAATTGTGTCATTACTGTGTACTTGTATAATGCACAATATTATAGAATGCTATTTTTCTTAAGAAGAAAAACATTACAAAAAGTAAAAAAAAAAAAAAAAAACATTTTTTTTTGGCTGGAACAGAACAATGGCTTTTCCATTCATTTCAAGGAAAGATGATTTGAGAGTGTGGTAACGGAACAAATTCAACTTGTATCTCAAGGCACCACTGTATCTGTAATAATATGATGAGGTGAATATACATTAATATGGTTTTCATTCATAATGGCCCTCTGAGGTTAACCATAAATACGATGTGGCCCCTGACGAGATTGAGTTTTGCACAGCCACTGAAGATGCATGTACTAAATGTACTGAATCTGCATTATTACATGAGTACTAAATGTTGTACTGCAGGACATCGACCTGATTGACATCCTGTGGCGGCAGGACATCGACCTGGGCGCGGGCAGGGAGGTGTTTAACTACAGCAGCCGGCAGAAGGACACCGAGGAGGACAAGCTTTGCCCGGCCCAGGAGAGCAAGGACACCAACGAGGAGCAGCAGCGAGAAAGCTGGAGGAACGGCGTCAACCTCCAGACGCTTCGCTCTGTGGACATTGAGACAGGAGAGAGCATTCCACAGCAGGTAAAATATCTCACTATGGTTGGGTATCTTTTTTTTCCCCTCCGTAATGGTGCCAAACTAGTATTTTTTTTAAAATACCGGTGCATGAAGTGATACCTTAAAAAAGAAAAGACAGTGAAAGTCGCGTTGTCAAGGAAAATGACCACTCAGGGTACAAACGTGTCAAAAAGTTAAGGAATAGGTGAATGTATGACTAGCGAACCGCGAATAGGTATTACCTTAACACAGTGTTTCTCAAGCTTTCTAAAACTAGGTTTAACTGCCAAAAAATTCTTGGCTCTCCAAAGTAACACCATGATGACCAGCATTAAAATACAGCAGTGTAGTAGACAAATGTTCCTAAAAAGTATAATTAAAAATATTGTAAGCCACTGTCACATTGTGGTCAGTTTGAACATTAACACTACACTTAAATATAGGGAAATTAAACTTAAAATGTATTGCACATGCAGTATAAGTTAAATACAAATTGTACAGTGGTGTTTTGAGATACGAGTTTAATTTGTTCCATGAGTACACTCTCATCTCAAATCGTCTGCCCCATTGAAATGAACAGAAAAGTGTAACTATAGCTAGAAAAGGAAACAAAAATAGAAAATAATATATGTTCCAGCCTCCCAAAAAAGCATAACATAGCACGCTATAATATTGTACTTTATAAAAACATTACAACATGACACTCTATTATATTGTATTTCATAAAAACATTACAAACAGTAATTAAAATGAATGGAAACGACTCGAAATTTTTGCCACATTTTTTTGCTTCTATTCAGTGGACATTAAGCTGCTCTTTCTGATGTATTGGCCTTGGCCACCTGAGGACAGTGTAATGGAAACATACAGATATACTGCACATCGAGAGTCTCAGCTCTTTAGTAAGCCAAAGTAGTATTAGCTGTTCTTCACTGAGGATAAAGAATATATGTGTATGGTATTGTTATATTATCAGTCCACATGTTGTGCCACCGTTTGTGTTCAAATTTCCGTTGTTTAAATGGTTATTACGTTGTGACACCAACGCCTGTCGATAGTGTTTTGAATGGTTTGTTAGTATTAAGCTAAGCGGACTTTCCTAAGGCAAAGCGTTTTGGTTGTTTTAAATATACGATGTGTAATTCTCGTTTTGTGTAGTTTGATAGTAAACTGCAACCAGGACTGGCAATAAATAACTAGAAGCCTCTTTTTGGAAGAATTTATTTCTGTCTTCCAAACTGCTGCTTGTTGTAAATTGTGTTGAATTGACTGCCACCATATAGCAGTCATATCTCAAATTTTTGCTCGCAAGTCAAAGCAAAGACTCCGCCGAACGACGGCTCGTATCTCGAAAAAAAATCCTAAATCAGGTCACTTGTATTTCAGGGCACCAGTGTATCTAAATTGTTTGAAAAGAAACTGTTCTAAAACAATTTAATGTAATTTTTTGGCCTACCACTGGTTTTATGAACACTAACTAATAAATTTGCTAACAAAAAAAATCTGAATAATTAAGAACACACTGCAGTACTCACAGCAAAATGATGCCTATACAAACAGGTCTGAACATGTAAAAGGCTTGGGAAGGGTATCTTACTTCCTATGATATAAATATGTGCAAGGTATAACCAAAGAGTCTTAATTCAGCAACACAGTCAGCAATTTTGGGGTGAGAAATATGATCGTTTGCTTTTTGTGGCAAAATGCGACACCTCTCCTGACTTACATTTTGTCCTGGACCGAGCTTACACAGTCAAAATTTGTGCCGTTGTTTGAACAGGTAGTTAACTGATGCTTAAGAACCAGTAGTAGAGTGCTATAGAGTTTCTTGCCCAACCGTACAGCTCACCTGTTCCACTTTCTGTATCTTTTGTCGTCATGCTGTTCATCATCTCAGCCACCTCACGTTTTTTATTCCTTTCCCACTTTGTGGTGTGCATGTTGTGCAGCAGCCTGCCGAAGGCTCACAGACCTCCCTGTCTCTGCAGGAGTGCTTGAGGCTGCTGGAGGCCACATTCCCATTCGGAGAAGATCCAGAGGTAAAGGCGGACACGTAAAGCCCAAATTAAACTCGTAAGCAAACGATCATATTTCTCACCCCGAACTAGCCGAAGTGGACAATCGCGAACAGATGACTGCAACAACAACAAAAAGATGCGACCCCTATTGTTCTTAGCGGGTATTAATATTTTGAAGTGCCACCTATTTTATTTTATCAAACCACAAGCGACATGCGTATTGACCTGATTGCTGAAGCTACATTTCTGTCGCCGCATGTTGATCCGGTGTGTTTTAAGTATGTGAGGGAAATGACGTAATTAACGGTACACCCGAGTAGCGTTCCAAAACTATTCTTATTTGTCCACTATGTAAAAATCCCTACATAGTGAGTAGGGAATAAGTGAAAGATTTTGAACACATCCAATATATACAGTATACCCACAAATGTAATTTTTGTTGTGAAAGCTCCTGTGATATAAGCTGGCATTTTGATTGGTCATAAGCGTCTATGCTGTTGAGATTTGACATTTGGAATGACCACGATCTAATTATTCATAGGGTTCGGTCTCGTTGCACTGTGTGTGCCTGGCTTTACACCACTACATGTGAATTTCGCTTCTGGGGGGGGGGGGGAACGACGACACAGCATGCGGAAGACTTTAACGTCATTGATTTTAATTTTTTTCGTAGTTTCCCGCCCCGGCTGTGGCACCCGAAGTGGCAGCCACCGGTGCAGAAGCTCCGTCCACGTCACAGGGCCTGGTGCCTCAGCTGGACCTGGAGCAGCAATGGCAGGACATCATGGCCATCATGGAGCTGCAAGTAGGCAATGCTCAACGCTTATCATACGCTACTATTGATGATTCAAACTTCCAACTCTTCCATTTGGCTGTCATTGGCAACCAGACCACGGTTTAAGCCACCTCTTTCCAAAAGTCAGCTGGGATAGGCTCGAACTGGATGAGAACAAGCGGTACAGAAAATGGATGGAAAGCTCAAACACATTAACAGAAATCCTATCCTCACTAGGGTCACGGGCGTCCTGGAGCCTATCCCAGCTATCTTGGGGCGAGAGGCAGGGTACACCCTGAACTGGTCACCAGCCAATTGCAGGGCACATATAAACAATCAAAAATTTGCACTCACATTCACACCTATGGACAATTTAGAGTCTACAATCAACCTAATATGCATGTTTTGGGGATGTGGGAGGAAACCGGAGTACCCGGAGAAAACCCACGCAGGCACGGGGAGAACATGCAAACCCCACACAGGTGAGGCCGGATTTGAACCTGGGTCCCCAGAACTGGGAGGCACATGTGCCAACCAGTCACCCACCGTGCCGCCGCTTCAAGACATAAAACACAAACTAGTATTTAAAAAGAATTAGAGAAAATACTACTGTATCCTTGAAATAATGGCTAAAACAAGAGTCGACTTAAATATGTCAACTGAAGGAATAGCACCACTTATGGTTCCCATCCCCTACGTAAACATGAGTTGACTTAAATGGGTGAGTGTTGTGTTAAAAAGGAACATAGACAAACAATGCACTGATCACTCTCCCATCATACTGCACATGTAGACAAACGGTGGACTGCAGCATTGGGAAGCAAAGACTCCACACTACAATCCTAAATAATTCAAATGCCTAATCTAAATGTAATATGGTGTTTTGTGTCGAAGGCCATGGATGTGAACAACAGCGACGCAGGGTGCGGCGTTGACATTAGCAGGATGTTGGCATCTGACTTCGGACTGGTCCCGCCTGTGGAACCGATCCACCAGGATGTAAGCCTCCACCAGGCTTCGCTGGCCGGCTGCAGCCAGGAGTTCCCTCCAGTTTTTCCCACTCAACTGGACTCGGCCAGCGTTGTGCGATCGTCCTCCAGCAACTCCAGCCACGTCAACGCCACCTTTGGGACCACCAATCTCACTGGACTCTTTCTGCCCCCCCTTCTCAACGCCACCAGTGCTAATGTCACCGCCATGCCCATCCCAGTGGACCCGTTCGGCGGGCTTCTGGAGGAATCCATGCTGGACGAGATCAGCCTCCTGGACCTGGCCATGGAGGAGGGCTTCAGTCACGCTCAGGCCTCGCAGCTGCGGGACGAGCTGGACTCGGACTCAGGCCTATCCCTGGACTCCAGTCGTAGTCCGGCGTCCCCCAGCAGCTCGGAGACGTCCTCCTCCTCATCCTCGTCCACCTCCGCCACCTTCTCAGAGGAGGGCGCCGTTGGCTACAGCACCGCCACGTCCGACTCGGAAGAAGGAGCTGTGGGCGGATACCAGCCGGAATACAGCAAGCTGTGCCGCATGAGCTTCCAGGTTGACTTTTCAATTCAAATTATCTATCCATCCATCCATTTCATATTCCACTTATTGGCATGGCGCAGAGGGTAAACATAGGCCCTAAACCAGAGGGTCTTCGGTTCATATCCCCGCCTGAGCGCATGTCGTCGTCGTGTCCCTAGTCGAAGACACTTAACCCACATTGTCTATTAATGAATGTCGTTGGATGTTTGGTGGTGGTTGGAGGATCCGTAGGCACAGAATGGCAGCCACGCTTCCGTCAGACTGCCCCAGGGCAGCTGTGGCTACACAAGTATCTTACCACCAGCAGGTGCGACTGTGGAGTGGATGAATAATGCATCTAATTGTAAAGCTTTTTTGAGTGCCATGAAAAGCACTATATAAGTTGAATGCATTATTATTATTAGTAGTAGTAGTATTTTACTCTCATTCTGGTCAAGGGTGAGCTGAAGCCAATCCCAACTGACTTCAGCGAGAGGTGAGGTACACTCTGGACTAGTCACCCACCAATTGCAGGTGTTGGCCTTTTGGATCATCAATTTGTAGTAGCACATTTTTCTTGATGTCCAATATCAGGGCACATATAGACAAAATTGACTGGTCGTCGTCGATGGCAGAGCGCGTGTAGACAAATATTGGATTGGTACCAAGTTAAGCAATTGGCTGACTGTCAGTCCAGGGTGTACCCTGCCTCAGCCAAAGTTAGATGGGATAGCCTACAGCTTACCTGAATGACAAAAAGCGCTAGAGAAAATGGATGGATGACTGGATAGTGAATTTCCCTTGTGGATAAATAAAGTACCTCTATTTATCTCACTATCTGTCCAGGACAACTTCCACGGCCTCCCTCAGCTGGGAGGAATCAACCACAACCACACCTACAACCTACCGCTTGGACCCCCCTTTACAGAGCACCCGGAGCTCCCCAAGAAGCAGAACCCCAAAAACGCCAAACTTCCTCCTCCTTCATCCGAGCTCCTGGACAAGCACTCGAGCCGGGACGAGCGGCGAGCCCGCTCCATGAAGATCCCGTTCTCCAACGACAAGATTGTCAACCTTCCTGTGGAGGAGTTCAACGAGCTCCTGGCCAAGCACCAGCTGAGCGAGGCCCAGTTAGCTCTGGTCCGAGACATCCGCCGGCGTGGCAAGAACAAAATGGCGGCGCAGAACTGCCGCAAACGCAAGCTGGACACCATCATCAACCTGGAGGAAGGTGTACACCAGCTAAGGCGTGACAAAGCCAGGCTACTGAAGGAGAAGATGGAGTTCCTGCGCTCTATCCGGCAAATGAAGCAGAAAATGCAGAGTCTGTGCCAGGAGGTTTTCGCCCAGGTCCGGGATGAGCAGGGCCGGCCCTACCCCCCCAGTCGGTACTCTCTCCAGTACGCCGCAGATGGGAGCGTTCTGGTGGTACCACGCGCTGAGCAGAACCGGCCCAGGCCGGACAAGAAGCCCAAGGACAAGAAGAAGTGAGACAACCAATCTTGTAGGGGACTTTCTACACACACGATGGAGGCGAGGCCCACCAACCTGCCTGCGCTTGACTTCCCGCATTTGTTTGGCCCTTCCTTCATTCTGCTCCTCGTTATTTTCCCTCGCTTGACCACTCATCTTTTCGGATTTCCGAGGCGGGACAAGGGAACGCAAATACTTTTTTAAAGAGGTTGCTTTGTGGAGGGCGGTTGGAGGACAAATCATAGTCAGCCAGGGAGGTTGTGAAGGTCTGGGATCCACTTTCACCGAGCACCCAGAGCTCCCCAAGAAGCAGGACCCCAAGAACTCCAAACTTCCGCTTCCTTCACCTGAGCTCCAGGACAAGGACAAGGTGCCGGGAACCGAGCCCAGACATGAAAATATCCTTCTCCAATGACAAAGTTATCCCGATCCAAGGACACAATCATCAAGAGCCAACATCAAGATCCAATGACAAGATCACCAACCTTCTTGTGGAGGAATTCATCAAAATCTGGCCAAGAGCATCTGCTCCCCATTTCCACCCCCCCCCCCCCCCACCCCCCCTTTTCTCCTCGCTTGGCCACACATCTTTCCAGACTTCCGAGGCAGGGAATGGGAACGCAAAAGGATTTTTCAAGAGCTTTGTCGGCGGACAAATTGCAGTCAGCGAGGGAGATTGGGAAGGTCTGGAATCCACTTTCACCAAGAACACACAGCTCCCCAATAAGCATAACCCCAAAAACTGTAAGCCTCCTCCTTAACCGGAGCGCTGGGACAAGCGCCTTCTCCAACCACAAGATCGTCAAGCTCCCCTTTTAGGAGTTCACCGAGCTTCAGGCCAAGAGCTTCTGCTCCATATTTTGTTCCCAGCTCTTCGCTTGACTACTCATCTTTCCAGACTTCCGAGGTGGGAAAAAGGAAAGCAAAGAAGACTTTTTTTAAGAGGCGGCTTTGTGGAGGACTAATTCTTCGGTTGCGGGATCCATCTTCGGGTCTGTCAAGAGTTTGAGGAAGTAGCGCTGCCTTGCAACGTGTATCCACTTGTTATTCTTCTAGATTTCCATCCACATGTATCGTCGTCACCAAAAGGCTCAGCTTGACGCGCTGCGCTTACATTAACTCGTCATAGTCCATAGTCCAGGGGTTCTCAAACTTTTTGGGTCCAGGGACCCCTTACAGTGGACAATTTCTTTCCCCAAGAACTCATAATCCTAACACCAAACAGACACATCAACTACCAAAATGAACGTTTCAACCTAGATATTTCAGACTCTTAATACAAGGGTGTCAAACTGAAGGCCCAGGAGCCATGTCTGGCCTGCCACATAATTTTTGCGGCCCACCAAAGCAGATCATGTCTACTTGTTTCTTCCTAAATGGATTAGTTTTTTTCATTTAGCAGGAAATCTGTCCAGAAAAAGCATTTTTATTGATGGTTTACAAAGCATTTATTTTCATGAAATCCCTTCTTTAAAAGACTGAAAAGTGAATTCAGAAATTTGTTTCTAAATAGTTCTCAATCTTTGCATGTGTTGTGTATAAAATATCTAGAACTCAGTTGTGGAGGTACAGTGTTAAACTCACCATTTCAGTTATTTATGCTAAAACGGGGGCCCGCTGATGCACTTGTGCCCCAACATGAGTTACCACTCCCCTACACCCCGAAAATGCAGCATCCCTTCAGATATTCAACTAGCGTAGCCCCTTTAGAGTGCCTCGTTGTCAGCCGTGAGTGTGCAGACATAGCCCGCAACCCAAATGTTTGACACCCCTGATTCTATACAAAGGAACTATAATTCAATTGAATTTGGTTATCGATTATCACTAGCTGATGTGCACTGCTTACACTAACAAGGCTGCAAACAAAGCTTTTTTACAAAAGCAGTGTTGCTACTTGCCAACCTAATTACTGTTCCGACACCTATGATTTTTCACATTCATATCAGAGCTTTTAATTGGCCCAAAGCTAGGTTAGGGAGAAGTAGTTGACTTGTTTTATTGGCGCACCGGACCTTATGTATTTCCCCCCCCCCCCATTTCCAATGATACAACTATTTTTTGTTAAATCAATTTGGAACCCCAAAGTTACACATTGCCCTGGGGGGGTCCAGGTACCTCAAGTTGAGAACCACTGCTGTAGTCTACGCAAGTCAGCGTCGCATTCAAAGTCTGCACTTTTTCCCCCAGTTTTTAAATGTAATCATCAGTACGAGGGTAGCACCAGAAGGGTTTTTTTTTTTTTTTATAAGGAACTTCTTGCATCCGTCTCAAATCTTAGGGACTGTTCTTAGTTAGGATGAGTGTGAACATTGTGTGTGTGTCGGTTGGTGGTTAAACTACTGTAGAGTTTGGAATGTTGTGTCGTGACGGGGAAGCGCACTTGTTTTGCTCTTGTTGTCGGGGGCGATACTGAAAAGATGTCTGTGCTGTTTGTGGTCCTGGAAGAGAAAGTAAGGCATGTGGAGGGAACGTCTGAAGAGTACGGAGCCCCAGACATTAAAATTATGATATAACATGCAATCAAAATGCTAATTTGTGGCCATGAAATACTAATTTTGTGGGTTTAATATCATTCCCATAGAAAATTCGGACATCTGGCTAAGCAAATGGAGCGCACCTTCACCGGAAAATGTAATGTCAGCCTTTCCTCTGATTGGTTGTGAAGGCAGACGTGTTTATGTTGACAGCGCTGGCTCGGTAGCAGAGATCTTCGCGAGTGATGTAAATAACCTCGAGAAATTCGAAACACCTGATTTCAGGCCTCTTGGCAGAAAAACGTCTGCAGCTCAGGAATCCATGGACGATTTTAATTCACATTTACGGAGTCACCATAGAGATAGTAATGCATCTCAAATACTAGAAAAGGTTGGTTTGGTAAAATATGGGCCCTTTAATGTGTATTTTGTGTGTCCACAAAATTTCTAGCAAGTTATAACTTCTCATTGGCCACAAATTTGTATTTTGTGTCCCAATTTATAGTTTTGAGGCCACATTTGAGTGTTTTAGTGACCAAAATTGTACATTTTGTGCGCATGTTATATCTATATTGTCACCACAATACAAAAATTTGTTAATGTTGGGGCCTCGTAGAAGAAAATTCCCTCCAGGTCCCCAACTCTCACATCCTGCTAAAACTTAAGCACTTTTTTTTGTCTTCTGTAAATATTTACGTGTCAATCTCCTCAACACCTTTTGATTTAGATCTACCATGTTTGCTGGCAATCAACATTTGTTTTTATGGATTAATAATAATAAAGTGGTTTTATTTCCAGCTGTTGCATTGTCTGCATTTGTCAGCTCAAACTAAATGAGATGAGACTTGTACAGTAAATTTGTAGTTGACCTTTTGTAACTTTTACCAGACCGATATGATATTCCGTATCCACTTAATCACTTGAAATTATGTGTAGAAAGACCCCAGTCCGCTCTTGCAGCTGAATGCACTTTTTTGAGATTAGAAAACTGTACGTTGGTAAAGAAAAGTCAGACTGACAATAGGGTCAAGTAAACACTGTAATGATTTTATAGTAGGTATATTAATTACCGCAGCGCAACCGATGACTACGCTGAGACGGCGTAACAAAAAGTGACTTTATTGTCCAAAAATGACAGCGAGACATGAGAAAAACGACAACAATCAGCAAGCACAGAGTAATCACGGCAAACAGATCTTAAGTACACGACAGCTAAGATGTAGAAGAAAAAAAAACGCAACATGGCACACGAATTTTTGAAGGTAAAAGGTTGTGAAATGTTTAACACTGCATGGATACGGTCTCAAGCAGGATGACGACGTTCTAAACACTTAAAAGCACGACCAACGTCAGACTAACTGAAGTGTTTAACCCCACTCCCTCCCCCCACCCCTCCCTCCCTCAGAAACCAAAGTTTAACCAAGTTCAAAACTACCCCTTTTTTTTTTTTTTTTTTTTTTAGTTTTTCTCATCTTTTTTCTCATCTTCACTGGGGTATGAGTGCCAGGTGAGCCGCTCCTCGTAGAAAGAGATGACCACCTGCGGACACTTGACGTTGGCCTCCTTGGCCGGAACCAGGTCTGCTTCGTCAGAGTTTTTCCTTTAAAACAAAAAAACAAAAGTCACTCTGGAATGCGGACATTGGGAAGTTGACGATAAGCTTGCAAAATACTAGAAATTTTCAAAGTTGGAAACTTCTCATTGGAATTAACTGGAATAAACCAGGAATTTACCAAATTAAAGATGATTATAGGTCGGGTCACGGACGTGCGTAATAAGTCGACATTCATGATTTTGTTCTTAAAATAAACAATTGAGGTGCAATTAAATAGTTAAAGCTTGATAAAGTTGTTCAAAACAAACTGTTGAAATGTAATGCGGTGGGTACGAACCACTTCATGAGGAACATGAGCTCTCCCGTCGAATCGGTGGCTCCGATGATTCTCTCCGGTTCCAAACCCCTGGCAAAGCCCCTCAGCTTCTCAGTCTGCCGACAAAAAAAATATATATAAATAAACGTTCACATCTATTCACTTTTCTACAGAAAAGTATAGATGTTATAGAGTGAGCCCCCATTGATCTAAAACCACTCACGATAGGTGGAAATCTGCAAGAGAGAGACCATATTACAATATTTTGTTTTATCCCTTACTTGTGATTAATTTGACTGTAGCTGTAGTTTGTATTACATTAAACAGAACTGTTAATAACACGATATTTAGTTACAAAACATTTACAAAGTATGGGAAATGGCTTGCAGTACAAACTTAGATGATGAGAGGTGATAATGAAAATTGCTATATTCCGTGTAACGAAGTGCACAGCACACACACAGAGAAACGTTTTGAACTTACGTCATCTTTCTTCCTCTTGGATTTGCTTTCTTCTCCATCTCCATCGCTGGCCGCCTTCCGTTTGCCCTCGTGCGCCGACTTCTGAGACTGGAGGAACTCGGCGATGAGGTCGGGACAATCCAGGTTGTCCTCCGGCTCCCACGTGTTGTCTTCCCTGCGCACACACGTACAACACCGCACAAACAATAACAAAAACACATACACACAACAAACAAGACACTCGCATACAGATGAACACGCACGATCGACACATTCACAAAAAACGACAAACAGGAAATGCAACACACAAACAAATGAGACAAGACAAAAAAAAAAACGAGACAAATATCACATATGAAAAATACATTCACAAGAGACAAATGACACACAAATGTTTGGGTTTCGTGACAAGCCGACTACTGTATTAAAAAAAAAAATAAGTGTAAAGATGGTGAAGCAGCACTCACTCTGAGAATCCCTTCCACTTGAGGAGGTATTCTACCCTCCCTTTGACCACCCGTCGATTCAGGACTTTCTCCACCACGTACTCCTCCTCCTCCTCTTCTTCCTCAGCTACGTCATCCGCCTTCTTGTCCTTCTTCTCAGGCACAGGCAGCTTGCTCTCTGGCGGACAACATGGGGTAGAGAGGGAACGACGTATAGAGTTAGACATTTACAATGTTGGCCTCCCAAGGAGGCGCTTTATCGCAGACTTTTTAGTGGAACGCGTCATCGACTGTCTCGCAGAAATCTGCGGTTCGTAGTGCTCTTCTTTTATGAGTTTTTACAGCTTTCTACATTGCAATAAATATTGCACAGCAGTGGTTCTGAAACCTTTTCCACCTAGTACCACTTGGAAAAAAAATATTTAGCTCTCCGACCAACATTAAAATATAGTCCATAATAGACCTGCGTTCATACAAAATGGGACAGTGTTTTAATCCTAAAAAGTATCTTTAATTGTATTGTAAGCCACTCTAACATTATCCACAGTTGGAATGTCAACACTGCGCTTAAATATAGACAAATAACATAAATATTTGAATAAGGACCACATTAAAATGGACTTCGCATAAGTTAAATTGCACAAAAATATTTAAAATTAAACAGTTCTTAAAGATTAAATGCAAATGTGCTAAAAGTTAAATACAACTGAACTGCACTTAGGCGGTGATTCTGCCGCATACCACTAGAGGGAGCCCATGTACCACACATTGGGAACCACTGATGAAAATAAAGAGTGACTAAAATGCAGTAACAATTCAATGTATGTAAAGTGTTCCCCACACATTTTGCAACACGCACATCGCAGATTCACCTGTTCGTTGATTTTTTGGGGAACCTATCCTCGATTATACACTGAAAAACTCACCGATTCGCTGTTTGTTTTTGTGCTCAGCCTAAAGTATTGCTTTGGTGCCACCATGATGCCAAGGGACGATGTTGAAGTGAGTTGAGGAGTTTCATGTAGTGCTTTGCAATCATCTTGTGGCATCTTCAAGAAATTACAAACCTTTTTGGGGTATCAGGTACTCACGGACTTTATAATGAACATTTAAGCAGTTTAACTGTATTATATTTTCCATACAGTTTATGCTTTCAAATTTGTTTTGAGTTCAAATATGTTTAGGATGTGTTTTAAAGTGTGTCTTAAGCCTAAATGTACGCATGCGAGAAAGGCAAAACTAAGAAAAATGTTCTATGTGAATTTTCATCTACAGGTATGGTGGGTGGGTCTGAAACACATAATTTCACTGTATTTCAGACAAGGATTTCACTCAAAATACATCAGGACATTGAAATGAAAGAATGTTGTGGCAAACCTTCTGTAACACTGGGGCCATCGTTCGGGGTTTCTGTAGTCACGCTCATACTCATCAAGTAGACCTGGAGACCAGCAGGGTCCTGGTCAGTGTGGTAAGAAAGGAGACAAGAGCATTGCACACTTTACAATCACTCTTGTCAATCAATTCATTGTCATTGTATATCCGTATGTCTGTACTATACTGCCCCCTGGTGGCCAAGGCGCGAACGCCAGAAGGAGCAGCACATCAATGGGCATTGAAGCATGAACGAATGAGGCACAAACAGTTTGATGCTTTACATTCAATTTAATCATGCTATTACTGTATGTTTAAGTACAATACTATGGAGTGCTATTTTTCTTAATTTAAAAAATATATATATTTTTGGGGCGCCTGGAACAGATGAAACGGCATTTAAAGTTATTTCTGTGGGTAACGATAATGTGAGATTTGAGCATTTGCACCACTGTACAGTATTTGTAGTGAATGATATTTTTTTAAGCATTAAACTGAAATTGAAAAATTTCCCTGGGGGTGCAGGGGCTAACCTAAAGTAATGAAGTCCAATCGAAATGGAGAGCAACAACGTGACTGTGTGGCTAAAAAGCTGCAAGCAACCACCTGTTCTCGCAAAATTGTACAAGAACAACAAAAGAACGCAGCAGCAATTTGGGAGCAACTAACGATGGTGTGGTATTAAAAAGGGGGGGGGGGGTTGCGGGGGGACACACGTTTTTTGTGCGTGCATTTAATGTGGCCACGCTGTGGCTCTGGTCTCCGCTAAGCAGCGTGGAGAAGAAACGAGCAACACGACAAAGCCAAGCAAGCATGCAGGAGGCGGCTAGCATAGAGGGAGCGTTTCTATCCTCCATGTTGTGTTGTGTGGCGTTCGCCTCCAGACGCATGCACCGCGTCGTCTGGCGGTATTTATTTAAATATCTTTTTGCTTGTTTGTTTTTTTAATCCATGCTGACTCCGTGTGACACGACAACGTGAAGCCGAATGAAAATGTGCTAATTCAAGTGGCTAATGGCTGGCTGAGCTCTCTGTCTGCCTCTCTCTCTCTCTCGCTCTCTCTCTCTCTCTCTCTCTCATACACACACACAATGTGTTTTAAAGCACTCGCTTTTGGAGGGAAAAAAATGACTCACCGCTGACTCACAATTCGCTTTTTTGAGACCTCCGCTGGAAAAGGACGACAACGACACGCTATAGGCTTTTATTATGTGCCAATAACGTCTAGCGTTTGACTGTGTTTTTTTTCTTAGCTGGTAGGTAACACAGCGCAGCTAGCTTATGACTAGCTTCAGCTTGTAGCTAACGTAGCCTAGCGTCTCCGCCCCTTTTCGTGTCGAGAGAGAGAGAGAGAGAGAGAGGGACGCCTGACGCATGCGCAATGGACTTTCCCCAGGACGTTCGCTTTTTCAGATCTTTTCTAGTTCGCTCCACGAAAACGACCCCGGTTCTTTATTTTTTTAAGAAGGATTAAGTTGGAGTCGCGATACAACTGATTTTACTTTGACATGACATACGGGTGATGCCATGTAATTTATCCAAACACGAGTCAGTTACAAAAATAAACAAGGAAGCGAATGGGACGTCCTCACGTTCATCTTCGCTTTTAGTATCTTTGATACATCGGCACATATGGACTTCACCCATAAACGACCCGAAATTTAATGGAAATCGTTTTGGATGCTGAAAAATGAAATATACAAGTAGTGCCTGAACGCAGAGTTTCGAAAATACAAATCACATGTTTTTATTGCGATGTTCAGTTTCCCTGTGAGGTACAGTGTACGCATTTTTATTTTCTTTCTTTCTTTGTTTTGTTTTTTTTCCAGCCCGCTCGCTTCCTGATTTTCCACCAATCACCCGTCACTCTCGTCTTATGTCGCTACGCGGACCCTCGGAATTCAGCAAAACAAACATTTCATGAACGCATAAACATTTACTTTAAAAGTAACTGTCTCTAGTCTCCCACATAAAACTCAGTTTAAATACATTTTGATTGTGATTTACACTTCTCGTCAAATATACCCACTTGTATTTGTGTTACGAATAAATAAAGAGTTTAAAAAAAAAATCTCAACTAAATAACACAATTGTCAAAACTAGTTGAGAGAAACCATATAACGCATATACGTAAGATTAGTACATGGGAAATGTGAGAAATGCACAGTGTTGTTTACATTGTGGTATGAAGGTTTTGGGGGGAAATATGGGCAAAGAAGTGAGCATAAAAATTCCCCGAGCAGTTTGTTTGGGTTCGTTTCCAGCATCAACTGTAGCTAGTAAGCAAGCTAACGTACTGTAGCACTAGCCTGGAGGGGAAAGTGAGCCATAGCACAGCTCACTTTTTACTTTAAAACATTACTATTAGCGTATTGAAATGTTCATAACTGTTGATCTGATAGAGCTGTGGGTTATAATAATTACGACAATAATGACCATCTCACTTATTATACCTTAACGTTTATGTTACCGCTTAATTTGTCTTAAATTGGCAAAATTTTCAATATTGAAATATTTTGCTTAGCGTAATTTTTTTCATGTTTACGCTGTCTCATCTGGTGTCTGTATCAAGTGCAACTTGGGGAAAATAAATTATGACAGGAAAAATGAATTGTTTTAATGCCTGTAATAGTGTAGCGACCTGTGGTTACAAAGCTCAGGTTTATTCCTCTCATGGGCGCAGGATAGAAACACACACACAAAAGGAGTAGTTTCGTCGTCAAAATCATCCAAACACGACATAGACGACACAGAAAGTAACAAAAGGCATGAAGGGGACGCCCCCCTGCCCCCACGATGACGTCATAGAGGCGAGCGGCTCGCCCGGCTAGCGTACAGTAGCTCTCGTGTGACTTGCGAAATGGAGACTGGAGCTCTTTGCACTAACAAGCCGCCAGACTGAACCGCCGGGGAGCTTTTTGGCTTGTTCTTCTGTGGAACAACAACTACTGGTGGGTCAACTTTAAACACAACACGCCTGCGTGCTAATATACAAATACTTCGTCAAAAAAGTAAGTCCGCCAGGATTAGCTTTAGCTCAACAACTACTAACATTGACAGCTTTTCTAAACCACAAGTCTCTTCAAATATTCACTTGGCTAATTAAACAGTGCTTTAGTTAAATACGTACTTTTTTTTATAGTACTTGTGTCAACTAATTGTAAACAACCGTAAACGATGGCGTCATTATCGCGTTAATCGTTCCAATTTGGCAAAAGCTGACGCAACTCAGATATTTGTTTTTCTGTTTGAAATGCTGAACACTGACGAGAAAGGTGAGTCGTTAATAATTGGAATAATAATTGTCTTTAAAAATACTAATTGGTTATTAGACGCGGAGGTTGTACAGCCTCATCATCCGATTATGTGCACCACGTGGCAGTGACACAATCCGTAGCTAATTTTTCAGATCGATCGATTGATTGATTAGTCTCGCTCCCTGGCCTTGTGATGGCCAGCTGAGTCACTGCTTGATGGCTTGTTCGTGTCGAAACGGGAACCACAAAGTGCAGTCAGTTAATAGAGGAATTGCGTGCGAATGCCGGGGAATTAATGGCGTTCAATTGTTGACATTTAAAATGTGAGACTTGACGCTGGGATGGTTCGAATCGATCAAGAAATGTGTACGGAAGAGGTAACTATAAAATGTTTAAATTTGGTTATTTTATTGTGGAAATTTGGGAGCCTTAAAATAGCTCCCAGATATGGGAAAACGGGAAATTTTGCAGTATGGAAAATAGTTACCATAAAGTTGAGAATGAGCTGAACAATTTGGAATGGGAAAGATTTTGTTGAATGTCTCGTTCACTTAAATTGCTTTTTTTTTTTTCCATACAACTTTGCCTCCCCCCCAAAAAAATACACTAGCTTTATGCTAACACAATGGGAAACACCATAGACGAGCTAATCTGACAAGCGTCTATCGCAGTCGTTATGAACCCTTAAACAACTTGCATTTGAACACAAACGGTAGCAACACATACCGGCTGAGCATTCAGTACTCACAGGCATATTCTTTATCATCTGCAAAAAAAAAAAAATATATTACTGCTTGTTACGCCATCAAATCTTGTATATCTGTATTATACTACCCCCTGGTGGCCAACTGTGCACATCAGGAGACTCATTGAACTAAAGCATTAAATCATGATGCAAAAAGTTTTAATTCCTCAACATTCGATTTAGTTATGTTATTACTGCATGTCTTTTATAAAGTACAATATTCTAAAGTGCTTTCTTGCTTTAATCCAAAACTCATTGCACCATTTATTTTTTTTGGGGTGGTCGGAATGGATGATTTGAGATACAAGCGTGGTCACAGAGCGAATTAAAATTGCAAGTCAAGGCACGACTGTATGTGAACGCTCTCCAGCGTTTACCCAATGATTCATTTTGTGTGTGATAAAAGTGCAACTGACTTTTCTTGCTTCACAGGTTGAGTCATAGACGCACTGTGCAGCATGTGAATTTAAACAACTTCTGTCTCCTCTCTACGTACGCCAACATGATCTCAGCTATGACCATGAGCCATGAAGATGTAAGTCACCACTTCATTTTCATACATTTATAGACCCATATGACTCCCCCCTTGTGTGTACTCCCACCACGTCCTTGTATAATGAGGTATGTCATACATTGCATGCAGCAATATCTGTTTTCCCCCATTAGAAAATAATACAAGACTAGAAATAATTTGTTCCAGGGACAAACTGTGACCACCATTGAACAATCAACTGTGAAGGCAATGTTTTAAGTAACATTTCCAATTATACCAAGACAGGGATGTTAGAATTTAGAAATAAATATGCCTGATGCAACTTTTTTTTCTGGCCTGCAGGAGTTTGTTGCCGTGCGGGTTCAAGATCCCCGGATGCAGAACGAAGGCTTGTGGAATTCCTATGTGGATTACAAGATCTTCCTCCATGTGAGTGTAGATCCAGATTTTGAATGATTTGCCCAAAAATTATGTTCTTTAATCCGGCCCACCACTCATTTGTAAAATCAAGAGTCCTGTAATATAATTTAGACCTTTCCCCAAAAAAATTGGTGAATTAAAATGTATTTATTCACGTTTTATGAATTTATCATTAATTGGTCAATTGATTTGTTTTTATTTTTTTGTTTTTGCCATGTATAATGGGTGATTTAACTGATTATTTTAATTGCATTTTTTAATTCATTTACCTAGATTGGTTAAGGGGTTGAATATTAGTAAAGAATATACACTTAACGGTTTTATTTTAATACATTTATTTGATTATAAATAATGACATTCCTTTATTGTGGATAATAACATAAAATATTACTAAGTCATGCAGCATAAAAATGAGTGAATTATTTATTAGAAGAAAAAATGTATTTATTTCCAATAAACCCTGACCCATCCCCTTTTTTTTGGGCACATCTATTTTAAGTTTGTAAGTAACCCCTGTTCTAGAATGTCACTCATTCTAGTTCATTTGAAAAGCTGGCCCTTAACATATATCACATCCCTGAGAAGACGTTTGCTCTTAATCTGCGACAGATGAAGTTAGCACATCGTTTCCTGGCGTTGTTGTGGCAACTGTTTCTTTAGCACCGTTGAGTCAGCAGCAGTGAGCCCCCCGTGATCCTGTGTCACTTGTCGCCTTGAGTCCTGACTGCGCACAAAAAGAACAGACAAAACATTCTTGATTTATCTGCCAACCAATTCCCGACATATTTTATGATGTGAAAAACGATTTTTGCTAATTTACCCACACACAAAAAAATCACATGTACATGCATATTTACAGCCTTTGCCACAAAGCTCAAACTTAAGCTCAGCTGCAAAGGCAAAATAAAAAAAGTCATTAAGGAGAATAATTTATTCCTTTTTGGAATAAGGCTGTTAGAAAAACAGTGGGAAAAAGTAAAACCCTCTAAATATGCTCTGGATGTGCTGAATGGCAGCTTAACTAATGGATGGGTCATCACAGTAAAACAAGAAACGTGTCTATCAACAAAGACATCTGAATCGAAAAACAAGAATATATATAGTTACTGTCTAGTCGTCTACTGGAAACAATGTTAAGTGGATAGTAACCAGTAAATTAGCAAGAATATAGATGAACAGAAAAAAAGAGGAAGCGGTTTCATGAAGTTGAGAGAAACCACAGGTGAAAGGTTGACATTGTGTATGTTACTTCAGGAAAGAAAACAGGTTAGAAAGTCAAACCTGTCTATAATTGTTAAAATGCCAATGTGCTAATATTGTTGCTTTTTAAACGAATGACCACTGGCAGGTCAGCTGACCTGTCAAAACAGTCACTGATGTTAACGGTCATGTTTTGTTTTTTGTGTGGTGTGCGTACAGACCAATAGTAAGGCATTCACTGCCAAGACATCGTGTGTGCGACGGCGCTACAGCGAGTTCGTGTGGCTGAAGAAAAAGCTGCAGAAGAACGCTGGCTTGGTGTGAGTACAGTCAACCCTAGAATTTGCTTTAGTTTTTTTGATAGACCCGTTTGTGATCCTGCAGGCCCGTTCCAGAACTTCCTGGAAAGTCCTTCTTCTCCTTCAGCAACGAGGACTTCCTGGAACGTAGGCGTCAAGGACTTCAAGTGTTCCTGGACACGTCAGTCACATCTCTACCACCATTTCCACCCCTTCTTTGGCTTCAAACATTCAAACGTGTGTGTGTGCGTTCCAGGGTGGTGAACATGACCGTGTGTCTGTCAGACAGCCAGCTTCACCTGTTCCTGCAGACGCAGCTGCCCGTCGGCCACATCCTGGACTGCGTGCAAGGCCACACCCCCTACACTGTGATGGACGCCATCCTGACCTACGCCTCGTCCAATCAGGGCTGGGCTCAGGCTCAGGAGGAGGACACGGCCGCCAAGGAGCCAAGTCTAACAGTGTCTTATGAGTCCATGGAGAGGTGAGGACATCGCCGTAGCAACCAACAGTTACAGTCAACACCCACACACTCGCCAAATTTTCTGTAAAACTATTTGCACTATATTAAAACTTTTCTCTCATATACAATATTCTTTATAAATTCCCATGTTGTCTTATTGGGAACTTCAAACCTTGTTGGAAAATATGACAACATATAATTTAAAACATTCTCAAATGTGAGTTTTCTTCACAGAAATAGTGTAATAGTGGGAAAAGTGCACTGTATCGAGGTATCTTAATTTTTCGTCGTAGTTTTTAGGGTATACAGTGAATCCTGGAAGATTTCGCCACACTTCACTTTTTTAACCTTTTGTCATGTCTGAAATGAAAAAAAATGTGTGACTTCTTTGCACATTCATTAAAAATGCATGGAAAATTTCAAAACTGTTTTTGACACTGCAAATACTTTGTTGATGCGCTGTATTTATGTTTTAAACTATTAGTAGAGGCAATTGTAAGCCTTTCAAAGCGAGTTTTTGCGTTTGGCGGTGGGTCTTTGTTCCTAACCCTTGCCAATTGACTGTATTCCTGTTGTTGTCCATCCAGATTAATTGTCAAGTAATCTCCCCCGCAGCCCGGCCCCTCATCAGCCTCACCCTCACAACAAAGATGGCGTCAGCCTGGCGCTGTTCTCGTCTGACGCCGACGACATACTTGAACCTTGCGACTTGACCGCCCGTGACAAAGCCACGTCGGCCGTCTTCTACCTGGGGGACAGCCAGGATGAGCGGACGCTGACCGAAGTCACCACGCCAGGGAGCGGTCGCATGGAGACCCCTGTGGAGGTCCACGTTCCTGGGGGTGCGGGCATTGAGGAGGTGCACCACAGAGGTTCAGCTCCTCAGGTTACTGGTTCTGAGGTGGAGGAGGAACTTGTGTCTGAGGCAGTCGGATCCAGACAGGAAGCGATAAGCGAGCAGGACGCTGCATCGCTGTCGTTGTCCAACGAGAGCATCATACAAGTCAGCGACGAAGAAGACGTCGTCAGCCATGACCGTTTGTCACCGAACGGCTTTGTCAAGATGGCTCCCGAGGACGACAACCACTGGTTGCAGGTGTCCAGTGGGACCAACGTCACCGTGGACCTCCAAGCGAACAGTTGTGGTGACCGGGAGCTTAGCAACTCTTTGGATGTCAATTTTGCAGAGAACGACTTCAGCGTGTTGGGGAGCACCTCCGCTCCCGAGTTAGCTCACGGGAAACACTCGGATTTGCCAGACTGAAGAGGGCTTTTTTTTATTATTTAAAACCTTTACATTTATTTTAATGCTTGACAGCAGACTACTCAGTTCTGAGTGGTATCATAAACATAACCATTTTTTGGGGGGGGAAATATACAACTTTTTCTCTATAGTGATTGAGCCCTGCTGCAAATAGAGAAAATTTGCAAGTTGTTGACCACCCCCCCAAAAAAAGTATTACAATTGTCTATAGATGCCAGAAAATGGCAGCAAAGCATTCTTCTATTCGACAAGACGATGGCCTGACTAAATGAAGCTCTTCAACATAGTTGTATGGCACCAAAGCAATATTTTTATGAAACATAGCTTTGGACTGAGCACATACAACGTTTGGGAAATATGACGTACAGAAATATCTAAACTTGTTTCAAAAAAATTTTGACAATACGTTGCTCAGTCGTGTAGGAGCTGAGTATCTCTTTGATTGTCAATATTGCCAACAACAAGTTCAGCATTTGGGAGAGCAGCTCTTGTCCTGACTTAGGCCCCAGGACACATTCAGAGTTGCCAGACTGAAGAGGATATATTTTTTTTTATTAAAGAAAAACTTAACATTCATTTTTAACGCTAGATGGCAGGCTCGAGTTCTGAATGGTGTCATGTCTATGTAGGGACTGCAGAGGGCGCTAAAGTTCTCTAGAAAACAAAAAAAACGGTTCACACAGAGATACAATGGTTGGCAATCACATTTTGACAAAGAAGCATTTATATTCACACCTACTAACAAATTCAAGTCGTCACTTTATCTAACGTCCATGGTTTTATAATGAGGGAGGAAGCCGAGTATCTGGAGAAAAC
Organism: Phyllopteryx taeniolatus; assembly: GCF_024500385.1. NCBI lineage: Eukaryota > Metazoa > Chordata > Actinopteri > Syngnathiformes > Syngnathidae > Phyllopteryx > Phyllopteryx taeniolatus. Next base: position 11,968,826 of record NC_084520.1, on the reverse strand, counting down.
CGACGCAAGCATGAGGAGAACATGGAAACTTCACACAGGAAGGCCAGAGCCCAGATTCAAACCCCAACGCTCTATTGTGAGCCACTAGTTCACCGTGCTGTCTAAAATTCAAATCCATGACAAACATTTCCAATGACACAAAGCTGCAAATAAGATGACTGACCTCCGCAAAAGTTTAATTTCCACATGTAATTTCACGTCTTTTGCTTCCACCAAACTGTGATTAATCATTTTTGTCACATTAAAAAAAGGGACTGAGTTTATTCGCTCATTCTACATTTAAAATTAGGTTTTTAATGAGCCTTTGTTTTTTTTTTTTATGACCACTGATGTTTTGCTGGAATGTTTCTCAGTGAGATTTACTGCTGATTGTTGATTTCACCATGCAAAATGTTATTTTATGAATAAAAGTCTATTAATGGTAACATCAACACTACCTTCATCTTGTGGTTTATTTAAAATAAACACTCTGTTGTCTTCATCTCACTTGTCTTGTTCATTTTTCACTACTAAGAGAGAAACTGCCACAAGGTGGCCTGCACCAGACTTCCAGCTATTTGACAAACATCAGCAATATAAATACTTGATTATGTGAATATAATTTGTTGACAATTCTAAATGTCCATTTTAAATACAGACTAATGACTAAGTACCTACCATTAATGCTCGTTTTAATATTTAGTTTGGGAAAACAATTTTAATGGGCGATATGGCCTTAAAATTTCATATTCCCCCCCAAATCTCATTCAATTATACACATTTTTTCCTCCATTTACAAAAAAAGACTGCCATTATTCAAACAAGTTCTGATTCCCCCCCCTCCCAGCCGGGCTTTTTCTTGGATTTGCTTTATTTCTCGATACAAATCAAGCTTTGAAACCGTTTTGATCCTCAGCATCAACTTCCACAGAAATATTTTTTCTTTCCAGATGTGAAAATAAAGTACTTCATCTGGATGGGAAATACCTTTTGTCAAAGCATGTAAAAAACAATTTTACATAAAATGAGCCACCAAACTTCATTACTCGACTGGTCCATATGTCTGATGTATGACCCCTTCGTATCTCTCTGTGTCTTTTGTCATGTAAAATTGTAATGCAAAACGACCTCGAAAAGAATATTTGCAGCTACAACGCACATAACCTCTGGTCGCAGTTTTCCAACATGTCGATAAATGCCTGCTTTTGAGAAGTATAAATGTTCACCTTGTCTTTGGCAATGTTCAGCGCAATTGCTCCTTTTTTGTCATATGCAAAACAATGTGAGAATCATTCCGCTCATGTCTGTTTCTTCGTGAGAATTGAAGTTGCTTAAAAAAAAAGATGCTCAAGGGTTTGGGGGAAAAAAACAAAGTTGGCCACACTCACTTTGCTCGAATTAATAGATAATGTGATTTGTGGTTTAAATCATAAGAGAACCTAACAAATGACATGTTTATAATTTGTTCAGAGGACGGTGAGGGTTAACGAGTGAATGGGCCTGCACGAGAACCAGGTGGTGCGTTAGTTGGGAAGCGTTTTTGGGATTCTTTTGATGTCTGGGTTGACCTGTACCTGCTTGCAGCTCACAGGAAATAGGCGGGGTGCAGGAAGTCCTTGGGGACGATACCCACAGTGCCGTTCAGCTCACCGACCCACCAACCATCGATGTTGTACTCCTGGAAACAACATAACACATGCATCACTCTCATTGGGAAGCCCATATTGGATCTGTCAGAACAGAGCTCTGAAGGGAGGGAAACTTTAGTGCTCAAGGGCCACAAGGCAAAGATGAGTTGTTTTTTATAATTACAAATGTGTATGAAAAATACATAAAATTGTTGATTTCAATAATAAAATACAAAAATTCAACTATAATTAATGTAGTAAGCTAACACGTTTTTCAATTAGATAAACGTTAAATGTACATGTAAAATTATTAATTTTACCAATTTCTTTATTCCTATATTTACAATAAATCAATGAACCAATTACAGTATTTATAATTTAGTTATAAATGACCACTTATATAAAAATTACATAACATTTTTAAAATGTTAACTATATATATATATGCAAAAAAAATTGGGCCAGATTAAAGAACAGAGTGGGTCATATGTGGCCCTCGGGCCGTACTTTACCAACCCCTGGTTTATGTGCTCATTGTAACAAGCTAAATGCTGCAAGATGACAAAAGAATAATGAAATAATAATTTCCAGGATCTAAGAGTATTTGACTCAAAGCACTGATATGTAAATTAAACCCATGCTATGACTAAGGTCATTCAGATTTTTTATTTTTTAAATCCTATTTTAAGAATTTTTTTTCCCACAGATTATTTTAAAATGCTTCAGGCATTACACACTTCATTAAAAAAATATCTGAAATTATCTAACTGAGCAGCTTTTAGTGTAATTGAAAAAAAACATTTTTATTCTAAATCAATGTGCAAACCTTTAAGATAAAGAAAATAGAAAAATAATTCAAATGCATTTGAGCTGTTGTTTACTGCATAAAATACAATTAACTACTGTTGCCTTGAGCCGTTAAATTATATTTGTGTTGCGCAATATAAAAAAATTAACTTTAAATGAAATAATTTAGCCGGCAGCAGGTGGACAAACAGATGTTAATTGTCTTTTTATTGTGTGATTTAGTTGCACTGCTCTTGTTTTCTGTTGGCGCTCTCTGGGGAATAGAAGCGTCGTGCAATGTGGACCTTTACCGAGGATCTGATCAATTGCAAAGAGTATTTAAGTTTCTTATACTAACATCCAGCATTCTGTTTTGTTGTTGTTGTTTCGATTTTAAATTCTTTATATCCTCCCAAATGCTGTTCTTTGTTTTTGTTTACATTTTGTTGGTTGTACTATAGTATCCATACCAGTGTTAATCTATCTAGTCGTATCTATCCAGCTATCTCTATCCAGTATCAAACTAGCTAGTATATATTTCTCCCTGGCTGTCTATCTAGTCTCTATCTTCCTTCTCTCTTGCTAGTTCTAGAATCTAGTTATCTAGTATCTAGTCATCTAGGATCTCTCTCTCTCTCCATCCATCTGTCCATCAATGTTCTCCTTCAGGAGCCTCCTGATGTTTTTTTATAATGTGCCCAGCAGGCCCCAGCGGAAGAGGTCCACAAGGGTGGTGGTCCTGGTAGTGAGTCATGAGGACAAGGGCACAAGGGTTTTTTTTTTTTTCTTTCTTTTTTGGGGGGGTGTGGGGTGTATAACAGAAAGGGATGTGTGTGTCGCCCTCAGAGGGGTGTCGCAGCACTCTTGCAGCCACCGCAGTGACAAAAGAATTATATTTATCTGCGCCGCCCATCTGTGCAAAACACACTCAAATTCTACCCTGGAAAGGTCTTTTGGATTATCGGCGCCGCCATTTTAATATGAGTGTCGCGGTGCGAGGCGGGGTGGCAGAGCCAATGATGGTGGGAGTCTGTCAGGCGTGCAGAGTCCATCTTCCTCGCGCTCGCAACGGGTTCATCCAGAGTACACCTGCTGTAATGGCCACATCTCCGAGTGAATTATCCAAATGACTAAAATTACGTGCTCCTCCACCTGTTTGGTTTCTTTTTTTTAAGGGGGAAATGGCGGGAGGGCCAAGTGAAGGCCAAGCAGGGGGCTTGCTGTGGCAATGATTGAGCAACTCTCCTAATATTCTGATTTTCTGATATTCTTTTCCTTTTCGACAAAAATAGATTTAGATTTTAGATTAAGTCTCTTTAAAACATTTTTTAAGTGTTTTTTTTTTTTTTTGCAAAACTAGAAAAACAGATTTTTTTTAATACATCATACATTTTGAGGAAAAGGTTGTTGTTTTTTTTCGAGGGGAAAAAGTTCTATTAGTCATTTTTTTTTTTGAGAAAGTATTTTTTTTTTAGAAAAGTCATCTTTCAACAAGGAAAACAATCTTGTCTAAACAAGTTCATATTGCGCCTCCTATCTATATTTTTAAGGGCAAACTGACGGGGGGCTGAGCGGCTCGACGTAAGCGGTCCCAACAGCGCCGTGGTGCGGCGGTGACGGCGCATCATCTCGTTGACCTCCCGGTGACTCTTCTTCTTTCTCCGCCATCGAGGGAGTGATCTTGTGGAGAGGAGGGAGTTGCCATGGCAACAACAGCAGTGTGCCCGCTGCCGTCCTTTATTTACCACTCAGGGGGGGCTGGATAATGGCGGCGTCCTGATAGGCACATTGCTCACCGGCAGGAGGTAGGTGAGGCTGTGGCGTCATCACCACCGCCATGGCCTCACCTTCCTCCTCGTGTCTGCTGCTTATAGATATTTGTCTGTTGATCTTTAAACATTATGAATTATTCTTATTTTTAGTTTTAGTCGAGTTTTTGTTTTTAAGGTGCATCAGTGTTAATGTCTTTTATGTATATAGTGTGAGCTATTGGAAGGACGACTGAATTTGGGGTCAAATTGACCCAAGTGGTAGTCGGTCCCTTTTTGACCTCGTAATTGGGTTAAAATTAACCCCAATTGGGTTGTTTTAACCTAACCAATACATCTATCTATCTAGAGCTACTTTGACGCCAATAATCGTACGAGTCGTGCTCGCTGGCCACCAGCTGACTTGAGGCAGGCCTTGGGAGTGATGGAGCGCAGGAAGTCTCTCATTGCCCCGCCGCTGAACTCGCCGCCTAATGCTCCCCCGTCCCGCCTCCCTGCTCTTCCTCCTTCTCTTCCTCCTTGCCTGTGTTCAGATAGGTTGTGTTTTCTCTGTCAGGCTAACAAAGAAACATCTAGGCCTTCACCAGGCAGGGAGAAACCAATCATTTATAACCTGCAGTCAGGTACAATACTGACGCAAACCTACTTGCCAAACCTAAAAAGGAAAACGAAAAGTCCTAATTTGGGGGGGGGGGGGGGGGGGGGGGGTCATGTTTTTCTAGGAGTTAAAAGTTGCATTTATTTGAAAAATGTTTCTTGTTTTTTGCTTTGTTTAAGAAAAAGCCTTATTAAAAAAACAATCATTTATTTTTGGAAAAAGACATTTATAGAGTTGGTCATATTTGGGGGAGGAAGTCTTATTTATTCAGAAAAGTTTTATACACACACACACATATAAAAGCCCCTTTTAGCCATTTATTGAATGCCTGGATAACCATAAAATACATTAACACAATGAGCACATTCACGCAGAAACTGTTGTCAGCCACAGCTCACGCCCAGGCACTCACATGCAGTATTACAGGCACATATCCAATAACCAGACACTACAATGCGTACGGAACTTTGTATACAATTTTTTTCTGTTCAAATATGTTTACAATGGGTTGAAAAAAAGCTTGTTTAATAAGTTTAAGTGTGTTTTAATATATTTAAATGTGTTTAAAGCATGTGGGAGGTGCAAAATTATGATGAAAAAAAATATGGTCTCTATAAATGTTCACTTTTTACAGGCGGATCTGGAACATATCCCCTGTGATAAACGGGAGCTCACTGAGTATCAAAATATTAGGTGTAGAAGCATTTTAGAGATATGGATGCCTCTTGTGCACCTCCGCACATCCAAAAGGCCACTTAGTGTCCGTCTCTGTTCCAAGAGGGCTTTTAATTAGTGGAGTGAATTGGTCGGAAGGATGAAGGAGACACTCGAAGATCTCCGCATGACGAGATGAGAGGAAAAGAAAAGTGTGCTTTGGGACGGCATGCGGCTGCTTAAGCAAATGGCCATTTAAAGAGCATTTGTGTATGCCACTGAGCGTCTGTAATGATGACGGCTGTTTACGCCGCCCCCCGCATTCATAATAATTAAGTAGAATGGATCGGGTTATTGGCCAGGCTGAATAATGACCTACTGTAGTTGACCGGAGGCTGACCGTTGCCTCCTCCGTGACCCCGGACCCCAGACTCACCCCCTGCTACTCTGGGTGGTAAATAGGATGTCTTGCTTGGTGTCTATGGCCACAATAGCAGCGGGGGTTCTTAAATGGCTGTGTGACAGAGCAAGGGGGTGTGACGGAGTTCACACAAAAGAAGAAAGGGAGCCCCCAGCACCCCTTTTGTCTCCCAGATTTGACTTTTTACGGAACCCAGGAGATGACATGAACGTGTTTGATTTCTTATGTATGCGAGCATGAGTTTAAATCACTGGCGCTTGCAAGATACACAAGTCACATGCACGCTCTCCCCAAGTTGATCTTGCAAAATACGCAAGTTGCACACGGGATTTACAAATTTCCTCTGCGCAACTTAGTATGTTGTACCCGCATTTTACGAATCTTTCATTCGCAAGTTATACAGGGTTGGCAGTGAACCTGCACCTAGGCATGTTTTTTTTCCCCCATGGAACCTATCTGCACCTTGTTACTGAAAAACAAAATTTCCAGAACCTCTGTGTATTATTGGGCTCTTTCTATAATGCCCGAAGATGCTCCAAGATGGCATCAACATCCTGGCTAATAGGAAAGTAGCAACTGGTGTCAAGGAAGTATATTGAAGTGATTCTGTACATCTGGACTGTTCTAAGATCTTTGTTATGTCGGGTAGGAGGAGTTTTGCCTGTTTTTTTGTGTGGTATACTGACCGTTTAAAATATAAATATAGGCAATTATTTAAAAAATTGGGGCGGGGTGTGTCAATTATTTGCAGTTTTTTTTTTTAGCTATTTGCAGCAGTGCTGAGCTCGGTCCATACCCCAAGTGGATAGCGGGGGTTAACTGTAATGTTTACATTTTATTACATCTATACTAATTTATTCCAATTACATTTATTGAACTCAGTTTAATTGCGTAAATGCTGGAAATGTCCTCCTTCAACACTGTATCATTCCTCAAAGCTTTCTAGAACACTGTGATAAACAGCATCACGCAATAGATGGTCATCCATTTCAATAAATGCTTCCCAAATGGACTCTTTTACGTTGTAGTAGAAACAAGCAAGGTTAGGGTTTCAGATGTCAAGACAGCATTAGTGTTTGAACGTAGGGTTTCAATTGTATTTTTAGTCTGTGTTAGGGTTTGGAGTTAAAGTTTCAAATTACGGTTTCAATGATACTGTTCAGGTTTCAAGTCTGGGTGCCGGTTTTTGTGTGCGTTGACCTGGTAGGGACCGTAAAATGTGTGTGTGCGTTGTACGCCTGATGCGTTCTGTGTGTGTGTTTGTGCTTGTGTACCTATGGGAGTGTGCACCTATGTGTCTGTGTGCGTATCTGTGTGTGCCTACGTGCGTTTGTGTGTGTCCGTGTGAGTCTGTGTGTCCACATAAATCTTTGACCTTGTGTGTTTTGTGTGTACGTGTGCTGTGTATGTCGCTTTTTTTCTTTCGAGTCTCACGCTGACTTAAATGATTCCGCCCTTTTTCCTCAAATTCACTTAGTGTTTTGCTAGAGGCCGTCAGGGGGTGTCGCTGTTGTCCACGTTCTTTCCTCTCTGTTGACAAGCAGCTGGACACTTTGGGGCTCACCCGCCATTGGTCGGCTTCCCTCGCCATATACGGGCTCTGATTGGCCGCCGCGCTGTGGAAGAGGGGAGACATGGCGGCAAAGATGGGGAGAGGCAGGAGAGGCAGGTTTGCGCCATAAATCTCCTCCCAGTCAATCCCGCCGTTCTCCGTGAGCGCCCGTGGGAATACTGGAATGTGACAGCTGACCTGCGGAGTCCACGTCGCCGGGCACATAAATTAGAGGGCCAGAATGCAGGGACAAGCTGATGTTGTAGCGAGGGGCGCATGTGAAACAACAGCCCTTTAGCCCGTGTGACAAATTCAAGCAATAGCGGAACCGCGTGTAAATCAATAATCAATCGGTGCTGGAGCGGCATGCTATGGAGGCCCAGTCATGACACGGGGGGGAAAAATGAAACTGGGGCCACAATATAGATGTAACAAGTGCATAAAATGATCATTTGTGACCAGAAAATCCAAATTTGCAGCCACAAAATAAAAATGTGTCTTATTTCTCTTCCTGTCTTATTTTTACTGTGTCACAGTGGAGTTTTTAAGGTTCCGCTGTGGTATTATAATTGAGGTTTATTGAGAATCAGACTTGATCAGTCAAACAGAACAAAGTTTCTAGAAGGGAGAAAGTAACAAAGACAAAAGACAAAGCACTAATTGTAAACAGGATGAGTGAAGTAAATCATGACATTATCTACAACAATATGCTCTCAAATGAGATGCCAGCGCTAAAGAACGCTGAGAGGGATCTGGCAGCGACCCGCGTTCCATGCATCAGAACCAGCGGCGGGCCAACATGGCGACCAAGAGATTAATTCACCTCAACTAATGGCATTCACATGAGTTGTGAGCTTCTTAATTTATTTACTTTGTTATTGATACGTGCGCACACACTTACACAGTAACACACATGCATACCGTAAAAATTTGCGCACTTTACAGTAAGCGAGGGATCAATAATGATGGACGAGGGTCTTGTGTACAACGGGCACGTTCTGCTCAATTCACAGCCACATGACACCATGTGTCCATTCCGCAATGCCAACACTCAGTCCTCAACGCAACACTTTGTTAGCACCATTGATTTAGCACTCAGCGCGTGTCCTTATTACCTTGTAATTATGCTCCGTGTTGACATAACAGCGTGGACAATCAGCCCCCCCACCCGGCGCACAATTTATGGGTTTTTATTACACTCATTTCATGTGTGTGGCTCCCAGTTATATAGGCCACAGACTGGAGACCCAGCCCAGGGCCCGTATTTCACCGGAAGAGGTCAAGGTTCCTCGAAATCCTGCCGTAAAAGTCGACTGCTCGCACAAGACGCGGGGAAGTCCTCCCAAAGGGCTCGTTAAAGTAAATAGGCGATTCCAGGCTATAATCCGCGTGGTGCTATTCAGCGGGGTTGTTATACGGACGTGGGTCATCAAAGCAGACACTTAGGAGACGACAGGAGATTGTCTCAATGCAATTTACGACTGCATCTTCCAAAACACGGATGAATGTGAACTTTGACTTGAGGCTGAGCCAAACTCACATCAGCCTTTCACAAATGCCTTTCGTGTCCTTAAGTGCTTTGGTTATAAATCCAGTTATTTTGTTCACAGCGTTTATGAAATTCGGAGGCGGCCACCTCTACAAAGCTCTGACATCATGAAAACTCATCTGTCCTGCATTGTACTAGATGGGTTATTTTTAACTGAAATTGGGGAATTGTATCAGAAACAAACTGTTAGAAGTTTCATAGGGTTATGTTTGAATTACAGTAACTTACTGGCAACTCTGTTAAAAAAGCTGACAAAAGTAAGAGGAGAGTAGTCTGATTTGGATCATCGTAATCATCCACCAGTATTGAGCAGTGTTTTTCTCTTGGTTAGCTTCCTCTAATGTAAACGTATGACTACCAACCCAACTGTTCATAATAGAAGCATACACAACGTGTGTGTGTGTGTGTGTGTGTTTTAGACAACTTTGCTGCATCTAGTCCTAATTTTTGTATTGCTTGAGTGAAATGAAAAGCGGCCAAAATAAAATGTTTTGTTATAATTAAGTACGTTCATGAGACAAATGCATGGTAGCCGTTTTGACATTTTCGTCCTATCAGTAGCGCCTGATAGGCTGAAATGTCAAAACACAGGTGGCCATTTCATCCATCTGGCAGTGCCAGGAGGAGCTGCTATCTTCTTTTCAGCTGCCTGCACCTCAACCACTAAGCAAACACCTTTAAGTGTCTTTCAGTGTTGATTTAATGTGTACTCTTGCACTAGTTTTTTTGGGGGGGACAGCAGTCGGATGAATTGGATAAATTGCCAAGATTTCAAGCGAAATGAAGTCAAACAAAAATCCAGAAGTTGGGACATGACTCGTAAAGCAATTAACCACACTAATTAATGTCTTCAAAGATTACCTGTACACAATTAATACATTTTATGGCCATAGTTTACCCGAGGAGTTGAGAAAGTATGTAGTCTTCAAGAGTCCTGTAATATTTGTTGCACTAATTTAGACTTTTTTTCGTCCCCTAAAATCGGTTAATTAAAATCTATTCATTAAGTTTCTTATTCATTTTCATTTCATTTATATAATTAAACAATTGGTGAATTGATTAATTGTAAATAATATCATAAAGATTAGTAAAATAACCAATTTAAGCATACTGATCCATCCATCCATTTTCCATACCACTTATCCTCACTCGGGTCGATGGGGTGCTGGAGCAGTACACCCTCAACTGGTCGCCAGCCAAACGCAGGGCACACATAGACAAACAACCATTCGCACTCACATTCACACCTACGGCCAATTTAAAGTCTTCAATGAACCGATCATGCATGTTTTTGGAATGTGGGAGGAAACCGGAGTACCCGGAGAAAACCCACGCAAGCACAGGTAGAACATGGAAACTCCACACAGGCGAGGCCAGATTTGAACCCGGGTCATCAGAACTGTGAGGCACATTTGCTTACCAGTCGTCCACCGTGCCGTCCTTACATATTGATCAAATGTTTTATGAAATTATTTATTAATAAATTTTAAAATGATTTTTTTTTTTTTTCCTGTTTACCTCATTTACAAATGACCTTGTCGATCTGTCAGTTTTAAAAATCAAATGGGGCCCTTGAGAACAAAGGTTTGCCAATCCATGATCTAAAGTCAATAAGAATCTAGACGTTTGGACAAAAGACATTCTCATGCATAGCAACTTTTTGCAGGTAAAAGACTATTAACTATGTAAATTCATGACTTTGAAGACGACCTGTATCATATTTATTTAATATGAAGGCCGGAGTTTAAAACCCTGGAACGCATATCCTCTAGTTCCCTTATTCCCATAAAAGTATTCAATGTGTGAGTGTGTTTTAATGATCAAATGTCCGGTGATTAAAGATGCAAGAAGCGGTGACTTTTTCCCAACATAATCACTAAAAATACAAGCTGTAATTTCCACAAATTGAGATACAGCACACACATTGATATCTCCATTTCAGAGGCACCAAAAGAAACTGAATGCGAACGACGCAAAAGCGAGGCATTGATTTCCAGAAGGGGGTGCTGCAGGAGGATGTGAGAATGGAATCACCCGCAGTTTATGTCAAGCAGACACTTGGAGCAGAAAGGCAGGAAGAAAGAAGCTGCTTGCAGACTCTATTAACCCCTGAGATGGCGCCGCCGTAATGAACAATAGCGCCATTACCCAGCGCCACCGTGGCACTTCAACATCGCGCCTGTGAGGAGAATGATGCCCCCGCTAAGGTGTGTGGCACTCACATGCTCTGTAGGGAACGTCACTACGATAAAAGGGAATTTCACTGCTCTGTAACAGGGAATTTTACTGCTAATTGCCGCCGCACAACGAGTGACGCGGCCGAACGCGACTGAACTGTCGTGCAGTGCGCGCCGTTCTGCAACTAGTTTTCATCAGTGGCTAACGGTCACTACTTTTGCTACGATTCAAAATTTGAATCACTGGTGAGGGCATCGCAATGTCACAGATGTAACGGCCAAACAAATATGACGTGAGCATCATTTCATATGTACCTGTGGCTGAATAAGCGAAGCGTGAAGAGTCTCTGTCGACAAAACGCAGGAGTCCAGTCAACTCTTAAATAGCCACACTCTCCCCTTTATGTCTCATCCATTTCCTGTCGTTTTCTGTCTTTGTATTATTATTGTATTGTATATCTACAACAACCAGCGGAATCCCCTTCTTCTTTGACAAACCCACCATGTTGTTTGTAGTTAATAATACAGTACAGTGCACTACATGTGTCAGCTCAAAACATTTCCAGATAAAAACACCAGGGGTCACAGTTTTTCCATTGCAGTAAATCGGCATTTGTGCATGGGTCAATTGCCTGGTTTGTGGGTGTGAGTTGCCGACTGTATTTTTTTGGGAGCGATTGTCCATGTTCAGTCATGTCGCTCAGTGCGCGGTGGGCCTAACGAGGAAGTTTACTGGTGTCTAACGGGGGATTTCACTGGACTCTAACAGGGAATGTCTCTACTATAACGGGGAATTTACAGCTCTCTAAAAGGGAATATTACCACTGTTCAACAGGAAATTTCACTGCTCTCTAATGGACATTTTTGACTACTCTTTAAAGGTGAAGACATGAGCTGAATGCTTTAGTCCAACCCTTCAAATAAAACACACCAACACAAACATACATACACAAGTGTGTCCAAACAGACCTTGCTGAGGACGAATATGAGGTCTCCTCTGAGGAAGGACAGCTCATCTGGTGCGTCTGCTTGGCAGTCCCACACGGCCTGGTAGTAGTTGGCATAATCCAACACTGCCCAGGACACAACACAAAGAAAAACAGTTTTTAATTATTTTCCCTACTTAACTGATGAATAATTTAAATAACTGACATTCTCACCGGCTTTGTTGGATGTCTCTAAGCCCTCGGCTGGTGGATCTGGAAAGTCCTCATCTAAGTAAAGAAAGAACACTTACTATTATTACTATGGTATTCAGTGTTATGTTGTTTTTATCTTCTGGAATTTTACAGTTTTGTACCCTGTATGTGTTTTCAATAATTTGTAGAGCACTTTGGCCAACATGTTGTTTTAAAATGTTGCTCCAGAAGTAAATCTGGATTGGATTAAGGTCAGATTGTTTTAGTCCAAATACATTTATACATATGCTCACCGATGGGTACATAATCCAATGATCTACTCTTAAAAAAAAAAAAAAAAAAGCCAATATTTTAGTTACCTTAACAGCAACAGCTCTATACCACAGTGCCACAACAATAGACAAGCTAAAATAAGCATCAGTATCTAATTTAGGGGAATATAAAAGATCAATAGTATTTATGGATCCTTTCGAACACACTCTTACATTTACTTTGAAATATATATTTGTGTGTATTCAATTATGGCATTTCAAATGCGTAATAGCAAACGAACAAGAGTATTGACAATTTGTATTGAAGAGCAGCATTTTACTTTGGCATTTAAAGGAGCATTTTAAGGTGATGCAGCTCAATGCTAACATTTGCTGATGTGCATCCATTGAAGAAGACAATAAAAGAGCCGTTAAAAAAAATAAAATGGACCTGGAGTTAATGTGAGATTCATAAAAATGCGGGACACAAGATGATAGTCATTCTCACAGCAGACTGCCCTCCCACGTGACAATCAATACGAGGAATAGGAAGTCGCTGCGCCTCATTGGTCTAGGAGGCGCAGGGGGGGCGTGGCGCACCCCGCGGGCTGAGCCAGGACACATTGATACCGTCGTTGGTCCTGGACATCCATCGTCAACACTCGCAGGATGACAGCCACGCCAGCGCCAAGCAACACTATACTGCTGCCAGCAATCTGCACCCATGCTTCCAGGAAGAGGAGGGCGCACGCACACACACAAACACACACACGCCACATTGTCACACAATGCCAATGATTGACACAAGTCCTTCTGTCCAATTGTGCCACATGTTTGATTTTTTTTTAAGAGGGGAGGGTGGTTTCTTATTGCTGAGTCAGCAGTGTGATTTTGCTGTTCTGGTCCAAAAAGACCATGACTCATATGGTTCTATATGCACTCAAAATATCGTTCCAATATGCGTATTAAAAACATAGTACTAACAGGGTTCTATAGGTTCTAAAAATATGGTTCAACAGTGTTAAAAATGTGGTTGCATGGGTACTAGAAATGAGGTTTCTACTGGTACAAAAAATATGGTTCAGATATGCTTCTACAATTAGTAAAAATGTGGTTCCAATTTAGTTGAAAGGAATTAAAAATATAGTTCTAACATGGTACTTTAGGTACTAAAACATACTATTCTAATAGCGTTCAACAGGTATTAAAATATACTTTTCTAACACGGTTCTATGGGTATTAATAATTTGGTTTGAATAAAAGTGTTTCTAACATGGTTCTATTGGAACTAAAATAAGGTTTTCCAGGTTCTAAACATATGGTTCTAATATGGTCCTACAAGTATAAAAATATGGTTTGAATACAGTTCTACGGCTACATAAAAATATGGTTGTAACATGGTTCTACAGATACAAAAAGATGGTTCTAATATGGTCCTACAAGTATCAAAATATGGACTATGGGTAGTAAAAGTATGATTCTATGTTTACATGTATATAAAAATATGGTTCTAACATGATTATATGGCTACTATAAATATGGTTCTATGGGTACTAAAACTATGGTTGTACGTGCACTCAATCTATGGTTCTGACATGGTTCTACGGTTCCTTGTCTGAATAGGTGTTAAAGATCTGCAGAAAATGAGCAAGGACAAAGCCAACAATTGAGGACAATGTGTGGTTGTTTGCGAAGGTAAACTCTTGAGTTACAAAGCCCAGCCGACTTCATTAGTCTTTGCAATCGTGCCGCATGAAAACAGCCATAAATACGAATTGAAGAGAAAGTAATGAGCGCGTGCAGGCTGCAAGAGAGCAAAGTGCGGTGCCCAGTGATTGATAAGTGACGGGGTGAGAATGTGAACGAAAGAGGCCGTCATCCGATCCGCCATCTGTGGTCAGGGCCTGTACCTCCTCCCAGATGGCTTTGAACGGCGGCGTGACACACACAAGACTGATCAGCCTCTCAGCACAGATTTTGGCAAAGGTAATGTACTCACGGAGTGAAACTGAATCTTGATGTATCTTATTTAATAGGCGCAGTGATGAACGATGGCCCTGAGAAGATCAGATCGCGCCTTTTGTCCTTCTTCTCCCGGACACATAGGCGCGTGCGCCATCGGCTCGGACTCACAGGAACGTTCTCCATCAAATCTCCCAAATTTATCCCAGACATGACATGAAGAGCTCCAACACTATTTTAAGCTCCCAGGCGGGCCTTCATTACTTCTACTAAATTTCTGTTGCTAGGCAACTTGATCAAATACTCTACTTTGTGGATCAAAATGTGAGGCTATTTGTTGCTCAGCAACATCAGCTAATTGGATGTGCCAAAACACAAAGGAATTATCCATTCATGTATCCGTCCATTTACTATGCTGCTTATCCTCGTTACGGTCGCGGGTGAGCTGCACTTTGGGCGATATGTCGGGTACACCCTGGACTGTCTGCCAGCCAATCGCAGGGCACATATAAACAAACAAGCATTCACAAATGAATTCATTTGACATTATTTCCGATGGAAACAATTTTGTTTTTCAGCTTTTCAATCATACACACACACAAATTGCATTTTGGGTGAAAAATGACATTAGACTTCAGGGATTTAAAAATCCACTTGACTATTATTCCACAGCTGTGATTCCCCCTTTCTACACATTCTCCATGGTCATGCCTTTTCCAGGAAGGAATTTTTTCAGGATTTTAATTGGTTAAAAAGGGTTTCCTGCCGAGGGAGCTGTAGTACCCACTCGGCCATCGTGCAGCCTACAAAAGGCAACTTCTGAGTTTGGACTCCATACCTGGCAGAACCTCATAAATGTCACTGATGTCCTCCTCTCCGTCTTCCTTCCGCCTTCCCACGCTACTGTGAGAGGCCCGGGCGGCGACAGCACCCGCAGGCCAGGGCAGGCCTGAGGGCCTTTCAATGTCGTCGTAGGTTGTCTCGTCACCGTCGTCATTATCCTCCTCGTCCTCGTCGAAAGGAATGGTGCTGGAGCTAAGATCTGCGACAGAGATGATAGAAGAATGCTCACAAAAAGAGCCTGTGTTTGGATTTCAGGCTCCATCTTGCTCTGATTAGTTTGTCATTGCAAACACAGATATATCAAGCACAGAACCAAAAAGTCTCAAATTTTCACTAATTTTAATCCATCAACTGAAACATGCATTGTTTAAGCATTCCCTATGAGATGTTCTCTTCCCTTATCTCCTAATCATAAAAGAAAAAAGCCACCTGTGGTTCTGGTCTAAACAGAGAATGCTTAATATGGTTCTACAGGCTCTAAACACATGGTTTTAACGCGTATTCTATGGGCGCTAGAAATATGGTTTATGGTACTAAAAATATTGCTTTAATATAGCTCTAAGGTTACCAAAAATGCGGTTCTCACATCCATCCATCCATTTTCCGTACCGCTTATCCTCACTACGGTCGCGGGTGTGCTGGAGCCTATCCCACCTATCTTCGGGCGAGAGGCGGGCTACACCCTGAACCGGTCGCCAGCCAATCACAGGGCAGATATAAACACACAACCATTCGCACTCACATTCACATCTACGGGCAATTTGGAGTCTTCAATCTACCTACAACGTATGTTTTGAGGTTGTGGGAGGAAACCGGAGTACCTGGAGAAAACCCACGCAGGCAGGGGGGGAACATGCAAACTCCACACAGGCGGTGCCGAGATTTGAGCCCCAGTCCTCAGAACTGTGAGGCAGATGTGCTAGCCAGTCGACCACCGTTCCACCGGTTCTCACATGGTTCAATGGATACTAAAGATGTGATTTTTATATGGTTTTATAGGTACTAAAATATTGCTTTAATATAGCTCTAAAATTACCAAAAATGTGGTTCTCACATGGTTGAATGGATACTAAAAATGTGGTTTTAATGTTTCTACTGTTACTTAAAATCTGGTTCTAACTTGGCTCAATTGGTACTTACATGTGGTTCTAATATGGTTCTATGGGTTTTAAAATATATGGTTCTAATATGGTTATATGTATACAAAAAATATGATTGTAACATGGTTCTCTAGGTACTAAAAAGATGGTTCTAATACAGTTCTGTGGGGACTAAAAATATGTTTCTAATGGTTTGATGGGTATTAAAAGTATGGTTCTAATATAATTCTATGGGTACTAAAAATATGGTTCTGATATGGTTCTACAGTTACAAAAGAAATATGTTCCGACATGGTTCTACACTAACAATATGGTTGTACTGGTACTTAACATGTACCCAACATGGTCTAAGGATACTAATATGCTTCTGCAGATACTAAACACGGTTCTACTGGTATCAAACATAGTTTTAATATGGTTCTACGAGTAGGAACATTTGGTCTGATCTGATCTACTATCGCTAAGAGAAAAAAAACTGCTGAAGATGGAGTGCAGCCTTCCGCGTTGAGGAGACCCATCCGTCATCAGGCTGCTTTTTGTCATTCCAAAAAAAAAAAAAAAAAAGAAAAAAAAGGAAGCAAGACAAACTGCTAAGTCTCCGTTACTTCCTGTAAACGGCCGGGCCCGGCCCGAGCCAGTTTTAGCGTATACGAGGGCACGGCGGCCCCCCGCTTGCTCTAGATGGACGAGCGGCCTCATTGCAGGGGACGGGGGCCGCTGCAACACGAGGTATCAGGTCCGGGTAGAAATCAATGTCACAGGAGGATAACCAGAACAGCTACAAATCAATTTCCTGTAAAATGGAATTCAGTAGGAGGGGAATAGGGGCTGGGGGGTTTCTACATAATGTACAAGAGACGCAGAGTGACATGCAAGTTAGGTGCTTTTGTTTCATTTTTGTGGTGAGATTACGGCTTTTCGTGCGTGCGTGTGTGTGTGTGTGTGTGTGTGTGTGTGAGATAGTTTTGAAGTAAAATCTCAGATTTTTTGATGAAAATCCAATTTCCATCAATTTTTTTCCCCTTTGCTTACAGAAAAAGCATATGACAATGCATGACGACCTAGTTTTGCTTTTTGTTTCTTAATCCCTTCTGCAATCTGTTTTATTTGTCCGGACACCAAATAAATAAAACAAGTTTTCTTCCCATTTTCCCAGTCCTATTTTTGCCATTCCTTCCTTGTCAAATGGAAAATAATCTGAAAAAGATTCCATTCATGTTATCTGTTTTCTAGTGGGATTTAAACTCTCGAGTGGATTTTTTTCAAAAATAGTCGATTGAGGGTCAGACAAGTCACTAAGTTTGCAACACTGACTGTGCTTTTATAAAGTGGCCCCTCTCTCTTCACAGCCATGTTGTTTTTAAAAGCAGTGCACACCAGCATGGATACACTTTGAGCTATGAGAGCAAAAAAAAAATTTTTAAATCCCCCCCAAAAAAATTCTTCCTTTGCAATAAACTCTTTCATCAATAATGTGGATGAATCAAATAGTACAATTGTGTGTCCATAAAAGCACATACCTCGCAGCACAAAACTGATGTAGTTCACCCATTCTCGAGCTTCCTGAGGACTGCCAGCAGTGAACTGGAGGGAAAGGGCCCAATTCATGGACATAATTACACCAGAATATTCCCCTCCCAAACTGAACTATCAATACAATCTGCGGTTTCAGTCAAAGACACATTTTGTAAATAGTCAGTGCGTTCATGATTACGAAGATCTTTTGGGCCTTGCATTCACTCACATGAATTTTAGGTGAAAGTAGACTTTAGACTTGACTCCATTCAGGGATTATTAAAAAATAAAGGATTACAGTTGTCATTCCACAATTGCCCCTTTCTTCACATTCACCCTTTTTAGGCCTTTTCTAGAAAGGACTTTCTTCAGGCTTCTTATTGGTTACAAGGCCTTCTGTGGCTACACCATCTGTTGCTTTTGTGTGCTCCTGATAGCCTGCCAATGTGTTTTTATGTAAAAAAAAAAAAAAAAAAAAGTTGCATTCACTTACTTGCTTAAATATATATGTTGTCAAAACAAGGATGCATGTTTAGGTCATCTTTTTCAAGTGTTTTTTTTTTTGCATGAACTAAGTGAATCAAATCAATTTCTTTACATTAGAATCAGTTCTCATGTATTACCGACCTGAAACGTCCTCTGTCCGGGAGCATACATCTCAAAGCAGGCATTCCTTTTGGAGTCTTTCCTCAGGTTGTTGTTGAGCTGAACACTGTAGTCGTTGATATAAAACGAGCCTTTTTGTTGTTTATCTGCAGGGGAAGACGCATTCAATGAAGGACCCCAACCTGTTTTGCTCATGTGAATCTTGTGTGTTTGCCAAACAACCTTTGTCACTGCCAAAGTAGAAGAAGATGGAATTGTTGAGAACGCACCATCTCTTCTGCCACTCTGAGCCAAAGAAGCTGTGATCTATAGAGAGAGGTGCACCACACATTTCAAAATTCCTGTTAGGATAAGTTAACTGCCACAGGTAAGAGTCTAAGTCAAGTCGAGTCTTGTGACTCGAGTCCACCACCTCTGCTGCTATAATAAGAGGGCCTCCGTTATTCGTACCTCGTCGTTTCTTTTCCAAGAAGCCCTGCTTCAGGATGTTGCCGAGGTCTTGAGCTGCTGTGAGGGGAATGTCCTCAAGGACTGAAAACATGCAGAAAATGTAAAATATGATCCATTCAGTGATAAGACTTACAAGTCATTGTTTCCTTTTATGACCATTAATATCATTAGAGCTTGAGCACCAGGGTGATGCGCAGGCCCTCTTGGAATTCCTGTTTATTGCTCTAATATGAATAAATAAATAAATAAATAAAACATTTGCAAGCACATGTATCCCGGTAGAAATCTATTTATTTTAGGGGTCCCGAACATGACCAACCCTACCTGACGGCAATTTCAACGATCAACATTACACTTGGTGACATGTTTACCATAACAAGATACATAAAAATGTCTCAAAGACCGATGCCTGAAATTCAACAGAAAGTCAGACATTTTGTTTTGAAGCTCCAGTTTGGAGCGAATTCTAGGTCCACGTCAATGAACTCCTACAAGGGAATTCACCCAAAATGAGTCCCAATCAGAAGCAGGTATACAAGACAGATGCCTACGCCAGCCATCTAATGTGGTTGAGCTTGGCAGCGAAGTTTGATAATTCACCATATAACGTGAAACTCGAATAAATTCAGCCCCCGACACCAGTTTCATCTAACAACACGAAATTGGGTGGACATCCCAATCATGACAGGTCGCAGGAAAAAGTCTCAAGGACTCATGCCCGAACTTCAACAAGTTTTTGTTTGACGCAGCTTTTTTTGCCTATGCCATCAAGTATGGGCAGAGTGTGTGTTTGATGATTATTTCAAGGAATCACCAAAAACGGGCCCATGCATCACTGCTTGCAGCTTTTAATTAATCTTGCGATAGCTTCAGCACCGTTTTTTTTTTTTTTTCAGGATGATCTTTATTCCCGAGGCGAGTCATCATGGAGATGTAGCCCTCCACACTATGGATCAAATACATGGCCGCGAGGCTTTGGGGAAGTGGGATCAATACATTTACAGTGCTGCTGAGCTCTGCAGCCATTCATCTGCTCACGCTGCACCAACAACGCAACCCGTTTCATTTGCAAAGTCACATTTTCAATGTGATGTTTGCATCCATGACTGTTTGACAAAAACGCTAATAAGTACTTGTTCACGTTAGCATTGAAGCTCTGGGGGGAAAATATGTACATTGGTGTCTTTTTTAGCCTTCAGCTGTTGAGGTGGAAAAATGGTGAAAATGACCCATGGTGGGCCTCAGGGGTCACGTTGTGATGTGTCGTTTCCTCGTGTCTAAAAACAAAGTTCATCTTCCTCCACAATCATCTGTCACCTGGTGTTCACTCAGCAGGAAGCCAGCCAAGGTTTAACACAGGGTTTTCATGTAGAAAAATTTGGAGGTGGCGGCCTCCATCAAATTACAGGCCGTGGAAATCGTTAACTGGCCAGTGTCATTTTTAACTGCATTTGTGATACTACAGCACACTGACAGCACAACGCTGTATCAAAAACAGTCGGAAGTCGCTCTTAAAGCCGTTGAAGAAGAAAAGCGCTGCGGATAAACACCAACACAAAGAAAAGAATGGTGGATTTTCTTTCTAAATGCACTTAGCGGATTTTCAAATAGGGAAATATTGTTTGTTTTGTAACCAAGCACATCTGACGTTTCATAAAATTCATAAAAAACACCCCATTCTCTGAACGTCCTGTGTGCAAGTCGGCAAACAGTTCTCCAAAGCATGCTTGCATCAATCTGTCACACCCAGTTTTAGTTTAATGTAAAACTGACACACAAGACAAAAGAGTATCAAAAATTGCATATTTAGATACCAAAATGTTCAACCAAACCACATAATTTAATCCAAATAATGTCTGCTAACTTAATGATAACATACAATGCTGAACGTTATAGGCTAACGGAAATTAGCATTGCTGTTGCGGTAATTAAAAACATTCAAACAACTGCTTCCTTATCACAAACGGAGCCGAAACACATACAAATAGAGCATACACCAATCCTCACAATATGTATCACAATAATAAAAAATGACTTCTTTTTTTTTGCTTTCTAAGGTAAAGACACCCCTTTGCAACAGATTCAAAATGAAACTCTGACATCTGCTGCAAAGTGGCCATTAATGGTCCAGACCAGAAGGAACTGAACTACAAGGAGTGCATGAGAACATTTTATTAAATGAGAAATAGCAGCCTGAAATGTTCTGCCTCTGACTGTGAAATAGTTAAATGAAATATGTTTCACTACCATTTAACAGAGTCACATTTAACTGTATACACAATGCACTTTTGTTATTATTTAAATGAATACCAGCGCAGAACGGGCTTCCTGTATTTTTATTTAGTATTTTAGGGAAATATGATTGAAGAAAATGTTAAATAACAATAAAATACTTCACAGAAAAAGTATTTGTTTGAGTCATTTGGGGGCGTGGCATACAAATGCTTACAAATGGTCAGATTCGTACCACGTGTCTCAAATAAGGCCAGAAAACCCGGGTTAACAGGAAGCAGCGTGTGACGTGTGCCTGCATTTAATGCAGAGGAAACTTTCTTGCTTGCTGGAGTCTCCGTAATGTCTCCTGCATTCCGTGTGTAAGATTCTGACAGATGAGCACGTCACACATGCGTTAACGTATCACTATACCGCCTTTGTGGATGAACCGAGCACGGACACTATAAATACAGAGGTGCAAGAAGGGGCAGCTTTGTCAAAGAACCCGATTCAGTCCATCATAACAAACGGCGGCCATTACGCACCCCCACCTCATCTATCCGCCGGCAGCCCGCCTTCTAATCCCCTCATCCGTCTGCTTCTTCGCTCTTCATTCGTCTCAAGAGGTCGAGCCCGGCTAATGTCGAAGTAGGTGCAACATGCTTGAGTCAATAAACATCACACATTTACGCGCAAAGTACACTCCTGAGTCCTTAGTCACCTGACCTCATTCCACCTCAAGAAAATGGGATTGTTCTACATTATTCCACAAGGGGGTAGCATGCCCAACAAGCATTCACAGTAAAAGAGCTTTAATTTATACAGTAAACCCTTGCCTAGTCCCCAGTTGCAAAATCACCGACTCGCCTTTTCCATAGAAGATAAACTATTCGCTGAAAAACTCACCTATTCTCACCTAACAGTATATTTGATGCTCTCTGTGTAACGCCCTAAGATGGCACCCAGACCCATTGGCAGAGGTGGGAGATAACAGATGAACCGATGCTAACCGCTAGCTGCTCAACGTTTATAATATTTGACACATTACATAACGGGAGAAATAATCAGTAAACCAAATGTAGGAAAAAACAGCTAAAGGAATGCAACAAATTAAAATATGACAGGATTCTCGATAATGTAAATGTTCGGCGGGCCGGAATTAAAGAACATAACAGACCATATATGGCCCGCGGGCCATATTTTACCCATCCCTCCCATCTAATGCATGTTATTAAGGCCTCATCAAAATCTGCGAGCAGACGGCTGCACTCTTTCATAAAAATCATAAATTGCCCGATCAATTATTCAGGCCAATAGCACGACTTCATTTTCATCCCCTTTTCAGTTTTAATTAGCACCATCCACAGCTCCGCTATTGACATTAATTTGATGGGAACGTATCGATCTTTCCCACATAAACTATTTAGTGTAGCGCAATTAGCCCCAGAGACAAGCGGCCGGATGTGTCATGTTTGCTAAATGGAGGTGATGTGGAGTAGCAACAAAAAGCCTCACAAACAGCAGAAATAAAGGGAAGCCTGCCCTTCATGTTGACCGAGATAGAGAAAGGGAGAAAGATACCTAGAGATATGGAGATGTAGAGGTAGAGATAGCCAGATAGAGATACAGTGGTGACTTGAGATATGAGTGACCCGATTTAAGATATTTTTTTTTTTTTAGATACAAGCCAAGGTTCGGACAATTTTTGGCTTGGAACTGCAACCAAAAATTTGACAAACAAGCACTTTGAATTCAACTCAACTCACTTCACGACAAGCCGCAGTTTGGTAGATAGTGAACAATTCTTGAAAAAAAGAGGCTTCACGCTGATTATTGCCACTCTGGTTAAGTTAACTGTCAAATTATACAGAAAACAAAGAGAATTACACATTGTGCTAGCTTAATGCTAGCAAACTTTGCAAAATGCCAGAGATGAGCTCACAAATAGCATCAGTGTTGCGGTGTTAAAAAGATATTTGAACAGAAACGGTGGAGCAACACATGTATACAGACAATATAAGAACACTCTCAGGCGTACAGACATCATCCTTTGCAAAAAAAAAAGAACAATATTATTGCATCTTAAAGAGTCGGTTGTGAAACACTTTTTGTGTGTGTCTTTAATGTCTGTATTATACTGCTCCCAGGTGGTGAAGACGCACGCACCACGAGCAGCACAATGTACATTAAACGGAAACAAAACAAAAATTTCAGTTCTTCACATTGTATTTATGTAATTTCTGTTTGTTTTTACACAGCACAATATTATAGATTGCTACTTTTATCATTACATTCATGAATAAAACTCATATCTCAAGGCACCCACTGTACAAAGTTAATGACATTAATATATAGAAATACAGCTATAGAGATATAGATATGAGAAATAGATATATAGCGATACAGTAGAGATACAGACAGAAAGACAGGCAAGCAGCTAGAAAGACAGACAGACAGATAGCATTGAGCAAAGTCTAGCCAACAATGTATGGGGGCGGCCAGCTGTTTGGCACATCTCTCATTTGGTTACTCACACCGTCTCAGCGTGACGTTACGAGCTCAGAAAACTGAAGGCTGATGGATGACGGACGGCGGCGGCAGCAGAGAGACTTAATGTCTTCTCTCATTAAAATCCACTCCAGTCGAGCTCAAAGTCAATCAGGAATGGAAGGAAATGCTCGGCCGGCACAGCTAATACGGCGTATTAGATCTAACGGAGGCCATAATGCAGCGTTGATGCCCGCCACGACGAGCCAGTGCAGCAGAGATTCAGATGGGTTGATGTGGAATGGTAAGAGGATGCTGTGGTGTGAGCATAGTGGTTCACACAGCAGGGGGTCACGCATTGGAAAGGCTGTTTCGCTGCATCCGCAGGAAGCCAAACATGGAAATTCAAAGCTGTCATTGTTCTCTATGTTGATGTGTATTATGTGTATGTGTATGATGAAAAATTTTGCAAAGCTGCCTTTTAAACTTTTTTTGTCACTTATTTGACTTGTATTGGACTGACTTATTTGTTCCAAGCCTTGCATTTATCATTCTTTTAAATCCCTTGTCAATGATGTATCAACGATTGTGACTGTACATACTAATGTTAAACAGTTTGAGGTGAATTAGATATTTCTTTATTTTTGAAAGAGAAGCTTTTTTTCTCAATTAATATAACATTAAATTAGTCAGAATCAGAAATACAGTCTGGATATCTTTAATGTGGTTAAAAATAAAGTGTTTTTCTTTTGAAAATAGGGACATTACTCAGTAACACTCAAACAAAACTAGTATGACTAATAATCCTGAAATTGCAGACCCTCCAAAGGTCATTTTGTACAGCATTATGGGACCATTTCAGCCACCCAGTTGAGAATAGAGATGTATATAGCATTTTGGACAAGACTCGGACTATTTACCGTAAGTGCTTCAAAAACCTGCCAAGTCACATCGAACATGTTAATGCACCCTCCAAGACAGTATCTCAAAATTAGTTCATTGGGGGCATCGCAGAAAACATAGGCACATTCTACGCTGACAAATTGATTTACTAGCTGAATACATTACAGTATACATATAATAACTTCATATTAATATACAGAAATATAATCAAAATATTATAAATGAATATAATATAAATATATATTCTATCCGAGTATTATACTAATTCATTCATAAAATATTCATTATATAATTTATTTTTTTTATTTTTTTTTATTTATTTTTTTTAAATCAACCGTGGATCAGAAATTGAGATAAAAATCGACTCAACTTTAGAGTATCGTTATAGCCTTCATATTCAATGGTGTGTTTTTATGGAAAACATGAAATTGTCTGATTGACTCCAAAATTTGAACATACATTTTATGTGGCAGCTGTCAAACAAATTGGCTATGATCTTGGGATCTAATGAAAAGAAGGCATTTGGCATGTATTGTGTGAGCGAGCTTGATGCACTTAGTGGGATGAGCACGGGAGGTGACAAAGCGCAGGTAGGCATCAAGTTGTCAGACATTATGTTTCCTCTCTGCTGTGCTTAGTCCTTGGATGCGAGAGGTATTGCATTGAATGCAGTGTTTCGGGGGGGTTGCAGGACCTGACCCCCGCATGAACCCTTGCTGATGAGGTGAAACAGAAGGCAGAGAGAGGCGGCCCGGCCCTGAGGGGGCTGCGGGGAGGAATGCTGTTGATTCCAGGGAGCGAGCGACCGCAGAGCCTTTCCGATGGCGTCCTTGATTAGGAAAAAGGATTCACTGGGTGCACCTTCACCCGCCCGGCGCTCAATCTGCGCACGGGCCCGGGCCAAATTGACGCATTTTTCCTCATTACGGAAGGGAGGCCTTTGCGACGCATCCCTGCAGCGAGCCCGCAGACCGACAGGCAGTGAGGTTAAGGGCGCCACGTCCTCCCTTTGCCTCCTCCCTCGGCCTGATTTGATTAGAACTGGAGTCGTCGATACAGAGAGCGTGTTTAGAAGCTCCTAATGCACACAAAACATGCGGTGCATTACGGCAGGCCCGGGAGATGCCTGCATCGTCATCTAATCAGCTTTAATGGCGCCTGCAATTTATGCTGGGCTTTTTGATCGGGCACGTCAATCAGATTAAGTCACAAATCTCTGCAGGTAAAAAGCTGTCAGAGGCCCAAAGACAAAGCAGAAATGATTGGGCAATTCCTTCCTGTTCCAGTTTTGAACGCAGGAAGTTTTTTTGTTTTACTTCTTATCATCATAAAAACACTTTCATACAGCGCCCCAGACATGACATGAGGAGGGGAATGACACTGTGACCGCAATATAGATATAGCATGGGCACAAAATGCAAATTTGGGGACACAAAATACTAATTTGGAGCCATGAAAAAAATATCAATTCAATATTAATAGAATAAATAAAAATGTGATAAAAAATGCGCACAAAATACGCATTTGTGGCCACAATATAAAACTTTGTCACCATAAATGTGGTATAATTTGTGCATGTAATACAAATTTGTGACCAAAAATGTACACACTAAGAACGTTATGCTTCTTTTTTAGAGAATGTTTTGCTATCTGTCAAACTATTTACAGTACGATTAGGATTGGTGGGATGATGCATGCAGTGCATGTTGGGTACCTGAGTTCCTTTGCCTCCTACAGCGCAGGACCTTTTGATGTGACTATTGCGCATGCGCACATCGCGATGACAATGCTCAAGCAATACATGGTGCAGCCCTATACTAAATACAAATTAACAATTTTAATGGATAAGCCAATGGTGCACATCTTCTCTTAAACAGCAAGGTAGAGAACATTGTGTATTGCAGTTTCTAAGGAAGATGCACTTCATTTGCTTACCCAGACATCCAAGATATTAATGGGAATGATATTAAATCCACAAATTTGGTGCGCCTATTTTGTGGCCACAAATTAGTATATTGTAGCCCAAATTTAGTATTTTATGCCCACAATTTAGTATTTTGTGGCGACAATTTAGTATTCTGCAGATACCTACTTCATCACTACAAATTAGTATGCTTTGGCTACAATTTAATATTTTGAGGCCACAAATTAGGATTTTGCACATTATACCCGTTTCATGGCTATAATATATATATATATATATAATTTTGTATTTTGTAATATCTACTTTGTATATTTTTTATATGTAATATCGACTGTATATTGTTGCCACAATTACATTTTCTTCCCCCATGTCATGTCTGGGGCTCCATACTTTCACGCAACTTGCAAAGAACGAAGGTTCTTCATCTCAGCAATGGAATAACTGGAGATGACGCTTCCAACGCGCACACTGCACACGTGAAGCACACTAAGGGCCTAAATTTACTATGTGACACGGGCTTCCCCCTAGGCGACCATAAGCGGGGTAGATGGTGACCCTGAATTTCCCTTTTGTAGATTTACTACCACCATTCAAATGCTTAAGTGCAGATACAATGATCCTCTAATCGCAGGGGACGCTTTTCAACTGCTTGGACAGCAAAGGGAAAAAAGGAATATAAATACTAACAACGGAGGCATTCGGGGCCCACAAGAGAGGTGGCGGATGGGCGATAAAAACAGGACAGCGCCGTCAAAGCCAGCCTGGAGGTTAAAACACTTTGGAAAAAATCAACACGCTAAATGTACAGTTATTGCAATTTTTACTTGCTTTTATTTCCACTGAAATGGCACTAATACTCAGTACATATTTTCCTATTAGAGTTCTTGAGCAATCCCATTGTCATTTTTTTAAACAAGTATTATTTACAATGACAGACAGATATGCTAAACAAAAGTATTGTTTTTCCAAACTACTAATAGAACTGGTAACAAAATATTGCTTGTATTAAAATGTTGAAATATTAATTTATTATTTTCATAAGAAAATAATTCAAATTTGTATAATTCCATTGAATTGAAAATGTTGATTTCATATTTACTCACAATCTCTTCCTATGTTTAACTTTTGTTCAAAATGGTGTGCCTAAAATTAGAACAATGTAATAGTGATATACAGCATCA
This sequence comes from Phyllopteryx taeniolatus, assembly GCF_024500385.1. NCBI lineage: Eukaryota > Metazoa > Chordata > Actinopteri > Syngnathiformes > Syngnathidae > Phyllopteryx > Phyllopteryx taeniolatus. The sequence goes on along the minus strand of NC_084520.1, from coordinate 11,941,138 downwards.
ATATTATTTGAATTTTCCAGATGGTTTCTATTCAGAAATAAATGTAATTAATAGTTTAATAATAACTTTGAATGTATCCCTTATGAAACAAATGTTCATTAATTTTAGCATTAATGTTTCGTTTCCTATTTAGTTAAGATTATTTTTTATATGTCCAATTCAAACATGCCTGGTATTTATAAAACAACAATTGTAAAAACTTAAAATGAAATTTTTACGCTGCAGTTTAAAAGGTAATTATTTGTATTATTAATGTTCTAAAAGAAAATATTCTTACTGATTTAAATTAAAAATATTTTTTTTGTGATTGTCACTGAAGAAACAAGATATAAATGTAATACATTTCATTAAAATAATTCAAATCTATTCATTTGAAAATGTCTTTATTTCAATCATTTGAGGATTTCCCCCCTCATTAATTGTAATTATGCTTGAATGTTATTTCGATAGTTTACACCATAAAACGTGAAAATCACTAAGCCTCATGATTATAAAAAAATATATTTTTAAAACAATTCTGAAAAAATAAATACATTAAACTGGGTTCATGTCATCTGGCATTTCTTGAGCAAAAGCCATTTCAAGTGGGTTGGGTCTTGACAAAAAATGTTTAAAGCTAAAAAATAAACATCTTTATTCAAATAAATAATGTATTTCCTGTTACAAGCTTAAACAATACAGTTCCGCGTGCTAAAAGAATTTTTCTAATCCCCGTCCATTAACTTTGTGTCAAAAACATGTGAGTAAAGAAAACAAAGGCACAGCCACGCTGGCCCACTTGGCTCGGACACGCGGCGCTGACTCGGGCCGGCGGCGTTGAGAGGAATACGTCGTCAACATCCTCCAATAAGTCCACAAGGGCATGTTAATGAGCCTAAAGTGCTCATTAGGGCAACAATTAAACACAAGGATCCTAGAGGCTTTAGGAGTCAGTAAAGTGTGTGCAAGAGCGGGCCAGCACAGATCTCCCATCTCCATTTATTTCCCTAAGAAATCAGTGAGGCCACCTGGGTTTGGCATCACAACTTCATTCATCTCCAGAAATGGATTCCAGTGGAGGGCAAAATCAAATTCTCATTAGCAAGGCAGCAGAGAAAGGAGGCGAGAGCGCGCGGGAGGGTACCTGGGAACGCTAACCTCTGCGTGAACCCGCCGCATCTGATAGTTTTGCTATTTGTCTGTGACATTGACAGCTCTGGGGGAGATTAGGACTTCGCACTTTGCATTCTGCCTGTGCGCCGCCTTACAGATGGACTGCAGCACAATTTCCCTCTGCCGCTTTTTTTTTCCCATCCACCGAACGCTGTGTGAGCGTGGCGCCGCACCAGAGGCTAGCGCCCGTTGTAATTAGAACGAGCGCGACAATAAAACAAAGCAAACGAGAACTGGGGCTGTGTGAGACAAACAGTGAGGATGCAACCACCGCACAGCGGTTGTGGGGCGGGGGGAGCCTGAGATGAGAGTGATGGATACCCTTTGGTTAAATACGTCCAAATCCCCCTTTCAAGCAGCTCCCGTCTTGTCAGCCAGTGTGAATGCGTGAGTGTGTGTGTGTGTGTGTGTGCGTGTGTGTGTGTGTGTGTGTGAGAGGGAGGGAGAGAGAGAGAGAGAGAGAGAGAGAGAGAGTGGGAGAGAGAGAGTAAAAGATTAATAGTGTAAACAGAGAGAGAGAAAGAGAGAGAGAGAGGAGAGAGAGATGGGAGGGGGTGCGTGGAAGAGAAGACTATCAGCATCTGCAGCAGCACAGTAGCCCTCGGGGGAACGCGGTGAACTTTTGAACCCTGATGGCGAACAGTCGCAGCGATGCAAAGCGCTTGTCGCCGCCTCGTAATGGGCGCCCGCCTGCCTGCGCCTCGTTGGGAAAGCGGCGAGCGAGGGGAGTGGAGGGGAACGAGCCAGCGTGGAGGTCATTAACATACTTGTCGCCTCCATCGCAAACGAGCGGCCGCTATACGCCACTGTCACCAGAGCTGTGATCAAGTCGCAAACTTCTCACAGCGGAAGCTGACGCTGGACGCAGGCACCTCACAGGGGTTGGTTGACTTAAGTTCAAAAGTTGAGAAGGTGGTTAGATATGTATACACAAAAATGGCATTGAGCGGGTTAGCTAGTTGCTACGATACCTCAGTACACCCGCCATAAAATGGCGTTGTGGTGGGAAGTAACGAAGTACAAAAACTTTATTTGTAATTAAATCGATTTTTCATTCTATTCTATTCCTTTTATTCTGACGACTTTCTACTCTTTTGTCAATAGGCTTGTTACGTTACTAAAGTCATTTGCAGTTGAGATCATGATAGATCGATTGAGATTTTGCGAAAAACAGACAGCAGCATCCTGAAGGAATGTCAACCAGGGAGCATTAACGACAACAGATTCAAAGAAGCAATATATTCCCCATCCGTGGCCTTATTGAAGAGAATTGTTTGATATTGACAAGGGTGAAACGTGGCAAATGCGTTGTGTCTTGTGCCAGCCTAAAAACTACAAGCTAAGAAGTATTTTGCAGACGTTGTCATTAGGTATTTTTTGTGTTACTCAGTTCAACTTTACAATGTTTGAAAAGCTATGGGAACACGTTTTAATAGCATAAAAGTCGAGCCAACACTAGCTAGGTCTTAAACAACAACAACAGGTAACACGTCCATCCCATCCATCCATTTTCTGTACCGCTTTATCATCACAAGGGTCGCGGGCGTGCTGGAGCCTATCCCAGCTACCTTTGGGCTAGAGGCGGGGTACACGTAATGTGATTTTTTTTTTCTTCTTCCCATTTTGAGCACCAAGTAATTTAACACAACAAGGAATCTAAGGAATCTTTTCCTTAAGTTCTCACTCTGACTGAATGTGGCAGATCTTTCACATAAAATAATGCGAGAATGGACTGAACATAAGGTGAAAATATTAAAAACCATCAGACTAAAAATTACATAACACTGTCAGGCGGACACCTCCTATGTCCAAATTTGGTCAATTTCATATTTTTTTCTCACAAATCAGGATCTGTTGGTTTTACAAATGACTGACTAATCTAAAGTGTTGAAAATGGTTTGTTCTGTTTGACGATGCAATGTTAATGGCTTAACGAACTGTATTTTCATTTTCCTTAAAAGTGATGGTTTGGAAGATGCGAGGATTCTGCCTAACGCCATCAATATGTTGTTTTTGGTGCTTATGTGTATCCAGAATTTTCACACACAATAATATATTTGGGGAACAAATCAGGTATCACTAAAAATTAACTGTTCAGACTTAATTCAATAAGATCTGGCTTTTGAGTGTTAAACGTTTGCTACATCTTTAATCAGCGAATGAATGAGGAATCTTCCCCAATCACTCCACTTTTCCACATACAATATGGCGCCGATGTTGACGTACGATTTAGCGCACATGTATATACTGTATCTCTATGGTTAGGCCGAGGAGGTCATACCTGTACCCTGAGAGGTGATCCAGATGAAACGAGAGAAGAATCTAGAAAACGTCTCTTGAAAAGATTACAGGCCAAACATGCACCTAACATAGCACAGCCAGCCACCCTGGCGGGGGGAGGTCATATCAGCCATCAAACGTAATCTCACACTCTCTTTCAAAGTTCTCTGTGCGTTAACTTGGCGAGTCACGCCGCCAGGAGCCAGTTGGCAGCGAGAGGTTTGCTGATGGGGAACATTTCGCTTTTAAATGCGCTAGCCCTCGTAACGGCGTTCCAAACTGACAGCCTTTAGATTTAATATTCCATTTGCTAGCTCAGTGTAATAATGTTGCTCCTGCAGATTGGCTGCTCGTATTCAAATGAACAAGCCATGAGACATCACTTCACACTGCTTATAATGCTGCTGAATTCCTCTGCCAATACTGTAATTGCTGGAGGAAAGCCTGGCGTTCTTTAAATAGGCTTCAAACACACCTGCCTGCACTTTACTCAATCACCAAATCCATGACTTCTAAGCTCCTAACTGAAAGTAAACAAAACAACACGGCTGTATTGCTAAGACAAGCCAGGTTTAGTTAAGACACAATCACAATGCCGCGATTGGCTGGCAACCAGTTCAGGGTGTACCCCGCCTCCTGCCCGATGATCGCTGGGATAGGCTCCAGCACTCCCGCGACCCTTGTGAGGATAGACGGCTCAGAAAATGGATGGATGGACAATCACAATGCACATCTGAGCAACACTGTGGTCGCCGCTAGTGCTAACGCTAACACAGGAGATGGCAACAAGCACCAACTTGACAACGGCATGACAACGAGAAAAATACTATTGCACCACAAATAAGAACAACATAAAGGTGTTTTGGACCCTGAAAATGCAAAAAAAAAAAAAATGTAAACATGTTCCAACAGAAAATCATTGTTACTGTTTCCATGTACTGCAAATGCTAAAAATGGTCTTGTAGTTGAAAATGGAGGACATATGCATGCGAGGTCAGTGTATGACATTGTTGGGGGACCATAATAATTTAACAGTTATTATTGTTCAATAATTTAAGTAAAATTACATTTACATTATCAAGAATGTGATTAAATATGTTGCAATAATTAAGCCTTTTTCCCTGAAATTGATTGCTTAAAATGCATCGATTCATTATTGTATTCATTTAGCTCATTCAATATATAAAAAGACCCACTTTTTGGTACTGATTAATGCAAAGGGCTACCAGTTTGATACACACTTTTGAAATAAGAAAATTTCCCCAAAATTACCTTTAATAATTAAGTATATTCATCTATGTTAAAACAATGATCATGTTAATGATTTCTCACAATAATTATCAACAATCATTTAACAAAGTAGGAAACAAAAATATCAATATGCAACACTATTTCTAACAATCTCTACAAATATTAAAATTTCAAACAATCATTTCTATATTTCTATATTCCTAGGAAATTCCAATGTCCTGTCACTGGTGAGTTATTTTTAGAACAGGTCCACAGGCTTCTCATGTGGTTCTTGAGGGCAATTGTAAATAAAATAAAATAGTAAAATAAACAATTTTACAAATACATACAAGTTATTGGTTAATTAAATAAATAAAATGATAAATAATAATAAATAAAATGGCTAATAAATAAAATTACATTAGAAGAATACTGGTACATTTGCATATTATAGTACATTAATAATTTTATCCTTAAATCGATTCAATACATTGCATCCATTCATTTTTTATTATTCATTTATCTCCTTAAATAAGGGCTAAATAATTTATTTTAAATAAAAAGAGTAGAATGAACACTTTTACATACATTTATTGCGGTTCATTTTTAAGTAATTAACAATTAAAAATAACTCATTTTTTAAAAATTCATGAATTAGATAAATTAGAATTAGGATTTAATCTCTAAAGTATTTTATGTATCTTACATACACATTTTATCTTCGTTTTTTTACCTGATCTACAAATGAGCTGACCCAGAGTCCTTTTTAAAAATCAAACATTTTCTCACCCCTGTACTAGACTGTTGCCATGTATATGTACCCTGTGTGTGTGTCAGAGGACAAAACATTGTGCCTCTGTGTTTATGTATTTAGATGTGCAGGAATGTGATGCATGCAAAAAGGAGGGGTGTGTATATACGTGTGTGTGTTGGTGAAAAATGGTGCACGGTGCATGAGCCCCAAATAGCCGAGCGCGAGGTGGAGGGCACGGTCGACGTGAGACGAGGCCGCGGCGAGGACGCAGGCGCGCTGAGGGGTCAGCGGTGCGGTCAGCGGGTGAAACGCAGTTCACATTAGCATGCAGACAGCATGCCTAACAATGGAACCCCCATCTGTTCCTGTCAGCCATTACAAATCTGGTGTCAGCCGCTCCATCGAAGACAACGGGCCGCCGCATCTCATCAAACCGAGGCGACGGAAACGCAGCCGTCAACTTGGCATTCGCTCACTCTCCAGTTAGAAACGAGAGAGCGGCGATTACCGGGGATGATGCATCCTCGCCCTCGTGACACTCGCAAATACAATAAAATGATCGACGAAATACGCATAAAGGCTACATTGAGAATCATTCGCTATCCACTATATAATGCCCCATTTCATGAGTTTGCCATTTTGAGTGGTGTTCGAATGTGTAGTTAGTATATGTTATCCCCTATATTGAGCCCTCAATGTATCCCACAATGCATCTTGAAAAGTAGTCAACCATGACACTCACTAGAAAGTAGAAGTGCAACAATCAGTCAATTAATTGACAACTAATCGATTATCAAATTCATTGACAACTATTTTGATAATCGATTAATCGTTTAACGACATTATTTAACTTAAAATTGTCCAAATCGTCGGATTTTCAGCCTCTCAACAGTAATTATTCCCAATTTTTCAGTAGTCCTCCATGAAAGCAGACCAATTGGTTATCGTTGTATAAATAAGACATTTGCAAACATCTGCTTTTACCTTTTAAGACAATGATCAACATTTATTTTATTTTATTTTTAAATAAACATTTTTGCCTATTTTCTGACATGTTACTGGTGTGGTCCGTAACATGTCAGAAAATGAGCTGAATAATAATCAATTCACGTGCAAGTAAATATGTACAGCACAGCAACACACATTTTAACACGACTGGAGATGAAGAGCTCTGTATTAATTTCATAAAATATGATCAAACGTAATTATAATTTTTATTTTTGTTATAATTTATTTCATAAGGTAAATTAGCTGGTGTTGATCCAGTACATTTTAATGATGCGACAGCAATTACGTAATTAACAGCGCGTCCAAGTAGTGCTCCAAATTTATTTTTCATTCGACTGATGAGAAAACTATACAGTCCGCAATGTAAAAATTTCTAATAGTTATTAGGGAGTAGGGAATGAGTAAATCATTCCACCCACTGCCAATGATATGACACGACTACTTCTAGTTGAATCAAATGCATCCTGAGGGAATTTAAATGAGGACCGCCTGACGTATGATGTCACTGATTTTCATTAAGTGTTTTTTTTTCCCGCAAGAAAGTGTGCCCGGTGAACACAGGTTGAACTTTGAACTCCAAATGCCCTTTGGCTGAGGACACAAGCCATTCACTACACTAACACCATCATGAGAAAGAAGCACACAGCCCCAGAGGCTCCTCTCCAGGAAGCAAAGGTTGCGCTTGTTAATGCCGCGCTAAAATGTTTACGTTTCAAGTCCAGCTATCTGATGTTGTTTGATTCGGGCTTAATTGCACACTGAAGAGCTAATTGGCTATCGCTCACATTTAACACTGACAACGGACACGCACACTGGCAGACCTTAAAAAAAGCATCTACAGTGAGATCTGAAAATGGCTGTGCATCAATGATCTCCATCCAGGTTGATAGAGCTTGAAAGGTGTTGCTAAGAGGAATGGGGCGAAACGGCTCAAAGATAGCCGTGCCAAGCTTGTGGCATCATATTCAAAAATACTTGAAGCTGGCATTGCTGTATTATACAAAACCTGTGAATACATATGTAAATGTAATTTAGTTTTTTTTTTTATTTTTAATACATTTGCATTTTTTAATACATTTCAAAAAAGAATTGTTGCATGTTGTCATTATGGGGTATTGTGTCTAGAATTTTGAGGGAAAAAATTAATTCATTCCATTGTGGAATCATGAAAAATGAACCTGCTGTACCTTGATGTCATCTCCCTTCAAATGTAGACTGAAACTGCCCAAAGATACTGTAGGTGTGCTAACTTAGCTTCATATTTCAAATGACTTGAGGCTGTAATTTCTGCTAAAAGGTACATCAACAAAGCAGTAAAAGAGCGTGTCTCGGTCACAGCCTTCAGGAGCATTTTAAAGAAAATCTATCCCTTTAGGGGTGCAACTATCAATCATTTTAATAATCGATTAATCTTTTGATTTTTTTTTCGATAATTCAGATGTTAAAAAATAATTTCCACGATTTTATTGAAAAACGGGACATTATTTCGAATTGAGAGTACAAAAAATGCACAAAAACATGAATTGATTATCATTCAGTTACTGGTTTGGTCCGTAACATGGCAGAAATTAGGCAAAAATGTTGATCATTGTTTCACAAAGTAAAAGCAGATGTTTACAAATGTCTTATTTTGATTAAACACAACGACAATCAGTCTGCTTTCATGAAGGACTACAGAAATCTGAGAGTATTTACTGGTGAGGGGCTAACATTTTGAAGATTTGGACATTTTTAGGACAAAAAAAGGTCTCGAAACGATTAATCAATTGTCAAAATTGTTTATTAATTTGATAATCGATTATTTGTCCATTATCGTTTAATTGTTGCATCGCTATATCCATCCATTTTCTATAGCACTTGTCTTCATTAAGGTCATGAGTGAGCTGAAGCGGACTTTGGCTAAGAGGCAGGATACACCCTGCACAGGGCATATTTAGACAAACATCCATTCACACTCACACCTATGAACAATTTAGAGTTTTCAGTGAACCCAACATGCATGATTTTGGAATGTGGGAGGAAGCCGGAGAACGTGAAATCTCTAAACAGGAACCGGGGACCTTTGAACTACGAAGCAAACGTGGTAACCACTCGTTCACTATGCTGCCTATTTTAAATGAAATGTAAAAAAATAATAATAATTATGATCGCCATCTGCCAGGATCCTCTGCTGCACTTTCCCTGCATCGCAGAGACGCAAGAGTTCACGTAGCCATATCTGACGACAACCAGCTGGCATTAATGAGAAGAGTGCTAAAACCACCGTAAACATTTTTCCCCTGCACGCACGGAATAGTCTACATGTGCTCCAAAAAAAATAAATAAAAAAGAAATGGGCAGCAGAGGCACCCAAGTCAATAATGCCCACCTACGGCATGTCAAGGGCGATTAGCTGGCGCAGCGAGTCGGGAATACAAAAATTCTGAAGAGGAGGGAGGGAGTAAGATGGAGGGAAAGATTGATCAAGCGAGAGAGGGACAAGACACACATGGCCCCTCAGGTACAGTGTTGTATTTCAAACCCGCTTGTGAAAGAATATAGCGGCCGGGGCTCAATCAATCACGGCATTAGCCCGCAGCTACACAGCCTCCTGCCTGTGTGGGCCGCCGACACGACACGCAACAACCACCGAGGGGCGCTCTAGCTCACCGATCAGGCCTGTGAGGAAGCAGCAGAAGCCCACCTGCTCACTGGCCAATGATGGAAAGAGGGGGGCTTTGGAGGGAGGAGTCAGTGATGTCACAGAGGTATGGCGTGATCTGTTTTCTCAAATTAGGACAACAATGTGTGCTTCCTGTGGAGTGAAGAGGCCATCTGAGAGGGTGTTAAAAGTGCAGCCAGGCAGCTTTCTCAGAGGAAACAAACAATAACTCTTCCTTTTAATTGCTTCGCTCCATCAACAACACACAGACACATACACATACAGTGTGAGAGTGCAGTCACTCACACTCAGCCGCTCCGTCCTCCTGGTAGTCGGAAGCCAGCGAGGCGTCGTCGGACGGTGCAGAGCGACCCAGACTGGAGCTGCGGTTGTCGTCAGAACCGTCTTCCTCCCTCGAGTCAGCTGAAAGGAGCAGTGTGTGAGAGGGGAGTCAGTACAGCAGCAGAGGTGGCAAAAGTACGCACATTCTGTACTTGAGTCGAAGTACAGATACTTGGGGGGGGGGAAAAGTAAAAACAGGTAAAAGTAGAACTACTGATTCAACTTCGATTGATTGATTAATTCATTCCATTTTCATAACATGGCACCAAAAAAAATAGTCCCCCCCCCTTTTTTTAAAACATTTCATCGTATTTGTCCTTGGGGAAAAAAAGCCAGCTAGCATTAGCTCAGGTTTTCATGCTATCAAAACAATGTGTTCCCATAGCTTTGCTAACATTGTGAAATGACTAATAAAAAATGCAAAATTAGCTAATGGCAACAACTGTAAAAGTAAAAACTCAGAAAATGTAAATATTCAAGTGAAGTACAAATAACTACTTAAAGGGGGGTTTGCAATTTAAAAAAAAAATTGTCATATTTGTTTCAATTGTTAGTAGTAAAACAATCTGTTAAAGAAATCAGCACTCTCTGGCCCCATCGTGTACCTCTAATTGGATTTTTAAGAAACTACCGCGCCTGAGGAAAAGCAACTAATCAGAGACAGAAAGCGTGGCTGATGAGATCCGCCAATCATTCTCGTGCAACCTTGCTTTGTTACGCTGTCACCTGTTACGTTGGGCTTAAGGAGCCTTGCTACAGACGTTAAAAGGAAAGAATTGGACAAATCTGAGACAAAACAAAGTTGAAGATAACGGCTACCTTTCAGAAGGGGAAGTGCCACAGTCGCCTGAGAGGATTCAGAACCGACGCAGAATTAGCAACATTTATGTTCAACAGAAAGGTTTAACAACTCTTTTGGATTTTTAACTCCATCCATCCATCCATTTTCTGAGCCGCTTCTCCTCACTAGGGTCGCGGGCGTGCTGGAGCCTATCCCAGCTGTCATCGGGCAGGAGGCGGGGTACACCCTGAACTGGTTGCCAGCCAATCGCAGGGCACATAGAAACTAACAACCATTCGCACTCCCAGTCATGCCTACGGGCAATTTAGAGTCTCCAATTAATGCATGTTTTTGGGATGTGGGAGGAAACCGGAGTGCCCGGAGAAAACCCACGCAGGCACGGGGAGAACATGCAAACTCCACACAGGCGGGGACGGGGATTGAACCCTGCACCTCAGAACTGTGCGGCTGACGCTCTAACCAGTCGGCCACCGTGCCGCCGATTTTTAACTCAAATATAAAAAAATAAATAAATAAATAAATACAAATAAAACCTCACACCGATAACATTTAGTGTTATATTAACACCTCATTGCGTTAAGACATGCTACCAACATAGCAGCTGTGGCTTGTAAGTGTGGCTTTGGTCAGAGACTTGAGAGTCTACCTTCAAAAATTGCTAGCAGTCTTAAAACAGCCAACTCCGCCTTTAAGTGCTGTAATGAAGTATTCATAAATTTTGACTTCCCACCACTGGCAGTCAGTATCTGATCTTGTCGTCTCAGTGAGGCTAACATAAACATTCATACCACCAGGCCACATTGTTGCTGATGGTCTGTGGATATATACGTGTCATGTGAAGGAGATGCAGGGAATGATACTTACAGCGAAAGGGGAATTCCTGAGGGTTTCTGCAAAAGAAAAAAAGGATCATGAGTCAGCTTCTTAACTTAAAGACCAGAAAACCAGCAGTTTTCTCTGTACCGGTGCATGCACTTCTTACCGGGTTACTTCCGGACTTTTTTTTACAAGAGATTCTGTCACTATCGTGTCCACAAATTGAATCAAATTAAAAGTAAATGATAAGAAAAAGGTTCTCGCATGAGACCTTTAAAAAACTAATAACAGCAATAAGCAACAAGCCATTAGACTCAATGAGTTCATCTGAATGTAGCAAACTGTGTTTAAGGCAATTACAACACCAATTAGACTTCTTGTTCACTATTAGCAACAAACATTAGATAATTGGGCCATGAAATTACACTGTCCCGCTTGAGTGGTCCTTTCAAAAAGAAAAAAAAAAAAAAAAAAAAGAAGCTAAACACTGATGATGTCAACTCTTACCTCACATGCACCACCCTGAAATTATTCAATAAGACTTTGCGGGTCTCTGCCGCATTTTCACTCAGCTGCTCGTCCTGAAGGATCTCAGACACAAACAACTCGCAGTCTGAGCACAAACACAAATAAAAAGATTAGAAGCTCTGAAATATTTAAAAAAAAGTGGCAAGACACCAACCAGAGTACTCAATAGACCTTAGATCCATTAGGAAAATGAGAAAATGGTGCTTCCTGTGTTCATATTTGGAATGAGACTCTCTTTTGACACATGATAGCACTTGGGGCTAATAACAGTTAAAAGCAGACTACTGTAATATAAATCTATATCATCTATTTTATTTAATTACCATTAAAATAGTAGCATTGATTGAAAGTTTCAATGGATGTTTGCCTGAGGCAAAATTACACCTTAAGCAGGACTGCAAAATGAATGGAGCAGTGTGCTGTCCATTTTTGTGATGCTGCGAGGAAACAGGTTGGCCCACATTGCTAATCTGATTTGTTTCCTTCACACGCTCACTCCTATCTAGACACATGCAAATGGACGTCCAAAGTCTTGCTGCTTTAGCCTGGTTGTGTGTGATATAGTAATGGCTCTGTTCGGAAGCACTCCCTAGCCACTATAGTGTGCCCTATACAGTGAGTTCGCTATTGTGCTGTTTAAATGTGTAGTGAGTCGGGCTGCAACTAATTATTTTAATAATCGATTAATCGTTTTTTTCCCCCGATTAATACATGAATCGGTTCAAGAAACATTTCTTCATTTCCATCCCCACAAAAGTGCTCAATCAGGTTGCTGCATGAAAATCCCAGAGCTCTTAAAGTAATCAATTATGAGGGACTCCACATCGAAAAATTACAACTGAAGAAGCCTTTTCGATTAAAGGAGAAATGTCTTCAACAAACAGTCCAATTTCCTTGGTTCAACCTTATTTGTGGATTACCATGACCTGGATGACTGACAGTCTCCACAGACAAGTCTACCTGGTATTGAGCAAGTCAACCTGCCAGACTTCAAGTAAGAATCTACTCATATTTTTATTTTATCAATCATTTTATGGTGGAGTGCATCGTGTGACGTCACGCGGCCCTCCCTGCGTGGTCCTCAAAAAGAGTCCAACTTTGCTTATTATTACTTATTATTCACACTCCGGTTGATGTTTACTGTAAAACTAAACCCAATGCACAAAGTATTACACACGTTGTATATTTAATACAACACATATTTTGTTTGAGAAACACCGCCAACTTGATGCTAACGTCTCAATGCAAAATCCTATTGACAAGCTAACATAGCTAGCGCCGAAGTAGCGATACTTATATAGCTCCAAATAAGGAATATTCACATACAAACACTGCAGAAAAATACACATACAGATAATATAACAATACTCACAGGCATATATTCTTCCTATTCTGTGAAAAATTAGTTATTTTTTATGCGGTGCAATCGCGACTTTCTTATTCTGGTGTGAGGCTTTCTGATCAAGTTGTGATATCTGCATGTGTGCACCATACTGCCCCTAAGAGGACAATGCGCATACAGCAGGACCATCACACTCCAATGCAATGTTTATTTTTAATCGATAACAAATAGATAAATTATCCATTTGAGCCATTTTATCAATTCGTTGTTGCAGCCCTTAAGATGCTTCAAGCTGTTTAATGCTACTCCCAGATGAAGTTTATTGTCATGCTTCATGCTAGCATATAATGGGAAATAATGAATAGCATCGATGTCACAGTAATGTAACTCTAACCTTTTACAAAATGGATGCAAGAACACAAATTGTGGATCAACACAGACACAACAGTACTCACAGGTATTCTTAATCCTCTGCGAAGAAGAACTAGTAGTGCGGCTTACAGGGAACCTGAGCTCGTCTATATCCATATGTCTGTATTATATTTCCCCCAGGTCGACAAGGTGCGCACTCCAGAAGGAGCAGCACAATGTCCATTAAAGTTAAAAAAAAATGGGGCACAAACGGTTTTATTTCTTTACATTCTATTTAAGTACAATATTTCAGACTCCTATTTCTCTTATTAAAAAAACATATTACAAACATTTTTGTTGGATTTTGGGGGGGGTGGCAGATTCATGACATTTCCATTTGTTTCACTGGGTAAAGATGATTTGAGAGATGTTTTGAGGTACGAGCATGGTCACCCAATTAAACTCATATCTCATGGCACCACTCTACTGAATTACCCTATGATGGCACGAGACAAATTCATGAGTTGTGGTGTGAAAGTCAAGCAACGCATCACAACACATGGACAAAACAGGCTTTGTTTTAATTTAGTAAAATACATTCATTTTAAAACAATACAATGATATCATGATTCATTTATTTGTTCAATATTTATTCCAGAAGGTCCACCAGCTGACGTTGATCCGGTAGGTTGTAATTATATGACAGCTACTGTCTATCTTCATTAACGGTGTGCTAGAGTGGTGTTCCAAAACTAATTTTCACGAGATTGATGAGTGGACTACATAGTCCACTATATAAAATCCCTACATAGTGATTAGAGAGTAGGGAATGAGTGCATAATTCTGAACACAGACACTGTGATCTGGCAGGCCAATGGGAACATGCCGCATGATGCGTTTTAATCATAAGTGGATGACTTCCACCAATGCTGAGGGAATGTGTGCACCTCCAGAATCCCTGATTTTGTGTTGAAAAAATTCCAATCGAGTGTATTTAGGGAAATAATGTAACAAACTTACCATCTAGTAGCCTCCTGATGTCGTTTGGGATGGTCCCCATTCCTGACGTCCACTGGTGCAAGACACTTTGCACTCGCCCAGGCGTAGTTTTTCCTTTTAACTCGCACACCTGACCTGACGTCCTGTTACAGCCGTCGACAAAGTAACAAGAGCCACCTGCACTCTGAAACACAACTTCCGCGACAGTTGCATCGAGATGTACACCCAACGATGGGTTATGGTGGGGGCGGGGGGCGTGGGCGCAAGTTGATAACTTCCTGTGGTTTCTCAGCCGAGGCTTACAACAAATTTGACAGGAAGTGAAGGCCCCAGTTCGTCCTACAGCGACACAGCCAACCGAGGAATGCATACAAAATTTAGGATTAATAAAGAAAAAATATAAATTATATGTACAGTACGGTGCAAAACTCTTGGGCCTCCATTACATTTGTTGAATTATCAATGACATGTTCTCCATATATAAGTACAACTGGGATGTTTATTGTTCACTCCGGGGAGAGTTTATGTTTGGGGCAATAGACGCATCAAAACGTTTCATCATAAAATGGCTGCGCTAGTATGTTTAATGCAAAGTGCAAACACCCACTGGATACTTTGTTAAAGACAGAATTTATTGCCCATTGTGTTTTTATGATGATGATAATATACTGTAGGCTACCAGTGCTTTGAGCTTGCATACAGTATATTCAGTAACACTTTGATGTGGCATTAATTATGCTCACATCCAGTTACCGTGCAGATTGGCAGATTTGTGAGCTGACTGAAAGTGGTAAAAACAAATATACTCTTTTTCTAATTCAATAATGGCTGCTGCTTTGTGTTTAAAAACTACGCTAGCGACTGTTGCTTGCTCTCTCGTCTTAGCCGATTAGGTTTTGAAAGGATCGATGCATTACCTTCCCCAAGAAGAGCACATATTAGCAAATGTTTTAATAGATTTAATTCCCTCTGTCTGCGTTTAAATCATCGTATTGACCATCTTGACGGCTCTCCGATGTGAGCTGAGAAACTAATTAGGATATTTGTGACAACACAAGCTTCTCTAAATTGGTCCCTCACAGTATCTGAACAATGATTTATACCAGCAGTAGATGTGTGAAGGAACACAAACACATACAGAAAGCGTAAAATGAATAGAATGCACGCTGAGCCTCGCCTATCGTTTTATTGATCGTGCAACACGACTGACGCGCAGCAAGGGAAGCCATCAAATGACCGGAACTCAATTACACGAGGCTCACGGCACCAGCTCAGCCTGATCTTTTAATTTCCTTTTTAAATATGGAACTTAATCATCTGGAATTCCGCATCCTTGCTTTGTGCACTGGGAACAGAAAAGGAATCTCCTGAAACTATTCCAACAATATTGGAAGGATACACTTGTCTTAATAAGATGAAAAATGAAGATTGCGAGTCATTGAGGGTTTTAGCCCCACCCCTTATTGACTATTTAATGAGGAGGTGTGTCCTGAGGCTTTGTTCATGTGATTTTACTTGTGTCATCTCTGTTTTATTATATGTAAACAGTGAACCCATTTATTGAGGGGTATATATTCCTGACCAAATCATTTTTTATATGAAGTTTTACCCCTACCACAGGCTTTGAACACATTTTAATTTAATAAAGCACATTTAATCTTATTAAAACTTTTTTTTAAAGTTTTCTTTAGCGCCTGTTGTCACTCTTGATTGCACAATTCTCCAAAAAAGAGGCAGCGTGTGTTTGCTTCAAGCTGTTTATTTGTCACTCCCAGTTGAGGTTTGCTGTAAAACTCAGACATAAAAGAAGAGAAAGTAAAATATACGGTACGGAAAATATATATTATATATTGCTACCATATAAAGCACAAGGACATACTAAAAAACAAAATGTTACAGCAATTATAAACCTTAAAAAAAAAATGCTGCTAAATACACACAGAGCAGCTACACATACAAACAGAGCATACAACAATACTCACAGGCATATAGTCTCCGCTCTGTGGGAACAACATCTATTACTGGAGTTTAATTGGGGACCATCTCTGCCCCATCTTGCTCCTAATTACATGGCATGTCTTCCAGTAGACCTCAGTGCTGACTGGCATGTTGCGGCACAATGGGGTACTACTGCACTGAAGGCTTGGAACTGGAAATTCGGTCTTGTCCGTATACTGTAAAACCCCTTTTCTGCGATAAAGTGGAGGCGATAACGATGAACCGTGATATAGCGGGGTAAACATTATATTATGTCATGTTTTTTTATTTCCAGTAGCATACGTCTTTGTGTCTTTGTGCTTTTCATGCAAAGTGCAGTTTGACGACGGCCTCCTTCACTGTCACGTCCCCACAGGAAGCCGCGGGGTCAGGCCGAGTTGAGTCCCATGTCGGAATTGTCCCCGCGTTGACCTGCACCTGACTGGCCTCCCAGCAAAAAGCCCCTGTGAAGGTAAGAGGAACTGGGGTCCCCTCCCCTGGAAAAGAGGTTCCCTCCCCTTGACAGCTCCACAGAGCCGCAGCCACCTGCCTGCTGGGTCAGGCCAATATGAAAAGGGAAGCCCTTTGTAATCCGACGGGGATTACACCAGGCGACAATGCGCCGCTGAAAGAGCGACAAAAGCCCTGTATCAAACGCCGCTGAGGGGGAGCGAGGCTATGATCTCCCACTACTACTAACACTGACTCCTTGGCCACCTCTCATCTCACCAAGCGGCTCCCCCACACCCTCGACCTCCACCCCCTTCCCCTCCTTTAGGATTCACCATCTATGTCCTCCTCCTGCCCTCTCATCTCTGGGATCTGGCCTTTTATCAGCACATTCCTTTTCATTTGCATTGCGGTGTGGGGAGGGACAGCGGGTCTCTGATCTGATAGCGCCAGGAGAGAGTCAGGAGGCTCCTCGGGGCACAGAGGGTGTTGGAGTGCGTGTCTGCATCCTGTCCTAGCTACACACACACACTCGCACGTCACAGCGCATTCCCAAAATAGGCAGGTACAATTCCCCCGCTATATCGCGGTTCATCGTTCGCGCCCCTGCTGTACAGCAGATTATTTAAGCGATTGTTTTACTTGTTTCTTGTTTTTTTTTTTTTGTTTTTTTTTTTACTGCAGTTGAACCTTGACTTACTACGCATCTCAGCTTGATTTAAAGAAAAGAAAAAAAACAGCTGTCACAAAGTGCTGTACATAAGCTCAAACATAAAACACAAGCAATATAACAACAATTATAAAGAATAAATAAATACGAAATGTTCATTTTTCATTAAAAATACAAGAAGAGCTCCCTTCACATTGGCATAACCGGAGTTTTATTTTCTCTTGGTGCACAGGCGATATGTTGCGTGACGTTGCTCTTCGATGAGAGAGACGAGCATGATTGAAGTCTCCACCGACCATTAAGAGGGCGTGAAAATACTAAAATTGTAATCGCGCGATTACAGCGTACGTGACCTCACTCGCGTTGGCTGCAAGATGAAGTTGGAATGTAAACAAACAAATGCAGTTTTCTAACAGGCGCCAGTTTGTTTGCGATTGGTGAGTAACACACATACAGGAGGAATAGTTAAAATCTCCCATTCCATTTGGTTGTCGCTCTCACTTCACTTTTCTTTTAGTGCAGGCTCTTATCCTTCTCCATAACTCCTTCCTTGTCAAGGGGATACCCCAAAAAAAAAAAAAAAAAAAACACACATTACAGTTCCTTAATTTTTCCATATTTGTCTGTTTTGGCTCGCAGCACAAAGCAAAAATGTGACCCAGCGACGGCTCTTAACTTGAAAAGTGGTAAATTTGGGCAGCTCATAAGTCAAGATACCGCTGTACTGTAATAAAGACAAGAGGTAAAGAAAACGGTAAGATCAGTGCTTCTGATAGCGTTTGGGCCAGTGCAGAAGGCCCTTGTTGACCCTGATCCCTCACCACTGCCCTAAAGTCCAAACCCTCAGGAGCGAGGCTCTCCGCCCGACACTTCCGAGGGTCGCCGACAAATGTTTGTGTTGCCGGAGGAGATAAAAAGAGGCGGTTTGCTTTTCGGATTTCCTCACAATACCTGTATTCCCAGCCCACCCATTGCTCACTCACATGTCAGTGCAAGGGGATTTTGGGGGGGGGGGCAAAGGTAAGAAGCGATGATAGATTGAGCACACAGAAGACAATAAGAGCTAACCCTACGTGTGCAGCGTTCCTTGTGGTTGCCTCGGCGTTTAGGAAGCAGGGACGGGGAGATTGTATTATTGCAGAATATATGAGCCGTGTGCAAATATTAATCCAGCGTTATTTGAAGTGTCCGCTAAGCATAGCGATTCCAGCTCTCGCACTGAGTGATGACATACCTCCATTACACGTGATGTACGCACGCATGAGAGCGACCTATTTTTCACGGCCAAGACATTGTCCCTAGAGGCGGTTGCTCCAGAAGAATCCATGAATTATCCCGCTGAAACAAGTGAGCCAACGCTATTGATACAAGTGGGACTGAGATACTGGAAGGACGCCAGGAGGACGTGTCTGCCTGCGCTTGTGATCCTGAACACCACCGCCTCCCTCCCCGTCTACTTAATTGAAATACAAAGCAGAGCGAGGTCGATCAGAGAGCGGCGTTGAGGAAGAAGGAGAGAGAATGGGGGAGTGCGGTGGGATGCGGGGGGTGGGGGGCGATGCTGTCTGTCTCCAGCAGCCTTCACTGCTCGCTGGGAATTGACTGGGGAAGCAGCGAGCGAGACCGCCACACTGTCGGTGGTAAAATGAACTGTCACCTTGCATTTCTCAACCTGCTGGCGCCGGCGAATTGGCCACTTTGAACCATGTGACGTGACACTGATTGAGTTCTGGAAGGAGCCGCTCCAATTTCCACGAGTGTCAACGCAAGGAGCATCCTCCTGCAATCGTGACGGCGTTACGGTGAACCGTCGCAATATCGCGGTTCATCTTTTGCGCCCTACGCTATATCGCAGAGTTTTAAGTGATAGCTTTTCATGGGTTTTCACGGTATACAGCAGGGGTGTCTTACCCATTTTTGTCGCAGGCCACATTGTTGTTATGGTTTCCTTTGGAGTGGCGCTATGACTGTGAACCCATGTAAATGTCTGACCGCCTCCTTATATTATTACAGATAGTAGTTTTGAAATCAGAAGCCAGTAAAAACTGGACAAGTATTCTTCAATTTATTTTAAAAGGGGTGTTTGTAACAAAAATGCTTGCAATATCTCAGCCTTTTTAAAACTGAAATGATGAAAAGCGCTACATCTCCACAGATGAGTGCTACAACTTGTACATAGTTCCCGGTCTTTTCCCGTTTTCAGCAATTATCTTCAGACGTGTACAATGCATTTAGAAACAAATTCACTTTACAGGGTCTTTAATCGTGTTCTAATGAGTATGAAGTGTAAAAATATGTTTTTTATGGTCTTCATAGCGCAGATTTTCACCTATTGCAGGTCGGTCTCGAACATATCCCTCGCGATAAACTGGGATTCTCTGTGTACTCCGCGGACCAACGTTGCACGGTGCTGCTTGGCCGCGCCGCCTCGTTGCTAGTCTTGTTTTTCTTGCCGGCTCGACAGGAGGAAAACTATTAAAGCTCGCCGCTCGGATCCTGGAGGCAATCCCGGCGAGTATTAAGACGTTAACCATGGCCAAGTCACCTGTCTATCCCAGTTACCGCACTGACGGGGCGGAGAAAGGATGCGGCCGCCGAGGGGATCCGAGAGGCCGGGCCTTCGGGCTCGCACATCCATTAGAGCCTGACACGGATGGGGGGAGGGTCTCGAGTTCAATGGAGCTTCAGTACAACAACAAAGGAAGAAGCAAACGTGCTGATCATAACGAGGCTGCTTTCCTCCACTGTAAGATTGCAGTTACAGTTTAACTGTCCAAGCTGTATAAATTATTCAAATGAAACTGTGTCAATATTTTATTTACAGGCTGGAGTTCCAGGCATAGACAAACAGGATACACAATATAAAGCAAGAAATATACTATATAGTTACACCAATAGAAGCATAGGAAAATATATTTATTAAAAAGCATCTGTCACTTGATCTGTAATAAGACGTCTGAGATACTTAACCTGTTTACAGACCATGAGATTATTATTCACCAATGTAAATTCTCTCTTTGATTGCTAATTTGATTGCTTATTGAATGAATGACCGAAAAACAATGCAAACATTAAAACATCACTAATGTATTATTATCACGTACGATACAGTCGAAATTCCTGTTAGAAGTTAGGGTTTCTTCTCAAAATATGTGCAATTGTTCGAATTTTTACACATAATAGTGAATTTACTTTTTAGATTTTTTTTTTTTTTTCCGATTAAAATGATCACTTTTGGGGTGAGTGAATTGTACTGATTGTGTAAAATTCACTTATGTAATCAATCAAATCATGCCACTTGTGTTCCTTAAATAAACGTTTCCCATGATTAGATCCATGCCTGGTTTTAGTTTTGTGAATAATGTTTCTGCCACCAATGTCTGTAAATAAGTTTTTTTTGTTGTTCTTTACTTGTATTTTACCTTCAGTCATGCATAGAAACATAGATAATCTGCTTCTGTAATGTGTACTGTTTTATTTAGGGATGCGTTATGTTTATTTGAGCAATAAATTTAAAAAACAAGACAAATTTCAAATTGATTCTAAATACTGTATAAGAATGTGTCCTTTCGCGTACGATCACATTTAGATTGAGCACACATAAACAATGCAGCATATCTGCTCACCTGTGACCATATTTGCCTAAAAACACGAGGCCCTCGGAGACATCTGTGAGATGAGAACCCCCCCCTGGTTCTCCCATGAATACCGGAACCCGGCTCGCCCTTTGAAGCCGGGGGTCCCTGCCGGGTGACATGCGACAGAGGAACTGGTAGAAACCCAAGGAAGTGAGCCTGGCAGTAGACTTGTAAAAGAGCCGGCAACAACTGCGAGCAGCATGGGGTACAAACAGCACTGGCTTGACCTCAAAGGTCATCTGGTGATGTGTCAGATATCGACTGCTGTACACCCCCCCTCCCCCCCCCCCCCCCCCCCCACCCCTCTATATCGTGGTTCACTGATCGCATCCCCGATATATGGGCGGTCTTTAAGCGATCATTTTTTATCGGTTTTTGCAGTATGCAGGCAAGTGCGGATTGGGATTTGCACCCCTTTAGTGTAATACACCACCACAATTTGCCGTTTTAATATTTGTCGTTCCATGGAGGAGAGAGAATTTATACATGTGAGTATTGTATGCTCTGTATATGTGTTGCTGCTCCATGTGTGTGTTGAAGTAGTCGTTGCTTACGATTTATAATTGCCATTACGTCTTCACTGTATCTTTAAATGGGCTTCTGATGTTTGTATCTGTGCAGGTTCTCCTCCTCCCCCCCCCCCCCCCCCCTCCTCCTGCATTGTCCAGCAGAAGTTCTTCCGAGTTCTTCCTCCCCCTTCCCGAGGCGAACATCTGTCTCCGAGGCGTCGGCCGCCGTGCCGACTCTGACACCTCCAGATGGAGAGCCCGCTGGGAGCGTTGAGGTATTACCCGCAGAGATGGCGGGGATCACACCTCAGGAATGAAATCCCACACTTGTCTTCTGCGCAGACCGCTTCCTTCTTGTCGAATGTGCCACCGTGACCCATATTGATGATGCCCCCCGCCCCAGCCCTTATCACCCACCGCCACAGTACTTGGCCTTGTGACTCAGTTGAAACAGCTTAAACTATAAACCATAAAATGAAAATGCATTATCAAAACTTCATTTCTTCACAGGTTTAATTTAAATTCTAAACACTTTCACGTAGGACTGGGCAAATTCATTTCCCAGAACTTTTTTTTTGTGTGGCCTCTGTCGTTCAATGCGCGGCCTCTCTAGTGTGCGCTACTTACACTAACAACATGGCTGCGAACAGAGAGGCGTTAATTTACAAAAGCAGAGTCAGTGTTGGCAACTTAGTGAATCGGTCGCTACATTTAGCAACTTTTCTGGAGAAAAGAATCTAAAGCGCAACTTTTGCATGTCAGGTTGTGTCTTTCTACCTCCTCTAATTGCCCTAATTTCCACCTTCAATCAATTTAGTCCAGCTGTTATATTTCAGGTGGTCGCTAATTTCCATGTTGATGTGGAACTTTGATGAGAGATCCCTCAAATGTGGAGGCCTGCAGCCACCCTGGTGTCCTGACAGATTGACTCGGCATTCATTTGCGGGTGAACTCTGCGTGAACCTCGGCCGCCAGGAAAGAAGGCCGCCGACAGGCCAGCGCTGCGGGGCCAGTATGAGCGTGTGGGTGTTTGTGCACAAACCCAACACCCACTGCAAATATTGAAACTCCCTGCCCCCGCCCCCCCCCCCCTTTGCCATCACACCCGACTAGGCGGTCAGGTCGGACAGCAGCCCAAATAAGCACCGAGATGTCAAGTGAGTTCCCTAAAAACAACAAAAAAAAGAAACAATGATTTGATGTAAAAATACGCCAATGCATTTGAGTGTCAACTGCATCCAGCAGGATTTGGGTAACAAAAATGGAGACCTGCAACACCCTGCAGTTTGTTGTCATGTTTAGAGCCCCCGGAGGTATTTGGAGGTGAATAGGTCACCAGGAACCACCCTGTGTGTTGTGAAAGATTCCTCTTGTCACATTATGCAAGAGGGGAATAAATATAGACCGCCACACTTTTTGCCAACTCCCTGACTCATAAACGTGAATAAAATAACAGTAAGAGCAACAGCAGTGTCAGTGGTTCATTTGAACTTGATAAACTTTATTCATCTAAAACCTCTGGACAATTGTTGTAAAATACCCTGTCAAATAAATAGTGCAAACAGTGACACTGAACGGCTCAGTGCTTGGACACAAACACGATACATTTTTTTTAAAAGCAGTAAATAACAAAAGCACATTTAGCAGTTATTTGTATACCCTGAAATCCCGCGAGTTGACGTGCATTTGATGTTTTTTGTCTCCCTATTTTGGAATGCTGCCTCTGAGGGGGAACGACGTCAATTGAGTTCACGAATTGAGTTCTGTGCTGCCCTGTCCTTGGGTGGGGGGCGGGGGGGCGTCAGGGCCCGAGAGCTTCTCCGCCGGCCCGCTGCAGCCCAGCGCGCAGCCCAGCTTGTCGCGCTTCTTCTGTTTCATGCGCCGGTTCTGGAACCAGATCTTCACCTGCGTCTCGTTGAGCTCCAGGCTGGCGGCCACCTCCACCCTGCGCGCCCGCGTCAGGTACTTGTTGAAGTGGAACTCCTTCTCCAGCTCGGTCAGCTGCTTGGTGGTGAAGTTGGTGCGGATCACGTTGTGCTGCCCGGGGACGCCGAACTCGGACAGAACCGCTGAGAAGAGAAGAGATGAGTGGAATGGAATGGAATGGAAGACGCCAAACTCATGGAACTTTTGTTGTTGTTGTTGTTTTAATGGACGTGAGTTGGCGTGGCAACTTTTCACGCACCGTTTTACGTCGAGCGGCTCACCTGTTTTGGGAGGATTCCTCTTCACTTTCATCCAGTCGAAAGTTCTGGAAGTTTCCTCCGCGTGATCCACGTCCTCGTTGTGGGTCGCGCCGCACGTGTAAAGAGTCTCTGGAGGACACTCCGCTTGCCTCTGCTCCGCGCCACCGTAATGCGCGTACTGTGCGCCGGCGGGGCCGCTGCAGCTGTCCCCGGTAAAAGGCGAGACGTGCGCGTGCGCGTGCATGTAGCCCCGGTCCTGCTCCGAGGACAGGCCGTACTGGTGGTGTTCGTACTCCGCGTGGGTCCCGTACACCGAGTTTCCCGGCGGTGCGTACTGCAGGTCCAGGTCGACGTGCGTCTGGTGGTGGTGGTGGTGGTGGTGGTGGTGGTGGTGCAAGGGAAGGTTCTGGTGGTTGTGGCGCGGCGCGACCAAGCGGCCCTCCTGACCGTAGCGGTCCGCGGTGGCGCACGCATCGTGGTTGAGGTTGAAAAGGTTCGGCCCGCGGGTGCAGATTGGGTAGTCGAGGTAGGAGTTCATCGCGTTGCGTCGCAGGGTCACGCCGGATGAGTCATTAATCGCCTTCACCCCGGAGGTAGTATGTCAAAGCTGTAAAAAGTGCCCACCGCCCCTCATATCGCCTTGCTGGCACGCCACGTGACCCGCGGCCGGCCAATGGCGAGGCCGGCTCCGCTCGTCCGTCACGCGGCTCGCATTTTGCATGACAAACGCTTCAATCAAACGCGCTCATCCATCTGATAACAACAACACGAACATCGAGCAGCACAAAAAATAATAATTGCCTCTCGCAAACTCTTAATGAGCTCGGTGTGGAGAAAACAAAAACAAAAACAAAAACAAAAAAATGAAGTATCCATTTAGTTACTATTTCTCAATCAAAACCAAATGTCGTCTCTAAATGTGGCCTTTAGGCTCTTTTATCGGCCATTTATCTCTTTGCTGCCATAAAGCTGTCAACATTTAACGCGCTTAGTGTTTGAAATGTACTTTTCTATGGGCAGAATGGAGAGATGTGTTGCTTTTTACGAATGAATTGTCGAGCCTTCCTTCCTTCCTTTTTTTTTTTTTGACTGACTTAGCGCATAGTGATCCATCATGTGCTCTTTAAAACAAAACAAAACAAAACAAAACAAAAAAGACAGCTTCTGTGACCCTCTAAGGGACAAAGACACTCTTCTCACATGTCAAATGTATTCTTATCATTCTTTTTTAGGCTTTTCAATTATGTGTAAATGTGGAATAAATAAAAGAAATAATTCTAGCTGCATTACAGTAGTCATACTTTCGTTAGTCTAACATTAATGAACCATATTCGAGTGGTTAATGCGTTGCGTCAGTGTTTCTTTTGACACAACCTCCCAAAAACATTTGTAGTTATTCAAGTACCATTATGTCCGACAATAAAATACAGTCGTGTAGTAGGCCTAAAACAAGGACAGTTTGTATTCCTAAAACGTATATTTAATATTATTGTAAGCCACTCTAACATTATGCATTTTCTAAATATAGATTCATTTAAAAAAAAAAAACAACTGTACTTAAATAATGAGTCAATTGCGCATAAGTTAAATACAAATCGTACTTTTAGAAATGTTTGAAAAGAAAGAGTTTTTTTTAATGAAACGTAAATGTATTGTACTAAAAAGTTAAATACAACTGAACGGTACTCAGGCAGTGATTCTTTCGCGTACCACTAGAGGGGGCTCGTACCGGTATCAAACTCAAGCCCCCCCCCCCCCCCCCCCCCCAACCATGTCATTGTCTATTTTATCATCCAATAAGGCAAATAATGGGTGTCTATTTACTGAAATCTGTAGCATAATTGCAAATGCATTTTTTTTTGATCAACCAGCATTTTTTTTTTTTTCAAAATTCATGAATTTGTTGTCGAATATGTTGTATGAATTTATATGGTTTCGGTGTCATGACGACCCTATATGGGGGAAATGCATCCGGACGTGTATAGTATACGGTTGTTGTTGTTGTTGTTGTTGTTGTTTTGCGGCGAATTAGAGATGCGTGAGTTTCGGCGCGTGCATGATTCTGTCGTGAGGGCTGCACGAGTTTGGGGACAAATAAGACCAATGGAAATCCTCGTTGGGATTCTGCGCGTGCGCGTCAAACTGCGGCTCGTGGAGCGCGAAGCCCTGAGCGGGGAACTCGGACCACTGAGGCCGGGGCCGGTGCTGCTGGGACCGGGCCCGAAGCGAGGCCGGCTGGTAGTCCCCGCCCAAGTGCACGTAGCCCAGGCTGGATAGAGTGGGGCTGCCCGAGGCGGAGGGGGACGAGCCGGGTGAGGAGGGCGAGGCTGAGGCCAGGTCGTGCTGCTGCTGCTGCTGGAGCTGCTGGAGCCTCTCGTCCTTCTTCTGCTTCATTCGGCGGTTCTGGAACCAGATCTTGATCTGCCTCTCCTGCAGGTTGAGCAGGCCGGCCATCTCCATCCGCCGCGGCCTGCACAGGTAGCGGCTGAAGTGGAACTCCTTCTCCAGCTCCAGCAGCTGCGCGCTGGTGTACGCCGTGCGACTCCGCTTGCAGGCCGGCGAGCTGGAGCTGCAAGCTTCGGTGCTCGCCACCGTTGCGCGCTCTGCCACAGCAACCGTACAAATAGGCCCATTAATTACAATTACAGCACACACGCGTGCACAATTTTTCAAAGCAGACAGTCAACATTATTAAGGCGTTTTTAGCTTTAGCATTATTAGTATGATTATTTATTAGTTTTTATTTAGTGTGGTTATTTACAACACTTTCCATCACTTTTTTTTTACGTACTCCCTGTTTTCACTATATTTACATTTGGAATCTTTAATTGTCACCAAAATATGTATGTTTTTATTTCGTAGTTTATTTGCGTTATCAGTTAATATTTATCATGCTTTGGTGTTTCAATATTTGACTTGTATTACACTAAATGTTGAATTGGTTGTTGTTACAAATTCTACTAGTATTTGACTTCTAATTTGCATTGAATGACTTTATTTGCCTTATACTTGTATTATTTGATTTGTGTTCAACTAATGACGTTAGACTGCAAGGTGACTTTTTGTTGCACGATCAGGATTTATGATTGCCATACAAGCAATTCCTTGTTTATACTGCGCATCATCTTTTTTGGTCTTAAAAGTGTTCCAATTGAAAAGTGTCAAAAGACTTGAATTTGTTGTCAATCGTGGCAGTGTACGTGATGTTTGGAAATGCGTTTACATTTGAGTGCCTTGACATTTGCCCGCACTGTGTTGCATTCTCAACGTTCAGCCGCACGATGCGACAATTCCTCGATTCATCGACAACTATTTTGATAATCGAGTAATCGTCGCGAGACGAGTTGTCCGAATTCTCAGAATTTCAGCATCTCAACAGGAAATCTTCTCAGATTTCCGTCGTCGTCCATGTTTAATCTGCTTCACTTTGTAAAACAATGATCAACATTTTGTTTTGCTTATTTTCTGACGTACATAACTGAATCATACTCAGTTTGTGCATTTTTGGCTCTGCCAATGAAGGGATGGAACTTAAAACTGTTTGTTTTTTTCTTTTTTAAATCCAATTCATCACCTCATCGATGACTAAAAATAATTCTTAATAATTCTAAAGCTGTCATTTACAAACCTGTAAGTCTCCTGTCTAGTTTTTGCTTGGCCTGTCTGGACTCTTGCATCCAGGGGAAAATGCTTTTGCTCGGCCCAAACTTGTGCTCCTGCACCGGCTGCTTGGTGCCCGTGAACGCACCACGCTGCAGCGAGATGCCGCCGCGGTGTTGCTGCTCTCGCTGCGGCTGCTTGAGCTTCTGTCTCTGGCCGCTCTCCATGGCGCGCACGCAGCGAGGCCCTTTGACCTTGTGACGCGGCTCTGGCAGCCAAAATGTCACATGGCAGCTTTCCAGAGCGTCTGAAAGAAGGCAGAATCAGGGAGGAGACCAAATGATCCATCTTATCAACTCAATAGTCTGCTGACATGAATAGCCTGCACACAGGCTGCGCAATATTAATACGGGCTGGCCCATAAGTTTCCATACGTATTGCTTTGCTCCATTTAAAATCGCAATAAATTCCCTGAATTCTTTTTTCTTTGCAACACTGTGGAATAGAATGTAAACATCACATTTGGAATGACTGAATTACATTTTGTTCAAGGATAGGTGTTATTGTTAATATTCTCGTTATTTCTTTCTTTTTGTTTTTAAATCAGCGGTCTGCGTGTTTGCAAAGATTGAATAACTTTGTATTTTGAGCTTTATTTTCTGGTTATATTCATTTTTTGGATGACTTTTTAAAAGGAAGGGGAAAAAGATGGAGAATAGCCTTTTTGGCTGACTCTTGCACTTTTAAGCAATGTTTATTATTGTGCTTTGTCTCTGTTTAATAAACTAATAAATCCTATTAAGTAGAATATTTCATTGTGAGAAAAAAAAACGCTTTTGTTAGGTTCAGGGGGGGAAAAACGCTTGCCAAGATGCCAACAAATAAATAGACATAACACAAAAATGACAATGAAACATGAAATCGTTTTGGTTTCTGCTTTTATTTTGTGGCCGTTATGTGGCTATAAATACGAACAATAGCATTTTAATGGCGAAATAATCGGCGTTATATATCGCCATGATAACCCTCAACAAGAAGTCCATTGTGCAGGGGGCAGCTTTTGTTTAAATCCAATATGGGGGGTGGGAATGTGAATATGTTTGCATGCATAGCCACTGTCGTCTTAATGAGGTGAAGCAGCAGCAGAAAAAAAAGGAGAAGTAGAAGAAGAAGAAGAAGTGTGGAGGCATGCAGCTTTATGAACTCTGCTTGAACCGAGCAGCCTCGAGTCAGGCTCGTAAATCATAAAGACACATCAGCGCGTCTGCATGCGGCCGCCTTACCTCGGAAAGCTCCATTCATCCCCGCGCGCGCGCGGGAGCGCGCGCGCAAACAACGACGCCGCTCTTCACCCCCCTTACACTTATAATATTATTATTATATTTGGGAGATAAAAGGTGTTCAAGTAATCCTGGAGGTCGAGTCTGCGTGCAGCATTTGTGGATGTTTGTCGACGGAGTGGACAGTGTTTGCCTTATCACACAACCACCCTGCACTCTGTCTGTCTGCGCGTGAGTGGTGCGCGTGCATGTATGACGAGAAGGGAGAAGAAGAGAGAGGGGGTGGGGGGGGTGGAAGGAAAAAAAAAAGCCTTTCTGGTCATCATGCATGCAAACGCGCTAATGTAGCCCGTGATAATGATGACAAGACGGAGCTTTTTTCTTATTGTTACGAACGGCCAATGGCGTCTTTTGTGGGAATGAAACAGCGGCCACTTCCATCACGATGGACTATTTGCGTATATAAGCGGCTTTAGATTGGGACAACCTGCTCTGGGTCCTCCTCACCGCCCTCAAAATCATTTCCCGATGAATCGCATCGTCTTTATATTTAGCGTTGACCTCATAACTCTCCTCCAGATGTTTTTGCGTATGTACGCGATAGTTGTCCAGTAACAATAATAATATTGTTCTTCCTCACATCCACGGATGGAAGATGAAAGGAGGCCTGGACGCGCTGCAGTGACGCACGCATCGATCTGGGACACGTTTGATCTCTCATCTTCACGCTGTGCGTGTCGATGGACGTGATTGGCTGGCCGAGGTCATTTTGACCTGCTGAAATAGCATTTCAATTGTCACGAAAGGAAAAACCAAAACCAAAAAAAGGACACATTTTGAGCCCAGGGACGGTGAACACAACATAGGATTCTGTATGACGTCACATAATGGACAGCTCCCCCACCCCATCCCCCCACAGAGCTTCACTAGTCACGTGATTAGATGTATTGCTCTCAGGTCATTTGAGAGCACACTCAAAAGTAAACAAACAAACCATAAAATACTTCTGATGTATGGGGAAAAAAAACTTTTAAAATAGCTTACAAAAATGCATATTTCTCCCAAGTTATGTTTTCCAAGGAGGCCCCATATTGGCGAGGAACCATATTTGGTAACCCGAACAAGAAACATATGGGATTTCTCCATTCCTCCCAAGAATGTTATCATGCTAAAACACGAGAAAAGTATATTCTCACTTTTTTTTTTTTTTTTTTTTTTTTTTACTTAAATGTTGCTACATTTTCTTGTGTTAAGATGACTTCCAACTATTCCAGTTAGTAATGAATTGACTTTGCTGACATTTGAGTGCAGTTAAACATTTTGTCCTTACAATGCACAGAACTGTATGAAAAATCAACCTTTGTAAAGATAGTAACGTTCACGTGTACTAAAAAAGATGCAACACACAAAAATGCATATTTCCCCAAGCCCTGTTTTGCCAGGACGCCATATTTAGTAACGTGCCAGCTATAATGGACTATACCACAATGTGGTTTCTCCCCTCGGCCAAGACAGTTATTTAAATATAATGAAAGAAAAGCACATTAAGTTATTATATTGAACCCAAAATAATGTTGCATTTCCCATTAGTTCATTGAGTGCTCAATTCGCTTTCCCTTTTGTTTGAGTTGCTGCGAACAGGCCTCATCTTATCCTCGTGCACATACATGCAAGGACACATTTATAGTGCACACCAATCACAACTTTGACCGATAAAAGTTGAAATCTATTGATGCACGAGCTGCATCAATAGATTCCGCCTTCGCAAAGATAAACATTCTTTTATTGAGACTTTCAGAGAGCTATCCAAACACTATACTAGCTGTGTGTTTATCAGTGCGCTTCCATTCTATATCACACCGAGAGCAGTTTGTATTCTTTTGGTTACTTCGGAAAACACATGCACGCGTGTAGTGCACACAGACAGATATGCTGGTTGTCCCGTCAGTGTCCCCTGCACACTCCCACATGCTCGTGTGGAGTGCAGACGTGAATGGAGGAGGTGACAAATGATGCGGAGAACAATGGCCTCATTCAAGGCAACTTTCACACACGCCAGCTTCTCCTTGCACTCGCGGAGAACAGGAGGCAAGGCTTGCAAAGCTTTGCACGCAACGCTGAAAAGTTCCCAGGTAGACGTGGAACGCAACGCGTGGAGAACAACAGCAAAAAAACTCACATTGTCATGAACAGAAATGATCTGGATTGCTATACGAGCGAAGAAGAAGAAGAATGCACCATCAGCAACATCAGTGCTTCTCAAACTTTTTACACCAAGTACTACCTTCAAAAAGACAAATTAAAAAAGGTACTTGGCTTTCCAAGTACCACCATAACAACCAACATTAAAAACACATTAGCGTAGTAGGTGTACGTGTTCATTCAAGAAACTGGGCAGAGGTTTTACTGCGAGAAGGTGTTTAATATTACGGTCATGCACTGCAAGATTGTACGCAGTTTAAACGTTAACACTGCGTGCGATTGGCTATAGGAAAATAAAACTGCACTTACGTGACGATTCAATTAAAATGTATAGCACACATATAAGTTCTAAACGTTTGACGGCAACAGTATTGAACTTAAACATGAAGTACAACTGAATTCTACTCAACAACCCCACTGTACTGGATTAAAACAAATAAAACAATATTAGGGAGGATTTCAAAGTTTAATTCGGTGATACTTTCTTGCGCCACTAGAGGGAGCCCGCATACAGCTAGTGGTACTCGTATAATACCGAGAACCACTGAGCTACACCGTATCCAGTACTTTTTGAGCTTAGAAATTGTAAACAGCGAGACCACGAGAAATGCACTTAAAATGTTTAACATCAAAAGACGAGTTGAATCAAATGCACAACATTTGTCACAATAAGCGATGTTAGACAATTCAGTTAGCTTTTGGTCACGAATAGACGTCGACGTAAAAAACAAAATTCAGTTCAAAATATGGAACTACGCGCGCATTGCTAGCAAATCACATTATTGTACGCTTCAAATCTTGAATTGACAATCCTTAAAATATGTAACGGGTTGAAACTTTTGTTTAAAATTGAACTGCTTTTGTTTTCTTAATACAAAAAAATGCTTTAAAAAAAAAACATACAGGGTAATAATGAGATGTAACTGTGTGAGAATTGTATACAAAGGAACCATAACTTGATATTTAATGCACGTTTTTTGTAATTACAAGACATTCAATTGCTCAATGAATAGTTTATTAAATGTAATTGACTCCTTCAGGGAGCGCATTGTGAAAATGTTTTCCGTAAGCGCACACAAAATGTGTGATTGTGATGACACTTTGTGATATGGGACACTTGGGATTTAGTGAACCCAAATACAGCGTGAAAGTCAAATTATCATCACGAATGGACTCGTACGTTTTCCTAACGTGTCCCGACAAAGGAGAGAAAAAGAGCAAATCAGGAGTTGATATTTAGAAATTTCAATAAGGCAACACGGCCAATATGAGACGAGCCAATAATATTATTTATCAGAGGTGTAATTATTGAACGACTTCCAGAATTCATGCCAATTCACAGAAAATGAATATGGAATATGGTTTGGATTCCTAATTTTCCTTACTGAATGTCAACAATATCAATTTGAGGGAAGGCCTTCTTTTTTTTTTTTTTTAACCTCAGAGTGCTGCTAGCAAAATGAATATTTACTTTTCGGGTTATATACAAATTATTCCAGCCTATAAATTCCTCATTATGTTCTGCATTAGAATGAGAGGCAAACATTTTTTAAAACTATTTTAAAATATCCTGCTTAGTAGTCAATGTGCTCTCTTCTTTTTCAACTCACTCTACACATTGAAATATTTTCTTTGAATTTTAAGAATTGTTTCTTCCCTAATTGAATCCAGTTTTTAAAAAATATTATCATTTTAATTGCTAGTTTGCATTTTTTTTAAATTTTGGGATTAGGAAATGTCTATTTAGCTGGGCTGGGGGAAAAAGAAAGAAATCTACAGTATAGCTGGCCATTTCAAAGAAATAACAAAATAAGCATCCTTTCCCAAAATTCAGCGTTGGCGACAGATGAGGACTACTTCAATCCAAGTACGGTGTATTTCTTCTGGCTCATTATCTCCAAAAGCATCTCAAACACTCCAAGTGTGTGAGATTCAAGTATTTCTGCGGCTACAAGGGCAGAGAAAATGAGCTACATGTAAATACAAAAGAGAGCTGCAGCTTCTCTAACCTACATGACCCTCACGACCCGCCCCCCCCCCCCCCTCTTTTGTACTGGCGAAGATAAGAACGTCGAGCTGGAAGGAAAGAAAAGAAAAGGAAAAAAAAAAAAAAAAAAACATCCATCATCGTCCAGGCCGGTCTGAGGCGCCCTCTGCTGCCAGCGAGGCTTCATTACATCACCAATGTCCCTCGTTTTGGATCAATTAACAAACTCCAATCACATATTTCACTTTTTTTCCCTTTATCATAATGAAACGAGTTTGAATTAGTCACTCGCGGCTCGTTGATTTGATGAAATTATATTTAATCATTGCATTTAAACGATGGCTTGATTGTATTTCCCCCCCCCTAGAATTATTGACTTGGTATGCTTTTGTGAGAGATAATCTTTTTTTTTTTTTTTTTTAAAGAATAGACATTTAAATTTTTTTAAAAAAAACGAGTCTAATACATATGATTTTTGCCTGCAAATTTGTCACGTGATGAGTGCACAATGGTACAGAATTGTTGCGTCAATCTCACATGTTGTGCGCTGTGACCGTGCAAAGCGTGTCCGCCTCGTCGTCTCCTGACCCCCGGATGATCCCGTCGTCATGAATAATGCATGACATCCGGCTCCACATTAACCCTATCAATATGCAATAGTCGTAACAGGATGGCCAAATTGCCACTTTAATATAGTTACGAATATGCGCAAAACGTCCAGGGGTTGAAATCACTCCTGTTTTTTTGTTTTTGTTTTCTTGTTTTTAGTTTTTTTGTCGTGAAAAGAGGAGGATATACGAACAGGCCTCACGGCTTTCATGTTGGGTGCAGCCCGCGCACCACCTTTGGCCGTCCAAGTGACTCGCCTGGTGGGCATCAATCACTGCAGAACCTCGCTAAAGTCCTCCACACACACACACACACACACACACAAAAAAAATCTAATTGTTATAACACAAAACAAAGCCATGTGAATTTTTTCTTTTCTTTTTTTTTTCCTAATGCGGAAGGAGGATTGTCAGAGCTCTAAAAAAAAAAACAAATCGTTGCTATTTTCGCCGAGTAAAATGTGGACTCAAGCAGGATGTAACATGAAATGAAATTAGATGCGATTAAAAGGCGATAAAAACGGCATGCAGGCCCTCTGGATAGTTTTATGGAAACATTGGGAGTCCGCAGATATGAGCGCCCGCGCGCCGCAAGTGCAGCCCGCGCGGTCCCCTCGCACGCCGTTAAGCCGTCACTCTCATTCAAGCCCGCGTGAATTATATTGAACATTGTCTACTCCCCAAAACCATAAAAGCAACTTTATGGAGCTCACGTGACTTTGCAGCGAGTGTTGTGTGTCATATAGGGCCTTTACAATCTTTGCAAAGAGGGATTTTTTTTTGGGGGGTACTTGTACTCGCTTATAAGACAATCTCACGTTCTCTTTTGAGGGATATTTCTCACAACAGAAACATGGAAAACACACGCCCAGAGACGTCTTTCTAACGCGAGGTAAGTCGCTTTTGATTGAAATCAGCTTATTTATTTTTTTTCATTTGATTTTGGTATTTTTTAGCTGCTATTGAACCGGGAAAGAAAAGTGGCAGAAAACTCGCGCGTGAGAGAGAGATAGAGAGAGAAAACTTTTATTTCCAAGCGCTATGAGTTCACGTGTACATACAAAAAGCTTGTTGGCGAGAAGAAAACAAAAGTTGACATCACTGCCTAAAATTTGCACACACACACACACACACGCACACACACACACACACATCGACAGCCTAAACAATCCGAGTATGCACAACAAGTTTTTCTTAATGGGCCCATGTTTACATTCAAATGGCAGCAGCTTTATTTTTTCTTCTTTTTTTCTTCTTCTTCTTCTTCTTCTTATGACATTTTATTTTAAAACACTCCACTTGGAGAAAGAGCTCAAGTTGAAACACGTCCGAGAGAGAAAGACAATTATTAATATTTACATCGATATGACTTGACACCTACACGCTACCACAACTAAAAAGAACCACAGGATACTGCTTTTTGTTTTGTTTTGTTTGTTTTTTTTTTGTTTTTTTTTTGTCTTCTATCACAATAGCATGCTGCAAGGTGCTGCGCTTCAGAGCTTTACAAGTACTCCTTTTATCCCCCCCCCCTCCGTCGTATTATTATTATTATTATTATTATTATTATTATGAATATTATTTTGAGAACGCTTTCACCTCCATAGCAGCGGCGGCAGAGGTTGGCCGGGGGGGGTGTGTGGGGGTGCATGGGGGGTCGGGGGGGGGGGTCGTTGTGGGGGAAGGTGGTTCGGGCTCAGTTGTGGAAGGCGCTGGCGCCCGTCACCAGGCTCATGCTCTTCAGCTTATTGTCCTTCTTCCACTTCATCCTGCGGTTCTGGAACCAGATTTTGATCTGTCTCTCGGAAAGACAAAGCGCGTGCGCGATCTCTATCCGCCTCCGCCGCGTCAGGTAGCGGTTGAAGTGGAACTCCTTCTCCAGCTCCAGCGTCTGGTAGCGGGTGTAGGCGGTCCGGGCCCGCTTGCCGTCCGGTCCGGTCATATCTGCAGGAATTCCAAAATGATAACAATTGTTGTTATTATGATAGGATGCACGAGAGAACGTGCGGGTTGATGCTTGGGCGTGCAAAGTAAAGGTCATAAAGATGTTGGAATTGAAAGGCAGCAGGAGCTGGCTGGTTTTATTTACCGTGGCTGATGTGCAGCTTCCTCATCCAGGGGAAGATCTGCGGCGCGTGGCACTCGTTGGCGGCGGGGGCGGACGAGGTGGCGAGGTTGCCGGGCTCCTGCGCCCGTTGAGCGGTGCCCGAGCCCGAGCCGGAACCTCCGCGGTCCTCGGTCTCGGGAGCGGCGGCGCTCGGGTCGTCGATGTCCGCGAATCCGCCGCCGTTGTTGGCGCTTTTGTTGGCCGCCGAGGACGCGCTCCGGTCGCACGCCGGGGAGGCGCTCTTCACCTCGGCGGCGGCGGCGGCGCACGACGGGGGCGGCGGAGGCTGCGCGGATTCCGGCGACGAGAGCGAGCAGGTGGGCGTCTGGCGGTAGCCGAAGCCCCGGGCGTCCTCGCGCTGCTGCTGCACCGCCCCGAAGTGAACGCCGCCGCCGCCGCCTCCGCCGCCTGCGCCTCCGCCGCCTGCGCTGTTGGCTCGGTTGACGGTTAGGTCCATGCCATTGTAGTTGTAGCCGAAGGACCCGGAGTGCATGGTGCCAGGGTCTCTGAAGGAGCCGCTCACTGCGCCGTTAGTCCCATAATTTAGTAACTGATAGTCGGAGCCATTTGGGTAGCGCCCTGAGAACGAGTTTACAAAGTACGAGCTCATTTGCTTGCTTTTTTAAAGCCTCGATTTGTAGATCTTTGTCGCTATAATCCTTGTGTGCTTGCACGATTTATGGACGCAATCATGAATTATAAGCAATGAAGCCCTACTGTACTTTGCCAGGTATGTCGCCAAATATGGGAGCGCGCTCGGGAATCACGTGCCTTTGTTGACCAGTCGTAAATCCTCACTGATGACTTCAAGAGGTAATTCATGCTCCGCGCTTACAAATGATGACGAAATAATGGTCGTTAGGCTCCAGTCAATGGTGCCTCCCCGCCGCGCGCCCCCGTGCGGCCGCGCGGCCCGACGGCGCCATCTGGCGGCCGGATGCGGAAGCGGCCTCCGGCTGGTCACGGGGAAGTCATCCGTCATTCGCGGAAACATTCGACGACACTTTGGAACCTAACCCCGATTGTTTCAGTCCTCGTGTCATATTTAATATATCAAAAATAAATAGGTGAATAAATAAGGAAATAAAGACACCAGCAGGCTTTCCAACATACATCCAAAAGCTTTTTTTTTTTCCTTTTTTTTTTATTTGTATTTTATATGTACAATTTTTCTCCTGAACAAAATAATTGCATCGAACACGTTACAGCAATAAATAATATCATCATCAAACATCCTCCTCATAATAATAACAACAGTAATGCTGACGTTGTATGTACACGGAAGAAGAACGAGAACAAGAACAAGCACAACAACACGTGCACGAACAAGACTCGAGAGGCCTACAACAAGACGGACGACATGGTCCCAAAAAAGCACTACAAAGTCTGTACATGTTTGCATAGTCTCTAAATCAAGACGGAGCACAGAGAGGTCTAAAAGCAACTATATACTCTACGTAGAGTATATAGCACGCGACACATGAATAATATCTACAACATATTTTGTACACATGGAGTGTCCTTATTATTATGATTTTTTTCTTTTTTTTTTTGTCTAACTCTTCTTCTCCGCCTGCTCCTCCTCCTCCTCCTCGGGCGTCTTTGGCGGGTTGAGCAGCTTGTTCTCCTTCTTCCACTTCATCCTGCGGTTCTGGAACCAGATTTTGATCTGTCTCTCGGTCAGGCACAGCGCGTGCGAGATCTCTATCCGGCGCCTGCGCGTCAGGTAGCGGTTGAAGTGGAACTCCTTCTCCAGCTCCAGCGTCTGGTAGCGGGTGTACGTCTGGCGGCCCCTGCGACCGCTGGTGCCGAACGGGCCTGCACCAACACACACCACATTGGGGTCACTTATTTTATTATTATTTTTTGTAATGTTTTTTTTGGTTTTCTTGTTTCAATACAGCAACAAGACGTGCATTGACGTGCGTATGCAATTTCGTTTATTTAACTTGTTAAAATTGAGACGACAGCTAGACAAGAGCGGTAAAGTCATGCAGAAAATTACCAAACGCAAATATTTCTACGGGCATATTCGCAACATTGTGCAATTGTGCGGTAGTGCGCATGCCTGGTGGTGCTGCATTCATTTTAGAAACACACACACACACACACACACTTCCAGATGAGTCCAACTCTCGTTCTATTCATGTATATATATATATATATATATATATATATATTTAAACAAATGTGAGTTGGTTTCGCATGCATGTTTGAAAAATTCAATCGCAGCATTCAGTACATGTATGGATATATGACGCGTTTTAGTGTGACGTTTTCAGCTACTTTTCAATCGGTTTTTTTGTTCTGTTTTGTTTGTTTGCTTCACTTTTGGTCTTGTAGTCAGGACAACTGTTTGTTTGGCTCTTCATGCAGGCCCGAGTGCGCGCGCGCGTGCGCGACGGTCAGCACGCAGCCTATGTTGCCCGAGGCGCGCAAAGACGCCAAACCGAACCCAAACATGCGCGCGCGGTGCCACTCACCGACCGAGCAGGCGTTCATCCTCTGCATCCAGGGGTAGATGAGCGCGGAGGACTTGTCGTCCACGCTCATGCCCGCGCTCTGCTCCCCCACGCACTCGCCTTTGCGCTGCGCGTGCTCCTGCGCGCCGAAGAGCGGCGGCGGCGGAGGCGGCGGCGCTTCGTCGCGGCCGGAGAAGGCGCACGACCCCTCGGCGTCCTTATAGAAGCCCCCCGCCGCGTTGAAGTCGCACGGAGCCCCGCCGGCGGCCCGGCCGTAGATGGCGGTCTGCTGGTAGTAGGAGGCCGGGTAGACCTTGTCCTGCACGGCGGCGGCGCCTCCATAGGTGGCCGCGCCGGAGTAGTGCCTCAGCGGGTCGCTGTATCCCGACGCGTAGAGGGGGATCTGGCCCAGGAGAGAGTCCTGTCCTCCCGGCAGAGACACGGGGAAAGTTGAGTTGACAAAATAGGAACTCATTGGGTGGACAACGGGGCGCACTCCGGAGGAAAATGATTTGTTGTCTTTTATAGTCCAAGTGCTTTTGCCATTACTTTATCGGAGATTTGCCTTTTGCTGCGAGGAAGGAGGGGGTGGGGTGGGGGGGTTGCGAGGTGCCACTGAACACAGAGGGGAAGTGTACCATCTGATCCACCTCTGGCCAATCACCGGCGTCCGCGCGTGCACGACAGCACCCGTGGGGGCGGGGGGGGGGCTCTTCTCTTGTTGCGCGCACCGGGTCCCGGGTGCCTCCAAGTCAAGTCGCGCGCAGATGATGACGAGACGCGTGGAAACGCGTGACCGTTAACATACAACATCATCATCATCATCATCATCATCATCATCATCACGCCCAACACATTGTAATAACAAATTATATTACAAATTATCACCATCCAATCATCTGCGAGCAACAATCACTCAGCACGCCAATCATGCGCGCCGATCGATGACATCATTAATGACGATTGTGTTTGGTTTGTTTTCCTGATCAATGACGCCAGATTGGACGTTTGCTTCAGTCGTCATCATTTTCGCCCCGAGATGAACTATTGCGATGTTTTAACACTCGCATTCATTTCATCACCGCGCATGCAGATTTGCAAAAAATAAGACATTCAAAAAATAAAACGGAATAGATAAGACAGGCAGACGTTGAGAAAAACGTAAATCTCCCTTGCATCATAAATTCCTGTAGTCATGCATATTAAGTAATGAAACACAAGCGAGCATGTTTTTAAACGGCAACACTCACATTAGGAAGAAAAAAACCAACAACAATAGTTAACGTCAATTTGCTGTGCAAGGCCTCAGCAGCCAAGATGGCGACTGTGACTGCAAAAGCACAAAGAATCAAGTTTTAGATTCATGGTAAACAATCGACACCATTTTTGTGGTTGTCGTATCGGAATGACTCAAAAAGCGTTATTGTCATTTATGTTCATCTTTAAAGAAATACGATAACACCATGCACGTTATTCACTCAATCGTGACTCAACATGATCGTTTTTTTTACATTTTCCGGTTGTTGTTTGAAGTGATGTTTGACTTTACATTTGACATTTATAGCCTCTGGATTTTATTCTGCACTGTGCTTCATCTCAGAGAGAACTATTTGGATTTGATCTGCATTTCTGTTACACATAATCGACAATAAAGCTACTTGAGTGTTGATTTTTCAATTGTTTTTTGTTGTTGTCGTTGTTTGTTTGAACACAACACAAGTAGCGACTACGGTGTATTTAAAAGCAACAAGCTGCACAAATTCCCCAACCTCACGTTCGAACCTCGTCGACAAAGTGGACCTGCGCGTGCACGCCTCACCTGCAGCCCCCCGGGCCGCGCATGCACGTGGCGTTTTATCCACAAATCCTTTTTTTTGTTTTGTTTTGTTTTTTGAAAGGCACTGCAGCATCTTTCTTGCCGCACATACAGCAACATAACAATAAAATCCACACACGCGTACACGCTCAGACATATGCAGGACTCTCTGCTCCCAACATGGCGGCCTTACCTCAGTGCCACATCCATCAGTCGTGCCACCGTGTGCCCCCCACCACTCGGGTCCAGTTTTCCCGAGAAGGTCCAGTAGAATCCCACCATGCAAAGGCCGCCATGACATTTGGAAGTCCAAATCCTCCCGAGGTTTTGCTGCTCCATTTCTGTCCCACGATAATAGCGCACGCAAAAAAAAAATGAAAGAAAAAAGAAAAAAAAGAAGAGCGTGTGCTCTCGGTTCGAAAAGGAGCAGCTGCACGACGAGCTGTTGGGGAACAAGAAGTTGTCATTCTGGCCGTGCACATGATCCCCGGCAGCCAATCCCCGAGCCGCCCGAGTCGTAAAACTTGCAACGGCAAAGTTGTAAATTTTCATAAAGTGCAGCCCTTTAATGCGCGCCATTTTGAGCCTCCTCCAAGCCGGCAAAATCCGATTCAAATGCATAACATGAAAACGTGGAAAATGATGCACTTTTTGGTTTTCCATTTCATTTTCAGCATTCTGCATATACAAACTCACATCGATTATCAACGTGAAAGCTTCCATTTCGGAACTGTGATGTGGAAAACAAAACAAATGTCAAATATTGTAAAGGAGGCAAACGTTAATAATAAAGCCACATTTAAAAACAAAATACTCAGTCTTCGTAAAGCAGTAGGAAGAACTAAAACATTATTTAATCCTTGTCTCAAAAACAGTCACAAAATCCCACTTGTATATTGGCCAGAAATTATTTTTTTCTATTTTTACTTCATAAAAAAATGATAGTTTCGTTTCATTTATTCCCAAATAATAAAATGTTTCCCTTTATAAACATTAACATTTCAGTCCATAAATAATTTCAGTTGGATTCGCATTAAAGTCCCCCTAGATCCCTTCAAAAATATTTTGTTAATAATTCTTCATATTTTGGACTTCTCATTTGGGTCAAATGTCTTTTCCAGCCGTGGGCCGGCATGAAAGAGGATTTCCGGAATTTACACACGCAATAAAACCATAAATTCCTCACACACATTCCCCCTTTGTGTCTCTCTTCGTTTTAAGACCCCCTAAAAACGCAACAGAAAATAATCTGAAAAATGTTTGCAAAGGAAGAAAATACACAATAACATTTCTACAGATTCAAATGTCATTACCATACTTCAGGGTTTATTTTCACAGAGAAACATCCTTATTTTTTCGTTTCCTTATCATGAGTCAAAATACAGACACTCTTATTGTCTTACACAGAAGAATACATTTTAATAAAACAATTTCGTTTTAAGATGGAACATTCAGTAGATATTTACAATCATTTTCTTGGTCCTAATCTCCAGCGTCTGCTTATTTTAAAATACGCTCAAATCTATTTTTGAGCCACCAAAACGTTGACGTGTTGTTGTTGTGGGCAATTTGTCGTGTTTATTTTCAGAGTGCAAACAAAGCAGCTGACAAATGTTGTAAAGTTTTATGGCCTCTGACAAAATGCTGCCACGTGCATTTTCATTTAATACAAAAAGGTCACAGTAAAAAAAAAAAAAAAAAGGCAATATGATACATCAGCTGAAAATTGCTTTAAATATAAAATGTCTTTTTTTTTTTACATTTCAAAAGGTTAATTTTATTGCATTCTTGCAGGTTCTTGAATTAAAAATACCCTTGATGAGGATGTCCCATAAACAATTCATTTTTGTAATTAAATGTAATAGTAAAAGGCCATTGAACGTCAATTCCTGAAGCGTTCATTTGAATTAAATAGGAAATTATAGTCCCAGTGAGAAGTTGATGCCCTGAGGAGATCTGTTTATGTTCAAGTTGGCACCCAAAGTTGAATTCATAGACAAAAAAAAATAAAAAAGTATAAACAAGATCAGGTAGAAATGAATAAAATCTCCTTGCAGTGCTTTTCTACTTTCACAGTTTTGATGCTGGAAATTGTGAACAGCGGCTGGTTTGGGGAGCCCTGGTTCAGGGTCCTTCACCCTGCTGAGGGGGCCATCGGGCGAGGCGAGGTCTCCGGAGCAAAGGGGGGCGCGTGGAGGTGACCAGGAGGCCCTGCAGGTCTGCGGGGTCACGTTGTGTGCAGGGACTACGTCCTTTGGGGACCCTCTTGACGAGGGGGACGCCGCCTTCACGGGCCCGCCGGTCAGGGAGCCTGCTGACGTTTGGCAAGCGCGCGGGGCCTGCAAATACGAGTACACAAGCAGGGAAGCTTCAGTCACTTCACGGAGAGATATTCCCAGTACAACGAACGCAAACACCACAAATACTCCATTACTGTTCTTAAGTATTTTTGAAGGTATTAACTATTTTTATGACAACATTTTTACTTTTACCATTTGAAAAGATGTACTTTTGTCAAAATTGGCTATAGCTTTTAACTTAAAAAAAAGGCAGAGAGAGAGAGGTAAAGTTAACCCTGGTTGAGAACTTGATTAAAATATTCTAAACGTAAACCCAATAATGACTATGATAACAGATTCAGAGAAACAAGATATTCCCCATCCATGGCCTTATATCAGAGATTCATGGCAAATGTGTTATGTCTTGTGTCAGCCTAAAACAACAACAGCTTCTGACGTTCTAAACTTATTATCTGGGGAATTATTTTTATTTTTTTAATCTTATTTGGCATTTTGTTTTTGTTTTGCTGGTGCAGGACATGTCAGTTCAGTCCTGATTATCCTGTCAGAATTTAGCTTGCATTCTAAAAAAATAAAGGCTCTACATAGTAACCAGATGCAGTTCTTCGGCTACATATTGTAACGACCTTTGGGAATTAAGTAGCACCTGATCGATTAATCGGTCAATCAGCAAAAATCTGTATTTTATTTCATTTAAAAAAAATATATTAACACATCACAACATAAGATAATGATATTTAAACCAAATGTTTTTTTTTTTTTAAACAATGTTTTTTAAATCGGCAAAAATCTGCAAATAATCGGCCGATTTTTGCCAGTTTTTCTCTGTTGTAAAGTTAAACAAATACTAAAAGATACAGTATTGTAAAACAGTCAAATGTTCTGTCTTTAATTCATCTATTACTGTAAGCGTTAAGGGACCCAAAAACAAGTTATTTCATTTTTTTAAACGAACCAGCCGATAAATCGGTTATCGAAATTTGATTCTGCCAAATACTGGAATCGGCAGCAGTCTAAAAAAAAATAAAAAAATCCAGATCGGTCGGACCGTACTATTTACAGCAGGATACTCATCCTTAGTGGTTCTAAAACCAACTATTATCCAATGGTTTTAAATAGTACCATGAGAACTAAATGGTTCTTAGATATTAATAGTAACATATTATCTAAATAACTTCATTGTGGTACACTGAATCCTGGAACCATAGAACAATCACCTTTCTAAAACAAAAACAAACGGCAATGAACCCCTAATGCGATTTTTTGTATTGCATATAATGAACAATAAATATAGATATTTACTTTTGCATAGTCTGTACCTGTAACGTCCTTGTAAAGGAGTTGAATCAGTACTTGTACTTTTAACCAGAGTCTTGTCTAAGCATACAACAAGACTTACGTACAGAGTGTTGAGTACTTTTGCCACCTCTGAATATTCCTCCCAGTGCAGGAAGTCCCTCAGGTGCTTACCTGGCCCCGGGACCCTCTCAGCACTGATGGTCCATCCTTTGCCTTCAACTTTGTGGCGGCCTTCTGTCTCGAGCTGCAGGCAGCCTGGAGTGTGGAAATTCCTGAGTGCGCTCGAAGGCCTCAGCGAGCTCTGCAGGGACAACGAAACACGCTTCAATTTTATTCCTCAGATTCAACTCGACCAATCAGTAGCCCAGTGCGATCTTTACTTGTTTCAACCAATCAGTGGCCCGGTGCTATCTTAAAGAGTTTATTCATTCTGTGACCAAAAGAGAATGTAAAGAAATAAACTGGTTCTATAAAGTGTACTTATGTACTCACAGCAGTATATGTGTGCCTTTGTCATTTGATATTTGTGTGTGTAATGTCCTGTTCAATAAACAGCTGAAAGTGCATCGGTGACAGTGGTTCTCTTTGCCCTACCTGAGTTGTGCCCTCTTTGTTTCAACACACAGCACAAAAATCATAAAATCGACCAAGCGACGGCTCCTAACTCAAAAGTTGCAGCACTCGTAAGTCAAGGTGCACTATACAGCAAGTCAACAGTTTTAAGGGCCATGATGCCAGCTCATCCATTTGGGATG
The DNA here is from genome assembly GCF_024500385.1 of Phyllopteryx taeniolatus. NCBI lineage: Eukaryota > Metazoa > Chordata > Actinopteri > Syngnathiformes > Syngnathidae > Phyllopteryx > Phyllopteryx taeniolatus. Next base: position 11,897,047 of record NC_084520.1, on the reverse strand, counting down.
TTTTTTTGATTCCACATTTATAACATGTTTTGCTATTACAGAACTCAATGAAGATCGGAATTATGGTAATATGTATTTTACATGTGCAACAGCTAATTGATTAATCAAACTAATCAATTATCAAATTAATAGACAACTATTTTGATCGATCGATTGTTTAGCGCCATTGCGCGTCGACTTTACTGTGAAGTTAAATCATCTCCGATTTCTGTAGTCCTCCATGAAAGCAAACCGATTATGTTGATGTTTAATCAAAATCAGATATTTGCCAACATCTGCTTTTACTTTGGAATCAACATTTCCCCAGATTTTCTGACGTGTTACGGACCAAACCAGTAACTGAATTATAATCAAATGATGGAAAAAAATAATAGTTTGAACTAATGTGAAAATATATATATATATATATATATATTTTTTTTACAGCCACAGAATGAATAACCTGTAACTGACATGTAGTTGAACCCGAAGCAGCTTCAGAAGTTCTCGTAGCCCTTCGCATTTATCAGTACCCAGGAAGTAGCTCTCAAGTTTCAAAAAGGTTGGTGAGTACAACATCACTCCCTCCTGTGTGATATGGCTAATTAAACAATACCAAATAAACAACAATAATCATTTCATTCACAGTAATCGTGGTAAAAAATAGTTTTGCAATAAACTAATGCAAAGTACATTTTTATAGATGGAATAATCGTTAGAAGCCTCAATTCTAAAAATATTCGATAGCTGTAGCCCTATATATTTTCTGCAATAATACTATGTATTGGAAAAAAAAACAGCAATTTAATAATACAAGAATACAACGAATCCAATAGCTAAAAAAATTGGAGGTCTGTATTTCCTTAAAAAAAAAAAACATCTTAACCAGTTGGTATAAGACTCATATTTGAAAAACTATTGATTTTTGGTAGAGCTGCCCAAGGGAAATATAAAATGCAAAGAGAATATTTTTTTTTTTTGTGGTTTGAGGATCAATCTGATAAAAACACATTATCCAGGTGAAGAAACAACTGTGAAAGTATTCTTTTCTTTAAAAGGACACAATTTAAAGTTCCATTTCAGCGGCGTAAATAATCCTGCACATGCACACACATTTATTTCGAAACCAAACCAACGGAAACATTTGCAAGCTCTGAAAGCCACGCCCAAACCACAGGTGGCGCTATAATGCAGATTTATGAGCACATTTAAGAACGGGGAGGGGGGCGGGGGGGGGGGGGGGGGTGACGGGTAACCTACGGCCAGTGGGCCACATACCGCCTGCCTGCCACACTAAAAAAACAAAACAAAAACTTATATATTTTTTAAGATGAGCAGCATGAGATACATACTTCCTGGACATTGCAATGTTGAAAATGTTACATATCTACACTCAATCTTATGCATATGAATGTAAGTCCCGTACACTATAGTAATATCCATATTTTTACCTCTCAATTTGCACTCAAAACTGGCTGGAGAATGGGAATATGTTTACATATACAATTCATTTCAGTGTGTTTTAATTCCATGTAGAAAAGAACAATTATGCATATGTTATAGCAGTATATATATTTAATGTATCATATTGTATATCACTGTCAATGTTATACTTCCCACTTTGAGCTCATTATACAAACATTACTATAACATGATTAGACTATATTTACTTACATACACTAACATACAACATCTTAACCACTATTGAATACATTTCTTTGATTACAATCAGATTTATTTTAATACCTCCTCAATGCTGCTCTTTGTATTTATGTGCACTCTCTTGGTTGTACATAAATTATTAATACCTATCTATACATCTTACTAAAATCAATTAACACAAAATTTCACAGTACACAATAACATAAAAATGTATTATTGCCCACATTAAACTTGGATAAAAAAATATAATAAAAATAAATAAATATATATATATATATATATATATATATATATATATATAATGTTTCTGATTAAAACAATGCCTGTGTGTGAACATGCACAAAAGACTATGTATTATAATAAAGGCTTTAGATTTTAGGGACTCAAAATAATGTGTGTGTGAACATACACAAAATATGTATTCCATGCATTTAAATAAACTATTAAATTATTTTTCTCTCTTTTTTTGTCAGTCACGCACCTGTCTGGATGTCAGAATGCAGGCCGACGTCTTGCTTTTTTCAGAAATGGGCGTCAAAGAGTGCAGCTGCAGAGAAAAGTCAAGGTTAGTCAACGTTGACGTTTTGGCGAGGCGTTCACGGACAAATCAGTCACCGTTAAAAGCCTCCCGGCGGCCGGCGGCCCCTGCTGGCGGGGCCCGTCGTCGTCATGGCCCTCCAGCTGCAGCAGCTGGCGGATGTGCTGGACCAGGCCCAGGTCCAGCAGCAGCTTCTTCCTTTGGATCAGCGCCTTGACTCGCTCCTCTTCCTCCTCTTCATCATTCCCATCTTCCAGCTCACAGGTTTGGACTGCAGCAGGAGGCTTGAGGAGCTAAACAAATTTGTTTTTATGAGCCGAGTTGCACATATATCAGCAATAATCACTGCACAAGTACGTGGCTTGTCGTGACCTGACATGGAATATTTGTTAAATTGTGGCCGTAACATACCCATTTGTACGTTGAATATTGTTCCCATGAACAAATTGAGTAAACAATTGCTCAAAATAATTTCTGGTCATGAAATACTAAATTGTGGCCACAATTCTGTATCAGAAATACGTATAATAATGTGTGCACAAAATACAAAATGGCTGCCACGAAAGACAAAACTGTGGCCACAATATGCAAATTTTGGCTATGAAATACGTATAAGGTGTGCACGATTTTAAATTGAGAGCACCTTCGCAACAGGCCATGTCTTCTTCCTCAGTTTCTAGAGAAGGTGCGTTCCATTTGCTTAGTTTGTCGCCACAAAGATACTAATTAGTGGCCGTGTGTGCACGAAATAACAAATTAGTATTTCATACACACGGCCACAAATGAGTGTGTGGAATTTGTGGCCAAGAAGTTTCTAATTTGAGGCCACAAAATCGCTCTAACTTGCATCCAAAATACTAAATTGTGGCCACGCAATAGGGATAACATGCGCACAAAATACTCATTTGTGGGTTTATTATCATTCCCATGCACAACTCTGGGTGAACAAATGGAGCACCTTCGCTAGAAACTGAAAGCTTAAATTTCTTCTACCTTACAATATCTAGAGAAGGTGGTGGTGGTCCATTTGCTTACTCAACTATCCAGGAATGACAAAATATATATATTTTTAATTTTGTGCTCGCAAATGTTTCATAGCCTCAAATGATACATTTTTGTGCCCATTATATCTGTATTATGGCCATATTTAAATTCCCCCCACACCCCCCAATGTCATGTCTGGGGCTCTGTACATTTGCATGTGGCGGCACTAAAAATGTGCAAGCATCATCTGGCTCATTTGAATGCTGCCAGTGGGGTCAAAGAGGAGGCCACCAATTCATCCTGGGACAAAAGAGCGTCAGGACGCCCTCTCGCGGCGGCTTCTGGCCCTCACCGGGTGGGTGACGGGGGGTTTGCGTGGTGCCGGTCGAGGTTTAGGGCGTTGGGGGCGCTCCCCTGCCGTTTCCCCCTGAGTGTCCCGATGCCGGGCGACGGTCACGTCCCGCTGCTTGTCACGCAGCTCCTGCAGTTGTTGCCTACCAAGGACAGCAAAGTGCTACATCAGCCTCAATTCTGATAATATTTCAATTGGAATACAATATAATAATGATAAAACATGAACATGACCCAAAAGTGAATTAACTATGTTAGGAAACTTTGAATTAAAAGTTTTTTTCCCCGCTTTTTAAATTTATATTGCTAATAATAAATAAATGGATATGAAAATATTTTACAAGCTGCAAGCAGGTGGGGGGGGGGCAACTTGGGCTCAAGGGGCACATTTAGATTTTTTAAAATATTTATGCAATATAGTTTGTTAATTGTTTTTGTTTTATTATTTAAAATTAATTTACACATTCTTAAATCAACCAATTACTTTTTTTATTAAAGAAACAATAATTCATTATCATTTTAGTATAATTCATATTCTATATTCATATTCTAACCCTAACCCTATTTAATTAACCAATTATGTACTATAGTAATTCTATAAAGAAAAAAAAACAATTATTCTCATTTTTAAATTGTGTAACTTAGAATTACTTTCAGGTTTTTAGTTTATTTGTAATTTATTAAATTATACTAAACCGATTATTTACAGCAGTAATACTATTTTGATAATTTTCATCGTTTCATGTTTTAATTAATTTAGTTATACCGAATGACTGTAATTTCTCATGTATAATGCGGACCCATTTATAATACGCATCCCCAAAGTTGACTTAAAAAATCTGGAAAACGCTTCTACCTATGTATAATGCATTTTTAGAATGCATGATTTTGATTCTACCCATATGATCAAAACATGAAGTATTATCTGTATTTTTTAGGTTTTTCTCAAAGCATTATTCTGAAGTTAAGCACTTTATTTGAACACATAATACTTTCATTTACTTCCTCTTATTTTGAAATTCACAGCCCTAATTTTATTTAGTAAAGTAGAAAACACACAGTTGTACTCATATGTTTGATTATCCAGGCAGAATTTGTAAGGTGGGCACAATTCTTTAAAGAAAACATGAAGGACCATTCGAAACACATTTTATTTTATTTTAATGGGATTCAAATTAAACGGTCAAGCATTTCAGAAAAGCATTATCATGAAACAAAACATAACCATAAATAAATTAATGGTTGTTGTTCAGTCATCAGTCACATTAAAAAAAAAATTAAAAAAACCAAAACTATATTTTGGCGGCACGGTAGACTGGTTAGAGCGTCTGCCTCACAGTTCTGCGGACCGGGGTTCAATCCCCGGCCCCGCCTGTGTGGAGTTTGCATGTTCTCCCCGTGCCTGCATGGGTTTTTCCTCCGGGCACTCCGGTTTCCTCCCACATCCCAAAAACATGCATGTTAGGTTAATTGACGACTCTAAATTGCCCGTAGGTGTGAATGTGAGTGCGACTGGTTGTTTGCTTGTATGTGCCCTGCGATTGGCTGGCAGCCAGTTCAGGGTGTACCCCGGCTCCTGCCCCATGATGTCTGGGATGGGCTCCAGCACGCCCGCTACCCTAGTGAGGAGAAGCGGCTCAGAAAATGGATGGATGGAAAACTATATTTCACAAATTCTGCCAGGGTATGTAAACCTATGAGCACAACTGTACATATATGCAGTCATACGTACCGCTGTCATATTGGAATGAAAGTGTAGGCTATACCTTTTTTATAACCACTAGGTGGCGGTGGCATATTTAGAATGAAAGTGTACATTTATAAAATGTGAAAGTTTTTTTCCCATTTGCCTGTATTGCACTATTGACTTTTGACAATTTTTTGGGGTAAAGAATGCGCATTATACACAAGAAATTACGGTAACCATCATACAATTTTAAAACATTGAAAGTATATGTAAAACATTTTATTTTACTTGTTTTATTTTATGTTTCACGATAAATCAAGGAGCCAATTATTTTATGAGAATACTGTATCTGAATGAAAAATAAATTAGAAAATGAATGCCAGGGACAAGAGAAATGAAGCGTATACCAGAAGGGGAAAAAAAAAACTAGGAGCAAAACCTTTTTTGAACATTGCCATTGTCATTATTTAAATCAGAAATTGGATTCATCCATCCATCCATTTTCTGAGCTGCTTCTCCTCACTAGGGTCGCGGGCGTGCTGGAGCCTATCCCAGCTTTCAGAAATTGGATTTTGTGGCAAACATTTTATTTTATTTTAAGGCCATATGGCCCAGCACTACACCCAGATGGTGGCAATTTCTTGGATAGGAAGTACCTGGCACACTCCTGTCGGGCTCTGGAAGCTTCCGTGGCCTGTACCAGCGTGCTTCCCTGTGTGAAAAACTTGTCGTACTTGTCTCCGCCCTCTCTGGGGAAGATCCTCCTGAAGCCTCCTAGATGTTTGCTCTCGTACATGTCCATCTGCTGGGCCGAGGCCGCATGGGACTGGCGCAGCTCCTCGGCCCTTCGAAATCAAACACAAAGCAGAGGTGGGGGACTCGAGTCACAGCAGACTTGAGTCGGCAAGCTCCAGCCGTAGGCCGCCCACAATAAAAGGCCAATCTAAAATGTGCAGTTTCACTGTCCTGAGTTCAGCTCATGCCAAATGGGAACAAAAACAAAAGTGTGCTGCTAGTATTTTTGTGCAGTGTATGTGACTTACTCCCACCTCTAACATAAAAAACTCAGGAGCATAAAACAAAACATGGGCATTTGAGAGGAGTCTCACCTTGCTGCTTTGGACGGGTTCTCCTGTAGACGCTCCTTGGAGAGCCTGCGCTCCTCCTTGGTGATCCTGCTCCTTTTGCAGGCGTTCAGGTTGATGAGCAACAGCGTGTCCAGCAGCAGAGTGTCCTTCACCTCGCGGTCCAGCTGCGAGTCGGTGGTGAAACTCGGCGAGTGGTTCACCTGCCAACATCACACAAATTAGCTCATGCTCATCAAATGGTGGTTCATTGTTGTATTTGCTTGTTGTCGTCCAGCCAAGTGGTAGCAAAAAACATGTTAGCATTCTTAGGTAGGACTGAGCAAGAACCTAGTTGAACTTCACAAAACAGAATGCTGCAGCTTTACATTTTGTGAAAGCATGGTTCTAAACATTGGGAAACAGCTCTCTCACTGTTGTTTCTCGTGTAAAGTAAAGGTGAGACCTCCCAAAAATATTTGCAACTTGAACGCACATGTCCCTGGTCAAAAGTGTTCAACGTGGAAATTAAACTCACAATTTTTTGGGGGGAGTGTAGAGGTGCTGGCGGTACCTCGAGCAGCCAGGGCCGTAGGCGGTGATCCAGCAGGACGTCAAAGCCGAGGATCTCGAAGCAGACGCTAGCGGCGGCGTGGTTGGGGAAGCACGTGCGGTAGTTGTGCTTGAGGACTGGCTGCACAACGATCAGCGTCTTGATGATCAGGTCCTCGATGTCGCCCCACAGCTTGGCCGTGTCGGCGCGGGCCACCTCCAGCTGCCGGATGAGCGTCGTCAGCTTCCTGGAGTAACCAGAACCGGATTGATGAAAACTTTTCTTGTGTTTTACGTCACATTACCATGGCAACGCACCGCTTGCTACCCGTGTTGTCATCACGAATGAAGTTTTCCTTGTGCTTGTTGATGGAGTAGTTGGTAAGATGCATGCACACTTCGTCCTGATAAAGAGAAACCGAAAGTTACGAAACCACACTTAGGTTAACACGTCTGCCTCATAGTTCTAAGGTTCGAGGTTCAAATCTGAGTTCTGGACTTTCTGTGTGGAGTATGCACGTTCCCCTCTATTGGAATAGACTGATGGGAATAAATAAATACAGTTTCATGGAACCAATATTCGAATTTAGATGATGAGCTTCATAAATGAAGGTCAGTACTTCTGATAGTGTTTAGGCCAGCAGAGAAGGCTATGCTGGCCCACCACTGCAATGTCATGATAATACCAATAGTGTCAGTGTAATGGTGATATTAATGATGTAGTTAAGGCCTTCTGTCCTCACCATGTTGCTGTGCGCTGGTTCAGTGTACATGGTGGTGCAGAAGCGGGCCAGCCCCTCCTTGAACAGGAAGATCCTTAGCGGGTCACATGACGTCACCAGCACATAGATACGCAAGTCGAACTTGTAGCCGTCCATCACCAAAGGCTGAATTCAAGACGGGACAGATTAAGTGTATTCGACTGAGTCTCACCTCTGATGTGTTGAGCACCCACCCTGGTGATGTAGAGCTGAGAGATCATGTGTTCTCCGGGCTGAATATCTCGACTGGACCTGGTGATGAAGATGCCCCGTCCTTGACAGCCAGAGTCGGGCTTGCAGATGAAGGTGGCGTGCTTTTTGACGCGCGTGTACGCTTGGAAGTCGCAGTAGCTGGAAAAGAACAAAAATAATGAAGGTGCCTCCAAGACAAGCGCTGCTTTTGCGGTGTAGATAACAAACAAACGCACTCTGCGGGAAGGCACCACGTCCTGGGAAAGATGTTGTAGTCTTTAGGGAAGAGCTTCAGCATGCGGTTCAAGTTCCTGGCCAGAGTGTCTTTGCGGCAGATCTCGATCATCCCGGGGAAATGATTGATCTTCTGGAAGGCACCAAACACAGGCGAAGGTTCTTTGGAGGACGACATTGCAACTAGAAGCTACAATTCTATCAGAAATGGTGATAAATGAATGAAACCAGTCCAGGGTGTACCCCGCCTCTCGCCCAAAGTCAGCTGGAATAGACTCCATTTTACCTGTGACCCTAGTGAGGATAGATCTGATAGAAAATGCATAGATGCAGGGAATTCTTAGAGATGTCATGGATCTGAGATGAGGATTATAGTGCTGATGAATACATCGTAGCCAACTTTTGACCCCAGGTGTGCTTCCAAGCTGCAAATGTTTTGCCCCCTAGGGCTTGTCAGTTTCTACAGCTATGAGGCAATGCTGTGACATCATTGGGTTTCTACCTTTGACATATCAACCTTGGAAGGAATCACTGGATTACCCATTTCAAATTTTGACTTTGTTCCTTCGAAACATTTCCGGCAAGACTACCTGGTACTGCTTCATGGCCTTCACCCTCTCCAGTGACACGGAGCAGTCGGACCACATCAGCGTCCAGTCGTCTCCTTCCGTCTGCACTTTAAGGCCGTAGCGACGAGCGGCGCGCCGCACTGACATACAAAATACACACCTGTGTATTAGCGTGTATAGAAGATGTATTCAGTTGTCCGTGTGATGTATTCTAAACATACCGCTTTCGTACTTGCAGTTGGTCAAATTGATGCACACTCATCTGGAAGAGAGGAAAAGACACACAGGGACAGAACAGCCTCTTCCCCGTCTGTATGACGACTATGACATGTACATTGCATCCAGAAAGTTTTCACACCTCACTTTTTCCACATTTGCTATGTTAGTCTTAAACCGAAATGGATTCAATTAACCTTATTTCATCAAAATTCTACACATGTACAGCAGCCCATAATGACAATGAAATCTGTTCCTGGAGACAATCCTGTCTCGGAGGTCTACAGACAATTCCCTTGACTTCATGCTTAGTTTGTACTCTAACATGCACTCTCAACTGTGGGACCTTATAAGGACAGGTCCAGTCAACTGCATTTAACCTGTAGAAACATCTTGAGGATGATCAGCGGAAACAGGATGTACCTGAGCTCAATTGTCACCTCAATGGCAAATAATTTGAATCCTAATGTTTTATTTTATTGAAAATAACTTTTTCAGAACTACATGCCTTGTTTTTTTTTTTTAATATATGACTTAAAAAATATACACAACTTTTCTTAAATATACAACTTTTCAAAAATATATATTATGCAACTTTTTTTTGTAAATATGCAACCTTTCCCCCCAAAATATCCAACTTTTTCAAAAACATGCTGTATCACGGTAACTTTAGTTTTCACCTTAGTAAAGGTATAGAGTACATCCATAAAATATGGGAAAATACTTTCCGAATGCACTGTACGAGAGCATCCGTTAAGGAGGTGCAGTACCTCCTCTTTGGCCTGCTTCGCCTCTTGTGGACATTCCCTGGTGTGCAGCCTGATGTGATTTGGGTTAGGGTGATGTTTGCTGCTTGTCCTTCATTCTGCTGCTTGTCTCCACATGGCCCAGTCATCCTCAACACACAAATGTGACAAATTAAACTCTACATGCCAGAATATGAGCCTGGTGGGTTTTGTATTCGACATTGTCAGAGAAGTATTAATTAGGTAGAGGAGGCATTTAACAATATGTATTACTGAACCTTTAGCTAAGTAAGGTAACCGACATACTGTATTAGAGAGAGCTCTCAGTATGATGTAAGGCAGTTGTACAAGTGCAATAATACACAGATATTGTTTAATGAATAGCTGTCTGACTACATAATTTGTGTGCATCAAAACTGCAAAAAGTACATCAGCAATATTATGGAGACTACATTAAATTCCAAGTGTTTAGGGACGAATGACTTCTAATTTTACAACGATCCCACTGAAATGTTAACGATGAAGAGAGGTGTTCTTACTGCGAATCCTTAATGGAGGCTAGGCGCGGCATTGGGGGGCATTGCAGGTACACTGTGGGCCAGGTCGGGGTGCCAGGTGTCAGTGTTGGGATCCAATGATGCGGATAATCCTCAGCGTCACTTTTGGCCCAGTCAGCCTGTCATGCCATTTGCTGTCTTTTGTTACCGCTGCACCTTCAACACTCAGAGCGAACTAAATAAACTCAGTTTGATTTTAGCTTGACCTAAAATGTGAAAAATAAAAAAAAAGGCACAGTTATTAAATAAATGTGCACTGCTGTATTTTAGAATAAGCTAATTAAAATAAATACATTATGTTTTTAAGAATCATAAGACAAAATAAATTACATTAAATTTAGATTAAAATTTGAACAAATAAAATGCACCATTATTAAATTCAGTGTTTACTCAGCTGTATATACTATATATAATAATAGTAAGACCTAATTAAAAATAAATAAATGTAATTAAAATAAGATGAAATGATTTGTGTTCCAGCTTCAACTTAAATGTTCATAGATGATTGATTTATTTCAGCATCCAAGTGACCTTGTGGTGTGTGTTTCTCAGCAACTTGCCTTCGCCTGCGTGGCTGAGCTGGCACCAGGGAGGATGCCAAACTGCATCAAGATGAAGCCCTGAGCCACAGTCTCCAGGAGAAATAGAAGCAGGCGTCATGTTTCATGACGAGCTCGGTCCAGATGGGGCATCGCTGGGATCTGGCGAGCAATTAGAAAGTGTCGGAAAAAATCTGATCTTTGTGTACTTGACGGGAGAGATAACGAATCTTAATCCTGACGTTTGTTCAATCAAACTGGAGTCTACGTGTGAGCGTCTGGATGTGAGTTGTGGCCTACAGTAGCTCCTTGTGAGTGTCCTCATTTTGCATTGGTGTGTTTATCCAATTCGATGAGCGGCTCAAAAGTGCATCAGCAACTGTGGCTCTCTTTGCCCACGTGCGAGGGCATTACAGTAACTTAATCGCTGAATTTATTTTCACTTAATTCGAGCAGCGGCGTAGCTGAAGCATATGAAAATAAGTTTAAAAAGTTATTCAATATTTGTTAACATGTACAACAATCATAAAAGAGAAGTCTTGTACAAAGTCAGTCACTTCATGACTTAAGTAGCTAAACAGAGCAGCTTCAGATAGAGTACGCAAAGGGTGCCATGGCAACCGACAGCTTAAAAACAACACAGGCGATTCGCTTAATAAGGTTAGATTTTGGCTACTAAATTTGCAAATGCTAATCCATTAAATGTAACCACTGTTTATGTTCCCTTCTCTATTAATGAAATATATTTATAATTTTAAGCAACTCTTGGGACTTTTATTTGTGGACCTTTGTTTTATAAAGTATAATTAAGCCAAAAGACACACACACACACACACTAGCATTGGCGTATCTTTAATGGGCGTGGCCTGGTGAGTGACGTCAGGAGATCTGACTCCAACTCCGATTGGCCGTTTAGAGTTAGTTCAGTGCAAGTGTCTTCTCCATGCTCCTTGTGAGTGTTCTCATTTTGTATTTGTGTGTTGACTGTTCCATTCAATAAACAGCTGACAGTACATCAGTGACGGTTGCTTTTTTAAAATTGAATTTGTAACTTTTTTTCTTGCTTAAAAATTGACCAATCTATGGCACAACACTCCAAAAACTCCTAGGTCAAGGCGACTGTTTTAATCTCGTTATTGAAGAATTTAAACGGGTCAAGTAAATGTAGAAACTCATAATACACTTTTGTAGCTAGGCCGTGTGATTTTCTGACTGTAATAAGAGAACATCATTTGGTACCTTTTCATATACAGCAGCACTTTGAAACAGTAATCCATGACTTCATCACATCTCGGCTGGATGACTTTAATGCACTTCACTTTGGAGTCAGCCAGTCCTCCCGCGAACGTCTCCAGTTTGTTCAAAATGCTTCAGTTTGTTAGTTTAATTCTTTTAAAATTCTGGTGTGTTCAATTGTGGTAAGATCTATGTTCGATTTGGATTTTTGTACAGCACTTCGTTGCAGCTGTGGTTTTTAGCGCTCTAAAGAAAATTGAGTTGAGTTGCTGTTTAGAGGGAAAATGTGCACGAGTTAGAGAGAGAAAAAAATTTGTTTTCTATAGGGGCAACAAGTGCTCAGTTGGCATCAATGGTTGTCAGAACCTTAAAGATAGACTAGATATATTCCCAAGCACAAACAAGGGCAAGCCCCCCCCCAAAAAAAACGAGACATAAATAGTGGAACTCCACACCTAAGAATTAGAACTGAAAAAGTCGTTTGGAGTTCTCCATTTAACGCTTGGGGATTATCTTGGTAGGGTTTGATTTCAAAGGAATGTCCTTAAACCTGTCTCAGTTTGACAAAACTACTATGTAAACTGCTATTCTGGGGAGTGCAAAATGCATTTTTATTAGTTGTTTCAGACGCATGATAAAATCAACATTAGAATATTGTGAAAATCCATCAAACAGAACATCTGTGTCAAACTGCAGTTGATGAATAATTATTCCCAGCAATTTACCAGAAACACCACAAGTTTATCTATTTCTCGCTCTCACACACACACACACACGCGCACACACACTCTCACACACACACACGCGCGCACACACACACGCACACTCACTCACACGCACGCACGCACACACACACACACACACACTCTGTTTTGTGAGCCTGTGAGCTTTGTTGTAATGAAAAGAGGTTAAAGCTCCAGTTTACGACTTGCTACCATGGAAACCAAATGCTGCCCCGTCCCCTTGGAGACCGCCAGCTTTGACTTTAGAGACCACTCTGCTGCTAGCTTAAAAGGGGCTCCGAAAGTCACTAACCTGTTCTGGTAGTGTGTTTCCGGACAAGCCGCAGCTTTCTTTCTTGTGTTCTTTCTGCTTCGGTGTCGCTGTTCTTGACACGAAGACAAACACACGAAAGCGTCAACAAGTCAACTCGACTCAACTCACAGCCGCTTCTGCTCTTAGCCAATCAGCAACACGGAGGCGTTGGCCTTCTCAACTCTGATTGGCTGTTGTCCCTCTCCTACTGATTGGTCGTTACCCCTCTCCCTTTTCCGGTGGCCTGTGCGGCTGCTGGATTTCAGGTTATTTTATATTAAAATATATTTTACAGTATTTCAGGTTATACAAACAACTGTGAATAATTGAGACTTTAATATCCACATTCAATCCTCATATTGGAAATGTATCAAGATATATTCTACAAAGCACATTATGATGCGGGTTCAGAAAATTAATGGATGGATGAATGAAAAAGAAATAACAAAATAACAAATAAATTAATACAAGTAATTAAGAGAAAGCCGTATTATTAAATTAAATATAAGAAATACATGATGCGATAAGTATGAAAACTAATTAAATTTAACTAATATGTAATGTAAAAAAAATCAATAGTTATTAAATTAAATGATGTGCTGGATATATTTTGAGAATAAAAAAATTAGCTGCTAGAAATAAATATATATGATTCACATTTACTTACCAGCCCACTGTACAGTACAAACAGGACAATCGTGTCAGATTTTAAAAGCAATCTGGCTCCCTCGTGCGGTACAGACGAGGCTTTCCATTCTACTGTTACTTCCTGAGTGATGAACTCCCTAACGGGCTAGTGGCGCAATGGATAACGCGTCTGACTACGGATCAGAAGATTCTAGGTTCGACTCCTGGCTAGCTCGACCTTTTGTCATGTGATTCAATACATGGTTGGACTTCGAGCAATAAATTATGTGGCGAGATAATTCCTTGACGTAATGGTTAGAGTTCACTTTTAGCTGCCTGCAAGGGTACACTTTCTCCGACAGTATTTAGAAAAAATAAAAAAAATAAAAAAAATCACATTCAATTCATGGGACAAAAATGCGTGTGAACAGTGGCATAACTACAAGACACAAACTTATAGATATACGCATCTTTGCTTTTTGAGGCTATTTTTCTTACAATCAATGAAAGGTGGTAGTGTTTTCGGCTGTAGAGCATATATCTCCGAGGGTGTTTGAAGGCACCGCGGTAGGAGCCGCAATTAACGCCAATTTCGCACTTTTGTTGCTAGATTTGACCACTTTTCAGACAACCCCAGCAACTACTTTGTTTTCATCGTCTGGTTGCAAAGGTGCATTATGAGGTTTTTTTTTTTTGGGGGGGGGGGGGGGGATCATTTAAAAACATTTAGTTTAGTTTCAATTTTCACAAATTCATGCATAATAGCACTGACAATGAAAAATATTGATCTCTCAGTAATGATACTACTCATGCACTCACTACAGATAGAAATCAAGCCAGTCATGCAAATACATTTTAGTTAATTAGTTTTACAGACATGTATTGATCTGGTGGCTTGTTTTCTAAATATACTTCAAACGTTTAAAAAATAATCGAATATACTGTAGATACCAATATACAGTATACAGTGGGACCTTGATTTACGACGGCCCCGACTTACAAATGCTTCCAGTTGCGAGTTGTCGCTTGGTCAATTTGTTGCTTTTTGTTGAGTGCCAAACGTCAGATGCACCAATGCTCAACTGAAGAGAAAATAAAAATGTGCACGACAGTCGCTGATGCACTCAGCAGTTTATCGAACAGGACAAACAGTCAAATGCACAAATATCAAATGAAAACACTCGCAAGGAGCATGGAGAAGTTGCTCACACTGAACAAACCGTTGTGGTAAACGACCAATCGGAGCTGGAGTCAGAGCTCCTTACGTACCTCACTAGGCCACGCCCAAGTAAAACCGCACCAATTCTCCAGTGTGCGTATGTGATTTACATCTTTATTATACTTTATAAAACAAGTTCTATTTCTTTACATTCTCTTTTATTTGTTTTATATTTTACAATACAGCACTATTTTCCTTTTGATAAACACACAAAATTAACAAATTTCAAGTCCTTTTTTTCTTTCGTTTTGTTTGGAGTATTTTTAAGAAGGCCAACAGATTAAACATTACATTACATTCATTTGTCATTTAGCAACTTTCAGCGACAAAGGCCCGTTTTGAGCAACGTTTCTATAAGGTGGACTCGTCCGAGGGTCCGTGAACGCACCACGGTCCTTGCATTTCCGAGTGACTTCACTCGTCGAGCGAAGTGACAACAACAAAAACATGTAAGTTTTACTCGTCATCTCAGCTCTTGTTGTTGTTCTTGCTTTAATTAATTAGTCACCGTGACGATCTATGACAAACGTTATCGTTATTGTACAGCTGACTGGAGGGTGGCAGTTGTTTCAACGAGTGTAGCATGTTCAGTGCACTTTTACGAGGTTTATTGCGTAAACAAATGCAGACTGCAAAAAAAAAAAACTATTAGATGAGGGAGGAAGAGTTTTGAAAGAAGTGTCACGTCACTGTTATGTATCGGTGACACCTGTTGTCTTCACTCACCCTTGGCTGATATCGGCCTGCGTATTTTTTATTTTTATTCCAGCATGAACAACTCCACTCCCGCCTTCTCCCAGGTGGCGTTCAGGGACGTTCCACACTCGTACCCACCAGCCACCTCCGTCAGCTGCAGCTACACCCTCGCTGCGCATTTCCATCCCAACCCCCGAGACTGGGTGGGCATCTTTAAGGTGGATGTTTTTTTCCCCCTAGGGGTGACAAACGTGTTTTGTTAGTTATATATATATATATATATATATATATATATATATATATAACTTTAATCTTCATGTTTTTAATGCATAACGTGTCATTCAAGTTAACATGATCAGTCTACGTAAGTACAGACATGAGGTTTTTGTATTTGGTTACTTCCCACTGCTTTTTTTTTTTCCTACCTCTTTTTTTGGGACTGTGGCACGTTTGAGGATCTCTTGTTCCTCCTGCCGAGCTGTGTTTTAATTTTGATTTCTCCAGGTGGGCTGGAGCACCACCAAGGACTATCACACCTTTGTGTGGGTGGAGTCGAGCGGGGAGTCGAGCCAAGAACAGTCATCGACGAACCATGCTTATTTTAAAGGTGGGACACCTTAGATGTTATTGCAGAGTTAACCACTTTGCTGTGATGCAGATGTGTTCCTCCTCAACGTCAACATTCAAGTTCCTCAAGCTCTCCAAAATGAAACAATTACAAGGTGCTTCTCATTTTAAAACATATTTTTCCCAGAGCAAATAATGTCAAGTGAATTAATCCGTGCCAGAGTCAAACTGTGGCCATCGTTAAACTTTTATTAACTGTACAGGTAATGTTTTAAGTAGGACTGGCTGGGAAATATAGCCTATAAATAAAATCTAATTGTTTTTTTGTTTTTTTTCCCCACAAAAATCTGATTTCCAATTTTTAATAGTTGTTTCCCCTTTCTTAACAGAAAAAGCAAATGAAAACCAAAACTGTTTTTTTTAATTGGCCCGTGACATAGTCTAAAAAAAAAAGACAAAATTAGCATAATAATTGCAGTTTAACGTGAAGAATATTTTTGTTAATTTAAAAATGTTCAGCTAACTTTAATTTGAAAAATGTATTTATTTTTGTACTTATCAGTTTTTAAACATATTTTGATTATAAATGGGATTATTTGGGGAAATTTGGAAGTATTTTATATAAAAAAATATATATAACTATTTTTTTCTTACAAAAGGTCAATAATATCAAACTGCCCTCCCTTCCGATTTTCTGTGTGCGGCCCACTTTGCTGCTTTAGATGCTCGCTGAGATGAAGTCTCATGAAAATTCCAGAAATCTCGGGTGATTTCACGTTTGACTTTTGAGACATATTTGTCCAGAGTAGAAGCTTGTCTTGTGTCTCATTGGTTGATCCTGCCCTTCATGTTAATCAGATTACTACCTCCCGAAGGACGAGTTGGACTTCTACCAGTTCTGCTATGTGGACAGCTCGGGTCAAGTGCGCGGGGCCAGCACGCCGTTTTGCTTCAAAATGCCGGACAATGAAGACAAGCAAAGTGCAGCGAACATCTCGGACAATGACCTGCTGGTCATTACCACGCAGGTACACACACACACACACACACACACTGCAGATTAGCTTCATATGAGCAAAAGTGTTGGGACACAAAAATGTTGTTATTCAGCTTCTACTTTTCCGGTAGACTTTTATGTAACTACTGTATATCGCTCCCATTTTAATTTGAATTTGTGAGCTGAAGTTTGAATTTTTAAGTTTCAATTTTGTAACACTTTTTTTTGCCATAAAATATTTAGGTTTTAAAAAATTTTGAAAATTGTGTAAACAAAATTCTACCGCTCTAAGAGCATTCAACATTCCAAGTGAATAAGTGTAAAATAAAATCAAAAGCTCAAAAGATTCAGTGTAACAAAATAAATAAAAATAAATAAAAAATATAATATAATAATAGTAATATAATATAATTTTAAATGATCTGTACAGGACAATTTTGTTTCTTCTTTGTGGTAGCGTATTTGACCCCGGTTCAAAAGTTTGCGCAGATGTAAATTTATTTCCTGAAACTGATAAATGGTCGAAACACCCATAAAGTCCAGCATTTTTTGGGGCTCTTAATTTTCTTTTCAGAGCTGGGTATTACATTTTTTTTTTTCCTTACGTGGATTTTGTGTGGAACCAGGAACAAGTGGAGCAGAGCGATCGGGAGAAAGTGGCGCTACTGAACGAAGTGCGGCACATCCTACAGCGGAATGAAGAGTTGGAAAAAACATTGCGAGAGGAGAGACGAGAAGTCGGCATCTTGAAGGTTATTTAAAAACACGACGTGTCTGATGGTGACTTTAAGTGCCCGAGTTGACTCTGTGCTTCACAGGACAAACAAGATGAACTCGTGTCAGAAGTTTGTCGGACGAAGGAGCAGAACGAGTGTCTTCTGTGCACTTTGCAGGAGCAACGAGAAGAAGTCCAGCGCTTGAAGGTTTGATTTGCTCTTACGCTTGTCGACACTTGTGGCTATGTCAACATTGTGCTGCTTCTGTCTTCCCCAGGAGGAGATGTTGATCCACATGACCAATCAGGTGGAACTCCAGGAACAGAACCTTGGTGAGAGCACACAGTCCGATCCAAACCCAGATGATGACTGCGGACTGCTGCTACAAGCTGAGGTACAAAAAAAAACAAAACTACACATTTACACTAAGTACTGCAATCCACTGCACCACAGTGGACTAGTGGTTATCACATCATCCTTGTAGTACTGAGATTCAGGGTCAGAATCTGAATATATATCTGAATCTAAAATTAAATGTGTTTCACCTCGCCCTTCATGTTTTCTTTAAATAATTGTACCCATCTTACAAATTCTGCCTGGGTAATCAAACATATGAGCACAACTCTGTGTTTTCTCATTTACTAAATAAAAGTAGGGCTGTGAATTTCAAAATAAGAGCAAGTAAATGCAAATAATTATATGTTCAAATAAAGCGCCCAACTTCAGAATAATTCTTTTGAAAAACTAACAAAATACAGATAATACTTCGTTTTGATCATATGGGTAGAAGCAAAACCATGCATTGTAAAAATGCATTATACATACGTAGAAGGGTTTTCCATAATTTTGAAGTCAACTTTGGGGGTGCGTATTATACATGGGTGCGCATTATACAAGAGAAATTACCGTAATTATCATATTTCATGGCCTTTTTGGTCATCCAGCGGCAACTCCGAGAAGCTAACGTGGTGATCGCAGAGAAGGACGCCATCATTGAGGAGAACAACAACTTGACGTCATTGCTGAAACGCCACAACCAGGAGCTTGCTCAAGAGAACCAAGTAAACGTCACCCCTCTTACTTAGTTCAACCCTAGAATGTCTGAACCAATAAATCATTGTATTTTGTTACATTGTCACATTGGCCTCCATTTTGTTGCTAGAAGCTCAGCCGTGACATTGAGGAGCTGCAGAGGACTTTGGATGACCTTCAAATGCTTCTGCCCACCCACTCTGTACACCTGGATGCCACCCCGACACCCGCCCGTGGCACAATACAGCCGGACGCACTGGAGACGTGCGAGAGCTTCGATGAAAACATACCTGTTGGTCAGTGTATGGCCACATTTAGCTTTAGCATCACTGATATTTACATCAATATTGGTCATCTTACTCTGATGTCGTTTTTGCAGTGAGCATTGTAGAAGATGATGACGAGGAAGACCAGGTACAGAAACAACAACCTCATATGTGTTTTAAATGGGCTCATCATGCAAACACGCTCACTAGGCCACTGGTGTCAAACTCTAGGTTATGGAGCCAGATCCGGCCCGCTACGTTATTTTATGTGGCCCGCTGAAGCAAATCATGTGCTTCTACGTAATGTTTCCTGCTAAAATAAAATCTGTATCAAGATTTTCAAGATCGTGTATAAGCAGAAGTTATCTATTAATTTATAAGAGTGCAAAAAAAAACCAACACAGAGGTTAATCTGACAAATTCATCCCATGGACTGGTTTTGGCTCATTGGCCACAGTTTAACACACCCTGCATTAGATTTGGGTCTTGCATTGTGACGGCATGTTTCTATGTTCTTCTGCCACCCCCCAGCCGGCGCTTATGTGCCGCCATTGCCTTGAGAGCTTCCCAGGAAGTACACGGGCAGAGGTGGAGAGTCACGAGCGCAATCACCAAGTGTGTCCCTTCTGCACCCTCATCTGCGACGACATGGAGCAGGCCGTGTTCGAGGACCACGTCTACAGTCACGAGATGTGACTGTGAAAAACACCCACAAAGTGTTCTTAAAAATAAGTGGATGAGCAGTTTAATAGATTTTTGTAAAAAATTAATATAGTCAAATCAAATTTTGCAATTGCACAAAATATCACTGATCTCATGGCACTTATCTCTTCTTTTTAGGAGAGTTTGTTACCTAATACGGCAGTATGAGAGAACGTGGGAGCAATAACACCAAAGTCAGCAAACCTGCCCAATTTGAGCATTTTCTCTTTCAAGTGTTCTCACTTTTGTTGCCAGCGGTTTGGACATTATCGGCTGTGTGTTGGGTTATTTTAAGGGGACAGTAAATTTAAATTTACAAGGTGTACACTACATTGTAGCAAAGGGTCATTTCTTCAGGATTGCCCCAAAAAAAGAGAATATTTACAAAAATGTGAGGGATGTAGTCACATTGGTAAGATACTGTAAGTTTTGTGTAGGAACTTAGTATAGTACAGAGGTGTATTGAATACTAACACGTACGTTACACCCCAAGTAATGTTCCCGATGCATGGCTTTCCAAATGTTAGTTTACAAATAAAAGGCAAGTCAAAGTTAAATATTTCAGTGTACAAATTGGATGTAAGTGGGAAGGTGCTGTAGTCTTATCACTCACTACCCTAACCCAGTGGTTAAGTCAGAATTACAGGAATTATTTGTATGAAAAACATTAGGCCATTTATATAAAAATGAAAAACAGTGAGTACAGTGCTAACTAAGCAAGCCTGCTTGGTCGTGTGACCACGTATTACAATACCCAGCAATCTGGGAAAGAATGTCATTTTTTTAAATACCTGTCCACGACCCACCCATAACGCTGGGTCCTGACCGACTGAGACTCACTGCTTTAGCGAGATTAAACCACTATACTGTAATTACAGCTGAAATGTCAAGCTAATGCTTAGCATAAAAAGTCTTCAAGAAATCACACCTGTCTTAATGTATTTTAATTGATTAGGAAATTTTTAGACAAACTGTCCGCTGAAATAAAAAAAAGGCTTATTTTTCTTGATCACGTTGACATCGATATGAAGCCATTACAGTGTTCCCTTGTTACATTAGAGCTATTTAGGCAATCGCTTTGTTTTTTATTATCATCATCATCATCATTAGTTTTTTACAATATACAAGCGAGTCCAAACTTTGTGTAGTGAGCCTTCAGTGTCGTACCACGTTTTGACACAATAGGGCGGCCAGCACAGAGGTGTAATGGAGGAGAAGCAGCATAATTAAGAGCAAGAAAAGGCAGAGAAGGTCCCCAGTTAAGCTCTAGTAATAGCCGTTGTTCCCACAGAGCAGAGAATTAATATATGGTTTGGTTGAACATTTTGGTGTCCAAATAAGAGAGAGACCATATAAACATTTTTTTTTATATGGTCTCTCTATATTGCCGATTTTTCACCAATTATATGTGTCGAACGTATCCGCCGCAATAAACCGGAGTTTACTGCACTGACATATTTTGTAGTCACAATTGTCCTTAAACGTAAACTCGCCACCTGGTGATGGCACAATATGGGCTAACAGGTTCCGTCCGGTCATGGGCTCATCTGATTGGCCTCCTCGGGCGTGACATCACGGGAGGTGAGCTCGGAGAAGAGGGCGGGCAGCCAGTACTGCGGCTCGTCTGATGCTTGAGAGTCCAGCCAGGCCAGGCCCTCCTTCAGTAGGTGGTCCTAGCAATGACAACATGGGTCGATTAGGGCCAGGCAATTCATTGATTTTATTGATTAATTTGAATTTGTCAGCAAGATTTTTGTAATTGTTAATTTGATCATCCATAGTTCAAAGCACATCCCCGCTGACCTAAACTGCTTCCACTGACAACATGGCTCCGAACAGACAGGAGCTAGTTCACCAAATTATAACTACAATCACAAAAAGAGATATTTGGCTTCCAGGTGAAATTTCATTATGAGCCTAAAATGCACTACAAACTTTACAGGTGAACTTGACCTCTAAAGTTTTGAATGCATGTCCCCACTGTACATGTACCAATGTTTTAGTACTTCAGTACATTACTTATTAAAACTCAGAAATCAGACTTTTCTATTTCAACAGATTTCATTTTAAGGCCATATCACCTGGCCCTACTTCTGTTTAATTGTTTGCTTTGTGGCCAGGACGCTGTTGACATGGGACTCACCAGGACGTGACTCGCTCGCTCCTTTTCCCACTTGAGACTGTTCTTTATCTCACTCACCGTCACGTAGCCCTTCTTCTACAAAGCAGCGACAAGCATAACTGGATTTTTCTTTGTTGTATTTATAGAATATACAAAGCTGTGTTTTTTTGGGGTTGGTTTACCTCAGCCAGCTGCAGGACCACTGTGTGGTCCATGTTGAGCTCCGCTGGGACGGATTGCACCAAGTAGGAGCCGCCCACCGGAATCATCCCGAAACCGTTGCCCATGACTTTGAGTTTCTTGATGGCTCGCACCAAATCATCCCTGGGGGAAAATGGCACAGACAAGTTAAATGTAAGAGCTTTAATCATTCAATGTACCTGTGGATGAAATAGTGAAGCGTGCAGTCAAATGCACACGAGTAATGTACAAAGCATGTGGAGTACAGTCAATGAATGGGGCACGGCAGCCTCTCCAAGTATCCACAATCTCTCCTCTATTCTTACCCGTTTCCTCTCTTTGTGCCAACCCGCTTCTTCCTTGACAATTGCACCATGTTTTTGTGGTTCAATAATTAATAAAGTACAAGATACTGTATGTATCGAGACTCAAAACCCAATACTGTGTCGCAGTTTTCCATTGCAGCGTGTCGGTAGATGTGCAGGGCTCAATTGCTCATTGTGCGGGTGTAAGTTGGCAACTGTCATTTTTTCACGATGGTCGAATCCAGCTGGGTTCGGCGGCGGGCCTTAGTTACGAAGAGCTGATACTGAACTGAAATGCCATGGAATTAATTGAAATATTGTCTATGTATAATGTTGGAATTAGGGAAAAAATACTCATTTAAACCACTAATATAATGAGAACTGCTAAAATTAGTGAGATCGATGAAGATTTTAAATCTTACCCTGTATTACTAGTACTAGTTCTGATGCGACTTGCCCATAAGCAGATATTAATGGAAAGCAAATGTCCTAAATAAACTGAGCAATTTGAATTATATTTGTCGAGAAAAGTGGGGAGGAGGTAATTATGTAAAAATGTCTCAATATGGGAATTTTGGTGTGAAAATGTAGAATTCTGAAAAGTGGGAATTATTAGAAAGTGAAAAATCATTCTTAAGATGTCCTGAATGAGCAAAACTTTTGGAAGTCAAATTGGTTGGAATCAGGTAAGAAATTGGAAGGAAAAAATTCTGAATTAATTTAGGAATTCTTATCTTGGAAAAACTTACTGGCTGACATCCTGAGCGTATTTACCACGTCCCTTGAGCACCCTGAGATGGAGTTCATCCAAAGTGATGAGTCCTGAAAGAAAAGATAAGTCTGTCACTCCCGTCGCCATAGTGATGTCGATACAAGTCGCATTCATTATATCACTAACCTCCGTTTCTGTGCTTGAGGGCCAAGCAAACCTCAATAATCTGCACGCCGAGCTCATAGTAGAAGTCGCCCACGCCGAGCATCTCTGACCAAAATCCTTTGCCAGCTGTCAACAAAGCAAACTGGTATTTAAAAAAAACAAAAACAAAAAAAAACACACACTCAAGCATATGTTTGAACATTCGTCGTGGTGGCTCTCACAGGCAAGTGGGTCAACTCCAATGGTGGCGCACATCTCCTGAAACTGGACGCGGAACTGAGAACTCTTGCGGATTTCCTGTTTGTGCTTGCTGGCGAACTCCTCCAGGTTGGACTTGAATGTGTCCAGCTGCTTGGACATCTGACAGAGGAGGAGAAGAAAAAAAACAACATGTTGTTTTTGGAGACAAGTGCAACAATACATACATCACTTGTACGAATGTAGACACACTTCAAGAAAGCAAGTGAGTGAACTTGCCTGAACTATCTGATCCTCTGCGAGAACAGTTCCTCTCTCTTTATATTTGGCCTGAAAAGAAAACACAAACGTAAGTCAGTCCAAAAATCTATCAATTATGGTGTCATACAATCAGGATAATTTACTACTATGAATTTACCACTAGTGGTATGCGGGCTCCCTCACGTGGTACGCGAAAGAATCACTGCCCAAGTACAATTCAGTTGTACATTTATTTGCATTTAATCTTTTAGAACTGTCCACTTTCAAACGTTTATTTAGGTACAATCTTATTTTACTTTTAGGTGCAATAATTGAATCACTATTTAAGTATAAGCTTTTATTTTCCTGTATTTAAGCGCAGTGTTAATGGTCAAACTGTTCATAGTGCTACAGTGGCTTACAATAATGTTAAATGTACTTTTTAGGAATAAACCGCTGTCTCGTTTTTAATGTTGGTCGTGTTTATCGTTTAAGGTACATGTACAAGTATATGAAGTTTGCTTTCAATAATTTGTTTGGAAACATATTCTTGAATTCAATTAAGTATTTTCTTACCTCTGCTAGCTTCTTTTTGGCGATGGCACCCGCACCGACGCCTCTCCGGTGCATTCTGATTTTTTATTTGAAAATTTTTTTTTAAACAATGAAAATGAAGATAAGAGACGGTGTTATTGTCCAAAAATTATGACAGCTTTGGACATTACGGAGGAAGCTAAACAACACCAGCTGTATTTACGTTACTGTAACTCAGCAATTCTCTCAATTTTCACTGAGGTACGCAATCATTTAAAATCCGTAGCTCTCACGGATTCATCTTACTGATGTATTTCAAGTACAAGTGCTGTGGAGAAGTCGCTTTGAGTTGGAGAGGATTGAGCTACTTCCTTGCGATCGTTTCCATTTTGATTGTTTGGTGGATAAAATCGACATTTTTTTTCTAAATACTGCCTCCTGGAGGATCGGCGAATTCTGCAACACCATTCTCTTGCGTCATTGCAGTTGTAATAAAAATACAAATGTAAATTGTTGGAAGAAAAACAACGAAGCGACTATTTCAATTCAACTAGTGTCTTACGTAAAAAAATAAAATATACAAAAGTGATTTTAAGAGGGAATGAAAATGAAAAATACACGCGCTTCACATATTCACAATCTGCTGTGTGTAGAGTACTTTAATAATGCCTGAAGTGATTTGCATACTATTGCCTCATATCTCCAGGGTGACTTTGATGATTTGCTGCGCAGCGTCCTCATGGAAACCTCAAAGCAATACATGGCATCGAGCATGCGCAGTACAGAACGCTTTAAAACTAGACTTGAGGAGGGAACATGACGAGCATTGTTGGTGGACTTCACTTATAGCCCGGGTAAGCTCACAATTCCACGTAGTGTGTTTTTTAAAGACCAGTCTGTGAGCGGTTCGAGTGTTTAAACGTGCTCGGTGCGACGGCGTCGCGTTGTGTGTGTGTGTGTGTGTGTGTGTGTGTGTGTGTAGCTAAGCTAGCAGGCTAGCCACTGGAGCTAGGTAGCTGTTATTGTTTTTTCACGACGAGCTAAAATGGAGGAGCTAAAATGGAGGTTGCTTCACTGCCACTCCCGGGTCCTTGAACGTCTCGCCACATTGCGACTAAATCGTTGCTAGCGTGAGGTAGTTAGTTTCTGAAGTACTGTAGTTGTTGCTTGCTGGTGTAGAGCTTGACTTGGAATTTCAAACGCCCGGCGTGCAACTCGTATGAAAAGGAAGAATCACGCAGGCTTGACGTAAAGTGACAATATGATGGCGAGCGTAGTTGTTCATACAACAAACGACACTGCTTTAAGTGATTGTCACAAACAAAAACAGCGTCTTTACGTTTGTTTGTGTGGGCAGGGTTTTTCCTGGCTCAAATTGAGGCAGGGGTGATACTACTATTCTGATCAGTCGCACAGGTGCGTATGCCTGACTCAAAACACTTTTTCTGTGAAGTGTACATGTACTTTATTGTTCTTTTAACTTTTACAATTTCAACAAATATACAAAGACAACACCCTGGAAACATACTCGGCTATTTTATGAGACATCTGTGGAAGGCCAAAAACATAAAGGTATCAACTCATTTAAGATACAGTAGCGGGGGATAGGGACCCTTCTGCAAATATCTGACGCCAACCCAAAAAGATTTGTAATTGCACATTGATGCGAAAACGTGGCGAAGCATTTTTCATTAATTTTTTTTAACATTAGACAAGGCTATGTCCTTACTAAATAAAGCTCCTCTCAATTCAACATAGGTCCTTGGCTACAAGATTGCGCCAAGGGATCCATCAATCAATTTTCTGTACTGCTGTGCTTATTCTAACAAGGGTCATAGGTAAACTGGAGCCTATCCCAGCTCACTTTTGGTGAGGGGTGGAGTACACCTTGGACTGGTCACCAGCCAATCGCGGGGCACATGTAACAACCATTCACACTCAAATTCACGCACGCGGACAATTTAGTTTTTTAAGAAGAAAAAAACTAACTGCTATTACACTAACACTTAACTGCTTGTCCACCATGTGGCAAGGTGCCAAAGCAATGTTTCTGTGTTTGACATTGCTTTTCAGTTTTTTAATGAATAACAGGATAACTTCCCCCCCCCAAAAAAAATCTGCAAATGGTGATTATGCAGGAGTTAACTGTACTTTTTTCCTGTAAAATCCGATGTACGTGTTTACAAAAGAGAATATACGCCTGTTTGAAAATCCGTTGACACTTTTAGGAGCGACTGTTTCCGATACAACGCCGCAATTGCAGGTAAAAATAGCCCCAACTAGTTCAACGTGGAAGTTTTTAGAGCCAGACATGGCACAACATTAGTTGGAGGTCCCCGCCTCAAATTTTTATTTGAAGCAATAAACCGGTTGTGTGTAACACACTGTGTAATCTACAGGGGGCAGCCAGCCGCGGTCACACCATGAACAGTCGCCATGAGCATGAGAGCCTCCCCGGGTCCACATTCGGGATCCAAGCCGAACGCTGACGCCATAGGGGGGACGTTCACTTTGCTTCCCTTGAGCCTCAGGAGGGAGTCACGTGACTCGCCCTCGGATGCTCCAGACAACTTCCGGTGGGCTGACAAAATCCCGAGCAAGCCCAAGCGCTCGGAGCAGACTTACATGAGCGGCGACGTCTCGGAAGTCGTCGAAGCAAACCGGGCCGCCGCCGTGGGGGTTCTTTCCCCTGTCGGACCAATGGGGGGTGAGGGAACCCCGGTGAAAGGTAAACCCCTCTCCGTGGACAATACGGACAACCCTCAGATGGCGCAAAACAACACGCCCAAGGATGCCGACGGCGTCCTTGGGGCCGCGTCCATCGAAGTGTCGTCTGAGGGCAAGTGGAAGAACCTCCGGAAGAGTCCGGCCAACCCGCACACGCAGGCCAACTGTCTGCGACAGATCCTGCTGCTGCAGCTAGACCTCATCGAGCAGCAGCAACAGCAGCTGCAGTCCAAGGACAAGGAGATAGATGATCTCAAAGCAGACAAGGAGACGGTACGGAAGACAAATGTGGATTTTTAATTTTTTTTTTCACTGTGCTTTTCTTTTGTATTCTGAAAAAATATTTGCGGATTTAAATAATTCTAGTGGTAGTATATTTCTTCACATCGTCAGCAAAGTGAATCCACAGCTTCAAACTGACTGACAATGACTTTTTACATTTGTTTTTATCTTTGGTTTTTCAAATATTAATGTTCCTGTCAGGTTATAAATCATTTGTAAACAATGACAACAACTGCAGTGACAGTTTTCCTCTACCTGCCCAGCTTCTGGCACGTATCGAGCGCATGGAGCGCCGCCTGCAGCTCACCAAAAAGGACCCACCGCGCGACAAGCGCCTCTTCCAGCCCCTGGAGCCGTGGACCCCCGACAAGGAGGACATGTGGGACCTAGAAGTGGAGGAGAGTCCGCAGCCCAATCCATCTGCCCTCCTGCCCCTAAGTCGAGGAAGCAAAGGTCAAAAGAGGTAGGTAAAAAAAAAAAAAGAAAAAAGAAATTGTGTGTGAACGCTTATGCCGAACTGAAATGCTATGGAATTAAGTGAAGTGTACAATGTGAGGATTGGAAAATGTAAAAATACTGAACAACAGTTGTGGCAAACTGTGTGATTGTTGAGTATTTTACACCTTGCCATGTATTCATGTGCTGTTTCTAATGAGAATTTCGAAAATGCTAACACAGTAACCGTACATATGTAAATTCCCTGAAAGTTAACATACCACAATAAATATAGAAAAGGAGACTCCTTGTTGTTAACATCACACGCCTGCATCCACAGGAAATCCTGCTTCGGGGAGTCCAAACTCCAAAAGTCGCGCGGCAAAAGCTCCAAGCTGAGTCCTCACAAGCTGGAAAGTCAGCCGGCGTCTCCGTCTCAACGAGAGCTGCGCAACAAGGAAACGCCCGAGAAGAGCGCCCCCGCAGGGCTGCCCTGCAAAGAGGAGGCAGAGCTGAGCTGCCAGATGGACGACCTTCCCTTCCTGTCCACCACGGAGATGTACCTGTGCTGCTGGAACCAACCTCCTGTGTCGCCTCTGCGTGAGACTTCTCCCAAGAAGAAGGAAGAGGAGGAGGAGGAGGTGCCCAGTGAGTGGACTCCTCATGTAATTCATGATATGCTGATTGTTTGTAAGCCTAACCTTCCACTACCTATGTCCTTCAGATGCATCCAACACTCACTCCATGATTAACTTCCTTTTCCCGTCTTCGTGCCGCCTCTCGGTTCCCTCGTGGCGGGAAAATGTCATCGAGGCATTGGGTGACGATTTAAGCCTTGACACGCAAGAGGTGATAACATCGTAATGTTTTGAACACCAGTCGCAAAAGCGATCAAACTCACAGTCCGTCTTGTCAATTTAGCCTCTGGATGACGGTGTATTCCTCAAGCGCCACGCCAAGCTGGAACTGGATGAGAAGAGGAGGAAGAGGTGACCGCATTAATGTCATTCCCAAAAAAAAGAAATATATATATATATATATATATATATATATATATATATTATATATTTTTATATATAGTACCTGCCAAGCAGAAAATGTTCCGGGTCGCTTCAGAATCTTCTCTGTTGTCAAAGGTCCCTTCCCTCTGCTTCTGTTCGCTAGGCTTGTGCCTACTTGTTGGCAAACAAGGCAAACGATTGACAAACTTGGTCAGTCGCCCCTTCTGTGTGTTTCTTCGGGCGCGGTAGTTTCTTAAATATCTAATTAGAGGTCAAGATGGGGCCAGATTTATTTTTTTAATAGATCATTTCACTAATGTACGTCTGTCAGTTAAGGAGGGCAGTTGTAACAAATTTGAACAAAAAAAGGATTTCTGGGAAAAATGCCTTTTTGAAAAAAAAAAAAAAAAAGCTTGCATATGATTTGATTTATATATATATAAAAAAAAAGGCTTGTTTGGGTTTTTCTCCACCTTATGGCTTTATGGAGTATTAAAGCACAAAAACAGGATGGAACTGCTTTTTTTTCAGTAAATAGAGGATAGCTTCCAAAGAAGACAACACACAAAAAAATTAGAATTTGCAAATAGTGAATTGTGTGTGTGTGTGGGGGGGGGGGGGGGGGGGGGGGGCTTTTCTAGAGATGCAAATAAACTACAATTAAAATTGTAGCACAATTACGATTCATAACACGAACAGTTTCAGTTTCTACTACATGTCAAATTTGGTTTGTGAATCACATCCCACTGTTGAGCCTAAAGAAGTAAACTCCTTTAGCACTGGGCTAAAGATGTTCTTGTTTTGGTTCTGAATATGGAGATATAATCTATTCCAGTGGGATTTAGGGCCTTGGGCCACCCCAGAGTACTGAAAAATCCCAAACTATTTTTCCTTATCCCCTTTAACAGAAAGCTGTGATGTAGCAGTTTTGAAAAAGTGTATATTATATGTGAGTTTTATAATTCCATATCTTTTAAAAAAAATTTTTTTTTTTTTTTTATTTTATTTTTTTTACATTTACCTACACTGATGGGTTGGTTTTAAGCGTTGTTAATAAATGAAAGGTGAATTCGAAAATTTCTGTATGTGACCTTTTAGGAAAAAAGTTTGGACAGCCCTGTATTAGAAGCTTCAAACTTGAACCTCACATGGTTCCTCTTAATTTCCACACGCAGGTGGGACATCCAGCGGATCCGAGAGCAGCGCATGTTTCAGCGCCTGCAGCAGCGCATGAACAGGAAGAAGATCATACCGGAGACTGAGCCCGAGCTTTCATCATTCTATCCGGAAACTGAAGACGGTAACTCATTATTCATATTATCATCAACCCTTGTGCCCTCAAATTTACTACCATTTGGACACATTTGTGGCAAAAAATGTACGCAAACTGCTATAAAATCATTGTACACGTTTTTATTTATTTATTTAAATAAATCACTTAAGCAGCTTGAGTATGAGTGTAGGACATATGAGAGTAAACAGTGGTGGTAGTAGTAGTAACATTGGATTTACAGAAATTGACCTAAAACATTTCATGCTAAATTTCATGCCACAAGGTGTATCACAACCAAAATGAAAGAGGAAAATGTGTGAAAATGCCCAATGAGGGCACAAGAATCAATAGCAATGTTTTTCCCCAAAACTAGATTTTTTAAACTGTATTTCTGTTGTTGTGCCGTCTAGTTGAAGCGATCATGATCACGCCCTTCTTGCCAGTGGTCGCATTTGGTCGGCCGTTGCCCAAACTCATACAAGAGTAAGTTTGAACATTTATCAGTGCTTTTCATCAGTCACCTGACTCCTTATTAGAAAAAAAATCATATAAAAATGATCACGATTATCAGTGTGAACACACATTACTCCCCCCCCATTACTCTTGATTATTCCTCAAGTGCCATCTGTTCACCAACGCATCCCTTCAATAACATGAATACAGACAGACAAGACTCGTATGTAGATTTTAATATATAATCATGCATTAGACTTTCAAATTTAAACAGCAAGCTTTGTCAAGCCATCTAGTTCGTCATGTCTCATTAATACCAAATCAATGTCAAGTGTCCAGCGAGTCTTTGGTCCAAAAATTGGTGACTGAAGAAGTCGTGTGACGTGAGTCGTTTTATCCCCACTCCTTAAAAATGTTTTTTTGTTCTCCTTCAGGAACTTTGATCTGCCTTGGCTGGACGAGCGCAGCCGCTGTCGCATTGAGGTTCCCAAGAAACACACTCCTCACCGGACCTGTCGCAAGTGAATGTCACCGAGCAGGAGACGCGGTCATTTAGTACGATGCGGTTTAGTCCCTAGTTGTGTGTGTGTTCTCGCGCACGTGCGTGTGACTACTGTTGCTTTCTGTGTGGAAGCTAAAGGCGTCTCCCCGCCTGGGCTCAGAACACACATATCACTCAGTCACTGGCGTGTGGTGTGAGACAGAAGCTCTGTTCCCACCTTCTAATAACATCACTGTTACTGCACTCAGTTGACACATAAATAAACTTTTCACATTGGACAACTTTAAACCTCCCGACTCGCTGCTTTGGGGGAAGAAATGTCCCAACCTATCTGTGGTGCTGTATATCTGTCTCTCAACCATCCATCTTTGGATCAATGTGATGTGTGACAACTTCACACTCGAAAGCATGTTGGGGGGGAAGCAATTTTGGAAAAAAAATGAAAGGCTGAATCCATTTCCTCTTGCGGGGGGTGGGTGGGGGAGAACGAGACGGGTCCTAATGTTGGCTTGAAGCCCAGTGTTCTGTTACTTTCTTTGGTTTAGTTCTTTTGCTTTTACACTACTCGTAAAAAGTTGTTAATATTGGACTTTTGGTTTTAGGAATCTTGGGCTTTCGGTTGCAATTTTCATTCACTTCTAAGCCTTTCTGTGACTCTTGCAGTCTTTGTGAAAGAAGTACTGATACATTGAACAGTTGGACATGTGCATTCAAAAGTTGAGAGTTCAAATTAAGTTTACCTGTTAAGGTTATGGTCCATCCTGAAATTTCACCTCAACTCCATTTTTGTGAGTAGTTTACATGTGAATTGCATGGGTTCTATTTAGCTGTAACAGACATCAGAAACAATGGTAGCATGGCTTAACCCCTCGATGGAGCATCTTCTCTCCTCTTCAGCAAAATAAAAAGACGCAAGCATGACATTTGGCTGTAAGCGTCCAGGAAGAGTGGGAGAATACTGACACACAAGTAGTGAATGTATACGTTGAACTCCAGGAGCAGTTAGTCGACATCAGGGCTCCATTTTAGAAACAAAAGTTCCTAGCTTGTAGTTCTAACAAATCCTGCCATACTCATCCCTCTCAGTGATCTGTCTTTGTTTTGTTTTCCTGCACAATGCAACAGCTTCAACCGCTCTACAAGTGCGTAGATGTTGGCTACGTCTGGAAACTTTTATGTACATAGCATTCACAAACAAATGTACATAAAACATGGCTGTTATTTTTTTATTATTTAATGTTGAACATGTTGAGTACATTAAAAATTCAATGATTGTATGTTGACAAATTGAACGTTGCATTTTCTTTTTGGAATAAAATGACCATCTCTATGCTTTATGGATCTGAATTTGGTCTTTCCCCCCCCCCCCCCCCCCCCCCATTGCTGGAATAAATTGTATGTAATATGTATTTTTCAGTAGATGAGAATCTGATCGTTTACAATTCCCAGGGTCCACTTTGGTAACCAATCACGGTGGTATCTTGGTGATATCATTGCTATAAAAATTCTTTCCTCTTTGTCATCAGATTTTTTGGGGCGAAAACTGAGAAACCTTGTCTGTTAAAATGCCAAAATTGGTGTTAAATCTCCCCTCCCATCAATTTTTGTTTTACATTCTTTGATGTCTGTTGGGTTTACAAGATAATTTGGGTTGGAAATGCCCAGGATGCCCTTTTTCAAGATATTCAAGTAGGTCCAATACACCTGGCATATGAGATGGCCGGATTTCCCATTAATATGTGACATGTAAATAAGCTTTGCTGTCATTGTTTCTCTTTTCAATTTAAAGATGGTAAACAGCTCTGATTGCCTGCCGCGTTCATTGCTCATGTACATTATGGCGACAATGACCGCAAGTGTCGGTATTTAATCCACAGTTGGATTATGTAGTACTTTAACCCACAATGTATGCTTTTATATACTATATTTGCATGGCTCGGGCTTCTGAGTTTTCAGATTTATGGCTCTGGCCCAATAGAAATCGTAACTGAGGCTATTAGGACCTTTTTTTTTTTAAGCCGTCTTGCATTCTTTCACCAATAAACACGTTTGTTAAATGTGGAAAAAAAAACTTTATTATTCAACAATAACATGAATACCACTCGATCGCTACGTGTAAAACTACAGACACGTTTTTGGTGCGAAACTTTGCTGAAATCAGTACACCAAGCAGAGACAGCACGATGTACTTTTGTTGTTTTAGTGTAATAAGTCACCCTATTAGTGAACCTGTATACAGCATGTTTAGCTACAAATTTAACAGCTTTCCTGTTGTCTGCTGTGGAGTGATCACATCATATATAAAAAAAATGCTCTTCTATAACTCACATGGGTTATTAGTCTTTAGTGTTAATTTAAAATGTAACAAAATACAATTATGGACACATTGTCAGGGGATTTGTGTCTTTTGGTATTGTCGTAATGGAGACAGGACCTCTCCAGTCCTATCAAGGATAATATTTTGTAATTTTGATTATATACCCACATCAAATTAAACACAGTAGAAAGAAAAAGCCATTACAGGCAACGTTCCTTCAAAAGAATAACGCCAGAGGAAAAGTCAGTGCGGTTCCGTTCAGTCTTTCCGGAGGTTATTGAGCCGTTCCTCCAGGTCGGCATCGGCGTCGGCCAGCGTGGGTTGAGGCTCCGCTTTCTTCCTGGCAGCCACCGACAAGGCTGCACCAGTAGACGGGAGATCTGGAAGCAACACAGCAGACTCTGAGCGGTAATGGTGGAAGACTTATAACCCATTTTTTCATGAAATTGTATTAATTTTTCCCAACATTCTATTCTCTTCATTTTGTGGCATTTTTCTTGCTTGCACTACTTCCAGTAAGTGTATGACGATGTTAGATTATGTGTCCAATCACAATTCAGCCTGTATGTGTTGCCATGTCAATCTAAGCAAAGTGACTGTTTCTATAACCAATGCAATTTAGACCAACATTTTCCCATCCTATGATTAATTGGTCAGAGCAAGTCAAGTTTGACTAGAGAAACACATCTGTAGCGATCTGCAAACATTCTTCTTCTTTTGCTTTCGGCTTGTCCCTTTAGGGGTCGCCACAGCGCATCATCCTTTTCCATGTAAGCCTATCTCCTGCATCTTCCTCTCGAACACCAACTGCCCTCATGTCTTCCCTCACAACATCCATCAACCTTCTCTTTGGTCTTCCTCTAGCTCTCTTGCCTGGCAGCTCCATCATCATCCCTCTGCCAATATACTCACTATTTCTTCTCTGGACGTGTCCAAACCACCAAAGTCTGCTTACTCTAACTTGGTCTCCAAAACATCGAACCTTGGCTGTCCCTCTGATGAGCTCATTTCTAATTTTATCCAACCTGGTCACTCTGAGAGCGAACCTCAACATTTTCATTTCCGCCACCTCCAGCTCTGCTTCCTGTTGTCTCTTCAGTGCCACTGTCTCTAATCCGTACATCACCACTGTTTGATAAACTTTGCCCTTCATCCTAGCAGAGACTCTTCTGTCACATAACACACCTGACACCTTCCTCCACCCGTTCCAACCTGATTGGACCGGTTTCTTCACTTCGTGACCACACTCACCATTGCTCTGGACGATTGACCCCAAGTATTTCAAGTCCTCCACCCTTGCTATCTCTTCTCTCTGTAGCCTCATTCTTCCCCCACCACCCCTCTCATTCATGCACATATATTCTGTCTTCTTTCGGCTAATCTTCATTCCTCTGCTTTCCAGTGCATGCCTCCATCTTTCTAACTGTCCCTCCATCTGATCCCTGCTTTCACTGCAGATCACAATGTCATCTGCAAACATCATGGTCCACAGGGATTCCAGTCTAACCTCATCTGTCAGCCTATCCATCACCACTGAAAACAGGAAGGGGCTCAGGGCTGATCCCTGATCCAGTCCCACCTCCACCTTAAATTCATCTGTCACACCTCACCACTGTTCTGCTGCCCTTGTATATCTCCTGTATTATTCTAACATACTTCTCTGCCACTCCAGACTTCCGCATGCAGTACCACAGTTTCTCTCTGGGTACTCTGTCATAGGCTTTCTCTAGATCTACAAAGACACAATGCAGCTCCTTCTGACCTTCTCTGTACTTTTCCATCAACATCCTCAAGGCAACTAATGCATCTGTGGTACTCTTTATAGGCATGAAACCATACGGTTGCTCGCAAATACTTCTGTCCTGAGTCTAGCCTCCACTACTCTTTCCCATAACTTCATTGTGTGGCTCATCAACTTTATTCCTCTATAGTTCCCACAGCTCCGCACATCTTTTGCCACCTCTACCTTTGCCCTATGTAACATCTCAATGTATTCCTTTCGCCTCTCCTCGGTCCTCTCAGTGTCCCACTTCTTCTTAGCTAACCTTTTTCCTTGTATGATTTCCTGTACTGTGAGGTTCCACCACCAAGTCGCCTTCTCTCCTTTCCTGCCAGAAGATACACTAAGTACTCTCCTGCCTGCCTCGCTGATCACCTTGGCTGCAGTGGTCCAGTCTTCTGGAAGCTCCTCCTGTCCACGAGAGCCTGTCTCACCTCTTCTCGAAAAGCTGCACAAAACTCGTCCTGTCTCAGCTTCATCCACATGGTTCTCTGCTCTGCCTTTGTCTTCCTCCCCACCACCATCCTATGCTGTCTAGCCACACTCTCCCCTACCACTACTTTACAGTCGGTAACCTCCTTCAGATTACATCGTCTGCACAAAATGTAATCCACCTGCGTGCTTCTAGCTACGCTCCTGTAGGTCACCCTATGTTCCTGCCTCTTCCTGAAAAAAATGTTCACTAAAGCCATTTGCATCCTTTTTGCAAAGTCTACCACCATCTGTCCCTCTAAGTTCCTTTCCTGGATCCCGTACTTACCCATCACTTCTTCATCACCCCTATTTCCTTCACCAACATGTCCATTACAATCTGCACCAATCCCGACTCTCTCTCTGTGTGGGATGCTCAGAACTACTTCGTCTAGCTCCTTCCAGAATTTCTCTTTCACCTCTAGGTCACATCCTACCTGTGGGGCATAGCCACTAATCACATTCTACATAACACCCTCAATTTCAAGTTTCAGCCTCATCACTCGATCTGATACTCTTCTCACCTCCAAGACATTCTTAGTCAACTCTTCTTTTAAAATAAAACCGACTCCATTTCTCTTCCCATCTACACCATGGTAAAAATCATTTAAACCCTGCCCCTAAACTTTTTTTGCCTTACTGCCTTTCCACCTGGTCTCCTGAACATACAATATATCAACCTTTCTCCTAATCATCATGTCAACCAACTCCCGAGATTTTCCTGTCATAGTCCCAACATTCAAAGTCCACACATTCAGTTCTATCCTCTGTGCTTTCCTCTTCCCTTTCTGCCAAAGAACCCGCTTTCCACCTCTTCTTCTTCTTCTTCGACCCACAGTAGCTGAATTTCCACCGGTGCCCTGCAGGTCGACTCCGCCGGTGGCGGACGTTGTTAACCCGGACCACAACCGATCCGGTATGGAATTGTTTGGATGAACTCTCATATTTGTTTGGCAAAGTTTTAAGCCAGATGCCCTTCCTGACGCAACCCTCTGCATTTATCCGGGCTTGGGACCGGCCTACAGTTTGCACTGGCCTTGTGCCCCCATAGGGCTGCAAACATTAATACATTTAATTATCAGTATCTCTGGTGAGTATGTAACTTTATAATTTTTTTGTCATCTTATTAGATAAATATTGATTGTGAACTGCTCCAGACGATGGACGTGGCACAGCTGCATGTTGTTATATTGCATTTTTGTGAAGTATCGACGGTTTCTAAAATTGTGACGTGATAGTGGTGGATTAAGTCGGTCGGGTACATCCACACTGAAGGCCCAGGTACTTGATCTTGTTCTTACTTGAGAGTTCGTCACTGAGATTAAGACCAAGCTCATCCAGGACTTGGGAAACAATGGCGTCACTGTGAAAAAGACCAGACACAAAAAGTCAGCACACAACTTGACACAAGCTTTTATTTACACACACACACACACACACACACATAT
Organism: Phyllopteryx taeniolatus; assembly: GCF_024500385.1. Taxonomy (NCBI): domain Eukaryota; kingdom Metazoa; phylum Chordata; class Actinopteri; order Syngnathiformes; family Syngnathidae; genus Phyllopteryx; species Phyllopteryx taeniolatus. The sequence goes on along the minus strand of NC_084520.1, from coordinate 11,860,178 downwards.
ATATATCTCGCGACCCTTGTGAGGATAAGCGGCTCAGAAAACAGATGGATGGATATATATATATAATTATTTTTTTTTTGCAGAATTGTACATAAACATCAACAGGGTTGATCGAACTTTGACTGGGTAATAGTTGGCTGTCGGGGCCATCGTTCCAACTCAAACAACGCTGTTGTGGCTCACCTCTCCTCCTCGTCATCTTCATCCCCCATGGCATCGTCGATGGCATCGTTCATCATCTCCTCCTTCATGTCCATGATCTCACTCTGACGTTCAAACTCCATCATGATCTTCTGGATCTGAGGCAGTTTGAGCTGTGGAGGAGATAAATATGAATAAAACAAACCTATAATGTGTTGTGTCCATGTTACTACTAAAAATTTAAATAAACTAATCTTAATAAAAAATAATAATAATATTTTTTTACTGATATGGCCGGTCAATTTGAGCAACGCATGTCTAATCTGAGTAATGTTCTAACTCAGTGATTCCCAAAAGTTTGGTACTATTACTGGTGCGCAGGCTCTCTCTAGTGGTACGCAAAGAATCACTGAATTCAATGTTCAAACTGTTCAAATGCGGTTATACTCTGGTCTCTTCTCATGTGTGTTTGACGTGACTGAAGCGAACCTGTCTGTTCATGGTGGCCATGGCTTTGGTGACGCCCTTCATGGCCTGCGCCATGCTGTTGTTGGACTTCAGGGTCTGAATCTTCAGACTGACGGCCTGAATGTTGGCCTTCATCATGATGAACTTCTTCACGTAGCGTCTCGTGCGGACCAAGTCCTTGGCCATAATCTTGACGGCGTCCTGCACACATTTGAATCACACGTTCAGGATTCACTCTCCTTTTGTTTTGTTTTGTTTTGTTTTCTTCCCAAAAAGACTTTACACACCATTTGTCCCTGTTTGGCCATTTTCTTGATGTCGGCGATGATCTTCTTCTCCTGCTGCTCCAGTTTAATTCGCTCTCTGTCCAGCTCCCTCATGGCCCGGTTGAGTGCCCTCTGGTTCTGCTTCAGCATCTCCTCCGGAGTCTTTCTCTTCCCGAACAGGAATTCCATCTGTTTGGAGACACACAGAGGGAATACACACAATACCGGAAAACCAATCCATCATATCACATATTTTAATGACAGGTGGGTTATAACCTGGATTGGTCGCGAGCCAATTGCAGAGCACATATAGACAGATGACCATTCACACCTATGGACAATTTTGAGTTTTTAGTAAACCTAAAATGCATGACAAGTCATCAAAATGGGTATTGACTTTAACTGCAATTCATTTTTACTTTTTACATTTGTGCTCAAGTACAGTTCAGAGTCTGTTCATTTTTACCTGCACTTAAGTAACAGGAGTTGAAGCGGTACATCCACTTTTACCAGTACTTTAGTCACCCCTGCCCATTCTTCAGAACTGTAAATGCTAACTACCAGGCCACCATTCTGACTGATACATGAAAACAAACCTGCGAAATGTATCATGGTGTTTCCGTGCTTGCTAAAAAGTACATCCATTAATAGATATTTGGAGTGTACATTTTGAAACAGTCCAAAAGCTTATCATAATTTGTCACGTCCTAATTTACTAAAATAACCTCCAGTGATTATCAATCAGTGTGTCGTGAGAGATCGTCATGTGCGCAATGGGATAGCCTATATTCAATTTCAGAGAATTAGTCGGAAAATCATTTATTTACGACAAATAACGCATTTTTGTTCGTCTATCTATGCACTAGATGGCAGAAGGAACATATATAACCTGTGTGCCCACTTTTTTGTAAAATGCGTGTTTTGGCTCAACAAAGGTTGGGAAACACTCTCGTAAAAACACTCAGGCATTTTCTCTGTATATTCGCTCTTAGTGGGCTGTTAGCATTTAATACTAACGACGCAGAGGTGAGTTGTCATTTTAAAGAGTGTAAAGGTGAAGTTACGTCGTCTCATGACAGTTTGGGCCAAATTCGACCTGGAGGAAACCTACCATATTGGAAACCCACCTTAGCGTTGTAGTCATCTTAGTTTAGTGGCTTAAGGCCTGTTCATTTCATGGTTCCTGACGTCTTTTGTGGCCGTCTCTTTAACCCTTTACCTCACAGACACATCTCCTCCGCCTGCGTGACTTGCGTTATCCTTCACAAAGTCTCTCGGCTCACCTTGATCCGCTCCCGTCCGAACCGGCACAAAAATCCAGACGACGAACGACGTTTATTAGGATTTCCTCACAGACAAGCTTCGCAAACGACAATTGTTGTTTTGCTTCAGAAACTTCCGCGTTGCGACAGTTTAATTTCCGGGTAGTGATCTCATGGTCGACGTCACATGTGACTCCACCCATGAAGGTCAAGTTCAGGAAAGAAAGAACAGCCGGAAGTGACATTTAACAATTCCACGTTTCAAAATAGAGCATAATGAATGTTACAAGTCGTCACAGTAGCATAGATCTTTCCTTTGTTTGCAACATGTAGTTAATATTGTATGGATAAAAAAATAAAAAATGGTATTATCGCAATCATAAAGTTACTGTGAGGTACAACTTTGACTTTCTAGATTTTTATTTTGTAGTGTAAAGCGCTCGTTATCCTGTCCTAATCACAGTTACGCGACCTTGCAGACCAACGTGGTAACAACTGCTTTTGTCTGCGTTTTGGTCTTAAAGCGTGATGAAGAGTTTTTGAGCTGATATTTGAAGAATTGTGCACTATTTAATGTTTCGATATTTAACTGACTCGTCGTTGAATATCTGAGATCAGTTACTCTTTACAAGTCCAGCACTAGTATGAGTTTATTCAATTCAGCTTCTAAGCATAGGTTGCTCTTTATTCGAATGTGGAGATTTCCAAAGGCTGTGGACTGCCACGAGCACAACAGAGTGAACAACACCAGGAGGTCCAGCAAGTCTAAAGTGTCAGGAGTAAGACAGCCAGATGGGAAAGCATCACCAAATAAACTTGAGAATCCGGGACGAGTTTCATCAGAGCTTCAGAAGCTGGCCCATGAGGACTTCTCGTCAGAGTGGGAGAGGCCTGCGATACTCAAGCCATCCGTGGAGTCTTCAGACCAGCATGAGATTGTCTTTGGCGTCGCTCCTTGTCTCCTGGCTCTCACTCAGGCTCGCCGAAAGCCATTTAAGCTGTTTGTGAAAGACGGCGAGGCCGCGCACAGGTCCTCGCTCCTCAAGGTGTGCGAGGAGGCAAACCAGCGACAAGTTCCGATCCAGCGTGTCAGTAAGAAAGACTTGGATAGGATGTGTTTAGGTCGGATTCATCAAGGTGTTTGCCTGCGAGCCACCCCATTGAGCTACCTGACCGAAGACTCGGCCTCGAGTTCAAACTCCACACCTCTCTGGCTAGTTCTGGACGGGATTCAAGACCCGATGAATCTCGGAGCTATCTTGCGCTCAGCCTATTTCCTCGGCGTGGACCGAGTGGCCAGCAGCGTCCACCGCAGCTGCCCTCTGACCCCGGTGGTAAGCAAGGCCAGCGCTGGCATCATGGAGGTGATGAATGTGTATGGCTACGAAGACCTGGCGGACATGGTCCGGGTCAAGGCGGCACATGGCTGGCAGGTGGTCGGGACGGTGGCGGCCGAGGTGCGGGAATCTGGCCTTCCCGTCACGCCGTGTTCGGACTTCCGGATGACCACGCCCACGCTGCTGCTGATTGGAGGGGAGGGTGACGGATTGTCCCGGAAGCTACTGAATTTCTGTCAAACGCTTGTGACCATTCCAGCGGGGAGACAGCTGCTACCTGGCGTCGAGTCGCTCAACGTGTCCGTGGCCACCGGCATCCTGCTGCACTCGCTGCTGGCCTCCACCAGGCTCACCTGATGCGTCAACATTTCTAATTGCGTGGAAATGGAATGTACGTAGAACAGTGGTGAGCAAACCTTTGTGCTCAAGGGCCACATTTCGAAAACTGACAGATGGGCTGTGTCGACATGGGCCTTTTAAGGGAGGTGTCGCCTGGTGAGTGTCATCAGGAGCTCTGACTCCAGCTCCCATTGGGCATTTTCAACATGGCTCACATGCTCCTTGCGTTTGTTTTCACTTTGTATTTGTGTGTTATGGCGGTTGTCCCATTCAATAAACAGCTGCGATGGTGAGTGTGGATGGATTTAGATATACCAATGAAGTTACGACGTTGTTATGTGACTGGCCTTGTCAGACAAAATGTTCTGTCAAACAAACAATTATTACAGGGTTCTTGAAGTGAATGCTCAGTGATTAAAGAATGGAGCAGGCCGAATGTGGCCCTCTGGCCATACTTTTCCAACACTGATGTAGAATGTAAATGGATACTTTTCTTTCAAAAATGAACTTTAAATCATTCATTTACACTCATACCTATGGACAATCTAGTCTTCAATTAACCTAACATGCACAGGGGAGATCATGGCAACACTGCCATAGACAAGATTCAAACCCTGAACCTCAGAATTGTGAGACATGCTAACCACTAGTTTGCAGTGCTGCCTTTTTCTAAATTAAACTAACAATTGTCATTCTTATTTCACGGTGTTTACAAAACACAACAAATGATATATTTTAATAATTATACAACACTACATTTTTGGAGCAGCACAGTGGATTAGTGGTAAACACTGAAATATGCACATTCTTCTGTTGCTGCAGTGTGGATTTTCTACTCTAGAATTGCTCCCATAATCCAAAAACATAACTCTCAATTGTCTTCAGGTTTGTACAATAACCACGTCGGTTGGTTCACCGAAGACTCCAGATTGTTTGTAGGTGTTTTATTCTATACTGTACATTTTTATAGTCATGCACAATAGTTTATATATTTATTTGTGCAAAGTGCCTTAATATACAGCTCACCATTATGGCGTTACGCTGAATCTAGTTTTTGTGACAGTGGAAGACCTGCGATTGTTTCTCTTTAAAGAGCTGGATACATCTTGGGGTAATCTTTTTTTTTTTTTTCTTTCAAAAAAACCTCCAAAGGCTTGTTTTTTAATGCCGGGTCCTCAGGCTCCACATGCTGAAGCAGTTTTGATGGCCTCGTTTTGATTGCCTCCTTTGTCAGCCTGTCGTGAGCTGTTACCTGTCACCTGTTACAGGTAACTAGCAATGAACCTTAAGTCGGATTGCCGATATTGTCTCTTAAATATAGCTTCCTTTTTTTCTTGGAAGTTGTACACTCTTCTTTTGTTCACTCTTGGCCGGTCACCAGCCAATCGCAGGGCACATCTGGACAAAAAACAATTCATACTTGCATAATCAAAACTATGGATAATTTAGTCTTCAGTGAAGCTAACATTTATGTTTTTGGAATGGGGAAGAAAACTGGAATACCTGGAGAAAACCCACGCAAGCATGCAAACTCCACACAGAAAGGCCAGAGCCTGGATTCGACTCACCAACGTCAGAACTGTGTGGAGGATGTGCTAACACTAGTCAACTGTGACGCTATAATACTTTTTTTTTTTTTTTTTTAAACGCGTTTGATCAATAAAATATATATATTTTTGATCAGTCGCTCTACCAAATGTCCTGTGGCCCGCTACAGGTCTGCAGCTCAGTGGTGCTTAAAGAGCTATTTGGAATCCCTTTTAGCGCAGCGACAGATTCATTTTGCCCCAGTACAGCTGTAATTTACACGTTGCAAGTGCATGTTTCTGTACTTTGTGCACGTGTTATTTACACAACGTCCTCCATTTCTGTGCGATCTCCCACACGGTGGCAGTGTGAACAAACGGAGGCTGCATCAGGCACCCGTCGTACGGAGGAAGAAGACTTGCGCACACAATGCACTGCACCGCTGACAAGGGTTGCGTCTCCCCGATGTCCACGATACATTTACAATTCCGTGGAAACGCGTGAGAAGTAAGCGGCGGGGGACGCGGCGTCTCCCTCCACACGTTTTTTGTTTTGTTTTTTGCACACTGGATTTGGCCAGGAAATGGAATCGCAAGCAGGGGACGCCGGCGACCGGTTGAACTTGTGCTAAACATTGGATCTAAACAGTGAAGGCTGCACGGAGGAGCTGCCCAGCCCGACACCCTGGTTTATGGAAATCGACACCGAGGCTTTCATAGGCGGGCCTTGAATTTTTGTTCCAAGCGATGGAGAGAGAGCAGAAGCATTTTTGTGCGTGAAGGACTAATATAACGTTATTACACGAGTGATTGTCACTAGTGGTTTCCCATCCTTCTAGTGTGCTTTGGAGGGAAAAAAAGGATAAACCCCCGCTAGCTAACAGCTGGATCGGCTAATGCTAACCTAGCTGTGGTGCTAACGTTACGTCTTTCTTTTGATGGGATACAAAACTCAAACCATCACTATCGGCCGTCAAAAATATCGACAATTGAAAAAAAACCAAAAACAAACCATCGACCGGGGAATAATATTCGGCCACACGGTTACCTATCCGGCTGTTAGTCGCGCGTTGATACCTTGAAAGTACGTATTTATTCATAGGTTGCTGTCTGACTATATTGTGATGTATTGAGTTAGCTCCGTTAGCGCTATCGGAATTAGCAAATGCTAATTACCTGGAGTCAACATCGACCAAGTGCTTGGGAAGTGCTCGCGTTCAATGCGTCAATTGAAGCACATTTTGCTCCTTAGATTTGATTCCGTGAGGGTGATTAGTGCCGTTTTCATATAGTAACACAATGACACGACAACCAGTGTGTTGGCGTTCCAGTATTTGGCTTTTGGGCCTTCCTAACTAGCTAACCGAGTCATTTTTTTGTGTGTGTGCTAGCACTCAAATAAATTGTCAGCAAATTGTTGACGGAAATATTAGGTGGCGATGGCCTGATTTTCAAGACTAAAGACCTTTTAGTTGGCTTTGTCATCGATCCAAGCAGGGTTGTCCTTTTTTTGTTTACATGGTTATTCGCTTGTTTTCCAAAGATCCTCGCTAGCGAGCTAATGTTAGCCATTTAGAAGATGTCCTGATCGTTGTGTTTTGCTTCTTGAACATAATTGAAATGACACTCAAATTCCGCCGAAAGAAAGGCCCCGATGCCAATAGACTGTTGTCAAAGGAAGGAAAATAGTACAAGCCACTGGTTCGATTAACGACATTTTAACTGGGGCTCCGAGCGTGGGCCCGGGGGTGGGGGGTGGGTGGGGGGCTGGCTGGTGTCATCTCTTTGCGGTTAGGTGCCACCTTCCACCGGACCGGGACTTGAACTAAGTGCCTTTGGAGTCAGTGGAATTCGACAAAAGGCCTGGGGGACATGGAGGGCCCGAGCCGAAGCACTGGATCCAGGCAAAGCCGCCGCTCCCGTTCCCAGCGCGACAGGGAGCGGCGGCGGAGGAGAGTCAACCTGGCCGAGGAGCGGGCCACCTCCCTGTCGTCGGGCTCCGATCGGGACGATCGCGGGACCAAGAGCGTCCTGGGTCCGGGGGAGAAAGAGGGCCGGCCCGCTTTCGGCCGACACAGACCCCCGCGTAGGAGGAAGAGGGAGTCTGTGTCCTGCGAGGAAGACATCATTGATGGCTTTGCTATTGCCAGCTTTGTCACCTTGGAGGCTTTGGAGGTAAATGTCTGTATGTTGACACTGGCTGTCATTCACTTTTCACCAATATTTCCAACGACCTTTTTTACATTAGAAAAAAAAAAATAATAGCGCACCATCCATGAAAAAGGTTGCAAAAAGTGGATGCACAAGTTAATTGTTCTGCCTGTCACCATACTTCATTGGCATAGATAGACATAGATGCATTTATATTAACAGACAATAACACATTTTTAGACTAATAAAGTGAAACTGGATCATTTTCTATAGCACACATGATTATGTCTCACAACACAATAAAACTGGTTGGAAATCACTGCTACACTACTCACAAAAAGTTGGAAATATTAGGCTCAGTATGACCTTTAAATACACTATAACCTTTACAAGGATTACGATTGTGACAACACATGATCAATAGGGTAAAACTAACCTGTCTCACAACGGTCTAAACCAGGGGTGTCCAAAGCCTTTTCTACCAAGGGCCCCGTGCAGAAAAATCAAAAGGATGCAAGGGCTAATTTGATATTATTTTGCTTTATTTACCATGCTACAACCAATCCATCATTGTAAGTAAAGACATGCAAAGCAATTGCATATTTTTTTGTAAATATATATATATATATATATATATATATATATATATATATATATATATATATACACATGAATTGGTGATGAAATAAAAAGTCAAGCATTTTTCAAAATTTTTGGGTGGTAGGTGGGCAGCGGCCCTGTAGCCTATCCAATTAACAGTGGCGGTTTCTGGCATGTGCGATATATGCAGCCAGACAGGCAGGATTTATAGCAGGGGGTCTCGCACAGGTTTCAAAACCAAGACGAGCAATCTGTACTAAGCTGACCTTGACACGTAGCAAAAAGTGAAGCAAACCATTTATATTCCAAAGTGCGTCTTACTGAAGGATGTGTCAATTCTGGAAAACAAGGATGTGAGAAATAAAAAAAAATGTCTTCCTCTCGTTCTCCTGTCTTGCCACTCAGTGTAGAATGTCCAACTGTTCAATGTTCGTGTACTTTTTGCAAAACTTGCTGTTCTCCAAAAGGGAGAAATTGACAACAGATGTTTAATCCATGAAAGCACCAGAATTGGTATTTAAACTATCCTTTTCATTTGTATTCACATTTTGACCTTAGACCAAGACGACACTAACAATTGATCAACAGTAAGTTGCCATTGCATTGCTTGAAACAGGATGTTCTCAGAGAGAAGTGACCAATGAGCTTAAGTGTGTCGTCGTCTCATCAGCTGCTTGCAACAAAGAGAATTGAAGAGTCACAGAAATGTATAGAAATGAACGTCCGTGGAAAGTTTCATGGATAAAACACCTGTTTTGAAATATCTCATTCAGAGAACAGCAACCCAAACATAGTGTAATAATTAACAGCAGGACATGTACATTTAGAGAAGGTCATATTAAGTTCACCTGTATAAATTATAGTGCTTTTTAAATTCATCCTGAAATCCCAAAACGCTAATATTCCTAAACCTCTGAGAGTAGTGTGTGCGTGTGTGTGTGTCACACTGAGGTTGTGTTGTGTTGATCTCTTCCCATCATTCCTGAACTCCTCAACTCTGACACCATTCCTTACTTAGAAAAAGCAATCCACTCAGTCAGGCCACTGATGGCTTGTGGAGAGGGCTCAATTATTCATGCGCTCATTCCGGGAGGTGTTGATAAGCTGCCAAATTGTTTTGTGAAAAAAATGCTTGTGAAATGGTCTTCACCAGCTTTTATGTTTTTGTCGTAAGAGGAGTGTCACTTTTACGACACTCCACCCACCAGTTTTTAATTTCATGTCATGTCTTACGTTTAATTTTTTTTAAAATAATTTGCTATTTGAATGCATTTACTTAGTGATCTTCATTATTAGTCGGAAATCATGAATACTTTACTGACTAATACATAACAGGAGCAGCTGTAAAAAGTGATTGATTTGAACAGATTATTGGGTGGTAAAGGGTTACTGTCAGTCTTGATGCTAATTACAGCCAATCAGAGAGTTACCATGGAGACAGGAGCAAACAGGCTGAGCCTTCATCAGTTGCTGTTCAACTGGTCAGTGGGATGATTCTGAGCAGACCCTAATCCATATCGAAGAGATCAGTTTAAATGAAGAAAGGTGCTTCTGCATGGTATTCATGTTCATGTCATTCAATTCTGGTTTTATTTATTTATGATGAAAATATTGCATCTTTCATAAGGACATTTAGGGGTACCACTTAACCTCAAATGAGAAGGATAAAACGACTAATTTACAACTGAGCCAATGATTAACACCTGAATTTATTTTCATCATGTACGTTTTTTGACGAGACTGAGAGCACATAACAGCACCATAAAATACAACCTTAGTCTCCACCCAAAACACACACATCATTAGTCTAATAGCATAATTGCCCAAGTCAATGTTAAACATTTTCACAAAACAAGAAAAAAAACACAACTAATTCAACAAACAAGAAAAGTCCAGGTGCCTCGATTGCATTTTTGCGGCATACCATGACCTGGAAGCCTGAGAATATACACAGACATCAAGAAAAACAAAATTTGTAGCAAGCACATTAGTATTTTGATGTTGTGACAGTAGATTAAAAATGACTGACAATTATGCTATTAGGTTAACAACGGTAATTGTATTGTACATCATGGTGATGTTTTTTTTTTTTTTCTTGTGATTGTGCAGAAACATTACACTCATGTTGATGATGATGGTGATAATACAGCCTCCACTTTGTCTTCTTTGTGTCTTCTTTGAGCTTACCAGAATGAATTTGTTCCCCTCAGATGGACTGCTCCATGAAGCCGAGCCAGCACAACGACATGCTGGGAAGGAGGAACAAGGGCAAGAGGGGTCCGGAGGAGAATGGTAGGGGGCCGCTGTCCGAGCCAGAGGAAGGCGTTCCGCACAGCTACTCCAGCAGCTGTTGGAACAAGAGTAGGAACAAGCGGCGGAAGATCGAGGTGAGACAAATCTTTTGGGCTCTGGTGTCCTGTCAGCTGAGTTCACGCCGTGCATGTGCCGATAACTACAATTGCTCCAGGTTCTGTGAGACAGTGTAGGCTATTGACTGTTGAATATTTCTGTTTTTAAAAGTCCTTTTAAACCATTCCGATCACTAAAATGTCTATTTTATGCCCTAGGGACACCCTTTGGAGACTGGCTACATTGTAAGTGTCATGTTAAGTATTAAACATAACGTGACACGCAATCTGATGTGTGTATTGCAAATGACAGCATTTTTATCTCACTTTGTTTCAGTGTGACACTGAGAGTGATGCTGGAGACAAGGTATGTGCTGCACTGACTCACGTCATCCCACATTCTATTTTTTTCCAGTAAATGTGTGCCAAGTGTTCTTTTGATATTTTGAGATTATATCATTTATTTAATATTCAAGTAATTAAGTGATTCCTGGTGTTTCAGACATTTGGTGTAATAAGCTGTTTTTTTTTTTAAAATAACTTTTCCAGGCCTCGGACCATGACATGGATCCAGTGTTCACAGTCAGTACCAGAAAAGGTAAGTGGACCATTAAGTGCTGCACCCACTTGACTGGAATCCACACCGGTATAACTATTACCTGGTGGGTGCGGTTAAATTTAGATCTGACAAGGATGTTTGTCAGGCAGCGACAGATCTTTTTCTTTTAAACAGGAGACTGGCATATTTCCATTAAAAGTTTCTCACCATCAGACAAACTGGTTTACTAAATAATTGTATTTGATGATCAATATAACCTTTAGTCACACATTCCTGCTAGTTGGTGTGGCTCTGTTTTTGTCCAAATGGCGCTTGTCGGCTTTGGAGCTTGAACTTTCATGTCCGCCATCCCATTCACTGAGGTTTGGTTCCCAGATCGTGTTGGAAACACAAGGGTGACAGAACCTTTACTGTTATGGCTGCCAAAATGTGGAACAAAATGCAAACGTAACGAGCCCATTTTGACAAATTGAGGAATGGAAAGTACAGATGTCTGCTTTTAAATGTAGGCAAGTAAAATTAAGAAGTCCCCTGAAAAATACTCAAGTATACCTCGACCATAAGTGCCTGAAAAATGTACTTAAGTACAGTAATGAAGTGAAGTGTTTGTACCTGATTATTTCCCACCAATGGTTTGTTTTATATCCTGTGCATGCTAAATGAATTATGTAGCATTTTGGTGAACTCTGTTGTTTTAAATGTGCTTAATGAATACATTCGGATTAGATGTGGGAGGAGGTTTAAAAATAAAAAAAACACCTGCTTGAGCTAGCTGTCTCTCCCCCCCAGTTGTTGAGCCTCCACCCTCCACCGTGGGCAAAAGCTGCCCGGGCATGCCGGCACGGAGTGGCGTCCCGCGGTTAATGGTGACGCCCAGAGTGTCTGGCCTGGAACGGAGTCAGGAGAAAAGCCTGGAGTCGCATTTCCCAGAGGCCGTTTCGTCTTCTACCTCTTCCGCCTCCTTCCCGCGCCTGCCTTCCCGCTCCCCGGCCTCAGCGGCAGGGCCGGTCCCCAGGCCCGGCGCCATCAACGGTAATGGCGGCCGCCACCACAACGGCAGCCCCCCACTGTCAAAACCGAAGCCCTTCCTCACCTTACCGGGACGGTCTCACGCCCTTTACAACAGGTCTGTTGGTTTGACTTGGCAATGTTCACTTTTTGTTTCGAGCAGAGGTGGGAGAAGGTCACATATATGTCAACTCTTAACCTTCACATTTCAAACAAATCCAAAGTTACTGTACTGTTACAAAAATCAACTAAGTCATTACTTGGCAAGTCATAAGTCTAGTCATACAATCTTGTTCAATCATGGCATATCTTCACACATTAGTCACTTTGCACTCAGTATTTATACTTGAGTTAGTTAGCTGTATTAACACATTCATGATCACATTGTATTGTCTATTACTTTGTCTTCTCAATTAAACACATAACCAGCGTAAAGATTAGTTAATTTTTTACCAGCTATTGGTTAGCTAAACCGTGAAGTTAACATATCTTACTTGTTTTTATGGGATTTATAAGTGACGGCTGAAGTTAGATGTCAAAGTTGCCTCTTACAGTGTTGGACAAATTACAAAAGTAATTAGTTATAGTTACTAATTCCTTTCCTAAATTTAACTAGTTACCTGGTGATGTAATTATTGCGTCACATCAAATATAACAATGAATTCAGAATTTTGAGTGTGTTACACGGGCCAGTTGCATAGAGTTCAACAGCCGGCTACTTCATTTAACTTATTTGTAGGACCTCAAACCATTCCTCGTAGGCATACTGTGGGCCCTACTTCAAGTATTTTCTTGTCTCCTAAAGTTTCAACAATAAGAAGTGTTTTTAACGCAATGTAGATTAAAATAAGCTTTCAGACAATTCGCAGGGTGTGCTGTTGGAGAAGTTTCATGATATTCAAGTTATTTACATCGGATAGGGACAAACACCTTTCTCTGGGACAGAATGTACACTTCACATGTATGTTCTTCCCTTTGACGTAGAAGTAGTGTCCGTACTTCCATCCTGAAAGCACCAGTTTTAACTTGACAGAACTTTGCCATCCGTCGCCATTGTTGCATCTCGTAACTTCTATTGTGTTGTGTGGCTCTTTCAACAACAACACACACCTTGTAAACAGGCAAGACTTGTGAAGTCGTCAAGTCGAGTCTTTCATAAGTTTAAGCCAAGTAACTCCAAAGTCCTAAAATTGGCGACAGTAACAGTACAGTAACTCGAGTCAAGTCATGTGACTGAAGTCCCCCACCTCTGGTTTATAGATGCCAAAGTGACTCTGTTGTTTTGGTCCCCAGGAGCAACACTCCAGTCAAGTCTGCATCTGTTGCATCGTCTTCATCTTCTATGCGCCCCCCAACTCCCTCCACCAGTGTCTCCATGTCCTACATCCGGGGCGCAGGGTCCTCGGGGCCCCTCCGACCTCCATCTCGGGCGAACTCTGGGACTTTGTTCACTTCCTCACCAGGTCTGCCTCCCCCTCCTCCTCTACTCCAGGGCCCTTCCCACTCATCAGCAGCAGGTAGAGTAAACATAGAGCAGCACCTCATTCGCTTAAAAATTCAGGAGGTAATTTTAATTGTTTCCCACAATGTAACTCGATCCACCACAGACCAGGAAATGCTGCGGCAGAATTTGAACTCTCACTTCCTGAACGCACAAGAGCGCGAGGGCAGGCGTAGCGCTCCGGGGCCCGAAGGTAGTAACGCCGCTGTGGGTCGCTCTACTCCCGGCGGGGCGTCAGCGTCCAGTTCTACCCCGGGATCGACGGGCCGGACGTCCCAGAACCAGCCCAGTGTCCAGCCGCTGGCCTACCAGTTCCATCAGCACAACCACCAGCACCAACATACGCACACGCACCAACACTTCACGCCCTTCCTGCACCCCACCGCCACCGCACCGCCCCTGGTGAGGAGTATCCTTGTCATATGTCAAATTCCTGTCTGTCTGGAATGTGGACTGAATTCCATGTTTGTGTTGTTTAACCCTCCTGCCACTTTTGTCTTTTCAGTTTGATAAGTACCCAGGCAAAATGGAAGGGCTGTATCGGCATCCTGTAAGTACCACCAATGATCACACCTTTTGTGAGGTGAACAAGTATTTGCCCCCTTCCTGATTAATTATTTTTGTGCATATTTATCATACTTAAATGTTTTGAATCTATCAAATTTTAATGTCACAAAGACTACCCAAGTAAATACAAAATGCAGTGAACCCCACCTAAAAAGGTGATTGCCGATAGATGTCGCAAGATTTTGACAAAGCCCTGTTTTCTAATAGATGAGGCTATAGGTCTGTTTGGGACCCCACCCACACGGAAACGCGTTGCAGTGTATTTGCAAAGCTTTATTGTCGTTTCTGCATTCCGTCCACACGGAGCCGGTGTTTTGGGAGGCCGAATCCGATCACTTTTTAAACTAGGTCACAGAGTGGATAAATCTTAAAATGCTTCCGTCACGTTTCCGCATGTACAACACATATGCATCTTTCCAACAACAACAATGGTGGATTACACGTGTTGCATTCGTGCTGCAGAAACTCCTGAGCATGATAATGGCTTTTCCAGCAAGATTGCCACAAAAATCCAGTCCATACAAAGGTCTCCTATATTCCTCGCTTTACATTCGCCACGATTGCTTTAAGTTTCTTTGCATCGCAGGGCTTATTATTTTCTATTTTTGGCAACTTCCCCTGGCATCATTAACACGCCAAACAGGTCGAGGCGGCATCTTTACCTACTGGTTAGCATATCCGCCTCACAGTGGGTTCAAATCCAGGCTCCATCCTTCCTGTGTGGAGTTTGCATGTTCTCCCCGTGCCTGCATGGTTTTTCTCCCACATGCCAAAAAACATGCATGGTAGGTGTGAATGTGAGTGTGAGTGGTTGTTTGTCTATGGGCCCTGTGACTGGCTGCCAACCAGTTCAGGGTGTACCCCGCCTCTTGCCTGAAGTCAGCTGGGATAGGCTTCAGCACACCTGTGACCCTAGTAAAGATTAAGCACCACAGAGAATGGATGGATGGCTTTGGCTTGAGCAAAAAAAAAACAAAAAAAACAAAGCAAATATGTGAGATTTTTAGCAAATAACGGAGGATAGCTTCCCCAAACATAACAGCTAATAGGCGAATTTGCAAATATGGAGGGCAACAAAATACAAACCGATCTATCAGACCATATGTGAAAACGCAATTGATCCCACTTGTTAAATCAGGAGGTAACTGTGATTAACCACAGTTTTTGGAGAGCTGAGTTCAGTCTCATTGGCCACACCCAGGCCTGATAGCCGCCATATTTATTGGCTCAAGGAATTACTTAAATTGTACCTGTTAGATAAAATGTAATAAGCTATAACATTTCAAAAAGATATGCATCATGCCAAGATCCAAAACAACAAAATGAAGGTTTTAGAGTGGCCAATTGAGTCAAGTCCAGAATAAAATCCAGTTGAGATGCTGTGGTTTGACCTTCAACAGGCAGTTCTTGCTCAAACTCTCCAATATGACTGTTACAACAATTCTGCAAAGAGAAGTCGGCCAAAATTTCTCCACAGTGATGCTGACTCATCACCAGATATTGCAAATGCTTTATTTCAGTTATTGCAGCTAAAGGTGGCATAACCACCTATTATGCTAAGGGGGCAATAACTTTTTCATATAAGGCCAGATAAATTTGAATTTAGAAATTTGATATTTACTTGGGTTTCTTTGTAAAATATTAAACTTGGTTGGATGATTGATGAAACATTACATTTGTGATTAAATATAAATATAGATAAAAAACATCTGAAATTAGGAATGGGTCACATACTTTTTCATGGCGCTCTATGCTGGCGCTGCTTAATTGAATCTTACCGTGGTCATGAATCTGTCCGTGTGTCTGTCATGACAGTTCTTCCCGCAATACCCGCCGCCGCCCTCAGTGCCCAATATCCAGCCTGTGATTCCTCCCACCGGGCCTTTCAGCTCCCTGCAAGGAGCATTCCAGCCAAAGGTGAGAAGAACTTTGAATGTCGTTCATCCCTGCTATGAAGCCACCCTCGTGTTCATTCATATTGGGCGGTGCCGTTCGCTCCTTTTGCTCTCATGGCTGCACATGAGGAATCCAGCTGATAGCTCACCTCCCGTTTAGATGAGGACATGCGGGACTTAGTCACGGCCTCATGTCAATAACACCCATGACAGTTTTATTACAGAACATCTGAGCTGTTTCATTAGCCTGTTAAATATTTTGGCCAGTCTGATTGGCCTAGAAAATAACGGATTTCTGGTTGTAATCGATATGTTCCTTCTTCACCTAATGGAAAAAGCAAATGACAATAACATTATATGATAATTTTTGCATTGTAGATTTGCTTTTTGCTTTGGTCTCGCCGATTTGCTTTATTTCGAACAAACAAGATTTGAAACAGTTTTTTTTCCCCCCAGCATTAACTTCCACAGAAATACTTATTTCTTCCTGCACAGATAATGTGAACGAACATAACACACATTAAAAATGTCTAGACTGTAACTGTGATCATATTAATGTGGCTTTCAATGGGGGGGGGGGAAAAGCAGATACCACTTTTTTTCAGACCGAGTACTAGTACTTAAATTTGAGTACTCGCTGATAGCAATTACTGATTCTTGATAATGCCATTACATCTTGAAATTGTGATGAAAATGTGTTTTATTTTAATCAAATATTGTTCAGAAACACAAAACACAAAGTTTTTCTTGAACATGGCATATGTTTCACTCAAATGTAACACATTTTAGAGTAATAACTTCTAACATCCAACTGCATGTTTTTCTAACAGTGTTGCCACACATTTCACTTAAAATGTGGCCTGTAACACAAGGAATTTCAGTTATAAAATAAAAATGTTAGCGGGACAACTGAGTTCATCAGCCATTCTGCAGAGCACAATTTGCAGTCCCCCTTCAAAATGATTGATCAACTCCATTCCCGCGAGCTGAGCCGGTGGGTCATCCGCAAGCACTGAGTTTCTCGAGCTCTGCTCAGCGCTGCTCGAATCTGGGGCGGCTAGTGTTGTCATCTGTGTTTACATAAAAGTATCTCCACGCGGCTGACGTGGCTCCTGCTCCTGCTCCACTTACCCTGAAGGTATCTTGTCAGGCTGGGAAAGTGGTATTGTTTTTTTTCAAGTACAACATCCATAAAAAACAGTGCTTTTCTATTACAAATAAGGGTATTTCTAAGTGACCCCAAACATTTGAACGATAGTGCATGAGAGCACGATCACTTATGAATTAATATTTTTAAATTGAGAATAAAATAACGGCTCGGCTGGTCCATATGTCTTTGTCGAAAAGTGACACCGCACCCCCACTAGCTCTCGCATGCTGTTTTCTCATGTAGAATTGTACAGGTGAGGTGAGGTGACACCTGCAAAATATTTGTCTTGCAAGTGCATACTTGGGATCAAAAGGTTCGATCACGTTGACAAATCACTGCTTTTGGAACATATAAATGGTCATCTTTGGCAATTTTCAGCACAATTGACTGTGATTGCCGTCCTCCGGGCTCCTTTCTTGACAAAGACAAAACAATGTGAAAATGATTCTGTTCGTGCTGTCTGTTTGTTCCCAAAAATTAAGTATTTTTTTTAACTGTGTTTTTTTAGAAGTTTAGATGTGTTTAAAGTGCATGGGAGCAATATTTTAAGGCTTGATCAATAAAAAAAACAACATTTTTATATGGTCTTTTTATATTGTGGATTTTCACATTTCACGGGCGCATCTAGAAGGTAACTCACGCGATGAACAGGGGATCGCTGTAATCGCTCACTATCAGTTGGAGTGCAAGCATAGATATGAGAAGTTGTTGACTTTCTGGTCTGTGTTTGGTGCCTGACATCTTGTCTTGTGTGACAGCCTCTTGTCCCTCAGGGAACTGGTCCGGATCTGAGCGCTCGCCTCGGGGTCGTGCCACACCACCTGCAGCCCAAAGATCACCGGGTAAGGACCTCCTTGTTGTCAAGTCAGTCTTGTCGTTTCCAGAGCGACTTCACAACATTTTGCATTGCACTACAATTTGTGGCCCATGCGGTTGTATTCCAGCTTAAGACAAAAAACAAAGTCTTTTTCTTATTTAGTGTGACAGATGTGGATTAATAGTGGTTTTACAATTGTGTTCTTTCGTAGCTAACTGA
This sequence comes from Phyllopteryx taeniolatus, assembly GCF_024500385.1. Lineage (NCBI taxonomy): Eukaryota > Metazoa > Chordata > Actinopteri > Syngnathiformes > Syngnathidae > Phyllopteryx > Phyllopteryx taeniolatus. Next base: position 11,842,024 of record NC_084520.1, on the reverse strand, counting down.
TCCATTCGGGACATCGTTGAAAATCAGTAATGTAAGCACATACAGATGTTGTGAATGCACTGGCTCAGCTTATCTTATTTTCTCATTGCTTTATTCACGCCGCACTAACCTCACAACATTCTGGCTCGTTAATGCTCGTTTAGTGACCTTGCACACCAGTTAGATATTTCATGTGTCATAATGCTTTGACTTCTCCTGTTCCCACTTTGGCCGCTCTCACTTGTAATAGTAGGATGATGTTGAGAGATGACTTACAAACTTGCATTGAATACTAGTGAGTTGGCCAGGGGTGGGCAAAGTATGGCCCGGTTGCCACATACGGCCCACTTCGTTTTTTAATCTGGCCCACCGAGCATTTACATTATCGAAAATCCTGTAATATTTGTCGCATTGATTTGCATGTTTTATTTATTTATTTATTCATTCATTCATGTATTTATTATTACCGAAATTGGATAGTTAAAATGTATATTTGTGTGTTAGTGTTTTTTTTTTTTTTTTAATTCTTGCAACTTATTCAGTATTTGGTTAATTGATTTATTGTTGATGATAAAATTAAGTTTAGAAAAATGAACAACTTTCCATAGTTTATAAATTATCTTTTATGAAATGATGGGTTAATGAGAATGAATGATTTTATTATCAAATAAACATTTTACATACAGATTTTATTGTTTTTTACAGTTTGCCTTTGTTTTTTTTTTAAATAAGTGGTTAATTATAAATTAATTACATTATACAATAGTTAATTAGAATGTATTTTAAATTAAACATTAAATTAATTATTTCACATACATTACACATACACTAATTGGTTAATTATAATTCTAAATTATACATTAAAATAAATTAGAATATGTTATTGTTGTATTAAAATATCTTACATACACATTTAAAAACAAATTGTTTTTTTTTACCTCACCTATGATTGACCTGGCCCACCATTTGAAAAATCAAATGCGGCCCTTTAAAGTTTGCCCATCCCTGGAGTGAGCAGACGATAAGCAAGAAATCATGTCTGACATCTTCTAATTAAGGACAATATTGATTGATTGAGTAACACTGCAAACATGTTTTTTATGGTGGGCAGAAACCTGGAAAGTGGTGTGCTATGCATGTATATGTGGCCTGGATGATCTTGAGTCATCAGAAGAAAGTAAAGGTATGTCTCTCTAGTACGAAAACTTCTTCATAAACCCCAAAATAGATGTTTGATTTGCGCTACCATCATTTTTTTTTTCCCGCAGCTGATGCAGGCTGATCCTCACAAGTTGGATTTCCGCAGTGACTTGCTGGCCCGTCTTCCGGGAGCCGGTGGACTCGGCCCCATGGGGCCCATCGGAGGCCCCCTGCCTCCAAGTCATGACCTGACCAGACCTCCCACCCTCTTCTCAGCGACAGGTGCAGCCAGCCAACCAGCACTTGTACATTTTATATCGAGACATTCCTCAACTCCTAAACAAGTTATCTTAAATTGTTCAAAAGTGTTTTTTTGTTGGCATATGTGCTTCTGGGTGGCAAGAGCACTGATGGCACCACTAGTAAAGAAATACTTACATGTCATTTGACCAAGGCAGAGCGATTGAGAAAACAGGGTGAAGTAGTTGAGTGATGATTTTAACCTTCATCTCTATTCTCGTCGTATGAATGTGTGAAGTGCCAGTTGAAAAGATGTTAATTTGAGGTAAATTGCTTCAGAAGGGGACAGAATGCCAGCTGTAATTTACATTCCAACAAGTAAGTTAATTAAAAAAATAGACTTGATTGAACTTCAAACAAAGTTGACAATCATATAGAGACTGGCTAAATTACTTTTCTGTTGCTTAGAGTATCGGCACAGACAAGCTCTTTTGACGCTGAAATGGATAGCGCACTATAGAGCTGATGTTAGCTAGCAGGCTAGCTATTATGTTTTGCTAAATTATTCAACGTTAACCCAACCAAACATTTTATACATACCTATCAGAAAATGCCTTCCACAAATCGGATGATGGAGATTTGGTTCCCAGCCTGTCCCTTGGATTACCGGTAAATTTGATTTTTGATTTTAATTTTTTTAAGGAAATCCAGATAAATGCAAAACCCTTTATGGAATATCTCGCAGCGTAACTCCAAACACAACACGTTTTTGTCATTGTTTTCAGTTCAATTCAGCAGTAGCCACTCTCGTTCTGCCACCCGGAAGTGCTCTGGCGGCTACTGTTTACAAACGTTCTGAAAAAATGTATTGTCACTACTTATTCTGCCTGACGCCTGTTTTCTCTCTTTCTCTCTCTCTCTCGCTCTCTCTCTCTCTCTCTCTCGTTCTGTTCAGCCCTATTGTTTGTTGAAACCCTAGTCAATACAGTCTCAGTAGTGTTCGGTTCTTCATACTAAAACATATTTTAATAAATACTGTACTGTAATAAAATCATCTTAACTATGAAATTGAGGAAATGACTTTGAAATTGAAGGTCTTCCACTTCATATTCGTCATCAAATTATCAAAAGACATTTGCACCGTTTTCCTCTTTTTCTCACCATAAATCTGTAGCAAATAGCATATACTATATGCTATATGCCAAATAGCACCTGCTCCCAATCAATGTACTTCGCAGGTCTTAAAGGGACACATTACCATTTTTTTGTTTGCTTGAACATTTATTTTGAACATGGAGTACATGGGGGAAAAAAACTAAGTAATAATATAAAAAATAAAATACAATATGAATATCCCATACCGAAACACCCTGTACTGCTAGTCCAAAAAGGAGTAGAGTAGGAAGAATTAAACTCATTTGCAAGAGAAGCCTTTGAAAGCATGCTCAAAGATAGATAGTTTTGTAACATATTCGGTCCAAAGACTGAATGATAATTTCCATTGTCAATATGGTTGTTTTGGACATAACACACATTCAGAAATGGTAATACAGGACTGGGAATTCAGATCGGTTTCACCAAGTGACGAATCAAACTTGGTATTGTATTTTTAACTCCTTTGGGGAGCTGCTGGGAGTGGCCTGACAAGCTACTGGTGGCTTGTGACCAACAGTTGGAGACACCTGATTTAGATTGTGTCTTATCTATCTGATGTGCTATAGAAGAGAGTTTCATAGTTTGAAGTACTGCATGTGAACATTACTGTCATCAGACTCACGCCACCTTCCTGCAGGTGCAGTCAATCCGTCCTCGGCGCCTTTCATCACTCCATCGGCACCACACTCGTCTTTCCTCGCTCCAGCTGCACATTTGGGTAAGAGCAGCATCTTAATTGTACAGTGTTGCTTTAATTCACTCATTTGTAAGATTCACATTCTAACGATTGGGTTTGAATTGTGTTTTAAATAAATGTAATCTGCTTAACTTTAGCATAGAAAAACCGTGCAGAGGAATTAGAATCAGTAATCTTGATGTATATGTGCGTGTGTATTGTAGATCCATATGGCCGATCTCCACCCTTCACCCCGCTGGGAGCCCTCGGTTCCGGTGCCTTTGGAGGACTCGGAAGTCCAACACTTGGTCAGTCTCATCGTGTCCCTAGTATTGCTAATTGTTGGCTTCTGCTTGACTTTAATAAACCTCACACTGTTCTAATTTTGACAAACAGTAACCTGTAGAAGTGAATCCTATGTCAATTTTGTAACAGCTTAGTCATGAGTAGTGACAGATATCAGTGTAGAATATAGTGGACCCTTGTTTATCGCGGGGTACACGTTCCAGACCCACCACCATTGTATATTTAAACACCAAAATGTTCAATCAAACCATATATTAACTAGACTGTGCAATTCCTGGAGAAATTGCGTGTGATTGCTGAAATGCTGAATTAAATCATGTGCTTGAATGAGATGAACACGTAGAAGTTGAAGCAGTGCAAATCGGTTGAGAAATAAAGAAACTGTAGCAAAATTTGTAAAAAAAAATCTGAATTTGGGGCTTTTATTTTGAAAATTTGGGTAATGGTTCACGGGATGACTAGAATGAGCTGAACACAGAAGTTGGAAGAGTGCGAATCGGTTGAGATCTAAGGAAACTGTGGCTAAATGTGAAAAAATGTAGAATTTCGGGCTTCTATTTTGAAAATTTGTGAAATTTGGGTAATGGGAGTGGCTCACGGGATGACTAGAATGGGCTGAACACGTAGATGTTGAAACGGTGCGAATCGGTTGAGAAATGTTGAAGCAGGAATAAAAATGTAGAATATGACCTAATTTGGAAATTTTGTGGGTCAAAAAGTTGAAAAATTGGCTGAAGATTTTGTGAAATGTTTGGTGGATGGGAATTTTTGGAATGTTGAAAATCGATCCCAAGGTGAATTGAATGAGCTGAACATATTAAATTTTGAATGGGAACGACGTGAATGTGTTTTGTTGAATGTGCCATTGGAAATGAATGGGCAAATTTTTGGCGCAAAAAATGAATTGTTGTAAATGTGAAAATGTTGCGGCTTAGATGAGTAATGCAACGCGAGGCGTGAATTTTCCGAACATGTCAAAGTTGGAACTGAGTGAATCGGATGTAAAATGGCGAAGGAGAAGCCTGTCAAAAAAGTCAAATAAAAATAATAAGCATACATTTTAAAAAAAAACCGACAGAATAACTTGTAAATAAATAAAGGCCGCCATCATAATGCTAATGTGCTAAGGGAAATTAGAAGTAACGGACAAACTGTGATTTTCAGCGGGCTCCATGTTCGGTCCTAAGGACTCACCCGGCAGTGTGGTGGGAAGCTTGTCCAATGCTCCCAATCACCACGACCCGTGGGGCCGCCTCCATGGCGCACCATCGGGCTTCCCAGCGGGCCCCAGCTGGGCCAAAGGAGGCGACAAGCGGGAAGAGAGGGATCGCGCCAAGGACGGCGAGCGGAGAGATGTACCCCACATCAAAGATGAAAAGGACAGGTAGGATTTGCTACACTTTTTATTTCAACAAAATACGTCTTTGTTCTTGTAAACATACCGTCTTTGAAAAATGCCTTGATTCTCAAAACATTACAACTTTGTTTTTCTCGAAGAAATCTGAAAATATTATGAACATTTTGACTTTTTCTTGAAAATGGGGAACTTTTTAGTTCCCTTCGCATTTCGGGTTACACGGTAGTGGCAATGTGCCTGCCATCTCATCTTTGAAGAATTATCTAAAAAACATGGAATGTGCACTCCTAACGCTTCAAAAGTTCTCCATAACAAATAAACTCACGAAAAAACAACTAAGAATTCAAGTACATGACCTAATCTTGTGGGACGGTGGAAAGCTGGTTAGAGCGTCTGCCTCACAGTTCTGAGGACCCGGGTTCAATCCCTGGGCCCGCCCGTGTGGTGTTTGCATGTTCTCCCCGTGCCTGCGTGGTTTTTCTCCGGGCACTCCTGTTTCCTCCCACATCCCAAAAACATGCATGGTAGGTTAATTGAAGACTCTAAATTTCCCGTAGGTGTGAATGTGAGTGCAAATGGTTGTTTGTTTGTATGTGCCCTGCGATTGGCTGGGAACCAGTTCAGGGTGTACCCCGCCTTCTACCCGATGATAGCAGGGATAGGCTCCAGCGCTCCCGCGACCCTTGTGATTTTTGGGGAATCTTTTCATATTGCTAATGGTAGTCATGTTTAATTGGCATTAGGATTAGACATGGGTCCTTGGAAAACATTATTTCCTGGACCCAAAAGGTTAGTGAACCCCTTTGCTGATTGCCTTGATTTGCCAAATTAACTGTGCTTAAACTGCGTGTTTTGCAGAGACAACATGCTGTATGGCCGTCCACCTGTGAGAATGTCTCCTGTGGCGCCCTCTTTCAAACCCCGCAGTAGCACCCCCACCGCCCACATCAATGGCCACAGTAGCGCCCTGGGGGGTGGTGGTGGGCCCGTTGAGGACATGAGTCGAAGTCTGAACAGAGATCGAGAACGCGAGCGGGACCGAGACGTGGACAAGAGGCAGCTGCCGACGGTGTCTTCGCGGGGTCTTCCCCTTGGCTCTTCCTCTTTAGTAGCAGACAGAGACAGACCACGGTCTTCCTCATCCTCCGTGCACAACACCCCTCCGCCCACCAGCCGCTCAGCCCAATCACCTATGGACCTTTACCCCCGCCCGCTGGGCCCGGCAGCACACGCTCATCACAGCGAACACTCCCAAAGAGACAACAGCCTCCCCACGTCTTCGGCGGCTTCTGCTGCCGTCACTTCTTCATCTCAGGCTAAAAAGTCTGATAGGACCACGACACCCGTCTCCAAGCCCCCACTGCTCCTGCCACCGGTTAAAGTGAAGGAGGAGCGCAAAGAGGAGCCAGAGCACATCCCCATCTCCTTGCCTCCCCCGCTACCCAACAACACCTTCGACCGCCCCAACAGCCACCCACACCACCACAGCTCTGGTACGCCATCGTCCTCTCTCTCACTGACTCCCACTCCGGGTGTCCCCCTCCCGCCTCCCACTCCGAACCCGCCCTCGCACCTTTCCCTGTTGGATCGCTCCCGGGCTATTGAGGCCTATCTGGGTAGCGCGGCAGGTTCCGGTTTGGTAGTGGGCCCGGGTGGGGAGCGTTTCACCCATGGGACCCCACAGGGACCTCCGCAAGGTCCACACAGCTTCACATGGGATCCCTGGAGGGAGCTGGCAGCCCAGCAGCATCAGCAACATCGAAGGGAGGCTATGGCGCTCCGGTCCGACCCACACCTCACCCTGCGTTCAGATCCACACCTGGCACGGCTCCTCCAGCACCAGCGCCTCCTGGAGGCGGAGAGAGCGGCTGCCGTTGCAGCTGCGGCAACTGCGCCTCACCACCCCTCCACGTCCACCGCCTCCAACCAGGCGGTCCGCCAAGAGCTCGCCCTCATGGCCCACCACTTCGACCGGCCTCACCAGCTGGGTCCCCCGGGCGGGGGCCTGATGGACGAAGAGCAGCGTGCACAAATCCTACGGGAAGACTTTGAGCGGGCGCGCTTCTTTGGTATGCATCCCCACCTCCCGCCCAGCTCCCACCTCTCCAGCCCCTCTCATGCTGTTACCGCTGCTCACCTGGAGCAGCTGCACCCTGGCCTTCTGTCCCACCACCTGCCTCCAGGGGCCGCCGCTGCCGCCTCCCAGCATCACGCGTCTCTGTACTCGCGTCTGGGCCCACTTAACGCACACCACGTGCCCAACGGCATCCTGGCAAAAACGCCGGCGGGTTTGGTGGGGGCTCTGTCAATGGGGGCACCTCCGCCTCTCATTCCGTCCATTACAAGCCGGGCATCTACTCCGCCCCGCGGTTCCAGACTGATGGGCCCGGGAGAGCTGACACTGTTCGGCGCCCACAAAGACGGAGAGTCCAGATAGTACAGGTTGAAGGAGATGAAGGGAAATGTCAGGATCACTGTGCTGCTCGATAACACAGTTGCTCACACAAAGTAGTCCCAGCAAGCGGAGCCTCGCTGCTGGTAGAAATGCAAGACTCATTGAGGTGTTCCCAGTGCAATTTTGACTACATTATGGAAAGCTGCATGAGCATTTATCCTTGATATCCATCTTAAGGTCTTTTTCCTCACTGGTAAGATTAGGATATAAAATAAATCCTCAAATGGCCTGCTATAAAACCATTTGAGCATTTATTCAATATTGTTTAAGATCCAAATCCTAGTACGCTCGTTGTCCTCACTAGTAGGACAACTTTGGCATAGCAGTAGGACAACTACATGTTACTAGTGAGGCAAAACTGTGCACTAGTTGACAATCGTGTGCTACGAGTACTAATAGTAAACATCTAGTGTTTCATTACTAGTACGAGTAGCACAGTTTTGCCTCACTAGTAACATGTAGTTGTCCTACTAGTGCAGCAAAGTTGTCCTACGAGTGAGGACAGAGAGCGTACTCGTACATGGACCTTAAAGGATATCGACTAAATGGTCAAATGGCTTGCCATAGCCGTTTGAGTATTTATTCGCTAGCCTCCCAGTGTGCAGAATTGTTTTACGAGTGAGGACAAAGCACGTACTAGTGCATGGGCCTTCAGCTGGATATGAGGGATGTTAAATAAATGCTCAAACGGCTTTCCATGCTACATTTTTGTATACATCTGACTGGTTTTATTTTCTGTGGGCAGTTGGTTACTGCAGGGCCGTCAGTGGCGGCACACCTTTTGTTGACTTTTAAACAAGCCTTTTTCCGCGTGGATCGGCAGTGACTTCCAGAGGCAAGTGCACCTGAAAATGTGTCAAGAATTCAGATTCCCATCGGGTCGAGTCTCTTAATCCATAAGACGTGGTACTGGGGAGGAGGGTGTGTAGACACGCAGGGGTTATAGTGGCACGTTGTGTTTGTGTGTCCGTTTGTCCTTGTGAAAAGACAATATTGATGACAAGACCAATCCATTAGTCAGTAAGCATTGTACCTCAGTTTCTTGCTTTACCCAAAAATCAAAAAAACCCCAAAGCCTCAGCGTCATGGAACATGAGATTCATCCTTTTTCGCTTTGTTTTTGGGGCTTGTTTTGTTCCTCGAGGATCGATGGTGAAATGAACTGCAATGCTGCCGTCACTCACACAGCGTTTTAGAGCTTCCTCCGTTTCCCACTCTCCTCTGGACTATACGAGCAGGACCAGATTATAGTAGTCTAGACAAAATGCCTTTGTAATTATTATTCTTAACATTATCTTCTATAATAATAAATATATTCACTGTTATGTTATTTGTCATTGTTTCAGGTATGCACCAGTACTTCCCCACCCCCCACCCCCCCAGGTAGTAATACTACACATCATGCAAAAGGCTTTCCTCACACTAAAGGTTGGAATGCTGGTGAAGAGCCGCCTTTGGACTTTTCAAGGATCTCATCTATGCCTTTATTACACTCACAGGGAGATTTGACAGTGTGCCCTTGCTTTTGGTGTTTTATCCATTTGGGACAATGTAGAGCCTTGTACAGTAAGAATTGGAAACAATTTTTGTCACTGACAAAAAAATAATAAGTTATATACATGGAGGAGTGGGACATCTGTTGAAGAACTGAAAAGGCATACAAAGGACATCCACAGTGGACGTACTGAGAGGGGAAAGACTGGGTCGATTATTTTAATATGACCATTTTATACCTTTCCAATCCCTCCCCTAGAGACCACAAAGATTAATTATTAAATGAACTGTTGTTTACTCTCTCGTGTGAGTGTTTTGTTCTGGTCTTGTAAAATAGCAGTCTTGGATAGTCCTTTATTCAGTCAATTGATAAGTAATGGAATAAATGTTATACTGTCTTCATAGAGATTAAAAATGTGTGTACATTTAGTCCATGGAGACAATTTGCTGTGAACTAGCGCAACAAGCCACATTATAGTTATGGTTCAGCTCAGAGGTCCATTATAACAGTGATGTGTAACTGCAACCTTATTTAATTATGTACACGTGCCCCTGTTAACACATTTTAAATGTGGAAAATTGTGGCATACAGATATTTAAAAGTACAACCATTATTCAATTTATGTTGAAAAGGGATTAGGTTAAAAAAATGCTTGCAATATCTGTTGAAAGTGAAGAAAATTTTGGGACAGATTTTCTGCTAAAATGAAACGCAATCCCATTTAGCAAGAAGTACACATAGTGCCACATAGTGACGCGGTGGGCCGGATCTTTTTTTCCTCCCGAAATAAAATTCAGTATAAACGCTATATTTATTTAAAGTACAGCATGTACATTAAGCATTACATAATTTAGTGTAAATCGTAGCTGAGCTCTGATTTTAAAGCCCTAATTCAACAGCAAACTCGCCGACATTTGAAGCGCCGCGCCGCTGCAGCTATCGCGAGAGTTGCGTGTGTTGTGTATTTTGCGAGGAGCCGCTCGGTTCCACCATTTCGCTGCGCTAAGTCTCCTCCCCGCGACCGCTACATTCTGCGCGGAAAGACACTCTCTCCCGGTCCGTATTTTAACTTCTTCATCGAGGCCGAGTGCTACCTCGTTGGGTACCGGGAGGCAGTTTGCACCGCCGCCATCACGGATTGAGGGCGATTTTACACGGATGACGACTCCTTCAGCGAGAATTTAGTAAAAGAAAACTGATCGGAAAATTCAGGTAGGTGGGAACTTAAGATGGCTGCTTTTGAAAGGGAGGGGGCCAGGAGGAAGTCATGAGAGGCTCGAGGGGAACTCTTGACTGACGACACAACACTAGCACACTGCTTGACGTCGCACCCGTGAATAGTTGTTTGAATTTAAAAGCAACTACGACCGGACACTAAATTGCTTCGTCTTGGTTTGAATCGGATCCCTAATAGAATGGTGAATATCTGAATAAACGAGATTTGAAGTGTTATGGATTTGTGGTCGCTGCTAAAGAGCCAACAGTCGGACAGAGCGAACCCCCCCTAATCGCCCCGTACAAAATTGCAAAATGTATATGAAATTTTATAACATAATTTTTATTTTCGCGTATGCCGTTAGGACAAGTAGGTGACGTGTGATTAAACGAAAAAATGAGCGGGTTTAATTTTCGCTAAAACATATTTGACCCCCCGTGTACTGACGTCACGAGTGATTGTCCCCCATCTGTAGTACATGCACAAGCGGCTTTTAATGGCACTTTTTCGGCTGCCGTGGCCCTTTTCAAAGCAACTTGTCACGTTTGAAAGCAATAAATGAAAGCATTACATAACCGCGGTGGGATTGCGGCGCCTGCGCGTCCCATGAACGCAGCCGACTAACTCATGGTAGCTTGCTAGTTAGCTGCCTAGTGCCACCCTAGCACTGTTGTTGTACGAGGCTCGCTAGCTCTTCAGCTAGCCGCGTTAGTCAAACCGGCATTGCGAAAACACCAAATTTAAGCCATCTGTTATGACGGAGAACGGGGATTTTCTTTGACTGTGTTTTCTTTCCTATATGAAACCACTGTTGCTCCGTGTCTGCTTTTCATACAAGCCACCAGTGCTCGTGTAATCACCGAGTCTAGATGGGAATTTGCTAAATGCAGATTCCAGTGGAGATGTCTTTGTAATTAAGCTTCGACAAGTGGTCGATGGTCTTTTTAAGAGGAACTCAAATGAATGTGTGGAGGCCAACACTTTCGCTCGCCGGTTTGTGGCGTGAGAGCGCGTGCTGCAGACGTCTTCCTGTGGGCGAATGCAGCAAACACAAGTTCACTCTTTTTTTTTTTTTTTTTTTTTTTTTTTAAACTGCTGCTGCAGGATGCACACTCCATACACACAACCTCAGTATACTGGAGCAGCAGCGAACTAGCCTGCTAGTCACTCACCTCGCACCTTGTGACATTTGAGATGAGATGACGCTTTACCAAGCTGTTCTCTCAATAACTTCTCACATCATGTTCATGCAGGTGAACAATAGGCTCGGAGCTAGTACCTTGCATGAATAAAGTTCTGTGTCTCTTTCTTTGCTTCCCAAGAACATGCGGAGGGGACCCTAATTTCAGCATCCTGGAAGTAGAAAGCACTGAGGACCTGTGTCTCACTCCACAGACAGGTGAGAAGCTGCTTGCTGTCAAATGTTGTTGTATGCAAATGTGATTGGATGTACGGTATTCCCCGCTACACTGCAGTTCGCCGTGCGCGTCCTCACCATATCACAGTTTTTCAAGCGATCGTTTATTTGGGGGACTTTACAGTATACAGGCAAGTCCAAATTTAGTGTTGCACACTTTCAGTTTAGTACACGTGCCTCAACATGTACATACTTAGGTGTATTTTAACACCAAGGAGAAGACACAGAGAATGTCCCCAACTAAACTTCAGGAGTAGTTGTTGTTCCCACAGAGGAAAGAATATATTCCAGTGAATATTGTTATATGCTCCGTACGTGTTAAAGTAGCAGTTGTTTGAACGTTTATCATTACTGTAACATCCAGCCTTATTTCCGTTACAGCGTCTGTGGAGTTGCGTATTAAAAGTTAGCATTAGCAGACTTTCGTTAGATGAGATTATATAGTTTGGTTGAACATTTGGTATACAATGTTTAATATGCTTTTGTTTCATGTGTCAGTTTTAGAGTAAACTTCAACTGGGAGTGACAAACAGTTCGAAGCCAGCACGCTTTGCCTCTTATTTGGACAACTGTGTGAACAACCGAGTGAGAACAGGTGCTAAGGAATACTTTAAAAAGTGTGCTTTAGTAAGCTTAAATGTGTTTAGAACATGTGAGAGGGGTACAACTAGGGCTAAATGAGTTGTTTTCTGATCAGAATCATGATTTCAGTCAGCACAAGTGCGTGATCCCCAAGGCTATGTTTTTGCAGGGTCTCAGGATGTGTTGTCCACTATTTTACACCTGCATGTCTTCCTACATCCATCCAAGCTCACCAATCAGAAGCGACATGCTACTTGTGGACAGCTCACGTTATTGCTAACCAATCAGTATTGACTTGCTCCTTGTGCTTTTAATGTGCTTTGAAATGGTTCAGTGGAAACCAGAGCAGAGTTAGGGGATGTAAACCCCATGAAACGAGGACATCGGTCATTTGGAAGTATTTCGGGTTTAGGGCTGCAGCAGTCAGAGAGGTCAAGATTTTGGGTTTCGCTGTATTTTATTGTATTGTATTTTTATTGTTTATGTATGTTCCGCTGTTCCAGATAAGTAAAAAATGTTCCGCAGAGGAAATTTTGTGCTCAAAGTTCTAACATACTGTTTATCGTACTGGAATATAAAAACGGTCTGCTGTAAAATACAAACTTCTGTCGTTCATATTGTTATTATGTGTCGTGTATTGTGTTGGTTCTGTTACTATACTTACTATGTTTTGTTTCCCTCGCTGAGTGGCCACTTTGTTTTTTAATCTCCAGGTGCAACGTGTGGCCACAGCAGCAGCGAGGAAGGGGAGGCGGCAGTGCGGCAGCGAGCCTCTCCGGCTGTGGATGTGCTGGGTGGCAAGCCCCAGGCCGCACACAATGTGTCTGGGGAGTCACATCGGCATGTCCCGCAGCCGGCCGCTGCTGCCACCCGCCCGCTCCCTCCCTTGCCAGAAAGCGTCCACTCTGCATTCCTGGTCATGGAGACAACTCCTCCGCTCCCAATTAGCGGCGATGCAAGCGTCCGCGTCTCACGGAGCGAGCGTGTCGCCCAAGTCGACGGCGTCAACTTGTCCCTTGATGAGGACTTCAGACCATGTGCCCCCCTCGCCTCACATCCACAAAACACTAGCGAGTTTCGAGGGTTGCAACGTGGCTTACATACTGTTACTAAAGAGACGAACCTTTCCAATTGCGAGACGCATCATATTCAGTTTCCTCAAGAAGGTGCTGGGATCGCGGTTGGTTTACAACACAACTCGGATATTGAAAGACACTTGGAATTTGACAGAAAACACACTAGTGGAACTGTTGCACCACAAGCTCAGCTCGGCTTCACGGGCTCATCCTTCTCAAACGCTAGAGAGCACAGAGCTACGGAGCATTCAAATCAAGCAGGCGCTCGCCAAGACTCGACACCGCTTGTGTCTGCTCCATCGAACTGCAGTGGACAAGTTAACCTGCCACGAGTTCTCAAAGAGGTCCAGCAGGATGTTGTGCATGTTAATGAGATGGCGGACGTGTCAAACAAAGCTGCTCTTCTCTCAGTTGAAACACTTGAGACTCCAAATGCAGGAGGACCTGGATCAGGTTCTCCACAGACGCCGGTGTTGTTCAACAACACAAGACACGCCCAATCGGGCTGTGTAATTGAGGAACCGAGCGACAGTTCCCCTAAGTCCTCCGCTCTCTGCTCGGTACTTGACTCGGGCCTGCTTGTGTCCTTGCAAGCTGAGGCAGAACCATCACAACCCATCACAACGGAGACGCCCATGATTACTGAACTGGTGCATTCCGCTGACTCGCAGGAGATTGTGGTTGTCAGCGAGGCGGCGCACCTGGGGGGCGGCTGGTCCAATGTGCACTTGAAGCAGAGTTACCTCCTACAGCGCGCCGATGGAAGCGTGTGCGAGGCCGCCATTGTCACCGAGCACACGCCGGCGGAGGCCAACATGAACTTGGACACGCAAAACGTGGAAGTGTACCAGTTCTGTGGTTTGGTGGAGGAGGTAGCCGAGGAGACTGTGTGCGTCAGCACCAGCGTGCAGATACCTCACTCTCCGGGATACGAGGTCAACTTGTTCAATGCTTTGTTGGACTCCTCAGAGGACCTTGAATCCAACTTAGAACCTTCTATCCCCACTATTAATGACCGTGACACGGTCATCATATCCCAGCAGGAAGACGATGCAGTCCAAGAACGGGTTTGTTCCAACAGCAGTGTCCACAGTCTCTCTGTAGCTGCAGTGGGGCAGCACCTTCTACTAGACACCAGCTCCAATCAGGTGTGTTTGCTGGAAGTGGACTCGTTCCGCATGGACCAGACTCTGACACAAGTCTCGACGCCTTGTCCGCAGGTGAGCGAGGACAGACGGGAAGCGGATGGACACACTACTCTCTCCTCGCTTGTATCGCCGGTAGATGCTGTTAAAAGTCAGCAAGTGAAAGCTTCTGTCGCCACGCAAGAGGCCCGTGTTTCTTCTCCTGCAGGAACCAAAGAACCTCCCTCTGAAGATCTATCCCAGCATGCCACTGTGTCCACAGGAGCCCAACCGGAGGCTTTTATTGCTCACCCTGCAGGGGGTATTAATCCAAAGCTGCTGATCATCCAACCAGGTCCAGTATCTCTCCTAAAACAGGCAACCTCACTCCTCAAGCAGAGCGTGCACTCGAAACCAGACGACAATCGGGGCACTCCATCGTCTGGCGAGTGCCTTGCTGTCGGTTCTTCACCTGCGGCCAAAAGTGGTCGCACAAACCAGGCAAAGCCAACCACCAGGCAGATTGCAACAGCTTCGCGTTGTAGCCAATCAGAGGCCTTAAACGTCATTAGACCTTCAAGCCCGACGCCTCCCGCCTTTGATGAGGATAGTGCCGTCACGCCACCGTCCTCCAGTGCCAAGGGCCTGGCGACACAGCATGACTCCCCCTTTGAGGATGAGGATGAGGACGACGATGAACACACGGGGGACGCCGAGGCCATGGACGCCGCTTCGGGACAAGTCAGCAGTGAAGAAGATGACAGTGACGAAGACGCGGAGAGACCAGACGGGGAATTGACCACTCCAAGCTCATCGCACAAGGTAAATGCATTTTTATCGAGCTGCTTGACTGCTGGCATCATGCCCTATACTCTCTTTAGTGTCCTCAATGTACCCCACTATGCATCTTAATGTAGTGAACAACCAATGGTCACTGAAACAAGTAATATATCCCATGATGCATTGCGCTGATGCAAGAAAGTGGCTGTCTGTTTTTAGGCACCATACAAATTCATGAGCTGTGGCACAAATATTTTTACAGCAACATGTAACACGGATGGACCAAGTGTTTTGTTTGTTTAAATGTAAAATACACTTAGCTTAAAACAATGTTATTTATAATGTATATTATTTGTTCAATTTATTACAGCGGGTCCACTAGCTGAAGTTGATGGGGTATGTTGTAATTATGCATAAGCAGTGTTCCAAAACTACTTTTCATTTGACAGATGAGTGAACTACAGTATATACAGTGGGTACGGAAAGTATTCAGACCCCTTGAAATTGTCACTCTTTTTTTATATTTTTTATATTTGCTAAAATCATTTAAGTTATTTTTTCCCCTCATTAATGTACACACAGCACCCTTTGTATCTTGGTCTCATCAGACCAGAGAATCTTATTGCTCACCATCTTGGAGTCCTTCAGGTGTTTTTTTAACAAACTCCATGTGGGCTTTCATGTGCCTTGCACTGAGGAGAGGCTTCCGTCGGGCCATAAAGCCCCGACTGGTGGAGGGCTGCAGTGATGGTTGACTTTCTAGAACTTTTTCCCATCTCCCGACAGCATCTCTGGAACTCAGCCACAGTGATCTTAGGGTTCTTCTTTACCTCTCTCACCAAGGCTCTTCTGCCCCAATTGCTCAGTTTGGCCGGACGGACAGCTCTCGGAAGGGTTCTGATCGTCCCAAACGTCTTCCATTTCAGGATTATGGAGGCCACTGTGCTCTTAGGAACCTTAAGTGAAGCAGAATATTTTTTTTGTAACCTTGTCCAGATCTGTGCCTTGCCACAATTCTGTCTCCGAGCTCTTCAGGCAGTTCCTTTGACCTCATGATTCTCTTTTGCTCTGACATGCACTGCGAGCTGTAAGGTCTTATATAGACAGGGGTGTGGCTTTCCTAGTCAAATCCAATCAGTATAATCAAAGTCAGCTGGACTCCAATGAAGGTGTACAACCATCTTAAGGATGATCAGAAGAAATGGACAGCACCCGACTTAAATATGAGTGTCACAGCAAAGGGTCTGAATACCTATGGCTGTGTGATATTTCAGTTTTTCTTTTTTAATAAATCATCAAAAATTTCAACAATTAGGTTTCTTTTCTGTCAATATGGGGTGCTGTGTTTACATTAACGAGGAAAAAAAATCAACTTAATTGATTTTAAGAAATGGCTACAATATAACAAAGAGTTAAAAATTGAAAACTTTCCATACCCACTGTATATGATCTACGATATATGAATCCCTATGTAGTCATTAAGGAGTAGGGAATGAGTGAATTATTCGGAACACAGCCTTTAACTATCTGCTTCTATCATGATGTTTTTTTCACACCTGTTGTTACTTCTACTGTTGAGGGCCACAGTCTTCTGCTGTGTGATTTTTATTTTATTTTCCCAAACAATTCCAGTCAATGTCAGGGCACATTAAGACGAACAAGCATTCACACTTACATTCACAGCCATGGACAACTTAGTATTCAGTGTCCCCAACATGTATGTTTTTGGGATATGGGAAGAAGCCAGAAAACCCACGCAAGCAGAAGTAGAGCATGCAAACTCAACATAGAAAGGCCGGAGCCCAGATTTGAATCCCGAACCTAGAGAACTGCGAGTCAAATGTGCTGAGCACTTTTACACTGTGCTGCCTAGTATCAAAATTAAATGTTACTGATTAATGGACCTTGGTGGAAGCACAACAAGACCACAGAGAAGTGCAATATTAAACCCGTTACAAGATACAGTCGTTATAGTTCTTAAGCGTCCTTGAGTCCCTTGAAAAGCCCTATACAAAATTGTGTTGTTATTATTATTATTATAATAAATAGATGTTTCATGCTAAATCGTGTGTTTTCACCAGTTTGGAGAGAGTAAGGTAGACAAACTGTTTCGAAAGGGAAAAGTGACCATTCAGAACTTTGGCGTATTCATCAACTTTCCTGAGTGAGGCACTCTACCTCATAACAGTAACTCTAGAACAGTGATTTTGAAATTGCGGTCCCCGGGCCTGTGGATGTCCGTGGGCCGTGTCCGTGTCGTTTAAAAAAAAGTATATACCTACTACATGTGGGGACTGCCGCACCAATAAAATAAACCTAAATACACCAGTTACAACGTCCTACCATAGCTTTGGGCCAATTAAAAGCTCTATTATTGACTTTTTGGGGGGCGTGGGGGTTAACGTCATTACAGGAATTAAGCCCTATTTTCAAGAACAAAATGTATATTTCTTCCAGAATAGTCTTATTTTTTCCAAAGAATAAAGGCATCTGTTCCTAATTAAAAGGTGTAATATTACAAGAATAATTTAAAAAATGTGCTTGTTAACATGACTTTACTCCCTTGTTAAACTTTGGATTCAATATCATAATATTGCAACTTTATTTTAGAAAAATACGACTTTATTCCTGTAAGATTGACTTTTTCTCGACCACATATGTCATTGTTCTTGCTAAGATTACAACTTTTTATTTTTGAAGAAATTCCTTTATGCTCCGAACATAATTTTACCCCTCTAAAAATATGAATAAAAAAACAAAACAAATTATTTGTCAAAAGGACAACTTTAATTCCAATAGCACAGGGATGCACATGGTAGTTATGTTTAATTGGCGTTAGGATCATGAGGGGTCCCTTGGAAAAATGTATCACCTGGGCTCAAAAAGTTTGAGAACCCGTGGTCTGTAGAGCATTTCATTCTGTTGACACATGCAGCGTTTGCTGTCCTCTACCTGCATGTTTATTTTTGTTTCATTTGTTTCTTTCATGAAAGTGCAAGTACAATACAACATTGTTTGGCAAATCCATAATAACTTGTTAATAAACACTTCTAATGATTGGAAATGAGCAATAAGAAGAAATGTTGCTTGAACTTGTGCCATTCTTCCACCCACTGTCTTCACCCGTCATCTTTGTCTTGGCAGTGGCTAGCAGACGGGGTATCACCCTCCACCTCCTCTTCCTCCTTCCTCGAATCATCACCTGGTGGTGACTGGGCCGGCTCCCGCCGTGACAAGTCGTCACCTCTGCGCGGGCCTCACGGCAAGTTTGTGTCTCCCACCTTGTTCGGGGGCTACACTTCGTCTTCTCCGCTCGATCAGTCCACTCCGCAGCGGCAGCGTGGCGAGCGGCGCTCTGACATGGCTGAGTTGGCCAAACACGTGAGTGGACCAGGCCAATTTACCATACACTCATTTGGCACTCTATCAGGTACAAAGTGTAATCTAATACTGTAAAAGATCATTTTCAGTTTGCTTGACTCTGTCTGAGAAATATAAATAAATATTTTTTTTTGTACTATAGTATTAAAATGAGTGTTTTTGTGAATATTGCTGCTCGGATGAATAATGAATACATCTATCCATCGAGCTGTCCATTTACGTATCTGTCCATCTATCCGTCTCTCCTCATACTGGGAGCTGTTTCTAACTTGATAATTTGATTAGCTTCAAAGTTGTCATTATGCATGTCAAAAGTCAACAAAATGTAGAGGTGCATGGTATATAAATATATACGTTGTCAACGTGTGTATATTTTTAGATGTGGCTCTGACAGTTATCATGAGTAATATAGTATGATGGTGATACAGTATAACTGTACAGCATATACAAGGTACTGTGCAAACCGTACCAAAATATTGATATACTGAATATACACGTGTACAGTAATGTAGTGGGCTGATTTACACCATATACATACAGTATGCGGTATAAATGAACAGTATAGCAAAGTCATGGAGTTGCACATATATACTTAAGTTGAGAATAACTACAAGAGTTAAAATTTTACTCAGTGTGATGCAGTTCACGTCTACAACCACAATAATAAACATTGTGATCTTAAGGTAGATATTCATGATAATGTAGATGGACCTAATGTTTTGGCTTTTGAATACAGCGATACCTTGACTTAGAAGTGCCCCAACTTCCATTTTTGTTAAAGTTCAAGCCGTCGCTTGGTTGTTCTTTTTCCTGCTTTGTGTGAACTAAAATTTGAGTTACAAGCAAGAAAATAAAATTTGTAAGTCAGGGTACCACTGTATTGCGCTGTTGCTGTCGCTCTTCTTGTGGCTGAATGTTTCTGGTTATCCCACAGGAGGCCGACATAGAGCACCGAAGCCTGGCGCTAAAGCGAGAGGGCTTCTGGTCCACCAAACGCCTCAACCGCCTGACTGAGCCGCCTCGGCCCAAAGTGCACTGGGACTACCTGTGCGAGGAGATGCAATGGCTGTCTGCAGACTTTGCCCAGGAGAGGCGGTGGAAGAGGGGCGTGGCCAGGAAGGTGGTCCGAATGGTGATGCGACACCATGAGGAAGTGAGGCAAAAAGAGGAAAAGGCCAAGAGAGACGAGCACGCAAAAATCAGGAGAGTCGCGTCCTCCATCGCCAAGGAAGTCCGAGCTTTTTGGAGCAGTGTGGAGAAGGTACGAAATGTCATTCAAAATTATTATTATTTATTTTTCTTCCACAAAGGTGGTCAGTTTGGTTTGGATCTGTACCCTTGCCAGCTCTCATCCGGACTGAACTGCCTGGTGGAACCAGAAAAAAATGTTGTATGATAATTTGGCAGCTGTGTTTCATGCGTGTCCATTTTTTGTCAACAGTGTATAGAAGAAATGTAAGAGTAACAGATACTGGATTAAAAAAAAAATAAAAAATTCATGTGAAATTTAATGCCACGAGCTTTAACAGAGCAAAATAGATCAAGGGGGGAAGAAATTAACAAAAAGGCCAGTGAATGGCAAAACCGTTAAGAATGCTTGTATCTTGTTTGTCCCGTGAAGGTGGTGCAGTATAAGCAGCATTCTCGGCTTGAAGAAAAGAGGAAGAAGGCTTTGGACCTCCAGCTGGACTTCATTGTCGGACAGACGGAGAAATACTCAGACCTCCTTAGTAAATCGTTGGCGCCAGCCAGCCGGCCTGAACCGGTCCCGTCGCCTTCCAAGATGTCTGCGCCCTCTGCCACCGATGAAGACGGTTAGAGCTGTTTGTCACATAAAAACAGGGCTGGGCGATAAATAGATTTTTATCAATTATGATTTTTATCGATTAATTTGAGTTTTCTGCTCAGAACAAGATTTTTGTGAAGAAAGAAAAAAGAAAAAAATAATTATGCACTAATAACATGGCTGCTAATAGAGAGGAGCTAGTTAACAAAATCTGTCAGTGTTGCCAACTTGACTTTTCCGACCCCTCTAGCGACTATTTTTCAAACCTAGAGACAAGAAAGGAGAGCCAGGTACAAGGTAATGGCACTGACCGTTGCCAGTTTAATGGTGCCCAGTTATGTTGCAAAAGCAGTGATTTAGCCACGTGTGCAAATATTTTGACCTGAGGTATGTGCTTTCAGGCCGCAAATATTTTGTCAAGGTCTCCTTGTCTCACCTGTACAACACTACATGAGAAAATATATTACTTAAAATCTGATCACCGATCCGTTCACAAGATGGAACAATGTGTCTATTTAAATGACCTGTTAATTTACTGCATATACTTTGCTTAATTGCTAAAAAAAAAAAAAAAAAATACAATAAATAATGTATCTTTGTTCATCTATTTATGCCAGTGAGGCATAGTGACAGACAGAACAAATGAATGGTCTTCTATTAGGAAGTACATACAGTAATTAATGTATCCACTTTTTATGACATTTTTGTTTGTTGGTGCACCGTGAGATATTTCAATTGTAAAATATGTGCCTTGGCTCCATAAAGGTTGGAAATCACTGCTCTAGTCAGGTCATGTATTCTAATCAGTCGGGTCAAACCACAACCGCACTAGCTTGCTAGGCTACATAACGTTTTGTTGCCTGCTTGCGAACCGTATCGTATTTAACGTACGTGAACATACCTTAAGCAAGCATTAAACGAACGTCCTCTCCTGTCCTCAGCACCGGTGACCACCAACACACGTTTTCCCCCCTTTTGTTCTTATAATACAGTCGGCGCGATCCACTCTTGTTGTACTCACCATGGTAACGAGTGTATCCGGTCGCGTTTGAGTTGACAAGATCAAGCCCAATGGTCGTTAAAAACGGGATGTGGTGGTATCGGAATACAGGAGTTTATGGTCGTAGTTTGACATGTTGCAATCGTGAAAGAGAAAATTTGTTTTGTAGTCTGATCTGTGCATTAAGTCTTGTCTGTCTTAGATGTGTTGTCTGTCCCACACTGCCGACGTTTATTTTTTATTTATTTATTTTAAAACTTTATTGGCCTTCAGATATTTACAGTATGACATCAAAAGACACACATTTTCATGTTTTAGTGTTCCAAATTCGCGGATCGGCAAATTATGACAAAGCTGAGCAGCCGATTAACATAAAATGCAAAGGCCGATCCGATCGGTGTAAAGTCTGTTTCCAGACATATTTTGACAAAAAGGACATGTCCCCCCAATAGGAACCTCTTATTATCGCACTATCTGTAAAGAAACAATACTCATTTCTGTATTTCTGTGGAAGTTAATGTAATTGCTTTTTCAATAAGCAGAGAAGAAATTTATTGAAGTGTGTGTGTGTCCCGCCCCCAAATCTTTGATTTTATTATATGGACATATCTCTCAGCCTTGCGCAAAGCCAAGTGTCTCTGTTCTCTGCGAAGCTAAATCGCCCACAGGGACGTTGCTATAGTTACACATCACTGCGACTTTGCGTAATGGAAGCAATGGCTGTTTAGTGTACTGTACCTCTTAGCACATGGTCATGATCGGAGTTCTTGTAATGTATCTTTAGCTGACAAAAGTGGCAGAACAGGCCCAGGACCAGTTCTCAGCTCATATTGGCATCAACTCAAATCCCATCCAACCTGTTTGACTGTGCCTCTGCTACTGCGCTATTACTCACGCGTCATTCCTGTTCAACTAGTGCAGCTTCACGTGACTCACACTGGATTGATGATTATGACCTGAGCTCAGACTGACTTTCAATGACTAACCCTGTCCATCCAAAGTGGTCTCAAAAGAATATCTGAATACAGTGAATCCCCACTTATCATGGGGCATATGGCCCACTCCCATCCGCAACAGGTGAAAATCTGTGATATAGAGAGCCCATATAAAAAAAAAGTTGAAAAAATAGTTTTACTTCTCCCACATGCTTTAAATACATTGTCACGTGCATACAGTAGTGGAAACAAAAACAACTGTTACTCGAATTTAGTTGGGGACCTTGTATGCCTCTTGTTCTTAGCCTTAATTGTGTGCCATCTCTTCCAGTAGACCTCAGTGCTGCCTAGCATGTTGTGACACAATGCGTTACCACACTAAGCCATACAACTCTAGATTCGGACTTGCCTGTATACTCTAAAAACCCATTAAAAGTGATTGCTTATAAGTCCGCTATATGGTGGAGGGCACGAATGATTAACCTTGATATAGCTTGGGAACACTATAGTGGCTAAATAAAAGGTGTGTGTCCCTCATGCAGACCAAGACTTTGAGCCTCCATGTGAGGAGGAGGACGACGAGGAGACCATCGAGGTGGAGGAGCAGCAGGATGGCAACGACGCCGAGAGCCACCGCAGGGAGATTGAACTTTTGAAGGAAGAGAGCGCGCTGCCCCTGGACCAACTGCTCAGTACACTGCAACGGACACAGGTATGCAACACACATCAATACCCACCATTTTTCATGTTCTAGTGTTCCAAAAAAATCTGTCTCTGACATACCAAAAATGAAATAAAAGCAAGTTTAAGATCTCTATGATGGTTGTGTCTTAGAGCAGGAATGGGCAAACTTTTGTGTTCAAGGGACATTTTTAAAAAATTGACAGATGGGCAGGTCATTTGCAGATGAAATGAAAAAAGAAAAAAAAGTAAAAAATATGGATGTAAAATAGTTAAATAAATCTTATTTATTTATAATCAACAGTTGTTTTCCAAAATAAATAAGTATTAAACATACAGTATTTGGTGACGTTAGGCTGAAACCTCCTATGTCCACATTTCAAATTTTTTCACAAATATATACTGGTCAGTCTCTATGTGCATGTTGTTATTTTTTTGTTCAAATTATTGACCAAGCTCAAGTGTTGAGAATGGCTCGCTGTCTTTGATGATGCAATGTTAATGGTTTAACAAACATGTTTTTCTTGATGATTTTGAGATACAAGGATTCCGCCCGACGGCAGCGATGTGTATAATTATTTATTTTGCAATTTTTAATTTACTTTTACTTTTTGTTCAATCAATTCACTAATTTAATGAGATAAATATATTAAAATAAAAAATACATTTTAGTTCCAATTTAATTGTTTCATTTATAATTAAACTATGAATAATCAAATCCATCCATCCATTTTGTGAGCCGCTTCTCCTCACTATGGTCGCGGGCGTGCTGGAGCCTATCCCAGCTATCATCGAGCAGATAATCAAATATTTAGCAAAATAAATGTTAACTGTGTAAAGGTTTATTTTAATATTTGTATTGTAGTTACAATAAATCAAACATATTCATTGAGATAAATGAATCCTAGATATTTGCAATAAGGAATAAATACCTTTTTAATTCACCAATTTTAGTGGAAAAAAGGCTAAGTTAATGACATAAATACTACAGAATTTAAGCTGTATTTGGCCTGTGGGCTATACCTTGCCCACCCCTGCTGAAGATGAATTAATCACCCATTGAGTGCTTTAGTTGCTCCTTAATAACTGAACGATGGGGTTGTGCAGGACTCCGCCGTCTCTGATGAAGAATGCTCCCATGAATCGTCCTCATCAGCAGAGCAAGAGGAAGATGGAGAGTTTGCTGCCAATGAAGAGGATGGTGAGATTACTTTCAATGTTGACCTCATCCTTTATTTTTCCTACATTGTGGAAAGTTTGTCAATTCAAAAACAAAAAGTGCTACATAAAGCCCGACATGTAGTGAAAATAAGTTTTACATGGCAATATTTCGCATTTCTGTACTGGTAATGTGCCATCATCAACTTTCAATAATCCACTGGTAGTAGTGTTGATTGTCCTTGTTTGTGTGGTTTCCAGCTGCAGATGAAGAGGACACTATCGCTGCACAGGAAAAGGTGGAGGGAGATGTGGATCATGCAGAAGAACTGGATGACTTGGCCAAAGAGGGTGTGTTTACTTTTCTTTCTACTTGCCTCAGCTCCTTCTGTGTTTGTATTTAATCAGACCAAGGCTTCTAAAATTAATTGGGTGCAGAAACCCCTTACAAGGGACACATTTTTCCAAGGAACCCCTCTTAATCCTTACACCAATTAAACATAACTACCATGTGTGTTGCTAAATGCCGTAGGAATTAAATGGTTGCCCATTTGTGAAGAAAGCAGCAAGGTATGTTCTTTTTAAAATGATACATCTTAATTTATTGTGAATTATTTTGTGGACACCCAAGAAGGGAAGTGGAATACTGTGCAAGCGCTCTTGCCTTTATTCTGTCCTTGCACTGTTTTTAAATTGTGCTAAATAAGACCAATCAAAGCTACGGCTCTTGGAAACCTGGGGGTCCGCGGACCCCAGTTCGATAAGCATTAAAATAGCCATTCAGTGTCTGCTTTTACATGGCTGAGATGCTCTCTTCTTTCCCTGAAGGAGACATGAGCATGGAGGAGCTCATAGAGAAGTACAAAGGAGCGTACACCTCTAATGCCGAGGAGCCCTCTGCCTCTGGCTCCAAGGTAAGCTCAGAATGGGAGGCGTCTGGCGATGAGGAGGAGGAGGACAGTGATGAAGATGAGAGTGACGTGGAAAGCAATAGTTCCTCCTCAGGTATTGACTAGGTTCTTTGCAAGAATCAACCGACAGCATTGTGACTCGTTGATGATAACCGAGTATGTCTTGTCAGTGTCTCCAGGGGAAAGCGAAGAGGAGGAGAACAGTGAGAATGATGAAAGTGAGGAGGAGGATGACGGTGCAGATGAAGGAATGGAGGTCTTGCTCAAGGAGGGAGACCACAGCCCATCTTCGTCAGGCTCGCGACCAAAGAAAGAGATCAGCCACATAGCAGCCACTGCTGAGAGCCTGCAGCCTAAAGGCTACACGTTGGCCACGACCAAGGTTAACTTATGCTCCTCAACTCTGCTGCACCACTCCCACTTTTATTCATTAATACAGAAACCAGGAGACGTCATGAGCAGGTTCTATCGCACCGTGTCTTGCATAACTCTCACCTGTACGCAGAGCGACACGACTGAACTGGCCAATCTCAAACAAATGATTGATTTATGATTTAACCTGGCACTTTGATTGGGCATTAACCTCTGCGCTGCCACCATTGCATAGCGTCATAGAACCCCACACACTGGGCAAAGCCATTCACTAACGATTTGACATTTGGAATCACAGCCAAAGCTCATTGTACACATACAATTAAACTAATAAATCTTACCTGTAGCTTCTCTGTGTACCTGATCCCCGGTGTTCACCAAACCAGGACTGATTCGGACAGGGCATGGTTCGTTAAAGCGCACCTGTGTTTTTGGCCGACTGTCGGCCACTAGTTTAGCTGAGATTTCAAAATTTGAATCCCAGGTGAACGGCATCGTAACATTGCAGATCTCACGGCCAATCAAAAATGTCTTGTCACATCATCTTTTCCAACAAAAATATGTTTCTGGGAATGACGCAAAAGCCAATATTAGTCATTCGAACTGCTGTAAGTGCTAGAGGACTTTTTACACAATTGTTTAAAAAAAAAAAAAAAAAAAAAAAATTACTGGCATTACCAGATAACCAGCAACCCTTTATTGTTTTTCTAAATGTCTTTGTCCCAAAAGTGTTCTCTGTCAATTGACTGTCTATTGTCGTACTAGAGCGGCTCCAATTACTGGAGACAAATTCCTTGTGTGTTTTTTGGACATACTTGGCAAATCAAGATGATTCTGATTTTGATTCTGACACACACACACACACACACACACACACACTGTATTTGTAATTTATATAGCGCGTAAAGAGTCTCTGTTGCTGAAATGCACACAAGCTTTCTCAACAAAAATAAAATTGCTGTACATTGGTGAGTGCAGAAATGTAAAAATAATCATGAATTCCACTTCTCGTGTCGTCAAGGTCAAGACGCCCATCCCCTTCCTGCTTCATGGCACGCTGCGTGAGTACCAGCACATCGGACTGGACTGGTTGGTCACCATGTTTGAGAAGAAGCTTAACGGAATCCTAGCTGACGAGATGGGTTTGGGCAAGACCATTCAGACCATTGCACTCCTAGCTCACCTCGCTTGTGAAAAAAGTAGTGCTGACCTGTCCTTACACAGATATATATATATTTTTTAAAATTATTTTTAGAGAATCCTTCTGAGTGTTTTCTCATGGTTGATGTGTTGCGTGCAGGTAATTGGGGCCCACACCTTATCATCGTCCCCACCAGTGTGATGTTAAACTGGGAGATGGAGCTGAAGCGCTGGTGTCCCGGCTTTAAAATCCTCACCTACTTTGGCAGCCAAAAGGAGAGGAAGCTGAAGAGACAGGTAATGTCACAGTTGGCTGAATGTCATCAATATTCTTTTTCTGGGGTTTGTAAAGTTTATGTTGAGGCATTTTTCCAAGGTCCCCCTTCATAATCCTGTTGCCAATTTAACACAACTACCATGTGTACCCCAAAATCCCATAGAAATTTATGTGGGGAAAAAAGTCTGAATTTTTGATAAATTAATATTTTCTTATGGAAAAAAGTTGTAATGTTATGAGAATGATATCTAGGGCTGTCACACACGGCACCATTCAAGCCGGCACCGCGACTGCTAACCACTTCTGTTCTCCTCGTCAGGGTTGGACCAAGCCCAACGCTTTCCATGTTTGCATCACATCATATAAGCTGGTGCTGCAGGATCACCAGGCTTTCCGGCGCAAGTCTTGGCGCTACCTGATCCTCGACGAAGCACAGAACATCAAGAACTTCAAGTCGCAACGCTGGCAGAGTCTGCTGAACTTCAACAGGTAATTACAGCTGTCAGACTGTGCACGAATACTAGAGATTTCTGAATGTGTGTGTCCAAATGCACATTGGTGTCATGTGGTGTTCAATTGTATTATCCCTGTTCATGGTGTCCAATTGGGTAAGACAAGGAGGGATATTGTCTCCACTGTTAATTAATCTCCATGTTGACCAATTGTGAGACCAACTTTTAAAATTGTGTATCGGATATAAAGTTGGTGGCAAGGTAGTGAATCAGTTGGGTTTGAGTATGATATTCAGTATAAGAGGAAGAAAACTACAGTACTTTGTAATGACGCCTATGCCAAACCTGTAATTTATCTTGATGATTTTGTGAAGTTGTCACCGAGTACAAATATCTTGTTGTTGACTGGCAGAAATTCAATTTAGATGCTGTTTTGAATCCATGAAGGTTCAATTATTTAAGGCTTTTTGCACACAACTGTCTTCTTCGGTCATATTTTAAGCAAGCTACATATGAGGAAAATTAGAGAACTATACAACAATTGTTTTACAGAATGTTTTCACTTTCCAAGCTTTTGTAGTGCCTGTAGGATGTTTGTATGTTATGAGGTCTTATCCCTTAGAGAGAGTTTACTGAAAAGCATAAGCATTTTTTGGCCTTTTCATCACATTATTTTACATCCTATTGATAAGACGCTGTCAAAAGTTGTATATTTCTTTAGGAGGTATTTTACGCTGTATTTCCTAATTTTAACTGTGCCGCTTTTATTAACCCTGAGTTTGAAATAAACAATTACATTGAATTAATCAGTCTAAAGGTTGGGCTTATCTTCTGGATTGCAGCCACCGACGTCTGCTGCTGACAGGAACTCCTTTGCAGAACAGCCTGATGGAACTGTGGTCTCTGATGCACTTCCTGATGCCACACGTCTTCCAGTCCCACCGCGAATTCAAGGAGTGGTTCTCCAACCCGCTGACGGGCATGATCGAGGGCAGCCAGGAGTATAATGAGGGCCTGGTCAAGAGGCTTCACAAGGTTCTCAGACCCTTCCTGCTCAGGAGGATCAAGGCAGACGTGGAGAAGCAGATGCCAAAGAAGTACGAGCATGTGGTGCGCTGTCGCCTCTCTAAGAGGCAGCGCTTTCTCTATGACGACTTCATGGCGCAGGCCTCGTGAGTACAGTACTTTTTGAGACCTGTTCATCTCTGTGTAGTCTCACCGACAAACATCACTTTGCTCTAAGGACCAAGGAGACCCTGGCCAGCGGGCACTTCATGTCCGTCATTAACATCCTAATGCAGCTCCGGAAAGTGTGCAACCACCCCAACCTGTTTGACCCTCGACCCATCCAGTCCCCCTTCATCACCAAGCCCATTGTTTTCCGTACTGCTTCCCTGGTGCTGGACGCCCTGGAGGTGCTTCCTCTGAAGGTGGGCAAAACTAGTGTTTCCCAGCCTTTATTTAGCCTAGGCACATAATTTACATGAACAATTTCATGGCACACCACCAAACAAAAACTGCGAATCACAGATTTTTTTTTTGGGTGGGGGGCTATCCCTGATTTTCTGAAAAACTCACCTGTTTTCCTGTTTTTGTGTTCAGGCTAAATCCCAGTCTAATATAAAGGTATTGCTTTGGCGTGCTGTCTTGTGGCATCTTGGTGCCAGGGAACTATGTTCAAATGAAGGGCGGAGCTTCATTTAGATTAGTCATGGCTCTGTTAATAGAAATCGAAACTTTTTTTCTGTCGCGGATTTGTGCTCTTCTTGGGAGGTCTGGGACCTATGGTCTCGTCTCAATTTACTCAAAAATGTGCTTACTTAGTGTGAAATTTGTGCATTTTGACTTGATCTCAAAGCTATTCTGTTATGAGTGGCAATAGGTGGGGATACACAGGTTAATTGTACCTTCTGTCATCGACTTGAAAAGTAGTTGTTCTGCCTTTCACTATATGTCGCTGGCATAGATGAAAAAAAATGTTTTGTAGTAAATATTTTTTGTGAAAAGGAAAGGTGGGGAAAAAAGTGAAATTGGATATTTTCCCCACAGCACACCTCACACACCACAAGTGTGCTGCAGTATCGTGATTGGGAATAAGCGCACAAAAAACATGTCAATAGCATTTTTACAGCAGTGTTGAGACTTTATTTTTTTTCTCTCTCCTCTTTCATTTGCAGCGCTGTGACCTTTCTATGTTTGACCTCATTGGTTTGGAGGGCCGTGTGACTCGCTACCAGGCGGACGTCTTTATACCAAACCACAAAGTCAGCTGCCAGCTCATCCAGGAGATTGTGGAGTCTCCCGAACCCTTGCCAAGACCCCGAGCGATCCGCATGAAGGTCAACAGGTACATAATCACATGACTAACAAAGCGTGGTTTTTCCTGGATACTAAAATATGGAGACTGCAGCCTCCACCTGATTTCTCTTGCTCTAAAAGCTCTGACTGGCGTTGCACTATTGTGTGGTTTTTAACTGTGGTATTCGAAGTGCCACTGTATCGGAAACATGTCTAATATTGCACAAAAAAAAAACAATCATAATTGTTCGTGTTTTTAGTTTTTCAGTGGTGTCTCATGAAATACATATTTCTCAAGCCAAGGTGGTGATGAGTGCCGGTTAATCGTTGCAGATAATTACAAGCAGTCAAAACGTTAGCATTCATGTTATTGATGAGATGTGCTCATTTGACAGATTTCAATGTAGAAATCAGCATGATCAGAATTGTACAACCTTGTCCTCAATTTGAGCGAGAAAACAACCTTGATGAAGGAATGTCTTTTGAAAGGTGCTGCTGCTGCTGACCTAATGAGCTCGTTGATTGTTTGTTTGTTTCAGGATGCTCCACCCACCTCCCAAAGGTGACAACCACTCGGTGGTGCTGATGAACCAACCCACCTGTTCGGTGCCGCCTGCAGCTCAAACGCCCAAACCTCCAAGCCCAGAGGCCACAGCGGCACTTCCGCCTGTACCTGCGTCGGCACCTGCATCTGCACCCACGCCTCCGTCTGTACCCATGTCTACACTTGCACCCCGGGCTGCACCTGCGGTTCAACAAGGTATGTGTTATGAATGAGACGACATCACATTTTCTCTTTACAGCTGATTGTGCAAGGCTCGAAATAAGCGGATTTGCATCGAAATTTGAGTCTAAATTTACATTTTGCGCCTCATAAAAAACAAAGCAAAACTGCGGCAGCGGTGTCCAACGAAGGGTGGTTGAGTCGGTTGGGTCGTCTTGGTCTTGCTAAAGCGCAAGCCCTCCTCGGCAGTGTCGGAGGTAGCACCGCTGGCTGGTGGAGCCGTCCGCCCGAACACCGGCGCGAGGCCGGCTAGTGGGGGCTCGCACTAATGGCGGCTCATCAGTGCCAAATGGCCGGTGTGGACAGTGGTTGGGGGAACAACTTTTGATCCAAGTTGGGTCAATTGTAGATGGGTAACCTAGTTGTAGTGGTGTCGTATTATCAATGTAGAATAAAAGATACTGTTATAGGTCTGCGATAATCAATTTTTATTTTGTACTTCTAATCACTAAATGTTTCAAGTGTTGGGACCTGGGACCCCTGTGGTAACTTTGAACACTAGTCTGTCAAAGATTTCCACGCATGTCAACCAGACCCAGATGTCCTACTTATGCAGTTGACAGTTGATTTTACATACCAGTAAATTAAGCTATGTGCTTATTAGTTAAGGAATCACTGTATTTCAGCATTTTAATTAATTCTACAGTATTTCAGTGCAGTGTCAGCTTTTCAGCATTTACACAGAATTTCTACAGAAATTAAAATCTCTGGTTTACATTTTTTTTTCTCCATTACAGTGACGTGTTCGGTGATGACCACAGCCCCTCCCCGCCCCCACTTGTCTCCGGGTGCTCAAACGGCTGTGAGATCCAGCGCTCCCAAGCAGGTACTGACGGTGCGCCCTCCCCCTGCTCCGTGCACCACCAGCGTTCCCGCTCACCCGACTCCCAACCCCGGCAGCATCATGCCCCAAAGAGTTCTGCTCAGTCCAGACATGCAAGCCAGGCTGCCCTGTAAGCACTTCACTTTTATTCATGCTCATTTTGCCATGAAAAAATAGCACAATGATATTTAAATCACAGGCGTCAAAGTTGAGGCCCGCAGGCAAGATCCAGCCCTCCATGTCATTGTGTGTTGTAGTTTGAAGTCAAGTTAACACTGTTATACAAGCTGTACACTTACTACATTGTAGCAGAGTGTCATTTCTTGAGCAATGAAAAGATACAATAAAATATTGTTAGAGTTGTACTCACTTGTGGTTTCACCATTAAAACAGGCCCACTGAGGGCAACCAGTGTTTCCCATTAAGAAAACAAATTTGACAACTCGTGTTTAAATGTTTAAATGTTATTTTCTTTTGTCTGTACCAAGCTGGTGAGGTGGTGAGCATAGCTCAGCTCGCCTCCATGGCAGGGCGTCCGGTCTCGTCGTGTCAGGGCAGTAAACCAGTCACCTTCCAGCTGCAGGGTAACAAGTTGACCCTCTCTGGAGCGTCCATGCATCAGGGGCCACCCTCGCGCCCCGTACAAGGTATGTTTTTTTTTTTTTTTTTAATGGTGTTAATATCTTAATGTTTTTGCTGATTATTTTTTATGTCATATGGTTCTCAACTGTGGTCACCCTGGGACCTGTATTTTCCTATTGTTGTGACCCACTTTCATAGATGTTAACAATAAATAAGTTTTATTGTTCACAAATAGCTTTTGAAAACATATTAAATTTATAAACATAACTACACATGCTTACATGTTCAAAACTGCTTTCAAAACACCATAAGAGCATGAGAACGGCATGTCCAAAATGAATATAGTCAAATTTGATATCATAATTGCACAAAATATGGCCACAAAATTTTACTTGTATTATGGCACTGATCTCTTCTTTTTAAGAAGTGCAACATCAATAGTTTGTCTTTTTAGGTACTGAAGAATGCAGACGAGTATAGCTGTAACAGTTTTAACAGTCTGAATTGAATTATTTCAAAACAAAACACCAATGGCATTTGCTAGTCTGTTTAAATGCCCCTGGAGGTTGTGTTTGCACTGTACTAGTTTTCTATCGATCTATGCTCATATTCAAATGAGTTTGGCAAATGTATGTCGCTAGCCATGACTCTGCAGCTAGAAGGTAAGCTGCACTGTTTGTTAGCAGAGTATAGCCGTGTAGCTAGAGCACAAAGCACTCACACTTCCTGTCTCTTACCTAATTAGTTCAGTGTGGGAACACTGTATGGCGCAGAGGCATAGAGGATACGAATATATGTACTGTTACACCCTAAATAATGATGTTTCTGAGCCATGCCTGTCAATATTTTTTTTCCAAATAAGAGGTAAGATCTAAAATATTTTACAGTACATAGAGGTCAAACATCCTCTAGTCTACCACTAACCTAACACAGTAGTTAAGTCAAAAGTACAGTAAATATTTGTTTGAAAAACACTCCCAAGGGCATAAATATAATACAATCGAATTAGAAAACAGTACGGCAGTAACTGAGCTTGCCTTGTCGTGATGCGTGATCACATATTCTTACGCCACTGCACAAACTCGTTCTGGCATGCCATTCATAGCCTCAAAACGTTGTATGGCGATTATAAACTGAACACCCCCTTTCGTTTTTACTGTCTACGACCTGCTTTCGGTTCCTGACCTGCGAGTTGACAATTGCTAATTGAAAATGACCGATTTTGCCCGCTGCAGGCAATGTGATGCACCTCTTGTCCACCGGAGGGCAGCATCACCTTATCAGCCATTCCACCCAGGTCCAGGTCCAGAGGCCGGCTGCCGTCCCCCTTGCCCAGCGACTGCCTCCCATTGCTTCGTCTCAAGGTGTCAGCCTTGTTTCGTTTGTTTAGTGTAGAGTTTCTCAAACTTTTTGTGTCCAGGGACTCCATACAGGGGAGACGTTTTGCCAAGGACCCCACTCAAATGCCAAACGATGATAGATGATGATAGATGATAGAAAAAGAGGTGTAATCTTATGAGAGTTTAGTCTACCTTCCGGGCAGGTGGAGTAGGAGGCATGTCAGCCGTGTGGATATACTTAAAGGTAAACACGGTTGACAACACTAAAGCTGACAAATTATGCTTTGCAACATTGATGATGAAGTCCACTGGAGAAAAAAGTGGTATCAGTGCATCCCTAATTATGACATGTTTAACGGGGCAAAAGTCATATTTTAACAAATCAATTTCAGGAGTAAAACTTTGTTCCTGTAATATCATGCCTTTTATTCTAAAAAAGACCCCTTTATTCTCTTAAAATAATAGGACTTTATTCTTGGAAAAATATACCTTTTGTTATCGAAGAAATTTGACAAAATTACTGTAATAATTCCTGTAGTTATGTCAAATTTATGTGATGTTGCGTTACTGAGCAATTGGGCCAAAGTTAAGGTCGGGAGAAGTAATTGGTTCAGTATGTTTGTTTTATTGGCGCACCGGTCCCCATATATGGGTATACGACAGAATTTATTTCAAATTTTGCCGACCCCCAAGCTCAACAGCTCATGGGCCCCTGTTTGAGAACCATTGTTTTAGTGCAAAGTGACACCTGCAGATAGTAAATATTTAATATCATTTCTCCTCAGTGCCGTCCTCCTCTGGCGTGAGCAGCTCCGGGGTGGTGAAGATCGTCGTGCGTCAGGCAGCAGGCAAGGAGGGGGGCCCTGTGCCCACCCTGGCCGTGGCCCCATCCCCTCGCGTGGTTTCCTCGCACCCCCACCCAAACGCAACCCCTGTCCGAAACGCGGCCACGCAGCAGGTTGCCCAGCGCACCCCCGGTCCTGCCACTGCCCACTACACTCTAGCCCCCCCTAGAACTCCCAGCTCCACCCCCAACCAAGCTCAGCCCCCAGTTCCCATCCTCAAAATAGTGCAGCCTCCTCCGCCTTGTACAGAGCAGCCGGGTGAGAGAACTTGTTTTTGTCCCTCAATGTGCATGAGCAGAAGTGGGTCAGAACAGAGGTGGGGGATTCAAGTCACGACTTGACTTGATTTCGGACTTATGTCGCCAAATTTAAGACTTGCTTGGCTAAAGCTTATGAAAGACTCGACTTGACTTTGACTTGGTACTCATGACACTTGACTTGAACTACATGACTTGCCAAGTCTTGTGTGTTTTGATTTGAAAATCTGCATTTTCAAGAATCTGCGGCATTTGTAATTTTTTTGAAAGATTTTATTTTTTTGTGTAGTGCACACAAACCTAGAAACCCACTTGTACGGTGTGATACAGAATACAGAGGCCACCTCATGAAGCAAGTATCATGGAATGATCTTTGAACATTACATCCGGATTCAACAATTAATGCTTTTGATAAAGTGAAAGAAAAAGAGTGACCACTTGTGAGGTTTGCCACTTAAAGATCAGAGACACAAGAAGTACTCTTAACTTCATCCATCACTAGAAAGAAGACAGGTAAGCCATGTTAATGTCACAGTTTAGCTCACTGATAACATTAACATTAACTAAGCTTTATGACGGTTACGTGTTTAATTGAGAAGACAAAGTAATAGACCATACAGAGACTGGTTTGGCACCAATGAAAACTGGATTTGTGAATGCGTTAGTACAGTTAACCAACAAGTACAGACCTGACTTGCTTGGTTTTTGCTACAATAACTTGGAACTTGAAGCTTCAGACGTACTCCCACCTGGCAGCTGAGCTTCATTCCTCTTTCCCGCCTTACTGTCCCACTCCTGATTTTTTTTTTTTATTATTTCTGAGTGTCTCTAGT
This sequence comes from Phyllopteryx taeniolatus, assembly GCF_024500385.1. Taxonomy (NCBI): domain Eukaryota; kingdom Metazoa; phylum Chordata; class Actinopteri; order Syngnathiformes; family Syngnathidae; genus Phyllopteryx; species Phyllopteryx taeniolatus. The sequence goes on along the minus strand of NC_084520.1, from coordinate 11,807,171 downwards.
CATGGTAATGACATCAATGCTTTCTCCCTCTTTAGCTCCAGCAGAGGCGACAACATCTTGTACTCCATCCAAGTCGGCGGCCCATGACGGCACCAGCACTACAACCACCACTGCCACCACTATTACCGCAGCGACCGCCAGCACCAGTCATACTCCAGCTGCCATAAAGGCAAAACCCAGTGCTGCTCCAAAAGCCCACCCTCCACCCAGGAGAAGACCTCGACCACTTCCTCGTTCTCCATTTTACATTGTAAGTTCAGGAAAATTTAAACGGATGTCCACACCAATATGACAAATTTACAGTGGTATGGCTTTTTGTCCTCATACGAAAGAGTGTTCTCAACAGTAAAAAAATTTTTTCTCTAAAATATATTTGGCATTAAGCATATGAGGGGAGCTTTTTGAAACGTGTCTCCCCCCCCAAAAAGTTTGAGAATCCCTGATGTAGATTAATCATTGAGTGCTAATGGAGAAGTAATGTTGAAATAGTTGTGAACATGTGGACAAAGCCTTCAAAGGGTCATCTACATCCCTTCCTGACTCTTCATTTTTATTCCTCTCTCTCACACCTGTTAGCCATCGCTGGCCGAGGCCCTCAGGAAGCAGCGTGACAGCAAACTGGACTTCATTTTCAGGGTCAACGATCGCCACTGTGCCGCAAAGCCCCTGTTTGGCAAAGAGGTTCTGGACTTCCTGACATTTCTCCCCGGGCCACGGCCCTCGCCTGCTGCCCTGCGCCCCACCAAGGCCGAGTGGGGGCGTTCGGGCCACGGCAGCTGTTTGGTGTCACAGTGGCAACACAAGCACGACATGTGGTGTCACAGTCACTATGTGGGAGACGCCATCCACAGCATTGAGGAGAGGTTGATGTTGCTGTCCGACATCGTGGACCGGTAAGTTCCGATGATTGTTTGTCACTGTGAATCGTCTTTCAACTTATTTCCACTAAACTCGAGCGACAGCTTCTCCGAACCGCAACCAACCATGCGACGGCTCGTAGCTCAGAAAACTTGTTTCATAATCATGGCTTCGATAGAAAAGTAGAAAATGTGCTCTTTATTGTCAGGTTTACGTTTGCCATCCCGCCAGTGGAGGCTGCGCGCATCACCATGCACTGCTGCCATCCTCCTCCCTCTCTGAGCCTCAAAGAGGCGGTGTTCTCCGCGGCGCTGTCGGCCCACGTTGCGCCGCTCACTCGCAGCTTCCACCGTATTCAGTGCAACATGAGGACACAGTTCCCAGATCTGAGGCTCATCCAGTATGATTGTGGTAAGGAACCGGATCGGCTCGGATGAATTTTGCATTGTTGGACCTCCTGCCCGATGATAGCTGTGATAGGCTCCAGCACTCCCGTGACCCTTGTGAGGATAAGCGGCTCAGAAAATGGATGGATGGAAACACACTACTCAGACAAGGTTAGGTATATTGTTGATTTTAGGTGACATTTCAGGATGAACCAAAAATCTACTATAACCTTTACAGGCGAACTTAATTTGACCTTCTCTAAACTTTTGAATGCACATGTCAAACAGTTTCTGTTTTCAAAAGTTTAGAGAATGTGAAATTTAGTTCATCTGTAGTGGTGCTAATGCATTTTAGGTTGATTCTGAAATTTCACCCACAAACGCAATTTCCCTAACTTTTTGTGAGTAGTGTATCAGTCATGTTAGGAGTAGCATTTTTATTAATAAGGTAGCCCTGGGCTATTAATCGATCAATTTGCGTTGGAGTCAGGACTATTTTTTAAAAATTTATTATTATTTGTTTTTAAACTGTTTCAAAGCTCCCCTCCTTGAGCAGCCACCTTATCGTAGTGGAGGAGTTTGTGTGTCCCAATGATCCTAGGAGCTAAGTTGTCTGGGGCTTCACGCCCCTGGTAGGGTTAGCCATGGCATACAGGTCCTAGGTGAGGGACCAGACAAAGCACGCCTCCAAAAAACCCTATGACGAATAAAATTAATGGATTTAGGTTTCCCTTGCCCGGACGCAGATCATCGGGGGCCCCCTCTGGAGCCAGGCCTGGAGGTGGGGCTCGAAGGTGAGCGCCTGGTGGCCGGGCCTGCACCCATTGGGCCTGGCCGGGCACAGCCCCAAAGGGTAACGTGGGTCCCCCTTCCCATGGGCTCACCACCTATGGGAGGGGCCATAGGGGTCGGGTGCAGTGCGAGCTGGGCGGTGGCCGAAGGCAAGGGGACCTTGACGATCCGATCCCCGGCTACACAAACTGGCTCTATGGATGTGGAATGTCACCTCTCTGGCAGGGAAGGAGCCCGAGCTGCTGTGTGAGGTTAAGAAGTTCCAACTTGATACTCGTTTCCGGTGAGGGTTGGACTCCGCCAAGGTTTCCCTTTCTTACCGATTCTGTTCATAACTTTTATGGACAGAATTTCAAGGCGCAGCTGAGGCGTAGAGGGGGTCCGGTTTGGTGGATTCAGTATTGCATCTCTGCTTTTTGCAGATGATGTGGTTCTGTTGGCTTCATCAGTCCATGATCTCCAACTCTCACTAGAGCGGTTCGCAGTGTGAAGCGGCTGGGATGAGAATAAGCACCTCCAAATCTGAGACCATGGTCCTCGGTCAGAAAAGGGTAGCGTGCCCTCTCCAGGTCGGGGATGAGATCCTGCCCCAAGTGGAGGAGTTCAAGTATCTTGGGGTCTTGTTCACGAGTGAGGGAAGAATGGAACGGGAGATCGACAGGCGGATCGGTGCAGCGTCTGCAATAATGCAGACTTTGTATCGGTCCGTTGTGGTGAAGAAGGAGCTAAGCCGAAAGGCGAAACTCTTGATTTACCGGTCGATCTACGTTCCTACCCTCACCTATGGTCACGAGCTGTGGGTCGTGACCGAAAGAACAAGATCCCGGATACAAGCGGCTGAAATGAGTTTCCTCTGCAGGGTGTCCGGGCTCTCCCTTAGAAATGGACTGAGGAAGCTGGTTCATCCGGGAGGAGCTCAGAGTAGAGCTGCTGCTCAAGCATCTGTTTAGGATGCCTTCCTGGTGAGGGTTTCTGGGCATATCCCCCCGGGAGGACGCCCCAGGACACGCTGGAGAGATTACATCTCTCGGCTTGCCTGGGAACGCCTTGGGATCCCCACGGAAGAGGTGGAGGAAGTGCCTGGGGAGAGGGAAGTCTGGGCTTCCCTGCTAAAGCTACTGCCCCCGCGACCCGACCTCGGATAAGCGGAAGAAAATGGATGGATGTTTCAAAGCTTGTTTGATATCAGCAGAAATCTGTCAAATACATTAGAGAAGGGAAAAAAACAAATAACTTTGTTTTTACAAAATGTTATTGTCATTTAATATTTCTTTAAGAGAAAATTTTATTACAATCTGATTGGCGTGAAAAATATCTGAGCGCTTATGTTAAGGCCATATTATCCACGTCTACAACAAGGTGGTGCACTTCCAACATAAATCCAGCTTTTCACTGGCACTACCAATTTCCTAACTGTGTACTTTCACGTCTTCCTCCAGGGAAGCTGCAGACCCTCCACCTGCTGTTACGAAACCTTAAGACGGGTGGCCACAGAGTGCTAATCTTCACGCAGATGACACGCATGTTGGACGTCTTGGAGCAGTTCCTCAATTATCATGGACACATCTACCTGCGCCTGGACGGCAGCACCCGGGTGGAGCAGAGACAGGTAGGTGCTGGAAAATGTCAGGTGGGGGGGACTTCAGTCACACGACTAGACTGGATTCAGACTTCAGAACAGACTCTTGAACTACGGGTTTGACGAGTCTTTTTTTTTTTTTTTTTAAATAACTGTTCCCTTGCTTATTTTTTTGCCATAGAAACTTCGGACTTGTTTGAAACTTGGTTAAGACTTGAGAACTTGTGACTTAATGTCTGTTTCTGGACGTGAGGTCTGACGTTTTCGTTCTCTTTCAGGCTTTGATGGAGCGCTTCAACGCCGATCGCCGAATATTCTGCTTCATTTTGTCAACTCGCAGCGGAGGAGTGGGAGTAAACCTGACGGGTGCCGATACGGTCGTGTTCTACGACAGCGACTGGAACCCCACCATGGACGCTCAGGCCCAGGACCGGTGCCACCGCATCGGGCAGACCAGAGACGTCCACATCTACAGGTACACCAGCTGTTGCCCTTGTAGAATGGCAAAGCTCAAATATTGTGTATGGCCTACCTGTGTGGAGTTTGCATGTTCTCCATGTGCTTATGTGGGTTTTCTTCAGGTACTGCAGCTTCCTCCCACATAGCAAAATCATGAACGTTAGCTTCACTGAAGATTTTAAATCTGTGTTACCCAACCTTTGAGCCGAGAGCTGAAAGACATTTCACATTAGAAAAATCTCGCGCTGCATGACCAAATACAAATTTTACAAAAAGTACTGTACATACTGTGTAATCTTGTTTTTATCCTGGGTGTTACATACCTGTGTGGAAAATCTGCAATATAGAGAAAATGTAAGCCCTAAATTACCCTTCACACTTTGAAACACATTTGAATGTATTAAAGCACACATTTTCACACAATTTGTAAACATATTTGAACACTCAAATATTGCAAGTATAAAATGTATAGAAAATAGGTGCTAATGGAATTAAAATAAAAAAACATTGGATTTATCATTTAAAGCCATAAAATATCCCTCCCACACACTGCAGTCACATTGAAACTTATTTAAAGACACTTTATAAACGCATTGTGAACGTATTTCAGGGGGAAAAAATACATATAACAGGAAAATCGGGATCATGATAGGTGAACTGTGATATAGCGTGGGATTAATGTGTAGCTAAATAATGATGGCGTCAAAATTTACATCACTAGCATAGGCAAATTAAACAAAGAAATTTATAGTAAAGAAATAATACTTTTCAGACAAATTCATTGAAACTAATAATTTCCTACGGCACATCTGAAGCTACACAGTGGTGGGGAATCACTGCTCTAAATTTTCCATAGGTGCGAGTGTGAATGGTTGTTGTCTGTGCCCTGTGACCGGCTGGCGACCAGTCCAGGGTGTAGCTCGCCTCTTGCCCAAAATCAACTGGGATCGGTTCAGCTCACCTGTGACCCAAATGAGGACAAGCCACACAGATCAGGTGGATGATGATGATGACTTTGTGGTTGTCTTCAGGCTAATCAGTGAACGCACTGTAGAGGAGAACATACTGAAGAAAGCCAACCAGAAAAGGATGCTGGGAGATATGGCCATCGAAGGAGGAAACTTCACCACTGCCTTCTTCAAGGAGGTACGTGTTCCGGTCCACATAACTGACGATTATCTCTGAATAACTTCTAAAAGTTGCCTCTGTTGTTCCTCAGCAAACTATCCGTGAGCTGTTTGACGTCAACGATGGCGAGAAGAGGGAGCCGGCCGTTGAAGTGTCCATGCCTCACGCCGTGGACGAGGAAGCCGGCAACAAGCAGAGCACCACCATTCTCGAGCAGGTCAGATAAGTGATTCTTAACCATAGAACTGCCACGTTGATGGCAGTGGAAATTGTTAATTTACTGCGAAGGTAGAGCTGCTACATCAGATGTATCCAAACAGCAGCCCGGCGTCTGTTTTAGGCAAAACCCTCCCAAAAGACAAAACACTCTGCCAAAGTTATAATCCTGATTGTATTTACAGCTGTGTGATTGGGGGGAAAAGAGGCAGAGACAAGAGCCCATTGTTTGGAGTGTGGGCTAATGCTATCCAATGAAGCACCAAAGCCTGCACAGCATTTAGAAACTAGGCATTAAATGCTTGTGGAAGCTGGTGGATGTGGAAGTAAGGTGAGGTAAAATCAAAGAAAATGGGCTACAGGTGCGGAAATGGCAAAATTGAAGATTGCTAAATTTGCAGAAGATAAGACTATATTTTTATTTTCACTTCTTTCAATCTTTACAGTTTATTTAATTTGAAACAATGTTTTTTTTTAATTAAATCTCTATTTTTTTTCTCATCAGTTATATTGAGTGGTCAAATTTAATCATTAGTTATTTTTGTATCAATAAGCCTGACTTGAGAATTTAAATTGGTTCCTGTAGCAGTATGGTTTGTTTAATGAATTATTAGCCTGTTTTCACTCTTTTCGTATGTGGAGGATTATATACAGTACACACACTGAACAAAAATATAAAACGCAACACTTTTGTTTTCCATCCACCTCACCGGTGTGGCATATCATATCAGCATCTTGGTATGTCGAACCTGTGAGGGGGATAAATTTATTTTATTTTAGATTTAGACAGATTTGCGAACAATCTGAGAGAAATAAGCCTAGTGTACATAGAAAAAGTCTTGGATCCTTGCGATCCGCTCATGAAAAATGGGAGCAAAAACAAAAAAAAGTGTTGGGTTTATATATTTTTTGAGTATATGATACATTTCATTATAGCAAGCTCATTGTAAAATTGAATTTATTCGACAATGTTTTAGCTTGTTAAACTCTTAGGTGCTTTAGATTTAATTATGGAATACTAATTAAACTAGAGTTGCATCAGTTAAACCAATATGGTGTAAATACAGTTAAACCAATACGGTGTAAATATTTGAGTAAGCTTTGAGCCACTGTGGACTGTTGGGCCCCAAGGTCAATAAGGTTAAGAACTCCTGGGTTAGATCATCGACACATGAGCCGGCAGTTCACTTGTTTTTGTTGACTGACTTGACGCCTTACTAAGAGGTTCCGTTCAACTTGCAGGCACTCTGTCGCGCAGAGGACGAGGAGGACATCGTGGCCGCCTCGCAAGCCAAAGCCGAGCAGGTGGCAGAGCTGGCAGAGTTCAACGAGAACATTCCACTGGACGATGCAGGCGAACAGGAAGAGGTGGAGGAGCTCTCCAAGGCGGAGCAGGAAATAGCTGCTCTGGTGGAACAGGTAATTTGTCATGCAACATTAGTTTGGTTCAGTCCTGCTGCCTTCCATTGACTTACACCAGTGATTTTCATATTTTATTCTCATAACATAACTTTTTGGGGTGGAGAAATCCAACTTCCATCCATCCATTTTTCTGTACTGCTTATCCTCACTTGGGTCGAGTGCATGCTGGAGCCTATCCCAGCTGACTCTGAGCGAGAGGCGGGGTCCACCTTGAACTGGTCGCCAGCCAATCGCAGACAAATACAATTTAATTCTCATATCAGTTTTTGTTGAAAAATGCCGATTTTTTTCATAGCATCAAAACTTTTTTCTTAAAAATAAAACAAATATGAATTTGTAACATTGTTTTTTGTAGCAAGTAGACTACTTTTTTATTCTTATGGCATTTGGAGGTACATGTGGTAGTTACTGTATGTTTAATTGGCATTTAATATGAAAGGGTCACCCATCTTACACAGCTTAAACACCACATTATCCTCTTTCATGTCCCAGCTCACTCCTATAGAGCGCTATGCCATGAACTTCCTCGAAGCCTCCTTAGAAGACGTCTGCAAAGAAGAACTGAAACAAGCTGAGGTAAGTAATGTGTGTGCAGAACTATAGGACCCCATCAAAAGGACATTTAACTAGAGTACGGGTGTCAACCTTATTTTTGTCACAGGCCACATGGTTCCCTCCAAGGACTGTCTGAAAACTATATAATTGTTTAATCGCCTCAACATGTTTTTAAATATACATACGTGCCCCTGCATTTAGCTCTTATATACCTATATATTTTTTAATAAAAACATTCATTTGAAATCAGAAGTAATGGAAAATAGTAGCAAGGAAATATTTAAATTATAACAGTGAACCCCCGCATAATCGCGGTTCGGCACCCTCGGATCACCCATCTGCTGATATTTAGAAAAAAAAATTACTGTATTTTTTTTCCTTTTTCAATTTTTTTTCTTTTTTTTTTGGGGGGGGGGCACCCCGAAAACGCTTAGTGGCAGTTTATCTTCGCTTATTAACTAATTTTAGGGGTTTTAAAAAAACACTTCTTCAATGCAGTTATAATGGGCATCAATTATCTGCGGATTTTCGCTATTTGCGGCTGCTATCCCCCGTGAATAACAGAGATCCACTGTATTTAATTAAAATTGCAATTTTGGTACTGTTTTTCTACTAAAAAAGTAACATCTATTTAGCAAGAAATATGTAAGTCAAGTAACAAGAAGACTAACTGTATATCCCATAGTGGACTACTTAAAAGTGGCCTCAGACCTTGAGTTTGACAACCTTGAATGAGAGTGTCTACATGTGATTTTTATTTTATTTTATTTTTTTCCGTGTGTTTAGGAACAAGTGGAGGCTGCCAGAAAGGGTCTAGACCAGGCAAAGGAGGGGGGCCTCAGGCTGCACGCGTCCTCTGATGAAGATGAGGTTTTGTCAACTCAAGCCTCTGTGGAGCCTTCTCAGCCAGCTCCCGCACGACGTGGACGCAAGCCCAAGGACAAAGACAAGGTGAAGGTTGTCACCTCGACAAGGACTAGTGGTCGTCTGCGTGGGGCCTCGCCTGAAACCGAGCCTGCAACGCATAGGGAAGTGCCTGAAAGAGCCCGTGCTGGTCTGAGAGGACGTGGCGCAGCCAAGGACTCTAGTACCCCATCTCGCACAGACACTCTAATAACCAAGCTGCAGGATCCCCCCAAATGTTCCAAAACCTCGTCCTCTCCTGCCAGAGACCAGCAGGCTGTCATAATCAAGCCTCAGGGCAGTCCAGTACCTTCCTCACCGTCAACGTTGTCCCCTGGAGGAAAGCAACACAGTGTGGCTGAGACTGAGAGCAAGACCCCCAAGCGAGGCAAAGAGGACAGCGGGATGTCCGAGTCCTCGCTAGAATCCATCTGTCTGGTGGACCATGAATCAAGAGATGATGAGGCTAAAGACCAAAACGCCATGTCTCCACCCTCCACCAGTTGTCGCTCACCTCGCAAGCGCCAGTCCGCTGACGGGGAAGTCCTGAAGGGTCTCGTGGATGATTCGCCATCAGCTAAAGTCCTTCGGAAGCTTCCAGGTCGGCTCGTCACTGTGGTTGAGGAGAAAGAGCCGAGGAAGAGGAGGTGGCGAGGAAGTGGAGCTGGAGCTTCTTTAGAGGAGGCGCCAGTAGAGGAGAACTCAAGTGAGGACCCAAATAAAGACTTTTTGAAAGATTCTTTGGTCACTGACAGCAGCTCTAAAGACACTTTGACCAAATCTTCTCAAGACCAAGACTACACACAGAGTCCACCCGTGCACCTTCAGCCCGTCAGAGCTTATCCTCCATATTCCCCTCCCCATCTGTCTCCGGACATGCCCGTGTTGAGGAACCTTCCCGTCCGCCGTAGGCTGGAAACGGAATCTCGCATGGCGGCTCAGCTTGGAGAGCAGCTGCATGTGGGTCGAGGAAGGAACCCGCACAAGAAAATAGACTCTCCCTTGGGCAAAGAAACCGCTCTTGCTTCTACCGAGGCCAACGTCAATACCCTTGAGACCCCCATGAAAAGAAAGAGAGGCCGGCCCCCTAAGTGTCCCTCCAAGTTGCCTGATCTCAACAACACTGTGTCTCCTCCTCCAACGCAACCCGTCTCACCGTGTGAGGATGGAAGCCTCTCCCCGAAACGTAAGCGGGGTCGTCCCCGTAAAGACTCTGTGACTACCCCAGATTTTGTTTTTGATGGACACAAATCTAAAAAAGTGACCCTTGCTGCAGATGTATGCAGTGAATCCAATCTTGATGTGAGTGAAGAGCTACCAAAGTCAGAGAACACTGATCAGGACTTTGTGTCTACCAAAACTGAAGAAACAGACTCAAACACTGTAGAGTCCGCATTACCGACAACAAACTCTAATGAAATGCCCTCCTCAGTTTTAACTTCAACAGTCCAAGCTGATGCCGCACCAGAAACTCAGGTCGTCTCCACCCCATCCTCTGACCAAGACACTATGTCGGCAACACCAAACCAGGTTTCCGCTGTCCTGATCCCTGAACGTACCACAAGTCTATCACCCCCTACCAGCCCCGTCTCGTCACCTCCAGTACCAGAGTTTTCTGGACCTTCTGACACTCCATCTGAGCCATCAACACAACCGGACTCTGCCAAAACCACCACTGGTGCCACACTAGCTTCTTACCTGCCATCACCGCCACCAATGGAAGCATTACCAACATCAGACCCGGACACTGCCATCCCATCAGCCATGGAGATCACAGAGGCGCCCGCTGTACTTCCTGCTGTTAATACTCCGCCAGCCAACACTACAGAAACCTCCACCCACGATACAGCCACATCATCAAGCCCAGTGGAAGCTCGTTCTAAAGAAACGGACCCAGACCCAACCGAGCATGTGTCCGAGCGTTCAAATACCAGCGAACGAATGTCGACACTGACCGTCACGGCCTGTGTACTTGAAGCACCTCCGGCTGTGAAGCCGCCAAAAACCGAGCCACTTGCGAACACAATCTCACTAACACCTTCTCCCACCTTCCCTCCCCAATTAGCAGCAACCACCACCACAGATGCAACACTCAGCGACACAGTCACAACCTCAACATTCACCGCCTTCTCCGATGAACACACTTCTACTGCTTCACCCGACAAGAGAGACTCTGAACTAGTCACTCCATTGTCTACCACAAGTAGCATCACAACCACCCAAGTACCAATGAGCATGGCCCACACACAAGTACCAACCACATCAATGACGACAACACTTGCTCCTCAAATGTCTGCAGTCACCTCATGTGCTGCTGTTGCCTCTTCCAAAGAGTCCATAAAGACCCCTTCTAGTACAGAGTCAAACCCGCCCTTGTCTGAAAGGAATCTGGACCAGACCACCCAGATGGAAGTGGATGGTGTTCAGGCTGAAGAGGACACGCAGCTGGACGTCAAACAAAGAAAGGCCGAATCCGTCGAGAAAGAAGACAGAGTGGCAGAGGAGGGCAAAAGTGTCTCCGCTCTTGAGAGCGAAGTCAAGCAACCCAGTGAGGAGATAAAAACTCTGATCCAGAAAAGATCTCTCAGTCGTCAGAGCAGCCAAGAGTCTGCTCGCTCGTCGTCCCCCTCATCCGGCTGCTCCACGTCCACCCTCACTCGTCACGCTCACCACAAAAGGACGTACGAGAACAGACATCCTACCAAGAGGCAGCGAGTGGACGTGACCTCAGACGCTGTGCCGGGGGACAAACCCGAAGTGGACGGAAGCCAGAGGGACCTGGAAACTTCGTCTCAAAGGAGAGCTGCTTCCGGGTCTTCCTCGTCCTCCTGTGACTCGGACAACGACGAGAGGGGGAAGGAGCGCCGCTTGACTCGCCAGCTGCAAGACCGGGACCAGAACCAAGACAAAGACCAGGAACTGAGCAGCAAACGTCGGGGAAGGAAGCCTGCCCTGAGCTCTGACAGCAACAGTAATGCCAACACATCCACGGGGGGTGACTCTGGCAGCGACTCGTCGTCTGTGAGAATCACCAGGAGATCGGCAGGGTCTTCTCGAGACAAGAAACCTCCTGCTACCCGCATGGCCCTACAGCCCCCAGAGCCCGAAGTCCTGGGTAAGCGGTGTTCAGCACTCAATGCAGCTGCCAAACTTCTCGCTATGAAAGGAAGGGTTGACACCCCTGGTCACACCCCCCGCAAGGACCCTGCTACTAAAGCCGGCGGGAATCCTGCGTCTGCGTCTCCTGACCAAAAGAACCAAAAATCTAAAAGTGTCCCAGCTTCTCTTCGGATCAATTCTGTTACCAAAAATAAAAGTGACTGCAAACCTTTAACGCCCAATCAGGGGAGTCGCCCAGTGTCTCGCTCCACCAGGCAGTGCCCGGGGTCCCTTGTGCCGCCGCTGGAGGCTGAATACAAGAGGCCCAAAGCTGAGGAAAAGGAGGCTGGGAGTCAGAAGGTGGCAAAGGCAAAGGAGTGTGACGGGGAAGTGGTGCGGGGCCGGAGCACCTGCAGCAGCAAAGGCGAGGTGGATGGCAGACAGCCGGACGGTGGGCAGTCAGACGGCAGGGCTGACAATGGCAGCGCGGGGGCGGACACCGGGCGCCCACACTGTAGCCGGAGTCGTAGCAGCAGCGACAGCAGCCGGCGGGCCTACAGTGTCAGCTCCCAGAACACGGACCGGAAGAGGAACAGCTCTCGCACCGCCTCCTCGGGCAGCGACCGTGACCGCAGCACCGAACGGTGTGGCAAGAACCAGCAGAACCCGCGAAAGGGTGGCCGCAAGTCTCAGAAGCTGACACAAGAGGCGGCGGGCGCCTCGGGCGAGGAGGGCACGCCAGACCGCATACTGAGGAGTGTGGCGGCAGCGGCAGCTGTCCAGGCCCGGTCTCCGGCGGCCAGCACACGGTCCTCAGCGAACCAGCAACGTCACAACAAGACATGAGCGCCAGAGCCCTTGAGCGTGAGGTGTCGTCACAGAGCGCGTCCGGACCTTCGGGGTTACCGCACAAGCCCACGGACCTCCTGGCGTCTTGGGCCCCCTCCCCCTCCTTTAAACACGAAGCTGGCTGGGGGGTTGCTCAGGGGTCCAGACTGGGTAGAAGAGATCCACGTGAGAGCAGGCTTGGCGGCCGGGCGCAGGTGAAGCGTGGACGTGGTGTACTGTCATCATTTCAGGACTGAAGAGGAGTTTCGCAGAGATCGCTGCTAGCTGGAGCTTCTTTGTTTTCTCTCAGTTCTTATTTGCACATCTCACTTATTTTTCTTTCTTCCATCATCGGTTCATCTCGTCACAGCAAAGATGTGATGTGGTTCGAGTGGCCCCGAGGCAAAGTTACTGTAGTGTTTCTAGTGCGTCAGTGCCTCTTAGGCCTTGTGAAAGGGTTCGGACCCGAGCTTGCCTTGTGAAGCACTTGATTCTGGAGTGTTGAGTTTCTCTCTTGTGAAGAAAAGCACCCCCCCCCCCCCCCCCCCAAAAAAAAAAGACTGCTGGAATGATCAAGGAACTCATTCTCTGAATTTGTGCTACCAAATTGTTTTACTTGTCACGTCTTTGTTCTGTAAAATATAAACAGGGACATAATATTGAATGGAGTGGTCCATAAAGGGTGACCAGCAATTAATTTACTTTCGGGTGCGGGATTGAGGATGGGAGGTTCATCCGGTCCTGGTGATGGTCTTTTTCTTTGGTTTGTCTCTTTGTTGCATTCCTTCAATCCCTTGTAATAATTCCATATTGTTTTACTTGAACAATTAAGACAATTACTATTAAATAAAAAGACCAAAAATGACTTCTCTTTTTTTTTTATTTATCTTGGGTAATGAAGAGATAGGATCTTAAGTTTATTTTCCAGACTAGCAGTATTACACAGCTCTGAAACACCATATGGGATATTTAAATTGTACCCTTCCCCAAGTCTTACATTCTGTACTGCATGTTCAAAATAAAAAGGAGTAGTGGGAGGCAAACTTGATTTTCAAATCTGAGAAGCAGGTAAAGGAAAAAAAATGTAATAATTTACAAGGCATACTCATTTTCAAATTGTCAATAACCAATTTGATTTTAAATGTTGCATGAAGTAAAATTAACTTTTTTAAAATTTCCAATAAATTAACCAATTAAGAGATGGATTCAGAAATCTTAAGTGTAAATCAATTTAATAGCAATTTATTTTGTTTACAAGAAAAATTTAATTGACAAAAACATTTAAATTTTAAGTAAAAAAATAAATAAAGGCAACAAATATTAAGGACACTTCATCCTGCCCACCACCGCTTTAAGCTGTGTAGTGTCAAACTACTTATCTTTGAATGATACAAATCCACATAAAAGATGGCAGCATTTTATTTTAAGACCAAAGCCACAGTAATACGAGTCAATACTTGTTTGTCCAAATGAAACTTTCAAGTCATTGCATTGCAGATACCCACAGCGACTGTAAGCGGAGGAGGAGGAAGTTTGGACAGTTTCAGTGCATGGTGATATATTTAAGAATTTAATGTGCCCTTAGCATCTCTCATGTTCCGAGTTCAAATGATAAATACAAAAACTGGTCCGGGAGGGTCGGTGGGAGTTCAAACATCTGTATTTACACCAAGGCAAGTTTGCTTTAAAATGTAAAGTTTACGTGAACAGCACCATACATTATGTACAATTAGTTATAAAATTTGTCCTATAAAACCAAAAGTGTTCCTGAGTACTGATCGATCAGCACCAGTCAGGCTCCAGTCTGGGGGGAGAGCGCACTGCTGTAACAGTCCTGCTCTTGATGGATGGGACGTTTTTACAGGAACGAGCGGCACCGGGAAGGCCGACTAAATGTTAGCGAGGCAAAGGTGAGGCGATGGGCACATTCCTAACTGACCCAGAGCTAGCGCTACAGGCAGCCGTCTGCGTCAGGAGAAAGTGGCGGCCAGTGAGATTGCGAGGATGAGGATGACCACAGCCAAGCAGATTGCAATCCAGATCTTTTTCTGCGTGAAACAAAAGAAAATCAGTCATGTGAGAGCAAAAGCCCGACAGTGTTAGTGTGTGAGCAAAAGAAAAAATTCAGTGGCTTAGATGAGTGTAGTGTGTCAGCGGGGGAAACAAATAAATCTATTGTTCGCCTCAACTAGACAGTCCTTAAAAATGTTACCTTGCGTGCTTTCTGCTGATACGTGACTGCTTTCTCCGTGTTCTCTTTGGCTCTTTCCACGTAGTTTGACGACTGCTTGATGTTGTGCTCGATCTGGTCCACCGTCTCCCCCTGCAGGACAAAATGTTGCACTGAAACGCTCTCAGACACTTCTGATGCACTCTTGTGGACATTACTGAAAAGGTGTGTTTACGTACAGGTATATGGGTCATGCCCCTATTGGTCGTACCTGAGCCTCCACCTCCATGGCGAGGTACTGGAACATGTCATGAAGATCTCTGATGCTCCGTTCCAGCTTGAGGATCTCGTCGTGCCGCGACTCGATCTCGTTCAGCGCTTGTTTGGTGGCCTTGGCGTCATTCAGGATCTGACCGAGAAGTTCACACTTTGGGTTAAGGATTCAAAGACGGGACGGAACGATGGTTTGCGTACCCTTACATGCTTCCTTCGCTTCAACCTACTTTCCTGACTTTCTTCCTTCTGACCATTGTTTTCCTTTTCTTACCTGACCTTCTGCCTTCCTTCCCGCAGACCCACTTTTTTATTAAAGCATCATTACATCCTTGGCTTCATTGCATTAACCTGCCTTTTATTCATGCTACCTTACGTCTCAAACATTTTCTGCCTTCGGCACCTGTCCAATATGGCTATGGCACACACTTTGTTCTTGACTTCCAGTTTTTTTTTTTTACGTTGAACTAAAAAGTGCATACCTACTGGCCCACCCTATGTAGCCATACAGAACATGACATAACTGCAAATGAAATTCTGCATTGTCCTCTTGTACTCACATTTTGCGTGAAAACGTCTGTCTGGCCGCTCTCCAGCATTGAATCCAGCTCCTCGTCTGTCACTTTGGTGCCAGCTAACGAGACAAGAGATGCAATAATGTTGTTTCTCCATCGTTTCCACAACTGATACCACCAGAGAGTTGGCCCAATGCGTGGGTCTCACTGATCTTGAGTTGCCTCTGTATCCGCTCCACATTGCGGTCTCTGTACTGTGCCTGGATGGTGTTGCAGTGGCTCATCAGCTCCACAAACTCTCTGGACAAGACGGCGTGCTGTGGGTGCAGAAAAATATGGAAAGGGAGGAGCGCCCAGGTCAAGGAGCACTTGGGGGAGGAGGGGAAAAAAAAAAGATTCTTAAAAACAACACACTGCTCCACCTGAGTGCGCTGCATGCGAACGTTGACGGACACATATTTGCCATCGTCGTCTCCCTTCTTGGGTTCGATACCTGCATTGACAAGCAGTCAATTAAACAAAAAAAAAAATTGTAGGGCCGGGTGATACGACGTGGGAAAAAAAAAAAATTCATTTCTGAATTTCATCCTTTTTTCCTTTGGCTCATGGAAAAACTAATAATGACATGATTCAAAAGTTGTGCTCTTTGCTTAATTTCTACTTATACCAAACAGGCATTGAAAGTCTTTTCCCGTAACGTAGATACAATTTTTATTCAACCTTCATGTGAAATACAGTAACTGAGTCATTTAAGTAATTTTTTTTTTTTTTTTTTTTTTTTTTAAACATCCTGACAAATAAAACCAGTGCTATTACGGAGTTCACTTCAAGTGTGACATTTACTCTTGAGTTTCCTATGGATTTGACCGGCCAGCATCTTGATTTCATCTCGTAGCATCTGCAGCTCTTTCTTCATGCCTGCAGAGATGACAACATCACAATTTGTCACGTGGAGTGTACATTAGACACATTGCACAAAAACACACAACAAGCACATCTCACCCTCCTCAGGCAGCGCCACGCCCAGAACCCTTTTCTGCTTGTTCTCAAGGTCGCAAACCATTCTCTTCAGACTGTAAAGGCCCTCGTGGATTTCTTGCACCTTTACAGACCACACGAGCCACACTTTTACCAAAATTGTCAACCAGACCCAATTGCCGCAGACTTTTCATTATTTTGCAGCCCACGAGCGAAGCCTCGCAGACTTAAGACACTGACGAACTCATCAAAAGTCATCTTCACCTTTCTAAAGAAGCTCTCATTGTCCTTCTCCTCCTTGGCTGAAGAGCCTCCAGGTTTCATCAGAGATTCGCCCTCATCATCATCGTCTGAAGCATATCCTTTCTACGCATGTAGAAATTAAAAAAAAAATTAAACATTAAAAAAACAGTTTAGAATACAGTGTGATTTGTTTTTGTAACAAATAAATGGTGCTGCTTTTGGTGGGGCTTGGGACGCATGAATGGCATTTACATTCATTTGAAGGGGAAAAGTTGATTTGAGATGCTAGTGGTTTGAGTAACAAGCCCGGTCACGGAACGAAATAAACTTGTAAGTCAAGGCACCACCACATATGGAAACTTCTATTCGAAAAGATGATTTTTGTTTTGTTCCGAAGGAATAACAGCTCAAGTTTCAAAGAACTAGAATTGTATGTCAACTACTTAATGGTTAAGGCTTTACAGGGCTAACTGTTCTGGAAATGATTTATGAAATTATGTATATTTGGTCACCTATCTATGCCAGCAATATATAGTGACAGGCATAATTAATGCTGTCCGACAAGATAGCAGACGGTACATATTCAAGCAGTGTATCCACTTTTTGTGACATTTGTGTTTGGCTTTTCCTCCTGTCAACTATGCGGCCCGTCTTGTCTGAACAAGGTTGGGGGAAACCCCTGGCCGACCCCCTTCGCACATCCTCCAGCGGAAGTCCGCCGATTAAAACAACGCCACAAGCGAGCGTGAGAAGAACCAAACAAAGTGTCAAATTGTCTAGTTACGGCCATTTTCAACGCATTTGGATTCGGTCCCGACCCGAGTTGGAAGTCGAGAGAAGACTCGGTTAGGTGCAAAAAAAAAAGGGGAGGTTAGCGTGCTAAAGCTAAACGTTACTACGCTCCAGTTGGGTACTATACCCCTCACACTTACGTTCCCCAATTCTTTAGTTCGGTCCCGCATTGTCGTCGGCTCCTAACCGAGCAGATTGGTGCGCCAAAGTGTGTCGACTTGTCAACGAGCTGGGGGGAAAAAAAAACAAAACGTCAGCGTTGAAAAGGTGAAAAGTTTTTACTTTGGTTGTCATTCAACAAGTTCACTTGTTGGGTTTCGCTTCTTCTTCGTCTTCGTCGTCGCCCCCCTTTGATAGTCAGAAGCGGACCTTTGACTCATTAGCGCCCCAAAAGATGCTGCCGTGTAGTTGCACCACAACACACCTTTTATTTACAGGTACTGTACTGTACTGTAGTCTTTTTTATAATGCAGTACTTTTTAATTGTGCCTTTAGAGCATTGTTTCCCAACCATTATTTGGCCAAGGCACATACAGCTCTGGAAAAAAAGACCAAGCAAAAAAAAAATATATATGCAAAACACACACAAAAAAAATAAAAATAATATATATGTATATATATATTTTGTGTGTGACCATTTTTCATTTTCAGCAAATAAATGCTCTAAATGACCATATTTGTATCTGGAATTTAAGGGCTACGTTATCAGAGGTTTACAGAACACAACAAAAAAAAAGTTCATTTTATTCAAACATTTAAATCGCATGCCCTGCGACTGGCTGGCGACCAGTTCAGGGTGTAGTCCGCCTTTCGCCCGAAATCAGATGGGTTAGGATTCAGGATAAGCGGTAAGGAGAATGGATGCATATAAATCGCAAAATCAGATAAATTGACCAATTTGCAGTGGGCTCTTCGACATGGATGGTCACAGGGGCTCAGGATCGAACTAACAACCTTCGGTTTGGGAGAAACCCACTCTACCACCTGAGCCCTTCCCTTACCAGAGGAGTAAAAATGCCGCCGTTGTCGAGGGCCAGCACTGGACCTGTGCGGCCAAAAAAATTATCTAATTGGTTGAAGAATTAATTCAAATTACACGGGCCAGCCACACTTTTCGTGAAGGTCCTGCATGGGCAGATTGAAATGGAAGCACATCGAGGCTGAAATTTGATTGGATTAACAAATAATAATATTAATAATAATTAACGTCCACAATGAACGTACTGGAAACAGTCTGGTGGGAAATGAGTAAAACAGACTGTTGGGATTGGGAATGGAAAAAGACAATTTCATGGAAAAAATATAAATATAAGAAGTTTTCTTTAAGGTGTTTTATATGTGTTAAGTAAAGAAAACGCGGCTTTTGTTCGACATTTTGAATGATAATGCAACTAGGCTCAAATGAACGTTCGCGTGTTTGATAGACTACACTTCCCATGATGCACCGGGGAGGTAGCGTCGAGACACAGAGAGCGAGCGAGTGCGAAAGAGAAAGAGCGAGAGAGCGAGTGAGAGAGCTGTCAGTGGCCGACCACGGACGCGCAAATTCGGTCGACGAGCACCACCGCGACCTCCTCGGGAGAAGCGAGCGAGCGAGGCGGCCTACGGACGGACAAACGCCGCCCTCGTCGTCGTCGTCGTCGTCGTCGCCGCCGCCGTCATGAAGGCAGTAGCGGCCGCTCGGCGTGGATGTTACGGTGGCGGACATCATCCATGAGACCCGCGGAGCTCGCTCGTGTGGCGCAGAAGAAGACGACAAGATGAAGAAGCAGTTCAACCGAATGAGACAGCTCGCCAACCAAACAGTCGGCAGGTAGGAATGAATGGACGGAGGTCACACACACACACACACACGCACACCCACGCGCACACTCGCCGACCCACCGCGTGTACGTCGTGTGAATGATGGCGTGGACGCGCACGCTGCACAGGCGCGTACATGATGGCCGTAGAGCGAACCCCCCCACCCTCCAGGCACCTTGCAGTGATGAGACGGGGGTGGGCTCACTAGCATGGCTGTCACGTACTAATCTGACAATCACCAATGAAGACACTTTATTAGGTACAGGATCTATCGATCTATCAATCACTGCAAACTAATAATAAGCATAGCATTCCTAATCAATAGCTTTCCACATAATCGTGTCATTAAAAAATAAGCATCTTTTAATGTTATTGGATCACCTTAAATGGTGTACCTAATGAAGTGTCCAGAGAGTGTTTGAAATTGTGGCGAAGGATTTTTTTCTGTGATGGAAAATAATCCATAAAGACACTCTTTGTGTCACAGGTGCTTCTTTTAAGGAGGTCATGAATCTTTGTAGCGTTTTCAATATTAACAATGTTTACAAAAATGTAAGACAGACGTTGTGTCTGCTCTCTGGCCGACTAGATTATCAAGTGAAAGTGTATTCTCCCTGTACTTTTAATTTTAAGATTGGTTTCCACTGACAAAATGCTGTTTTTTTTTTGTCTTTTGGTGCTTGGTTCCCAAAAATCTTTTTTAATCCCAGACTTGTACTGGGCGTCCAAGTATTTAGGAGCAGTACCGGTTAAACACGACGACACGTCACGCTTGATGAGAGGAGATGTGATTAATCCTGTTTAAATCCACAACGTATGCAAACATCTGACATGTTTTTTTTTGTTCAGCGTAGTCTCTTTTTCTTCTCTTCTATTTTTCTTCTCTCCTCCTCGCAAGGCTAAACCCTCAGGTGGATCAAGAGAAAGTTTGTGGAAAAACCTGTGTTGTTGCACACCAGGATGGACACAAGTTGGTAGCGAGATCGCTATGGCGCCCCCTGCAATAGTGTCAAATCTGGTTTAATCTTTCATTTTTATCACAAATTTATTACCACAGGAGATTTTGCATTTGCCCAATTTCCACCATAATTTGTGGAATGGACCGTGTTTGATTGGTTCTTTGGCACTGCCAGCTTTCGGATAGGGCCTAGTGGTTCAAATAGCTGACTGACTGTTGACCTGTCCATCGTAAATAACACTTCTTCTACCCTTGTTTGGCAGTTGACCACTTTGTCATGTAATTCACTGCCCCCCTGCAGGCCTGGAGTGGAACATTATCGACCGCAATCTACGATTATACAACCGCTTCCCGTTTGTGTTTCTTGCCTCTCAGGAAATAATATACCACTATTTGCCATGATTGTTTGGCCTTGGCGCAGGCCCGGTGGTTGCTCGCGCACGCTTCGACCACAGAGTGAGAAAGTGGGTCGACTTGTCGCCTCTCATCGACCAAAGAGCTCCGTGTTTGTTCAAACGTGAGCTGGGACCGCCGGGCTGCAGACACAGGCGCAGATTCAAGCCATGAAAAAAAGATATTAGGGAGACAAAGAAGCTCATCATCGTCACATTTAGTCTTCACTGAGAAATGGCAGCAATGTTGTCATATTTTTGTGCTGGTGAATGTGTGGATAAAGATGATTCTGATTCTGAAGACGGAGCTCAGTGAGGTGCCGCTAATGACTCGTAGCTTGCCTCCTCGCAAGCGACGCAATTAGCGGCGTTTAGAACAGGGCCAGGCAAGTCCTGTATACATATGGCCCGCAACGTTTTTTAATCCAGCCCAACAAGCATTTACATTATCAAGAGTCCTTTAATATTTGTTGCATTAAATTAGCGCTTTTCCCCCCTAAAATTGTTATTGATTTATTTTGTATTTGTTTATCTAATTAAATAATTGGCTTACTGATTTGTGGTAAATAATAAATTTTACATATACATTTAACTTGTTAAAATTTATCTGATTAATATATTGGATAATTAATTATAACTTTATCAATAATGAATAATTAAAGTAATAATGGATTCTTTTTTGTCAAAATAATTTATTATCTTAATGTATAAAAGAACATTTTGAATAAATATATAAAAAAATAAATATTATATATGGGTTTATTTATTAGTATTATTTAAAATAAACAATTTTAAATATTTTACATATACGTTTGGTCTTTTTAAGCCTAAATTATTTTTAAACAATTACAACTGGACATTAGTAAATTATTTTAGTATTAAATTAAATTATTAATTATTATTCATTATTAACATTCACATTATTATTATTTTTTTTAACCTCAAATGCAAATGACCTGGCCAATCTGTTTGTTTAAAAAATCAAGCACACAGCTGCCAGTGGCCAAGGTTACTTTCAGGCCTCATCTAGTTTTAAGCAAGCAGTACTAAATAAAAATATATGGACAATATGACAAGGTTCGGAAGGACGAAGCTCAAAGTGATGATTGCTGCTGCCCGATCTCCTGTGTGACCTTCGCAGCCCGGTTTGAAGCTAGTCGGGTTTTCGGTGATTGTGACCTTAAAGCGTCATTAGGAATGGGACTCTTTTGTAAGACATGATCAGCAGAAGATGCAAGGACAACCGTATTTTCCCTCTTCTAAATTGTACTACAATGGCGGTACTCCCATCCAGATGTGGGTCGCCAGAGGTTCAGACGCAGTTCAGCTCATCTCCAAATCAGCAAGCGTGCAGCGTTAATCCCGCCTAAACTGTGTAACTGAGCGACAAAGTGTAAAGCCGACGCATGGAGAATGTTAAGAGTGGGAGGATGACGCTTCCTCTTCTTCTTCATTCACGGTTCCCATGGTGACGCCGCCGCAAAGAGGAAGAAGGTGCTTCAAGGCAGGGCATGTGGAGATGAGTTGGTGGGTCAACTGTCCAAGAAGGTTCCATCCATCCATCTTCTATACCGCTTATCCTCACTCGAGTCCACGGGTGTGTTCGAGCCTATCCCAGCTGACTTTGGGTGAGAGGCCGGGTACATTTTAAAACAGTCCATTTTTTTCCTTTTCAACCATTCAAGTCAAGGCCTCCTGTACAAGATGTAGAAAAGCAGCCCCACAGCATTATGGATCCTCCACCATGCTTGACTGTTGGCACCGTGTTCTTTTCCTTAAAGGCTTAAACATACAGTTTTGTGTGCATTGCTAAAAAGATCTATTTTTTTCATCTGTCCATATATATATATTTTAAAATCATTTGCTCTTTTGTATCAAACACTTTATGGAAAAATTTTGTTTCACTTGATTAATTTTGTTCAGGAGATATTCCACATTTAATACTTCAACATCATGGATGCCAGTAATGGTGGAGTATTTCGAGGCCACAAATTAGCATTTTGTGTTGCCTATTATATTATATCATTCTTCTAATATATTACTATCAATATTATTAGTTATATTCTATTATCCATATCGTGGGCAAAGTTCCCAAGGTGTGAATGTGAATGTGAGTGCGAATGGTTGTTTGTTTGTGTGTGCCCTGCGATTGGCTGGCAACCAGTTGAGGGTGTACCCCGCCTCTTGCCCGATGATAGCTGGGATTGTCCCCAGCACGCCCACGACCCTCGTGAGGAGAAGCGGCTCAGAAAATGGATGGATGGATGGATTCTTCACATTGCGACCTCCTGATTGAGTCTGCCCGAGAAGTCGTGACTGTCCATCCATTTTGAGTCTCTGTTCCGGCTCTCCTTTATGAGTTTGTTTGTTCTCACCTTGCTTGCGAGGTATATTTTTTCCCAACATTTCAAAAATAACATGTTAGCGTGTTAGAATGTTAGGTTCATTAGAAACATTACATAGTCATTGGAAGTCGTGACTGCTTTGGCTTTATTTGACTTGGCGACAGCAGCAAGAAGGGGGGTGGGGGGTATTATGGGATGCTCCCTGTGCAGCAGGATCTCTCGGGCGGCCTCCCAGCCCTCAGCGGCAAACTTTAATCTACTCAGCGGTTCTACTACTCACGACATGAGCAAAACAACCTATTTTAATTTGATTTTCCTTGTCCTGGATTTTATTATTTAATCACATTGATTGTGGATTTTTCTTTTACAACATACACTTCATTTGTCAAAGTGTGGCGTCCCTCAGGGTTCTGTACACAGTCCACTGCTCTTTGTATTTTTTTCTCGAGTTTCTCGAGGTGACTTACGAGTCCCCGACTAATGTTTTTCGAGTGATGAGCGGATTTGTTTTTTATTTTTTAAATGTTTGTTTCGAGCGATCTTCAGATACGTTGCCGCTTGAGTGAAGAGACAAAAAAGTAATTCAGGTATGAAAATGCCCTCCCATGTGGGCAAGGAGAGCCGCAGTCGCCGATGCTCTTTCAGTCCTTTTGCAAACGGGATAAACAGAATAAAGTAAGAACGCTTGCAAGGAGTGACTCTGACTCCAGCTCCTGACCTCACGCTCTAGGCCACGCCCTTAAAGAAACGGATCCAACAAACACACAAACACTACAGTAGGCATAGTAATTACACTTTATAAAACCTCTTTCTTTCTTTACATTCTCTTTTATTATGTTCTTAAACAACACGGTGCTATTTTTCTTTAAAACACGTAAGAAAAAACTGTTGAGTTTTTGAAAGATTATTTCTGATAGTTACAAATGACTTCGTAAAAGCCAAATCTAAATTATGCAAATGTATTTTTTTTTCTCTGCCTCTGCTGCTCATGAAAAGAAAATGAAGTAATTTGTCAAATCTGACGTGTGTGCACATGTATCCCAGCATTAACCTTACCAGCTGATAATTGAATAACTTTTATCCATCCATCCATCCATCCATTTTCTGAGCCGCTTCTCCTCACTAGGGTCGCGGGGGTGCTGGAGCCTATCCCAGCTATCATCGGGCAGGAGGCGGGGTACACCCTGAACTGGTTGCCAGCCAATCGCAGGGCACATACGAACAAACAACCATTCGCACTCACAGTCATGCCTACGGGCAATTTAGAGTCTCCAATTAATGCATGTTTTTGGGATGTGGGAGGAAACCGGAGTACCCGGAGAAAACCCACGCAGGCACGGGGAGAACATGCAAACTCCACACAGGTGGGGCCAGGGATTGAACCCGGGTCCTCAGAACTGTGAGGCTGACGCTCTAACCAGTCGGCCACCGTGCCGCCTGAATAACTTTTATTTCCAGTGTAATTAGTATTCATGGTGAGTAAACGTACTTTAGATTAGGAGTGGGCAAAATATGTTCTTTAATACAGCCCACCAAGCATTTACTTTATCTAGAGTCCTGTAATATTTGTTGCATTAATTTAGCTGTTTTGAACCAAAATTTGTTTTTATTTATTAATCTCATAATTTGTTGATTTATTACAAATAACAATGAAAAAATATGGTTAAAATACATTTTTATTAATGTTATTTAGTAAAATAATTGGTTAATTAGTTAAAATACAATTATAAAATATATATATTTACTTCCATTACTAAAATATTTTTTACATAAATTTAAAACAGTAAAATAAAGAAATTTACAGTTATTTCATAAAACACTTGTTCAAAGAATAATTAAATTAATCATTAATAAAAAAATTTGAAATGAGCACAGATTATGATTTACACTGTGAAAATAGGGAAATAAACAAATCTACATTTTAAATGATTAAATGTTGTTTTGTAAATATTGTTAGAAATAAATCAATTATAAATAGTAACTTTAGAAAATAGCATGAATTAGGATTTACAACAATATTAGTAAAAAAAATCACATTTATTAATTTATCAAATAATTATAATTAAATTGATTAAAAATAACTTTAAAAATCAGCATGACTTATGATTTGCAATACAAAAATAAGAGTAAACAAACAATTGAATTTGTCATTTTATTGATCACAATTAATACAATTAAAATGAACATTAATTGATTTTCTTTTAAATGATAATTATTTAAAAAATATATATATTATTATTTATTTTTTTAACCCTGTCATGACCAAATAACCTGCATGTGTGTCTATCCTTCTGTAGGACACTGGTGAGAAACATTTGTGCTCTGTGGCGACTCCTGACCCGCAGAACCGAATTTAGTGTACTATGGTCATGCTGCTTATTGAGGAGGAGGATCAGCTCCCACTGTTTGTCCTCCACGTGTAATCCCATCAGAGACATCCACATTAAACGCACAACCTTTTTGAGTCACGTATTACGAACATTTGTCCACTGTGACGTGCACTGGAAATGGTTTGTTTACTATGAGAAGGCATGAACTTTGGCCTCCAGAAAGTATGTGTGACGTCATGGCAAAAAGGTCTTTTGGCCTCAGTGAGTCACTTGTGGTTCATTTGGACGTCACTGAAGACTTTGACGTGTTTTCTTCCTCCCCCAAAAGCACAAGAATGTCGACTGTCTGATGCTCTTGCAGCTGTGTTTGCGGGAACACGCACCCAGCTGTAGCCACACTCCTGCTCGCTGAGAACACAGACAGGACAGGAAGTGACATCACAGGCAGGGTGCGGCACATTAGTAACGCTACAGGTGCTTGATGAGACCCAGGACCGCTTCTGGAACGTTCTGTTTTATTCAGGATTGTTTGCATACAGCAAATCATCTGAATTCAAACACATTGCTTGTTTGTCTAGTTGTGCCCTGACATTGACTGGCAACAAGTCCATTGTTCTTTCTATATATGTCTGTGATTGGCTAGTGACCAGTCCAGGGGATATACCAAAGTCAACTGGGTTTAATTATCAATCCATCCATCCATCCATTTTTTTATACCGCTTATCCTCACGCCGAAATGAGTTTCCTCCACAGGGCGTCCGGGCTCTCCCTTAGAGCTAGGGCGAGGAGCTCGGTCATCCGGGAGGATCTCAGAGTAGAGCCGCTGCTCCTCCACATCGAGAGGAGCCAGATGAGGTGGCTGGGGCATCTGATTCGGATGCCTCCCGGGGGCCTCCCTGGTGAGGTGCTCTGGGCACGTCCGACTGGAAGGAGACCCCGGGGACGACCCAGGACATGGTGGAGAGACTACGTCTTTCGGCTGGCCTGGGAACGCCTCGGGATCCCCCCGGAAGAGCTGGATGAAGTGGCTGGGGAGAGGGAAGTCTGGGCGTCCCTGCTAAAGCTACTGCCCCTGCGACCCGACCTCGGATAAGCGGTAGAAATGGATGGATGGATGGATGGATGGGCTTATCCTCACTAGGCTCGCGGGCATGCTGGCGCCTATCCCAGCTATCTTCGGGCGAGAGGCGGGGTACACCCTGAACTGGTCGCCAGCCAATCGCAGGGCACTTTAAATTGCGAATAAGTCCTATTGAAATTGAATGGATTGATGGGCTTGATGGGTGGTCCGCTGTTGGAGAATCAGGGCAGCGTTTGCCGAGTGACACGCGAGCGCCACACAACGCTCCACCGTGTGACCTCATTTGGGTGTTTCCACGGCAACGGTTGTGGCATCTTCCCCAATAATGACTTTTTTCTTTTGAAATGATCACTTTATTCTATAAACTACTGACTTTAATGTTTGAAAGTTATAACTTTTCTCTCCAAAGAAATGTAGCATTTTTCATGGAATACGACTTCATTCTAAAGTAAAATCAGACTTTAATTCTACAAATTATGATTTCTTTCAGTAGTAAAATGACAACTTTATATTAAAAAGACTTAAATCCCATAAATTATTTCCTTGTAAATTTATGAATTTATTCTGAAAAATTAATGACTTTAATCCTGTAATGTATTATTTTTTTAATCGCAAAATTACATCTATGATAAAAAATTAACTTTAATTTTAAACTATTATCATTTATTTTTTAATAATTTTTCTCCAATGAAATGTTATTTATTCTTCATTCTAAAGAAAAATCTGACTTTAATCTGTCAATATTATGATTTATTTTTTAATCGTGAAATTATCACTTAAAAAAATGACTTTAATGCCATGAACTATGATTTATTTTCTTCTTTATGACTTTACTCTAAAAAATACAACTTTAATCCTATACTTTAAAAATTTTTTAAAAATCCAGCAATATTTAAAAGAAAGAGAGATCGATTTCTGGGTACATTTGGAAATTTAATCTGAGGCTCTCACTGCGCACTGAGAGTGCACGCTCTATTTTCTATGAATTTACGAATAAGCGTGTTGGCCATTGGCAGGGATACGTCAGTGCGTCCGCCATATTGAATGTATCAGTTCTGCTTGTAAACATCTCGTCCTGCCTGACGCTCCGGTCGCTCTGTCTACTCAGTGAGAGTGGCGGGAGTGCGCTCCAGCACTCGGATAGTTAACTTCTCCTAAAATGTCCCGGTTGTTTACATCTACGGAGCCAAAGCTGTTCCGCCAGCATGAAAATTGATCGAATCTGGAAAAAAAGTCTCGTGTCCATTGTATTTATGGAACGATAACCTGCCCTACCTTTCTTCTGATTGTCTAGCACCAAGACAGGACTCGTACATTTAGTGGATAATGATTTGCTGCAGCACTTTAGCAACACACACACATATGTAGGTAAGCAATGCTGTGCGTCTGTGGATGCAGATTCACCATGCTTTATGCGTCCCTGATCATGTTTGTGCGTCTCAGACGCGGGACGCACATCGAACGTGAACCTTGCATATGTAATCATTCTCATCTGTATTATTTTGGCTTAATTCTAATGAAATAACATTATTTATTCAAATATGTTAAAATATTAGTAAAATAAAAATGTTTACATGTAAATTAAACATTTTTAATTGTAGTATTTACACTAAAGCTATGAACATATTCTTTACATTAGATACTACATCAATAAAACAAAAAAAGTCAAAAGGTGCACGCAAAAAGTGTAAAATACTTCATTTTATGAATAAAATAATTCTCATTTGGTTATTATTTATGATTAATTGAATTATAATGAACTAACCAATTATGTAATAGAAACAAACATTATTTAAATATTATTGTTATTTTATTATTTTTTTAGCTATATAAATGAAACAAAAGAATAAATACATATTATTTAAGCCATTTTAGGAGAAAAAAGACTGCTCAGTGGTCTATGGGCAATAATTTGCCCACCCGTTTTAGCTGCAAAGGGGGAACCACGTTTCCCTCATTGTACTTGTTTACAACAGTTAATAGCATCCTTGTATGGCGTTCATCTTCCAATTACGGAAAGACACCTCTGCTTCGTGGTGTTTGTGCTTCACTGCGCAGCAGCTGCAGCAGATCCCGAGGCGTCGTCTTTACGAGTGAGAGTGAGAGGATGCAGCCGGGTAGGGGAGGATGTGGTTGGGAGTATGTTTCGCCTCAGAAGGCCTCGGGCATCCCTCCGGACACGAAGCCTAATGAAAGCGCAGCTGACATTTTCAAAAAGACATCAGACACTGTTCAAAAAGCCCCCCAATAGTCCCCGCAGAAGGATTACATTCTCCCTCCTGCTGCATCCAAACTGGCATCTATCCGGGATGCTTTAAAGGGCTAGCATGCCAAGATGCTAATATGCTCGCACGCTTTGTCAGATGATTGCAGTGGAGAGAAGTAACCAAGCACAAATACTGGGTTACTGTTCTTAATTCAGAAATTTGTAAATTACTTGAGGATTTATTTTTCTGATGACTTTTTACTTTTACTCCCTACTAGGGCTAGACATTAACACCCGCCAACCCACCAAATGCGGGTGAGTTTCAGCAGTGGCGGGTAACACCGCGACTCCCACTAACCAATTCGGCGGGTTGAATGCTATATATGAATATTTTATTTGCAGTTTTTTTCCAAACGGCATCTGTACAACAAACCAATTGCAATGTGAACGTACGAGACTACGACTCCCAGAGCACTGCCTTCACACAGTGTTTGCTTATTGGTCCATTTGTCAAGTCTTTTGTTGACGTCGAAAGAAAACAAAGAAGAAGAAACCTGATGAGATGAAGGAAGTGATGACGCAGAACCCCCACCCCACCTCAATTGACAAATTTATTTGTATTGTGGCTAGTGAAAATGATGAGCGGTTTGTAACTCCGGGTAACCACTAGCTACAGTAGCTAGTGAGCAAAAACTTAATGTCAAGCTTTGCTCCCTACATTTGAAAACTGATTAATCCGTTCGTGACTGCGTTTGCGAACCAAAACGTTTGTAAACCGAGGTAATGTTTCCCGTTGCGATGAATGGAAATGCACTTAATCCATTTCAGCCCCAGAACAAAGTTACATTTACCTAATTTTTATTTGTGTGTGGTTATAGCTACAGTAAATACTGTCATCAGATAAGTCAGAACACACTTCATTATGAAGAAAATGAGGTGTTCGCGAGCAGCATCTTCACATTTTTGCATACTGTACTGTATGCTTTGGGAACCATGTTGCATTGTGGGATGAGGCGGGCATTTTGGGTTTGCGGTATCAATTGTGAACATAAACAAGGCTGTGTAGTCGCGCAGTGAAAGAAAGCATGTTAAAAGGTAAGAACGGGAAGGGGATTTACAGGGAAACAGAACAAAAAGCCTCACTAACACAATCACCAGCAAGTTGGTTAGTTTAGTTCTTATTGTTAGCTAATATAGCATTTTTGTTTGTTGTTATTTAGTTCACGTTAGCAAAGGTCGAGCCAGCGCTAGGCTGTCGCTTAAACAACATGTGACGTAATTTTTTCCCTCCTCATTAGGAGCACTATTTAAGTTAATAAAACAAGGAAACTATTAAAATTTTGCTCAGTTATCAAAACAAGGATTTATATAATTGACAGTAAAAAAAAAATATTGTAACTTTTTTACTTTTATACTTACCGTAAGTCATTTCAGACCACGTCCTCTTTTTTCTCTCGTTACTTTTACAGAAGTACAGGCGTTTAATCAGTTCTTCTACTTTTACCAGTCTTTTTAAAAATTCAGTATCTGTACTTCTACTTACGTACAAGGTATGAGTACGTTTGGCATGTCTGGATGATTGCAATTACTGTTCTGGCTTCTGTCCTGCAAAGGTGGGATTAAGTGACATATCTGCATGAGTAGGTCTCAAATCTTGACCTTCAAGTTTCAAGCAAGTCCCTAGTTACTGTGTCAAGTTGAGACCCTCAAAAAGTCCTTTGTCTTAGCCAAGCAAGTCAAAGTCCCAAAATTGGTAACCTCAGTCTGACTTGAGTCAAGTCATGGGACTTGAATCCTCCACCTCTGTTGTCCTGTTCCTGATAACATCGAGGAATGAGGAATGTGGGTCGTAACGAGGCGGAGAGGCCTTGCGGGGAGTGCCATAAATATCTCCCTGCTTTAAACGGCGCTCGCTGCTTTATTGGGAGCTCGCAGTAACGAGTCCACGCAGACCTGGAGGAGCTGAAAGGAGCCCGAGGACAGTTGGCACTTTGAAAAATGCACAGGATCCTCCTTTCCCTTTATATCGTCAAACATGCTGAGTTGCCTTCAGACAAAGAAAGAGAGCGAGAGCATCCTTAGAGATCTTCAGTGATGCTGCATGCTTGCAACACACCTGCTTGATGGGGTAAAGCTAGGCGAACATCAGGACGCGTCGTCATTGTTGAAGCATTTAAAGCTGCCAGACAAAATGGGCCTCTTTATTTGTAGATGAGGTATAAAAAAAAAAAGTTTTTGTGTGGATGAAAATAGTTAAAATGAGAATCAATAATTGATTCTCATTTTAAAAAATGTTAAAAATACCTTACAAGCATTGTTTATGCACTATTTTATTTTGTTTAAAACAATAAATTAACCAATTCTTTATTGAAACAATATAATTGATCATTTAATTCTAATTAACCAACCAATTATTTTCTAAACTAATTAAAACAATAAATGTTCATGTAAATTAGGCCCACTAGGGTCGCGGGTGTGCTGGAGCCGATCCCAACTGGTCGCCACCCAATCACAGGCACATATAGACGAACCACTATTCACGGTCACATTCACACGTAAGGACAATTTAGAGTCTTAACCTACCATGCATGTTTTTGGAATGTGGGAAGAAACAAGAGTACACGAAGAAAACCCACGCAGACACGGGTAGAACATGCAAACTCCACGCAGGAAGGCAGGAGCTCAAATTTGAATGCACAACCTCTGAACTGTGAGGCAGATGAGCTGACCAGTTTTCCACCATGCCGCCCTTGTATTATATTATTTAAATAAATACAATTTTATTATTTAAATAAATAAAAATAATAAAAATACATTAATTTACCAATAAATACATTAATTAAAAAAAAGAACAAATAAATTTTAACTAACCATATTTCGGAATTTAGCTAAACAAATATTACGGCACTCTTAACAATGTAAATGCTCGGTAGGCCAGATTCAAGAATGCCCCACAGACCATAGTTTGCCCACCTCTGATTTAAAGACATATTTTGAACTACTCCAAACCAGTAAGGGGCATCACATCACCAACTTTGAATATGTATTTTTTTTTATTTATTTTTTTAACTTAACAGCATCAACGTCTGCTGCTGCAACTTGAGCTCATCACAGCTCGCACTTGAACTATACAAGTCCTTTGTTCGCATTTAGTTGCCTCTTCCTCTGTCAGAATGCCATCAACTCTATCGAAAAACCTTATTTTGGGTATTTGTTTTCCATTGGTTTTGATTCTGAGGAACATCTTCAAACTTTTCACTAACATTATTACAATTTAGCAGAGATTCACCTGCTAGTTCCGGGTTTCTCATGCAGTTCGTGTAAACAGCAGATGTAATGCTAGGTTTTGCTTAAATAAACTATGGACTATTGTAGCTGAATGATCATCATCAGCAGACAACATTCCGCACTCGGGAACGTCGCCCTGCTTGTCATCCAGTTTTTTTTTTTCTGAACGAATGCCTTGACACGACGGCGCATACCGCACACACCCGCTGCCAGCGCCGCCACATTGTGTTTGCTTTGCGGTTTTATAGCAAACACATGTCACACTGTCATTAACCGCCACAAATAAACCTTTCATTATTGCTTTTCAGATTGAACACATAAATAAATGTCATAAAAGATAAACAAAGAGTTACGGCTGGCCGATACAGCCTTAAAGATTAAATCTACGA
Source organism: Phyllopteryx taeniolatus (assembly GCF_024500385.1). Lineage (NCBI taxonomy): Eukaryota > Metazoa > Chordata > Actinopteri > Syngnathiformes > Syngnathidae > Phyllopteryx > Phyllopteryx taeniolatus. The sequence goes on along the minus strand of NC_084520.1, from coordinate 11,775,183 downwards.
TTTTGTTTTTCCACAAAAAATCAGATTTTTTTTTTCTCTCCTTCACTTGTAGAAAAAGGAAATGACAATGACATTCTGCACTTTTGATTCAGTGATTTCCTTCCACCGGGCTCCTTTCTTGATATTGGCAAATCGATGTGAAAATGATTCCACTCATGTTGTCTGTTTCTTCACGGAATTAAAGTTGCGAGTCACTTTTTTTGAAAAATAGTCGCCAGATGGGTTGAGAAAAGTCGCTAAATACAGTTACCAATTAGCTGATTGGCAACACTGACTGCATAAGATTTGCAAACTACAGTAGCGGCCATCATGTCGTTAGTGTAAGCAGTGCGTTAAGCGCAGATGTACTTTGAACTATATGGAGTACTCCATAAACTAAAAAAAAAAAAAAGGATTAAATTACACCACACATTCTAAACCCCTCCTACTTCCTGTCTTCAAATAGATGCATGGAAGTGTTGTCGTTATTTTTAACCCGGCTGAATTATTGATGCCATCGGCGAGAGAAACATAAAAGTTTTAAGTCGGGGTTGCCGCAGCCGATTCTGTGACAGAACCAGAAGCTCAGCACTTCCTCACCAGATCCATAACAAACTTTTTTCCCCCCATTCATCCATTTTCTATATTGCGCTTGTCCTCGTTAAGGTTTCTGTTGTGTCTTTTCCAGCTGTAACTCCCTATTTTAAAATACTTTTTTCCCTCTTTTTTTGTGTATGTTGCATGATGTTTGGGAATTCATGTCATTGTTTTGTTTTCAGATCGATATTTAGTTTAGAAATCTGGAATATAAATTCAGTCAAGAGTTCCTTGCGAAATCAGTTGATGCGCTTCCCAGGGGGCTTGAGAAGCTGGTGGAGAATGCTAGCACCCATATCGAATTTTAAATAAAAGTTAATGCTGTACACTTTCTTATCATATTAATTTCTTGTATGAATTTGACTTTTGAAATTAATTACTTATTACTTATTAATTATTAAGTACTTAAAAAAGGGATTTACTTTGCAATCACCGTGTAGACAAACAATAGACAGGTTGCCAGTCAATGTTAGGGCACATATAGACAATTCTTCGAACCTTCGAACTGTGAGGCAGATGTACTTATATAACGCTGAGGGGCGAAGTGGGTCGAGGTACCATGGCGGAATTTGGAGCGCAGCCCGCTTTGTTGTTGTGCAGGAGAGGTTGGCGGAGGGGTGCCGTGCCGGGGGGGGGGGGGGGGTGAACTCCCTCCCCGGGGAGCTGCTGGACACTTTTGCAACTTTGGGCCGTGAGCCGCATTTTGATGAGCTCCTCTTTCTGCTCCGGCTCCGGGCTGGGTTTTGTTGTCATGTGACCCCGATGTTTGTCATGCAACACCAGTACAACACCAGCAGCACCAGTACAGTGTCATCGTTGCCAGCCAATCAAATCCTTGGCCCACTTGATATTTATTACATTTGCTACTGTGACTCTTGTCCCTTAGGTATTGTGTGTGTGTGTGTGTGTATATGTGTGTATGTGTGTGTGTCTATGTGGGGTCCGTGTATTTGTATGTGTGTGAATGTGGCTGTGTGTTTGTGTGGGTGTGGTTTTTTTTGTTGTCAGTGTGTGTGTGTCTGTGTTTGTGGGTCTGTCTCTGTTTGTGTGTGTCACCGTGTTTGTTTGTGTAGGAGTGTGTGGGTGCGCGTGTGTTTTTTTTGCCTGTCTGAGTATTTACGTGTGTCTGTGTTTTTTTGTGTAGGTCGGTGTGTGTGTGTCTTGGTCTCTGTGTTTTTCTGTGTGTATCAGTGTTTGTGTGTGTGTTCGTGGGTCAGTCTGTGTGTATGTGTGTGTCTGTGTACTTGTGTCTGTTTGTCTGTGAATGTTTGTATGTGTTTGTGTATTTGTTTGCGTGAATGTGTACGTCACTGACTCACTGTGTCGATGTAGGCGTGTGTGTAAGTGTTTGTTTCCATGTGTGTGTGTTTCTGTGGGTCTATCTGTGTGCGTCTGTTTGTGTCCATGTATTTGTGTGTGTGTGTGTGTGTGTGTATGTGTTGTTGTTCCCTCAATTTTTCAAACTGAATGCAACATATGACATCATCATTCTGATGTCCGAGACAAATTGTGCACTTGTACAGCATGTCAGGCCATAACGTCAGTTCACTGTCACTGTGCTAATTAACACTAACCAAGCAAGCTTACATTATGTTGTCATGTCATAAGAGTGTGTGTCTGTGTGTGTGTGCGTGCGTGCGTGCGTGTGTGCATGTCTCAAGTGGAATTCCTACCTCATCTCCCCTCTGAGCAGCTGTCAATCACAACCTCCCGCCTCATCACAGCATGTTTACACAATAGTGTGTCTCACCATGTAAAGTGCACTCATTCAGCATAAAAATGCGACTATTCTGCGTGGCCATCGATGACATCATCCCAGAAAGTATTTCCTCCTCCTGTGCGGTTGCCACGGAGACCACTGGCTGGTTAACAATGGGCACAGACTGAAAGACCTATTAGTCACATCACTGCTAATCCTGACATTGAGGCTGACACTGTGTGTCTGTGAGGAGGTGGAGGAAGTGCACGAACACACACACACATGCGCACACACAGGTCTGCATAGGGCCTTGTTGTCAAGGTGACAATTATCAGGCAGATTGATGCCTGATGAGGCAAAGAAGTGAGTGGACCAGATAGTCAGGTCTCATTCTTCCTTCCCTCTGCCCCTTCCTCCTCCTCCACAACCAGTCCCCTCCTCACTCGCTGCCTCGGCGGGCCTGAAAGCAGGCTCCATCCCGTCTGCTAGCAAGGGGATGTGGAAGAGAAAGCTCCGGATCAGCAAGGCTCGAGCTGCGGTTCTGTGAGTTTTTTATTTTTTTTTTAAATTGTGGAACAGGAAGTGAGGGAGGACCGACCGGACCGGGCTGATGACTTCATTGATCGCTTGTCGCTTTAGGCAGTCTGCTTTTTACCTTAATAACAATCAATTCTGTGAAAATTAACATGAGGGAGAATACTAGAATCTACTTTAAAAAAAAAAAAGACTTGATGCTAAATAAACATGCTAAAATATTACATTTGAATTGAGAGACTGTAAATTATGTAACAACATAACTGTCTTTTTACACATAATGAGTAAAATAGGGATTTCATGTTTTTTGGGTAAATGTTGAATGGTAAAAGTAACTTACAAATATAACATGATTTATGAATGATGATTCTGTCTTTTTTGACATAATGTATGCCAGTAGAATATTTTTTTTGTTGACAGATATTGTATTATTAATGGAAAATGTAATATGATTTATGAATGATGATTTTCTGCTGTAATATAGTGAAAACTAGTTCAATCATGCAGCAGAAAACAAAAAGTGGCAGTACGCCAGTATAATATTTAGGTTTTAGTTGTTGACACATACGGTGTAATGAATAGAAAAAGTAATAACAACACGATTCATGAAGGATGATTTTGTGTTGTCAAATGTTAAAAAAAAAAAAAAAAAAGGTTTGAACACAAAATGAGCTGTCCTTTTCCTATAATAGAATACACTGGGATGCAATTCCATATCAGAAATGCAGCTGTGTTCTCACATTTTTTCAGTGAAACTCTTCCTATATTCAATATATTTCTTTTTATTTCGATATCGCCTCATATTGTTCATTGAACAGTCGTGAGCGAGGCGCTTCCCACATTCCTTTGCGTCGTTGAAACAAGCAATGAATCATTTGCTTCACACTCTTCCTGCAATATTCATATGAAATGCAGCAAACGTTGCGACATGCATGTAATGTCTGTGTGTGTGGATGTGTGTATATGTCTCCCAGTTGCTATAGCAACCATACCCTTCCAAGTTGAGCCTGACTCACAATGAGGTTTCTTTTTTCTGTTTCCTCGCAGGGCTGAGAAGACTGAAGTGTTAAGCGAAGACCTGCTGCAGGTAACTAATAATGGACACGTCAACTCACATACAAATAATGATTTTTATTGATTGCGTTTGTTATTGTGTGTCAGGCGGAGAAGCGTCTGGAGCTGGTCAAGCAGGTGTCGCACAGCACCCACAAAAAGCTGACGGCGTGTCTGCAGGGTCAGCAGGGCGTGGAGGTGGACAAGAAGTCGGTCAGGTCTCCGTTGGTGAGAAGACACGCGTGTTTATTGACCTTATTTTACTATAAGCGAAGGTGAAATATCTATTAAAATAGAAAATTGAATTTTTCATGAAAAAAAAAGTTTTTTATAATGACTTATCGCCAAGCCAAGAGACTAGTTGCATGTTAATGCTCGTGTGTTTGTTCGCGTTGTGTGTGTGATGATTGACACGTGGAGCTGGTCGTCATGGTGATTCTCTCACATTTGCTTGTAGAAGAAGCTTCCTCTCGCGACACTTGCACAATGTATGGTGGAGGGGGCGGCGGTGCTCGGGGACGAGTCTATGCTGGGGTGAGTACATGAATCAGCAGCGGCACGGTGGTTTAGTGGAATCGCACATGGTCGGTACTAAACGCCTGCCGTCTGTTGTGGTGCCGCAGGAAGATGCTGAAGCTGTGCGGCGAGACGCAGGACAAACTGTCCCAGGAGCTCATCCTGTTCGAAGTCATCATCGAGAGAGATGTCATGGACCCGCTGTACGACCTCTCCGAGGTACTGAGACCACTCTTTGAAAAGTTGAAAATAGTTGCAGGAATTGACTGGATGTATCTCACGCTAAAGACCAAAACAATCCGATTGATGAATCAAAAACTGTGGACAGAAGACGTAGCCTCCTTGGTGGGAGTAAAAGAAATGAATGCTGCTTTGTGACCTTGTGTTCGCTGCACTACCTCAATGTGACACCTACATGCTTGTTGTTGTAAATGAATCTGCATGAGAGCAGCACACATTAGTGTGTGCGTGTGTGTGTGTGTGTGTGTGTGTGTGTGTGCATGCGCGCGCGTGTGTGTGTGTGTGTGTGCGTGTGCTGGCCTGGTTTGCAGCCGAAAACAGAAGTCCACTCTGCTTGCCCCCCCAGGTGGAAATCCCAAACATCCAGAAACAAAGGAAACATTTAGCCAAACTGGTCCTGGACATGGACTCTGCACGCACACGGTCAGTATGTGTGTACGTGTAGATGTGTGAGAAACAGACCTGAGATCAGATTCTTCACCTCTGTCCTCGATGATGCTCTCATGTTCTCCTTGCTATGTAAAGCCATTTCAGCATTTATTTGATATCTTTTTTATCTAGCTTGTGTACTAATATACTGTTTGACATACTGTACTAGCAGAACAAGTAGGGTGCCCTAAGAGAACAACTGTGTCTTACTAGTGCTTTTTTCCACAATTGGTGCTACATTTGACCTACTAGTAAGGAATAAAACCTTACTAGTAAACTACTATGCTGCATTAGTAACACAACTAGGCCCAACTAGTAGGCATCTGTCAGGCCCACTATCCTTGATATCCAGTTTAAGGTCCATGCACTAGTACATTCTTTGTCCTGTAGGACAACTTTGGGCTACCAGTAGAACAACTACATGTTACTACTGAGGTAAAACAGTGCACTAATTGACATCTATGCACTACTGGTGAAGCAGTGGATATTAACTTGTAGACTTTTAGATGTGACTATGGGTACTAGCAGCACACATTTATCATCTAGTGCACCGTTTTGCCTCACTTGTAAGTTGTCCTACTTGTGAAAACAAAAGTGTACTAGTACATGGACCTTAAGCTGGATATTAAGAACATTGAATAAATGCTAAAATGGGCAGTCATTTGAGCCTTTATTCGGATAAATAATTCGGCGCACTAGTAGAATGACTGTCTGACTAGTAAAAATGTTTCCACTATTGCTTTGGACAACTCTATGACATTTCTGCACACTAGTAGGACAACTTTGGCCGACCCGACCACCATAGCTGCTTGCTGGCCAGTACGTGGGATGATTTAAAAAAAAAAAATAATGATGATCATAATTATAATGCATTCAATGAATTGATTTCTACAATGATTAATTTGGATGTCTGACACGTCCGTGTAGCTCATATATCTGCCTCCAATTTGATCAAATTCACCAAAAACGTCAACTCAGCAGGTGTAAGTTTAGACCGACTTTCAGTCACCAAATTGTCACATGCGCAGGGCGGTCTGCCAAATTGGCAAAGGCGCTAGTGAGCGTTGCGCTTGCACGAAAATCAAAATACGCCACCATTTGCGCTCCGGCGCACATTGCGCAGTCTACGGAAATACAGCCCGTAGTGCGTTGAATTGCCTTGCTAGTAAAGACAAAGCAGACTAGTCCATGGAGCTCAAGATGGATATCAAGGATATTGAATTAATGCTCCAAAGGCTTTCCATCCCTCACGTTGAAACGTTTTCAGGTACTATCAGTCCAGCAAATCGTCAGGCCTGCCCAGCAACCTGCAGCCCAGCGGCGCCAAGGCCGACCACCTCAGGGAGGAGATGGAGGAGGCCGCCAATCGCATGGAGATCTGTCGGGTCAGGAGTTTACCTTACCGTGTGACTTTTTAAAGGAATACCCAGTGCTTGTACTACTACTGTAAGGCAGGCAAAGGCAAACTTTTGTGCTTGAGGGTCACATTTGAGTTTTAAATTGACAGATTGGCCAGGTTATTCATAGACGAGGGAAAAGAAAAAGGAATACTGTATAACAAATGAACAGAAAACCTATTTTCGCCACCAGTCACTTTTGTAAAAAAAAAAAAAATCCCTTTTTATTGCATACAGTAGCTCTTAATGAGAAAATGAATGTACATAGTCAAACAAAATGGTCAAGCTGTAAGATTTTGGAAAAGCTTTAAAAGGAATCTTAAACATGACTATGTATCCCTTACACTACAAACAGTTGCTTGCATGTCATTCATGAATTAAAGAGTAATTAACATATTTTATTTTTGTAATCATAAAAGCTCATCATGGCACACTTTCATTTTGCTTGTTGCCACCAGGACCAGCTGTCTGCGGACATGTACAGCTCCATGGCCAAAGAACTCGACTATGCAAGCTACTTTCAGACAGTACGTTGAACACATACACGCACACGCACACACATACACGAATACGCACATACTGATGTGTCGTGTGTCCTGCAGCTGATTGAAGTCCAGGCTGAGTACCATAGGAAGTCACTGGAGCTGCTGGAGAACATCCTGCCTCAGATTAAAGCTCATCAGGGTGAGCAGGAGACATGCACGCACGCATACATACAGTGAACCCCCGTTTGTCACGGGGGCAACTTTCACACCCACTCGTAATAGGAAAGACCATATAAATTATTATTTTCAAAAAGAGTTTTAAGCTCAGAGCCTAAGAGATTGAAAATCCTGCAATTTTATATACAGATTGACTTCATAAAAAGTAACATTATTTGAAGTCACTTTAACATTATGCGCAGTTCAAAAGGAAAAAAACTACAAATTGATCCAATCAATGTATTGCACGTAAAAGTTCAATACATATTATATCTATATAAAAGTTTAAAAACAAACCGTTCTTAAAGATTAATTGAAAATGTATAGTACTAAAAAGTTAAATACAACTGAACTGTACTTAAGCAGCGATTCTTTTGCATACCATAGAGAGCCTGCATACCACTAGTACACCACTTTGAGAACCACTTCGATACAGTATTTATGTTACCAGAAGTAGCTGTGAAAACCGATCAAAAACTATCGCTATGAACAGCAGATTTCCACAACAGACAAGAAGATACGTTCCACAAAAAAATCTGCACTATAGGGGTGCCGTGGTAGATCAACCACAATATAGCGGGGGAAACACTGTACAGTTGTGTGTGCATCTAACGTGTGTTTGTGTGTGTTTGTCAGAGTCGTGGGCGGAGAAGCCTTGCTATGGGAAGCCGCTGGAAGAGCACTTAGAGCTCAGCGGGAGAGATATTGCCTTCCCCATCGAGGCCTGTGTCACCATGTTGCTGGAGTGCGGCATGCAAGAGGAGGTCAGATTCTCACACACACACACACACACACACACACACACACACACACACACTGGAATGATGTCATATGCACACAAACCGGTATTTTTAGACGACTTCGGTGACCACACTTAAACTGCACTTAATCTCACTTCCATCTGCCTTTTTTAAATACTGTTTTTAAACAAGCAATTCATAAATGATGTCAAACCATTGTGTAAGACACAACATGAGTGCTGTACCAGATATAATAAAAAAGGATTGAAAATCACGCTGATGAATACAAATTCACGCGAAATATCTTGAATAAATTAATAATAATTTCATATAAAATGTTTATAAATAAATAAATAACATCAGATCTTAGGTAGAGCACCAACTACTTTTACAAAATCATTTATAAATATCATAATATTTCTATTTGTAATCAAGGCAATGTATTCATCCATCCATTTTCTGAGCCGCTTCTCCTCACTCGGGTCGCGGACGTGCTGGAGCCTATCCCAGCTATCTACGGGCAAGAGGCGGGGTACACCCTGAACTGGTCGCCAGCCAATTGCAGGGCAATGTATTCATGAAGTAAATCAATCATAATTTGTTGCCCCTTATTACTTGTTAACTAATAAATGAGCTTGTAGAACTGTTGTATAAAAGCAAAAGGCCATGAAGGGGCCTTGTGCCTTCGACCTAATCACAGCCGTGATGATATACAATACAATATCGCTCCCTCTCGTGTGATATTTCCCGGTTGAAAAGATGTAAAGTCACTTTTGACCAAAACTGCTTCCGAGCATAGATATAGAATTGCCTTCTCTGGGAATGACTTTCTTTGAGCTTCTGATGAACTAAAATTACAGTGGGAGGTTATAGCGCCGCCTATTGACATATAGATAGTTTTGAACCTGCTCCAGGGATATAAATCGAGTTTTGTCCTGTTTACCGTGATGTCGGTAAGGACGTGACCCATGATGTTTGTTCGGGGCTCTCAGGGTTTGTTCCGAGTGGCTCCGTCCGCCTCCAAGCTGAAGAAGCTGAAGGCGTCTTTGGACTGCGGTGTGCTGGACGTCCAGGAATACTCGGCCGATCCGCACGCTATCGCAGGTGAGGTCATTTGTCGCCAGGACAACAAAGGGTTGATTAAACGTTTTTTCGTGAGAAACCAGTTCGTTTTTGTGGGAGGTTTGGGAGTCAGACTTAAGTAGACAGTTTTAGGGCTAAAATTTATGACGGACTCAACTTGAGTTTGGCTTGGTAGTCACGAGACTCGACTTAACTTCGACTTGGACTACATGACTGATGATGAAAATCTGCATTTTCCAAGATGTGACTCACTCTCACCCCTGGTTTCTGTTTGCAAGTGAGCTACTGTATGTCATGAATGCATATGGCCGGACTATTCAGTTAGTAGTATATAGCTTTCACACAGTGCACAAAATGGAGAATTATTCATGAGAGCGAGCGTGCAGACGGCTCATTAAATACGGAGGCAAATCCAAAATCACTGGCTCGTTGAGCAGAGGCGAGACGACTCCAGACCGAGGACAAGTCCCTCTCCAATAATCCGAAATTCATGTGGCTCGGCTGCAACAGTGCATCAAATTTGTGAACTTGTGCATCCTCCATCAGCTTCAATGTGAAATTTCATGTCACTGTGTAGGTGTGAATAATGTAATTTATATGCGTGTGTGTGTATATATATATATATATATGCATATCTGTTTAACTTTTGTTCTCCTTTCTTTTCTAAGTTTGTTTTCTTTCTTACCTGCCACAGGGAGTGCAGATGGAAATTAGCTACAAGGCTACAATCTGGCACAGAGAATTTCTACTCTTCATTTGAATGTTTTCTGTACATGGTACAATTAAACTGACAAATAAACTCAATTATTGTCCTCTAGGAGCCTTAAAATCTTACCTGCGCGAGCTCCCTGAGCCCCTGATGAAGTTTGAGCTTTACAACGACTGGATCCAGGCCTCAAAGTAAGTTGCCGCCATATTCACAGACTAACACACCGTAGGATGGAGTTGCGTGAAGTTTATTTAAAAAACATTTTTTTTTTTGCATCGTGATCCTCATGCTTCCCGCAGCAATCCGGACCAGGACAAGAGGCTGCAGGCTCTCCGCTGCGCTTGCGACAAGCTGCCAACAGCCAACAACAACAACTTCAGGTGAGACTTTCGCTGCTTCTGTTCCTCGAATGTTCGTCACATGAAAACGCCCTTCTCCAGTCAGCTTCTAGAACGAATTAAAATGGATGCATGATTTTCAGCACTCACCTACATTTACAAACATACAACCTAAATTCTAATATTTGTTCTGTGGAATTATATTAGTTTATTCCCAACAGTCTATTCTCTTCAATTCATAGCATTTCTCTTGGTTGCACTACATCCAGTAAGCATACATGGATGTTAGATTTTTATTTATTTATTAATTTTTTTGTCCAATCAGATTTCAGCCTTTATGTGTTTCCATGTCAATCGAATCTGCTCAGGGCCTTCAGAATCTGTAGTGGTAAACTATATTAGCAATGGGACTATTTGTTTAACCAATCAAATTTCAAATTCACCTCCCAATAACGTCACCATTTTTGCATCCTTTGGTTGGTTGGTCAGAGCAAAACTTGTTACAGCCAACTTCAACTAGCAAAGCATGTCTTTAGCGATGTACACACGTTAATATATTCTACGTAATACTTTCACATGTTTTGTATGATTACGATTAGTATATTTGGTATTATTATTGTATTTTTTATACATTTAATTAACACACTTAATTAGGGCTGCAACTAATGATTATTTTAATAATCAATTTATCTGTCACGTTTTTTTTCCCGAGTAATAGATGAATCAGATCCAATCTTTTAATTTCCATCCCTTTATTGAAAAACAGGACATTATTGACAGTGCAGAAAATGCACAAGCATAAATTAAGCTTCAGTTACTGGTTTGGTTTTTGTCTAGTAATAATGGTTTCTATATTTGTGACGTGATAAAGGGCGCATTAAGTCGGGTTAGTCCTGACTGAAGGCCCAGGTAGCAAATGCACGGCGCACCGCTGAGTTTTCGGTATCAAAAGTGCTTAAACGTCCCCTTAAACTATTCTTTAGTTGGTTCTGTTGGATCTTTGCTGGAGGCCCGTGATGAAGGTGATGAGATGGAGAGCAAACTGCATTCGTCAGTGTCTCCGTCGCATCTTACAAGTCGGGTTTATTTTTAGCGCGTCTCCTCAGAGGAGATGTCAGACACGACCAAACGAGCGTCGCTCACTGCGACGAGCTGCCTGATGTTCACAACACACACACACACACACAAACACTCAGTCGACCCACTGGCCCACTTTAGTGTCCTCAAGGGACTTCTCAAATGGGAGTTGTATTTAGCTTGGGGGAGGCATTTATGGATATTTATCACATACTGCTTCACTTTGGCGTTAGCATACTTGTACAGCTCAGTAGTCTCATGTTTTTCCCTCTTGTGACTCCGTTGGGAAAAGCAGAAGAAGAAAACGAGGAGAAGTAGGTTATGCAAATGAGAAGTCCGACCTTGCTCTTACTTCCTGTGACATGTTTGCAGATATCTGATAAAGTTCCTGTCCAAACTGACGGAATTCCAGGACGTGAACAAGATGACGCCTGGGAACATTGCTATCGTGCTGGGGCCCAACCTGCTATGGATGCACAGCGACGGGTAAGAGCAGGAAGGTGGGCAAAGCACGGGCACATACAGCACGCTCGATGTGAAAAATACAAATGAATTCTTAGCTTATTATTAAAATAAACTATTTTAACTAAGTTTTACCTCATCTATATATGACCTGATCCATCCGTTTTAAAAATCTAATTCGGCCCCTGAGCACAAAGGTTTGCCCACCGCTAGGTAAGACCGACATCTCCAGTGACATCACGTGAGAGAAACTCCACCGTCAGTGTTCTCATCGTCCTCTTGAATGTGCTGATAAAAACCTCCAGATGACCATTTCCAAGATGAAGTCTGTTTATGATAGTGACGCAGCAGTTTGGAAAGAAGTCGCCCTCCCCGGCGTCCTTCTAAATGTGTCGGCCATCAATCTATCAAGCTCTTAATTAGCCTTTAACAGCTCTCGCCTTGCTAATGTCTCCGCCGCAGAGGTGGCAAAAGTACTCAGTCTAGATACTTAAAAAAAAAAAAGACTTACACGTAGAAGTATTGATTCAACTCCTCTATGGAAGTAAAAGTTAAAAAACATGTCCAAAAGTACATATTATTTTTTACTGTGAATTATGTACAATATCTGTTTTAATAACAGCAATAAAGAACTCTGCACACAAACTAGTTTTGCTGGTTTTTTTTTTTTTTTTTTTTACTTCCATAGCCCTTATACTGACAAGAAAATATGCACACCAGTGTTCCTCTTTAAGTCGTGCTCTTTCGGTCCTCTGCAGCAACATTGCGGAGATGATGACCACGGTGTCCCTGCAGATCGTCGGCATTATAGAGCCCATCATCCAGCACGCCGACTGGTTCTTCCCTGGAGGTGAGCCCTGAGCACCTGGACAGCTCTCCTCTGCTTTTCCAAAGGGACTCTTGTTAGACATATTTAAATAATATCTCGGAAACCTGGATAAGCTTAACCCTTATATACATTCAGGTAAAATGTGACCTGTTTGTGACATTTGACAGTAATAAAAAAAATACCGAAAATGTAGTTTTTTTTTTTAACCTTAAATTTGATGACTTTTACTAAAGTGACCCAAAGTACACAAAAATGAAAATATGTAAAAATGTTCTTTTGTTCAGGTGCTCTGAGGCTGTGGAAAAATGACTTTATCCTCACGAGATTATGACTTCCAGACTTTTCTTCTTTGTTCTTTTAAAGATTACGACTTTGTTATTATACATTTAAAAAAAAAATGTTTTAATTAAAATATGAATTTGTTTCTCAAAAATAGGCAAGTTTTAAATTCCGATGGCATTATGTTTAATCGGCGTTACAATTCTGAGGGCGTCCTTGGAAAAAAATGGTTCCCTGGACCCCAGAAGTTTGAGAATCCCTCTAATCATTCATTGGTCAAGAATATACAAAAAATATTTTTCTTTAACACTTCTTCTCATCCTATATTTACTGCGCTTCCCCCCAGAAATCGAGTTCAACGTGACGGGCAACTACGGCAGTCCCGTGCACACCAACCACAACGCCAACTACAGCTCCATGCCGTCTCCCGACATGGAGCAGATTGAGCGGCGGCAGAACGAGCAGAGCCGCAGGCCCCTCAGCGTCGCCACCGACAACATGATGCTGGAGTTCTACAAGAAGGACGGGTAGGAGGCTCCTTGCCTTCCTGGAGGGGGGGAACAAGTGGGTTTCTTTTTCGTGGCATTCCCTGTTTGTTTGGAACAGTGTTTCCCAGCCACTGTGCCGTGACAGATCATCAAGTGTGCTGCAGGGAATCATCCAATTTCACTTAATTGATCTGAAAACGATTATTATTTACAGTGGGATAGGGACCGAGCCCGCCTGCAAATAGCAAATAGAGCAATTGACACTCATCTAAAAAGGTTTATAATTGCCTATAGTAATATTGTTGTCTAAATGGAACTCCTCAAGTCACTTCAATATAGTTCATCGGCACCAAAATGCCACACGATGGTGGAAAACCACATACTTTTGTTGAAATGAAGCTCCTCAGTTCACTTAACATAGTTTCTGGTGCCAAAGTAAGTTTTTCAGTGAATAATGAAGCATAGGTTCCGCCCCCTCCACTCCACTCAGCGGAGCAAAAACATGCATATGTGGCAAACACTCTTTGAAAACAACCCGGACTTAATTCAGCTCCTCACCGATATACAAATATCTATAGATGGATCACTTAAATATATGTCCAAATACAGATACAAATATATTACCTATATAACTGTACTACAATTAAATAACTTATCCTTGTTCATCTCTCTATGCCAGCAACGTATAGTGACAGGCAGAATATTGAAATGCTCTTTATTAACCTGTGTATCCACCTGTTGCAATTCATGCAACAGAATAATAGCTGTTCAGCTAAAGCAGCTCAGAGTTCAGTTAATTTGTGACAATGTTTGGGGGGGAGTGGTATGGCATGAGATGTAAAAATATGTTCCTTAGCTCAATAAAGGTTGGGAAATACTGGTCTAGGTCAGGAAATATTGAAGTTAAACGTAACAAAGGATGATGTCGAGACATTCTCTCTCTCTCTTTCTGATCTTCCTGCCATCTTTTAAAGCCCCTTTTTTTTCTCTTATCGGGCCCAGCGGGGTGTCTCAGCGCAGCTCGGCTAATTAAACCCGGCTCTGATCCGTCGCGCTCAGTCTTCCATGAGCCAGCTGTGGTCTTAACTGTAAAGAACTAATGATTTGACATGAAAGTTCTGAACTTGATAGTCACAATCTATTTTATTTGCATTCAAATACTTGAACAGTTCAACCCTACAAAAATGCGTGACAAAACTTATTAGGGGCTGAATCCCCCAAAACTCAGTCAGTAGCAACCACTGGGAAGTTAGACAGAAATAGCCCCTGACACCAGTTTCACCAATCAACACCAAATTGGGTGAACACGTCTATCATAACAGGAAGCATGAAAAAGTCTCAAGGACCCATGCCTGAAATTGAAAAGGAAGTCAGCCATTTTGGTTTGAAGCAGCAATTTAGGGTCTCAAGGAAGTATGCCTGAAATTGAATAGGCAGTCAGCCATTTTGGTTTGAAGCAGCAATTTGGGGTCTCAAGGAACTATGCCTGAAATTGAATAGGCAGTCAGCCATTATGGTTTGAAGCAGCAATTTGGGGTCTCAAGGAACTATGCCTGAAATTGAATAGGCAGTCAGCCATTTTGGTTTGAAGCAGCAATTTGGGGTAATTTCCCTTAGTGGGGTCCCCTGTAAAGGTAGAAAAAATTAGTCACGAAAAAGTCTCAAGGACCCATGCCTGAAATTGAATAGGAAGGCAGCCATTTGGTTTGAAGCAGCAATTTGGGGTAAATTCCCTTAGTAGGGTCCCAAGGAAAGGTAGAAAAATGAGCCCTGACACCACTTTCACCAATAGACACCAAATTTGGCGAACACTTCTATCATAACAGGATGCATGAAAAAGTGTCAAGGACTGATGCCTGAAATTGAATTGGAAGTCAGCCATTTTAGGAAAGTCGCAGGGGTCATATTGTGACTTACAAGGCAATTTGAAATGAGTGTCAGTCCGAGGCAGGTATCCTTGACGGATGGGCAACTCTAAATTAAAACTGCTAAGATCTTTTGCCTATGATGCAGATGTAGGTGGAGTATGGCGTCAAAGTCTGATGATCATTTCGAGGATTGTCAAATTTGAAAAAATGTCCCCTGGCACGAGTTTCAGCGATCGAAATTACGGGGGCATGTCTCAGTTGACTTTTCACCATGTCCTCATTCTGCTTTTCTCTCTATATATTTTAACCATGCAGCATCAGGAAGATACAGAGGTACCGCATTAACCCTTTCACCCTTTTCTCCCAGGTTCTTTATGTGTTGTGCTCGTGCTCGGTGGGTGTGAACAAAGCAGCCTTGTTTTGTGTGTATGTAAGTTGCATCATCGTGATGTCAGGCACTGGAAGGACTCGTTTGACACAAGTTCATTTGAGAGTGACACTGGTGTTTTTCCTTTCTTCCCGCAAGGTGTGGGTGGGCAAAGTAGTTTCTTTAATCCGGCCCACCGAGCATTCACATTATCGAGTCCTGAAATAATTGTTGCTTTAATTTAGCCGTTGATTTAATCTAGCCATTTATTCTAAAATGGGTTAATTATATTTGTTCATTATTTTGCATTTAGTTACATCATAGAGTAGTTGAACTTATTTATTGTAAACAATAAATTTAATTAACATATTGCTAAAATATTTTTTTTTACATTTACATAATAATTATAAAATACAGTATATTTGATGAAATTATTTAAATACCCACAGTTCTGCAATATTTGTACCAATTTAGTCGTTTTTCCTGTTAAAAAATGTAAAATGTATTCTTTTCGTATACATTTTCTCATTGAATATTGCAATTGGTTAATTGATTTATAATAAGCAATAAAGATAAAATAATTGTATAGAATACATTTTTAAATATATTTATTAGATAATTATAAATAAATTAATATTAATAATAACGAGAAATCATTTTCAATAATAAAATAAACACATAGACATAACATTTTTTCTTACCTTATCTACAAATGTTCACCCATGCTATAAATGATAGTTAGCATTCTGTATCATAGCATGGATGTATTTTAATTACATTACATACCTTTTTTTTGTTGGGCACAAAACAGCTTGTGTGACACGTATTGACCTCAGAGCAGTGTTTGTGTGTTGTCCTATGCGCTCCTCTGCAGTTGTTATCATTCGCTAGTTTAGCATTTTTTGTTCTCTCCGGTCACAACGTTAGCAAACCTTTATTTTGATAGCCTAAAGTCATGCCAAAGCTAGCTAGCTTTTTACCTTTTGTACTTAACTCAGTCTTTCACTGTTATTTAAGTGGAGGAGTTGAAGCAGTACTTTTACCTTTACCAAAGTCTTTTTTTTGTTTACACACACATCTGTACTTGTACTTAAATATTGAGTGTGAGTAATTTGCCACCTCTGTTTAAATGTGGCGGCACGCTGGACGACTGGTTAGAGTGTTTGCCTCACAGTTCTGAGGACCAGGGTTCAATCCCCGGCCCCGCCTGTGTGGAGTTTGCATGTTCTCCCCGTGCCTGGGCGGGTTTTCTCCGGGCACTCCGGTTTCCTCCCACGTCCCAAAAACATGCAGGGTAGGTTAATTGAAGACTCTAAATTGCCCATAGGTGTAAATGTGAGTGTGAATGGTTGTTTGTTTGTATGTGCCCTGCGATTGGCTGGCAACCAGTTCAGGGTGTATGATAGGTGGGATAGGCTCCAGCACGCCCGCGGGCCTAGTAAGGAGAAGCGGCTCGGAAAATGGATGGATGGATGGATGTTTAAATGCTCAGCAAATGTCAGCATTGTGGCGCCATGGAAGACGAGGAACAAGACACAAGGCTTTTAAGGCCCTAAAACATCGCAGTTGGCTAGGGAAGATGATCCCGTGAACGAGGCCTACCCCCTGCCGCCTCCCCCAACACCCGCCAAGTCCAAGCTCTCCTTTCCTATGATTGGCTGTGCGTCTGTGTCCCACTGCAGCATGGGAGTCAGGGTGATGGACACTTCTTGGGTGTCCCGCAGGGGCTCGTCTTCCTCGCGTAAGGCCTCGTCCACGCCCCCCAGCGTGCGGGCGCCCACCCCACCCTCGGACGCGCTCACCCCCGAGCCGCTCGGGGACCCCTCGGGCTCCCTCTCCCCCACCCCTCCTCCCACTAGCAACGAGCGAGCCAGGTAAGGCTTTTGTGCCCCTCCCCACCCCCGTCGACCTGTTTCAGTCCCCTGACCTGGGTCCCACAGCTGACCCCACCCCTGACCAGTGCCCAGTAATCGTCCCCCTCCAAAGACCTTCCTTCAACATTTTACCTTTGACCCCAGACATGCTTGAATATGTTGATTTTTGTGGCCTCTGTAGCCCCTTTTACGCTGCCTTCCCGGAAAATTTGCACATTGGAGGTGTAACATCTTTCAGACAGAAATCCGTAGTGCCTGTTCATTATGCTATTGCGGCTTCGCGCATTCAAATAATTACATCCATGGAACTGCTATACTTTTACACATTGGCGCTGTTCTGTTTCTGATATTCCTCTGATACTATGTCAGAAGGCGATAAAATTCCCTTGGTCAACTTCTACCCCCTTTTCTTTATCTGTACCTCACAAACAGGAGAGAAAGTTTGAAAAAAGATGGCCAATATGGCCCGTCAAAGTCTGCTTTGTCCCAGTGTCGATGTCAACCCAGCTTTGGATATCGTATCAGAGGCGTGTATGTTGATTTTTGATGCTTCGGTAGCCCCAGAACTCTGTAGTGTGCGTTCACAGAGCTATTACGGCTTCAAACTTAATCCTATCCCCTTACACACTGTCTCTGATCCGCCACTGATGTTGGAAGCCCACCAAATCATGGGTGGACTTCAATCATTCCCCATCAGTACCTTACACACAAGAGAGCTGTACTGCCCGATATGGAAAGCGGTGTCGACGTCGACTCGTTAATTTATCGACTTCGGATATAGTGTCAGATCAGGATGCCACAAGATGGCACTGCTTTTACATTAGACAGGGCTTTGGCCTTAGCACAAAAACAGTGAATAGGCAAGTTTTTCAGTGAGTAACGGAGGATAGGTGAATTCACCAGTAGCAAATCGGAAATAGGCGGGGGAACACTGTACTCCTACAATGTGCCAATTTTGACGGCGCGAAAGGGGCTATTGCTGCACGTGCGGCGCTCTCATGTTGTCTTTTGGCCATCAGCCCCCGCATGTTTCACAGCTTCACCTTCCATTGTCGCAAGGCTCTGCAGTGGATGAGGTGACGCTTTTTCTTCTTTCTACATCATCATCCGAAGATGTTTTCCACCTCTTTATCCTCTTCAACAGCTTCCCAGCTCGCCATAAAAAAGTTTCTTTTATCATTCCAGCTCGGACGACGCGTCGTCCAATTGGTCGGACACCTGTAACGCCCAACCCTCCCCCGAGGAGGAGAGGCTGCCCCCCCCTTATCCCTCTTCCTCACCCTTCTCCCTCCCTCCCCACCACTTCTACACCCGAGCACCCCCTGGTATGCGCCCCCTCTCCTGCAGTCCCGAATGCGTGCCCACGGGCCCGTCACCCGTCCCCCGCCGCTCGGGCTACAGCCCACCCCCGTTCCTCCACTCTCTATGCCCGTCCCCCCAGCCCCTCGATATCAACTCCAACCCCCGAGCCCAAAGCTCCCCCGCCTTGCCTAAGCAGGCCTCCTTATCCGAGCCTCTGCATGCGTCCCCCGCCGACACCAACGGCTCCTCCCTGTACATCAAACCCCCGCTCGTTCTGACTCGCCACGATCTTTTCCTGGGCTCCCCCAAACCCCCCGGCACCCCACTTTCTGTCCCCCCTCCTTGGGCCACCGGTAGCCGAGAGAGAGGACGCAAAGCTGCTAGGTAAATGCAAGAACAGCGTTTTCTTTACACAGCCTGCGTGCAGCCCCTCCGGTAAGAGGTAGGTGATGGGGGAGCAGTCGCCTTTTTGTTGCAGTTATCAAATTCATCTTTAAAGCAAGTCATCGCGGCTCCGTGTTGGTTGCTAGGCAACAAAGAAGAGTCAAAGCCTTCAGTGATGAAAGCGGTATGACGTGTGGGCAGGAGCCAGGGATCCGCAAAATAATCTGTATATGGGGGCTGAAGAGCGAATAAAAACAAACTAAACAAAAATAATAAACCAATTACTCCCTACCTAGCTTTGGGCCAATGAAAAGCTCTGATTTGATTGTGACATTTCATCACATAAATCTGACATCCCCTGCATGAATAAAGTCTTGTTTTATTTTTTCAACAAAAGGCGTATTATTACAGAAATAAGGTCCTTTAATATCATAATATTATGACGTTATCTTAGAAAAAAATATATTCTCATAAGATTGTGCCTTTTTATCCCGACAAAATAAGTCTTTGTTCTTGTAAAGATATTTTTTTGTGAAAAAAACACCACTTTATTCTAATAACATTTTCTTTTTTTCTGGAAAAAAATTCATTTGTTCGTAGCATTTGTGTTTTTTGTGTGGAAAATATGCAACTATTTCATTCCTACAGCACTGATATGTGGTCATTATGTTTAATTAGGATTATAAGGGGGTCTCCCCTGTATTTTCTCCCCTGGACCTAAAAGGTTCTAGAACCTCCGCTATAGACAATTTAGAGTCTTCAATAAACCTAACATGCATGTTTTTGGTCCTATCAGGTAAGAATATCAAAAGGCAGAGCATAAACCTTAGCAAAAGTCGAGGGCCAATGCAGGGGACGGTGATGTGTCACATCAGCATGCGCGAGACTCCGCTGTCACCTTCAGTTCACACGAGAAAAAAAGATAACAACTATATGGTTGATGACATCCAAGTGATGTCATACCATATGAATGCTCAAAGGCTCATTTGCATGGCCGTGTGCCCGACTTTAAATGCTTCTGTCATCCTCATTTGCTGGAAGCTTCTGTAGAGCATAAGATGTTTTTACCCTTCAACCCTCATTGTGGCTATCCTGTAAGCTCAATAAGTTGATAGGTTAACTCAAGTTTTTACAACGATGAAGGATACAAGTGTGATGGTGGAGTCAGCTCGGCGCCTAAACGTGTTTTTGTCTCACCTCAGCACCCTGAAGAACAAAGAACTGTCTCCGGTTATCGGACAGAAGGGATTCCAAGTGACGCTGTCTTCCGGCGGCCAGTCTGAGCACAGCCCACACACGCTGAGGAGAGGTAAGAAGACCTTCATTGTTGTTAATCATAGACAGAGTACATCAATACCTTGATTCACGAAATCCCCAATTTACAAGTTTTGGGATTTACAAGCCGTCGCTTGGTTGATTATTTAGTTTTGTGTTGCAAGACAAAATTTGAGTTCCAAGAGAGGTTCAGATATGCTCTAAGGTGTGTTTTGTTTGGATAAAAAGACGTATTCTTACGAGATTAGACTCATATTTTTAAGATCAAGCTGTAAAATTAAGATTAAAGTAAAAGTTTAACGGAGAGAGTCATTTTTAAAAGGGAATTTAAGAAATACATTATTCTCGGAAAATTATGCGTTTTATTGTGTAAAAGACCCCTTTATTCTCTTAAAAAGTAGGACCATATTCTTGAAGAAATGCACCTTTTTCCTCAAAAAAATAATTTTCATTAGGGCAAGAAAAAATAAATAATAACAAGTGTGCAGACACTCTTATAACTAGGATCTAGTTGTGTTCAGAATTAACCAATCACATTCAAACTCATGTCAAATGGGAGTCAGCACACATCTGCCACGATTTGAAGTGCCTCTAATTAACCCCAAATATAGTCCAGCTGTTCTAGTAGGCTTTTCCAGACATTTTTTAGTCTGTTTTTTTATTTTTAATCACAGAAACCTGGCATTTGATCTGGGGTGTGTAGATTTTTTATATCTACTTGAGCTATGCTCTTTAAAAAAATGATACAACATAATTATTTGTTGCAAATTATTTTGCAAACCCCCAAACTACGGCTCGCAGACCCGCGACGGTTGAGGGACCCTGTTTTGAGAGCCACTGGCTTATGCCTTGGGCTTTCTCTGATCTTTAAACGTGTTTTTCACTCCCCCTTAGCAAAGAAGCTGGCTCCAATCCCGCCTAAAGTCCCCTACAGCCAGACGGGGGCCGTGTCGGAGCAGTCCACGGGCCAGCCGTCTCCAGTCAGCCTGTCGCCCACGCCGCCCAGCACCCCTTCCCCGTACGGCTTCGGCTACCCGCAGGGTTACGCCACCATCAGCTCCCTGGGACACGTCCACATGGCCAGCACGCCGTCTCTGTCCTCGCCGCCCTCGCTGGCCGGGACGCTCATCAAGGCCCGACCCACGCCCAAGCCGCCCCGGCAGAGGCCCAACTTGCCTCCCCCGCAGCCGCCCTTGACCCCCGGCACTAGCCCCCAGCCACTGGAGCACTCGTCTGGCCTGCTGGATGGTTTGTCTCCTGGAGAGAGCATGTCCACAGGTAAGAGCTGTCTTTTTCTTACATAAGGTGAACATACGGCGGCACAGTGGACGACTGGTTAGAGCGTCTGCCTCACAGTTCTGAGGACCGGGGTTCAATCCCCGACCCCGCCTGTGTGGAGTTTGCATGTTCTACCCGTGCCTGCGTGGGTTTTCTCCGGGCACTCCGGTTTCCTCCCACATCCCAAAAACATGCATGCGAGGTTAATTGAAGACTCTAAATTGCCCGTAGGTGTGAATGTGAGTGGTTGTTTCTATGTGCCCTGCGATTGGCTGGCAACCAGTTCCGGGTGTACCCCGCCTCCTGCCCGATGGTAGCTGGGATAGGCTCCAGCACTCCCGTGACCCTTATGAGGATAAAGTGGCTCAGAAAATGGATGGATGGATGGAAGATGAACATACATGCAGCTAGATCCCGTATGAGAGTATCAAAACTACACTGTGACCTAAGAAGGTCAAATTCACTTTTTGATAGTGGTGTATTTAGAATTGGTATTTACACAGAATGTGTGTTTAATGACAACTAATCACGTTTAACTGTTCTGATGTGTAATTGTTGTTTCAGCCGTTTGAGCCATCGTTGTGTTTGAGGGACTTTTAGGGTAAGCAGAACTCCCATGTCCCCTCCGACCCTATTTTGGCCACAACATGGCACCTCTCCATAAATCCGACCCCGACCCCATTTTGCATGGCTCGTGTGGGCATGGCCTGTCAAAGCAGGCCAGAGATGCGCTAAATTAAGCTAAGCTAAGCCTGGCACCCATAATGCCTTGCTCCTGCTGCCCGCTTTGAGCATCACTGCCACCTTCTCCCTTCTTCCCTCCCGCCTTCCCTCCCCACTCCTCCATGTGTGAATTTACAGAATATAATTTTAACTTTGTTGTTACGCTACGATAATATAGCTCGGCGATTATGGCCCTAAAACAAAAATTATTATATATATATATATATATATATATATATATATATACACTTTTGTTGCCACTTTTGTTGACATACACCATATATACAGTGACTACTTTAAATTGCTGCAACGTGTCATTTCTTCAGTGTTGTCCCTTGAAAAGCTATTGCTATAACAAAATATTGACAAAAATGTGAGAGTTGTACTGACTTTTGTGAGACTGCGGATACATTATAAAACATCCTCTGGTCGCATCGTGATATTGTTCTCCTTCCTCATGCCTGATTTGGACCCGCACACTCCATCGACCAGCATGGCCCACACCCTCCACCTGCAATTTTTTTCCACATCCCAAACAAAAGACTGAATGATGAATGAATGTTTTGCTCCTGCAGATTCCTTCTGCAACCTGGACATTCCCATCATCAACATGGAGCTGGACGGCCTTCTGGACTTGGCGCACGTCTCCCACCTCAGGCACTCGGTGGCGCTGCTGGACTCGAGACGCCTCAGAGCCATCGAGTCGGAGGAGGGGGAAGATTTGGAGAGCACGGTGCTATGACGCATCCCTCTCCCTACTTCCCCCTTCACACCCTGATGCATTCATGCATTTGGATTGTTCCATTTTTAGTTTGTGTTTGCCTTATTTGATGCCTTGAACGCCACACGCCAGACAAGAAACACATGAGCGAGGCGGGGGATTCAGCGCTTTTATGGCAATTCCTCCAAAGGGAATAACATCAACCACTCTCCTCTTGGCAAGGACATCAGCCTGGGTGTGAATTCTGTGTCCGTGCGTGTGTGTCATCAACCAACATGCACGTTGTAGACACTTAGCTGAATAACTAACAAAAAACGTCTTGATGATTAACATTCATTTACTGAAAAGTATTGTCTATAGTGTACATTTGCAGAGTTTATGATTCCCAGTCAAACATCAGAACGTATTTTATATTGACAGGAGACAGCAAAGAATAGAGAATAGAGCAGGGGTGGGCAAACCTTTGTGCTCCAGAGCCACATTTTATTTTTAATACAATGGACACAAGGGTCAGAACATTCATAGATGACGTCAAAAATATATAGATCTAATTAAAATGACTTTATAATATGGAAAATAGTTCCATCCATCCATTTTCTGTCACATTTGTCTTCATTAGGGTTACGGGTGACTTCATTTTAATAATAGTTTATTCTCATTTTAAAATTGTATTATAATTCATTTAGCTAACCACATTTTCAATCCAATTAGTACATATTAGATGTACTGTGTATGTGCAACGGTTTCTTTCTTTATTTATTTTTTACAATAAATCAAGTAACCTATTCATTAGATAAATTACAAATGATATATTAAATATATTTGAATTAACACATTTTAGGGAAACAACAGGCTAAATTAATCCACCAAATATTAAATTATTATTATTAAATTATGAATCTCAATTCTGGAGATCAATAAACGATTACCTTAAGACTCTTGATTATGTCAATGCTGGTGGGCCGGATTAAAGAGTGATTTGTAACCCGCGGGCCATACTTTGCCCTCCCCCCCCCGCCCCCCCCTGTTTTTGTGGCTGATGACCTTCAAGGTCATTATCTATAACAGTGGTTCTCAAACTTTTTACCTCAAGTACCACCTCCAAAATTATGTACTTCGCTCTCCATTTTACCTAAATAAATGTTAAAAAACGGTTCTAAAAGATTAAATGCAAATGTATTGTACTTAAAAGTTAAATACAACTGAATTTAACAAATGTACAGTACTGGATTAAAAAATGTTTTAAGCCACTGTAACATTTTGGACAGTTTGAATATTTAATTCAGAGATTTGGTCACGTACAACCAGAGAGAGCCTGCGTACCACACTTTGAGAATCACTGGTCTAGAAGGTAATTCAGATGAGTGCGAAAGAGAAAGAACATTCCAGAAAACATGCTCTTATCACTGAGAAGTAGCCTGCTATTTTTGTCCCAGTTACGAAGGATGTGTTTTTTTTTTTTCCACCTGGAAGGTGACCACGTGTGTGTGTGGCCATAGACGTGCAAAGCATCCTTTTTATTTTGAGCAGAGTATTTATGATACAGATCTATTTCTTGCAAACGCTTTTTACTTGACACCCTGGCGGGCGAGAAGCTTTCAAACATTGGGCCAGACATTCCTCTTGCTTGTCACGTGCAAAAAAAAAAAAAAAAAAAGACTCATTGTAAATACATTTATGTACATACAGTACATGCTCTGTATATAGTGACTTAAATATAAATATATATGTTGATGTATAGGAATACTGGCTGGATTGAAATGATGAACTCATGAAGAAAACTCATCATTATGTCTCCATTATTATTATTATTATTATTATTAGATCACTTGTTGTCTTGTTTTACACAATTAACCCCCTGGACTGATTCTAATATTTATTTGATAAAATACATCAATGCTATGAGGCAATACGGTTTTATTACAATCACAGAGTGAAGATCCAACTTTCAGAATTAAATGTTGATGTTTGCTCATATACGTAGTTTAGTTCAGTGGACCTGAATGTGATATTACACCTGACATGGGACTTGTCTTTCAAAAAAAAAAAAAAAAAAAAAGGGACTAAAGAGCCCGAGTCACAACATGAAATGACAGCTAATCAGCACTGTTTACAATTTGAAGATTAGAATAAACCTAATGTAGAACAATTTATTGAATCATCCGTCATGTTGTGTTGCTTGTACTTTTGTAAACGCTTTTTTTTTCTGGTCATCACACTGATGACGGCATTTTTCAACATCATTCGTTGGAATGTAAACCTGGCAGGTTGTGTGTATGTTGTGTAAAAGGAAGCGAGAATAGATGTTTGTGTGTACATGTGTCCTGTGTGAAAGTGTGCCAGCATGCTTTTTAACCACACTCTTTAAATGTCTCATCTGTGGTGTATGTGGATACAAATGACGAAAAAAGATGCTTCTTATTCTTAATAATGTTTTTTTTTATGTTACTTTTGCCCTCAAAGCGTCTCGTTGATACAATGATGAGCGTGAAGGTTTAAGCGACAAATGAATCTTCTATGTGTTCTTGCACATGTTTACTTTGCAGCACAGGAGGCCCAAAAAAGGTCAGAAGTGTTTGTGACAAAGTGTTGATACTGTTAAATTTGGACTCAAAAAGGAAATGTGAACATCTTGTCTCAAAGTGTGGAGGGGGGGCAATCATCAGAATGTGGCAACAATTAAAAATGTTTTATAGGACTTGCTGTGTGTTCTTTTGTTACTTTTAGACGTTAAATCTTATATCTGCGTTCCAGAATTGTGTCTGTTCACTGTTATTAAGAGAAAATACACTGGCTGTTCTTGTGGGCTAGTGGCGCAATGGATAACGCGTCTGACTACGGATCAGAAGATTCTAGGTTCGACTCCTGGCTAGCTCGGTGTTTTTATTACCTTTTTTATTTTTATTTTTAACTTGAATATTTCTTTAAAATTATTTACTCTAAAAAGCAACATTGTGTGACTGGTTTCCTTGTCTTTTCTCTGTTCGCCTTTTCTCTGTTTCTCTGTTCGCCTAGCAACACCCAACGTCACTACGTGAATGGCGTCATGACGTTTTCGTACGTACTTTGCGTAACGACTATGTATCGTGTGCATATTTGACTTACACACAGCAATGTATAAAAGCCCACGTGAAAAATTTTTCATTTTTTTTATTTGTATTGACGCAAACATAACGTTGCCCAAAATGAACAAAGTTGTTAATTGTATTATATGTATAATGTGACTCGCTCTGTCCGTGGACAGCGCACTTACAGAAGATGACCAGAGGGTGGCGCCGATGCTCCGCTCTGTGACCTCGTCAGCCGCCGAGCAACACGGCGAACAAGAGGAAGCATCGCCAATCTCCACAAGCTGTGGAATGAGCCGATAAACATCTCATTAAGACGACAAATATCTCTTTTCATGAGGTGATGTTCAGCAGGTAAACTTATGACTTATACCTCTTGCTTTAAATCAAAGTAAAATCTCGAATATTAAAAATACACGGTTGACTGGTTTTGAACGAGCTCAGCCGTATCTGACAGCTCGACCTCGTCTCGTTTCTTGTCGATAATCCTTGCCATTTTACTCATTTGTAGTGCTTTTATTAACTTCCAGTAATGTATTTTGAGTAATATTTGCCGGCCAAATGTTTCATAACTTCTTCCTAGTCGTTTGTGATAAAGCTATAACAGGCGTTAGGGGCATACACAATAGAAATGGGAAAAAAAGTATAAATGTGATGCTGACCTGCTAAAAGATGATAGAGACTCATCTGTCACTTTGTGTGTCCACATTTAAAAGTCCTAGTTGACCTAAAGTGAGTGGACAATAGAGCTAGTATGTAGCTAACCGGGCTAGTAAATACAAATAGTCTACGCACTACTGTTCAAATGCCAGCTTTTGTGATATTAGATCAATCGTTTCAAATATTTTTCAACATTGTGATCTATAACCTTTACAACGCAGCTGAGGGGAAAAAAAAAACACTTTTTACGAGGGGAAGTAAAAATAAACTGAGATAATGTGGTTGCACAAGTGTGCGTGATAAATGGGATGTGTCTGTTCCAAAATAACCAATCACATTTACTTGTTTAATTGGAGTCAGCACACACCTGCCATCATTTAAAGTGCCTCTGATTAACCCCAAATAAACTTCAGGTGTTCTTGTAGCTTCTTCCTCTCTAAAATATCAGTTTTTCCCCTCAATTGCATTGTGCAGGTTTTAGGTTAATGGTGGAAAAAGTTCAGAAATGATCATACTCTTATTTTTTTATATCACAACAACCTGTAGCTAGTATGCACCTAACTAGGCCATGTAGTTATTTAGGCTGTGTTGCTAACTAGGCTATGCAGTTAACAAGCTAAATAGCTAACTAGGTTGTGTAGCTTACTAGGCTATATAGCTAACTAGGCTCTGAAACTTGACTCTGTAGCTAACTAGGTTATGCAGCCAACTAGGTTATGTAACCAACTAGGCTATGTAGTTCATGTGGCTGTGTAGTTATACATATGAAGACTATTTGTATTTATTTTCTTTTGTTATTTAGCCATGTAAGGCAATTGAGAACTGATTGACATTTGCAATGCTGACCTGACTAGTGTGTGTGGTGTCCTCTTCAAGTGTTGTAAATGTATCTTAAACAATAGACTTCCTTACTTTTTAGATGTGATTGCCATGGAAACGGACAAAATACCTAAATTCTCCTCCAAGGATGAGGAAATCAACTTTTGGAAAGCGCTCTACATCAAGTACAAGACAAAGTATGTGACACATTTTTGTGTTTTAACCCATTAAGATTTCGACTGTCAAATGTGGAGCTCAACGGACGGTAGCTGTGTTCTTGCCAGCTGGGAAGGAGAGCTGGCCTTCTTTTATAGCTTCCATTTCAGATGCGCCTTCTTACATCATCAGTAGTTCGTCTCGAACGTGATGTCTTTCTCCGACTCTGTCTGTCTGTGTCATCTCCCGCGCTGGCCGGCAGCTACCAGGAGGCTCACGAGGAGCTGCTGGAGTTCCAGGAAGGCAGCAGGGAGCTGGAGGCCGAGCTGGAAGCTCAGCTGGGCCAGGCCGAGCATCGCCTGAAGGACCTACAGTCTGACAACTTCAGGCTGAAGAGTGACGTGGAAACGATCAAGGTAACGGCTAATCCAGATATCGGGAATAGAATCAACACAGATACAATTATATACAGTGGGCCAAAAGTAGGTAATCACTTAGTCGCTTGATCAATTTATTACATTTACATTTTCTCCCTGACATCTTTTCCTTCCTGAATTCCCTCAGTTTCTTTTTAGTCTTGCATCCTTACCTCTCCTCCTCCTTTCCCCTCAAACCCGCTTTTTATACATCCATCCTTCCTTCCTTTTCCTACTTTTTTGTCTTCCTCCTCTTTTCTTCCACCTCTGACCTACTTTTTTTTACTTTACTTCCTGACCTTTGTCCCCATTCCTTCCTTCCCTCAGAAACACTTTTTATTTTGCATCCTTCCTTTGTTTAAAACTACTTTTGTCCCTTACCTTTTTCCTTCCACCTCAGATCTGCTTTTTTTCTCAATTCAGAGACAAGCATTTTATCCCAGAGAGAGGTAAGTTTAGCCTGGGTCATGTGGAAGTTACAGAGAGTCTTTGCAACGCCTGTTTTTGCTCTGTTGAGTGGCTGTTTTAAATTTATTTTAGCGGTAATGTCGTAAGAGTTTGAAATGATGTACAGTAATCCCTTGTTTATCGCGGTTATTACGTTCCAGAAAAAACACCACAATAGATTAAATTTGTGAATGATTTTTTTGAATCTAGATCAATTTAAGTTTCCATCCACCCATCCATTGTCTTCCGCTTATCCGAGGTCGGGTCGCGGGGGCAGCAGCCTCAGCAGCCAGCCACTTCCTCTAGCTCTTCCGAGGGGATCCCGAGCCGTTCCCAGGCAAGCCGAGAGACGTAGTCTCTCCAGCGTATCCTGGGTCGTCCCTGGGGTCTCCTCCCGGTGGGACGTGCCCGGAACACCTCAGCAGGGAGGCGTCCATTAGGCATATTAAACAGATGCCCGAGCCACCTCATCTGGCTCCTCTCAATGCGGAGGAGCATCGGCTCTACTTTAAGGTCCTCCCGGATGACAGACCGATACAAAGTCCGCATCACTGCAGACGCTGCACCCATCAGTGTGTCGATCTCCCGTTCCATTCTTTCCTCACTCGTGGACAAGACCCCAAGATATTTGAACTCCTCCACTTGGGGAAGAATGTCATCCCCGACCTGGAGAGGGCACTCCACCCTTTTCCGACTAAGGACCATGGTCTCAGATTTAGAGGTGCTGATTCTCATCCCAACCGCTTCACACTCTGCTGCAAACCGCTCCAGTGAGAGTTGGAGATCACGGCCTGATGAAGCCAACAGAACCACATCATCTGCAAAAAGCAGAGATGCAATACTGAGTCCACCAAACCAGACCCCCTCTACGCCTCTGCTGCGCCTAGAAATTCTGGCCATAAAAGATGAACAGAATCTGTGACAAAGGGCAGCCTTGACGGAGTCCAACCCTCACTGGAAAAGTGACTGCATACCAAACTCTGACACCGGGCGTACAGGGACCAAACAGCCCGTATCAGGTGGTTCGGTACTCCATACTCCCGAAGCACCCCCCACAGGACTCCACGAGGGACACGGTCCAACGCCTTTTCCAAGTCCACAAAACACATGTAGACTGGTTGGGCGAACAACTCCCATGCACCCTTGAGGATCCTACCGAGGGTGAAGCGCTGGTCCACTGTTCCATGGCCAGGACGAAACCGCACTGCTCCTCCTGAATCTGAGATTCGACTTCCCGACGGACCCTCCTCTCCAGCACCCCTGAATAGACCTTACCAGGGAGGCTGAGTAGTGTGATCGCCCTGTAGTTGAAACACACCCTCCCCAGTCTGCCAATCCAGAGGCGCTGTCCCCGATGTCCACGCGATGTTGCAGAGGCGTGTCAACCAGGACAGGCCCAATTTAAGTTTCATATATGCAATTCAAAGTCAATAGGTGATACTTTTGAGTGGTACAGGTATTCTATTTTTCCACTTGACGTCGCCATCCACACACTGCAAGCCTACAAAAGGCGGGTGTGTTCTGTTGAGTAATTTGAGCAATAACCCATGCGGACGTGGTGTTGACGGCGAGTTCCTTGCTAAAGTATTAGTCACTGTGCTTTAGTGTTAGCAGCTGTGCTATAGTCAGCACAAATCATCATGGAAAATTGGCTCAGCACAACCTGCTACTTCCCAGAATTCTTTGCGTTGCTGTTTTTGACTAGAATATCCTAGTCGTAGAAAATCAAGCTAAACGTTACTTTTGCATTTGTTCCTGTCCATATTGTTAAGCATGTGGGCATGAGACATAAATCGGGCTAGGTTGGTATTTGTGAATTTATTTGATGAAACTGTCTTTGGGTTGTGTTTTCAACAGTGGCATTCCGGTCATGTTCACTCCATCTCTAAGCAACATGTTAACTTACCAAATGTATGAGTTGAAATTGCTCATTAAGGTTACTTTTCTGTCCACATGCTAGTCATGGCTGCCACACTGTAATCAAAAAGCCAGTAATGGTAACTGTACCAAAGATGTGCAGTGTTGTCTGTATATTAAATGTAGGTTACAAGTTGAGGGCATTGAGGGTGTGATGAAAAATGTATGATGATGATGATAGTTTTTGCGTGTGTTATGTGACAGGAGAGACTGGAGCAGCAGTACTCTCAGAGCTACAAGCAGATTTCCGTGCTGGAGGACGACCTGGTGCAGACGCGCAGCATCAAGGAGCAGCTCCACAAATACGTCCGAGAACTGGAACAGTCCAATGATGACCTGGAACGAGCCAAGAGGTCAGATGACATTTTGTGGGCACTCTTCAGTTAGCGTTCCGCTTTCCTTCTGACCGAGTCGGGTTTTGTTCGGGGCCCCTAAGAGCGACCATCGTGTCTCTGGAGAACTTCGAGCAGCGTCTGAACCAGGCCATCGAGAGGAACGCCTTCCTGGAGAGCGAGCTGGACGAGAAGGAGTCGCTCCTCGAGTCCGTTCAGCGGCTCAAAGATGAAGCCAGAGGTGACAACTGCCAATTGCCAACTGAAAAAAAATAGCAACAACCTCATCAATGAATCCACATCGACTCGACTATCACCTCAGTGAAGACTACTTAAAAAACAAATCTTTGTCCAACCCATCCTTGTATACACAACATGCGACGCTGCCTGTAAATGCTTTCGTCTTCATCTCTGACTAATTATTTCTCTTTCGTCAGATTTGCGTCAGGAGCTGGCCGTGCGCGAGCGTCAGGTGGACGTAAGACGGACATCGGCCCCCAGCTCGCCCACGCACGACGATGTCAAGATGGACTCTCTGTCAATCTCCATGCCTGCCACGCCTCTGAGCAAAGGTCTGGACAACGCCGTCCTCGCCAACGCCGCAGGTCTGTGCAGCCAGAGACATCTTACACCATATGGACTAAAGTATTCGGACGCAGCTCTTAATCAATTAGTTAAATGTGATGGAGTCTTAATATAAAAACAAATATTCCCACGACTGCTTCCAGCTTTGTGGTAGGAGTTTATTATTATTATTATTATTGATTTTTAATTAATCTCATTAACTGGTTAATTGATTTATTCCAATTTGTAAAATACATTTAACAATTTGATAAGTAATTGGTTAAGAATGGTTCATTCAATTAGAGAAAATAACTTGAATTACATAATTTGATTAAAAATAATAATTTTTACATATTAAATTTAATGTAATTTGTTAAATAATTATTAAATAACAAATACAAACTAAAAAAACTGATTCATTGTTTAAATATACAATTTTACTTTCAATTTATCAGTTTAGTTTTGAAAGTAATTAAAATTATTTAAATGCAAAAAAAAAAAAATTATGAATCATTTGATTGAATTATTAATAAACAATTTTACACATGGGTTTAACTTGTTTATATATTTTAATGAGTTGATGATAATCATAATACTGTATTAGTTAATAATTACAAATAATAATTAATCACTATTTTACATCCACATTTTAACTTATTTTTATGTATTGTATTGATGTAGCTTGACGTGATAGTTTGTTGATTCCTCGGGAGTGACCTTATCTTTTGCAGGACTTTCCACAGGCTACGCCAGCAACTCACCGCTGACACCCTCAGCGCGGATATCAGCTCTCAACATTGTCAGCGACCTACTGAGGAAAGTAGGGGTGAGTCCGTTTTGGATTTCTGTAAACCCTCAAATCCTTTTTTTTTTTTTTGTCCTCCCCATTACAAGCCTCATGTCCTGGCAGGTTTTGGAGGCCAAACTGGCCGCGTGCAGGAATCTGGCCAAGGAGCAGCAGGCCAAGAAGACCTACGCTCTGGACAATGGCAACATCCTCAATGCCAACAGTAGTGCTTACTCGCAGTCGCTCCATATCACCTACTTGGACAAAGCGTGAGTCTCTTCCGTTTTTTTTTTTTTCTGTGAGGATGAGTCAAGAGTCATTCCCAGCTAAGACTGGAATATTTCCTGCAAATTTCTAATTAATTTCCATGGAAAGTTAAGATGGGGAATTTGGTAAATATTCCAAATTGGAAACTTTCAGTGGGAATTGAGGGTAATTTAATTGAAAGATATCATATTCAAGCATAAATCTAAACATTTTGTTTTGCCATAAGCAGACATCTATTTAAAATGTTCACTGTCATTGTTCACATGTGAGGTGATCACAATTGCTCCATTTTGTTTTCACTTCACTCAGGCCCAAAAAGCCTGAAGCTTTTTTACCCACTGCTTGCTCACACCTCAAATTTTGACTCACAAAACAAAGCAAAAAATCAACCAAGTATCTTCAACTCATAACTCGAAAACCTGTAAGTTGGGGCAGTCTTAAGTCAAGGCACCACTGTAGATCAGAGCATCATCAACATACAAGAGAAAACCTCAAGAACACAAAATAAAAGAGCAGTGGACTGTGAACGGAACCCTGAGGAACTCCACACTTGGACAAATGAAGTTCATATTGTACAAGAAACATCCACAATTAATCTAATCAAAGAACAGGACGAGGAAAAGCTAAAGAGGTGATATTGCTCGTGTCATGATTCAAAGTGCTTGTACATAAATTGTGATATATTGTAACATTCAAATCTATTTACTCTTTTAAAACCCAATTTTTACTTGTATTTTTAGATTTTAATGCAGTAGTGTGCCTTTTAAGTTTTTCTCGTAACCATTTGATGCGGGCCGTGATTAATTTTTAAAATTTTATTCCTTTTGTTTTTTTCAGCAGAGGCGCCAGCAGCCTGGATCCAGGGACCCTCACGGCCATCACAGTCCCTCCAGCTGCCTCCTCGGCCGGCTTGGTGCCCCTCACTGTTTGAGCACAATCACCTCCGCAGACCCCGCCAAAAGGATATCATGTGACTAAGTGGCAGTGACCTCACAGTGAACTACAAGACAGTAAAGTGATATGCAAACACTTTTTATCACTCATCACTGAGCAATAGAGAGTCAAAGTAAGCATTCACGTGCACGCTGGTGTTTCCGTTATAATTGTCTCTGCATTATTTATTGATGTTTGTAAATGTTTGAAACGTCGTGAAGGAAAGATGGTTGTCTTGCGTTCCATTTGCTTTCTGTCGCGCCTGTGACCAAAGACGGAAGAGGGCTATTCAAATGTGTCACACTTTTGGTCATATTGATCGTTTACATTCCAGTTACTGGTGGCAAGAAATCTATTTGTCAGCTATTTAAATCACTCAACAACAAAAAGAACAGGTCATGACTATGGTGGACTAAAAATGGAAAAATTAAATTAAAAAAAACATTAAATGTGTTATGAACTAATCAAAATTAGAAATAAAATGTCATCATTCATTAAAATAAATTCATTTTACGTAAAAACGTATATTTTTCTATTGTTATATATATTATTTCATAATGTATAATAGCAGACTCAAATTTAATGAGTTCTATGGTAAATATTTCACGAATTAAATGAATTATTAGCGAAATTAATTTTGGTTGATTGGTTAAATTAATTGGATTAAAATGTTTACATAAATATTTCACTTTATTTCACATTATAGTAGACCAATTAATCAAATTTCACTAATAAAATTCATAGTTTACTATTGCAGACTTTATTAGTTGCATATTCATAGTTTTAAAAATGTGTTAGTCAAAATGTAATTAATCAAATTCTAAAATATTCATATTTCACAATTATAGCAAAGAATAGTGTTTTTGTTTGTACAGAAAATTTTGTATTTCAATTAATTTGACACATTTATGTATTTAAGTCATTGTTTTCGTTATTTAATTTTGGCAGTTTTGGTCCTCCTTGCATGACAGGCAAACCAAGCACTTTTCAGTTCATTTTTATTTATTCATGTGTAATATCACCGGTGTGTGGTGATGTTTGTATATTTATTTCAATTAAAAAAATAAAAAAACAGACTCAAGTATTGTGTGAGTTGTACAATAGAAGTTCAATCCATTCACAAATGAAGAGTTGGTCTTTGACAGCAATCAGAAATTTTTTTTTTTTAACCAAACTCAAGTTTCTTTTAATAATTCTCAAAAGACAAACAAAACAAAATTTAAAAGATTGCACGTGGAAATGATTCAGCCTTCATATCTTTTACATGTAGGCACAGTCCATTTGAAGATGTCCATTTTGTAATTATTATTTAAGGCCTTTGTATGTGTGTTGAGCTGCTTCCTTTCCTCTTTTCCGCCACCTCCTCCATCTGTTTGTGCCTCCTCTCCACGATTTCCATCCTCTTGGCGTCGTTCCTCGCTCGCTCCTGCACTCGCATGTCCTCCACGTCCTGGAGGAACCTGTGCCTGCATGTGACGCACAACAATGAATGTCTCAAATGTCAAAACTACAAACATTTTTCATCTTCATATCTGTCATCAAAACCTTCATCAGTCAGCATCACTTTAAATGTTCATCACGTATGTTTTTGGGTACAAATGCCACAAGCACATTGACTTTTACATAGCATTGTTTTTATTTTATTTTTTCCCCCCCCCAAATTAGGATTTGAAGCTTGGTATTTTAAGAGTTAGGGTTTCAAGCCTGGGATGGAGTTTTAAACAACGGAATGGATTAGTGTTTTCAATTGTTTGGGTTTCAATCGTGGGTTCGAGTTGTACAGGGGTTATGGTTTCAAAGTAGGGTTCCTAGCCACAGTTGGGGTTTCAAATTAGGGTTTTAAAGCCTGGGTTAGGGTGTCAAATCAAGGTTTCAAGCCTGTGTTAAATTTTCTTCACACAAAAGATACTGTACGTCGAAGCTCTTTGCTGGTAGAAGTAAAATATTAAAGATGCATTTCCATTGAGTAATAATGAGCGGACCAGACAAGGAATCAAAACGAATACATTTCAAATGAACCTTAAAACTGAACACAGTAATACAAATACTGAAAAAGGGTACCTGCTGAGGAAGGCAGCGGCCAGTCCAACAATGAGTGACCCGAAGAGAATAGGCTTGGCGAGACGCTTCCCAGCAGACAGTTTGTGCTGCTTCATCTTAAAACACGTCAGGTCAAATTATATTTGACATTCAAGTGACCATTAGCTAACTAGCTACTTGACACACAACAAACACATGACTTGCACGCTGTCGATTGTGCTGTACTTTTGGTTCCGCCATGGGATGTTTTTTTATTATTATTACTGGTTGGTATATGTTGCAGCTTGGAACACACAGGATATTACCAAAAGTTTTGTTATATTAATTCAAATTGTATTCATTTATATTTTAAGCAAGAAAAAAAATCCGAATGGGGGTGGCGTCAACCGTCGGGCTCATTTAAGTGACGGACTGCTTAAACTCAACCATCGCTGAGTTTTGTAAATTTATTGGCTATTTAGTTTAGAAGCCACTTTGCCACATACTCATTTTATAAAATAGTATGCATGTTACATTTTGAGCACTTATAATGCTACGAAGCATTTTATAACATTTAAGTGGAGAAAAAATCCGAAGAGGCGGTCGACTGTCATTTCAATGAAGGACTGCTTGATTTTAACCAACTTTCGCCATAGACTTTCTCTACCGCTTTATACCGCATTTACAGTACAAGGTGGACCACTCGTAATATTATTAACATGTCTTTTATAATAATATTTAAGCGGAATGGATGCGATCGACGTCGGAGTCATTTAAGTGACGGACCGCCCACAAATGTTAAACAGTTTCAAGCCGCATTTGGGGTTTCAAGGCTGGGTTAGGGATTTTTATCTGTCTTTCTTTTTTTTAGGGTTAGGGTTTTAAACAAGGGTTAGGGTGTCAACGGGTTTCATGCCCGATTTAGGGTTTCATAAGAGTTTCAAGCCACGGTTAGGTAATAATGGTAAAGATGTGCCATAGTTCCGACACTTCACAAAATTCATCCATATTCATATCACAAAAATCTCATTTATTTTGCTGGCTGCTATTGTGTGAATGTAAAGTGGCTCCCTCATCCTGGCACTGAAGCTCACAGATCCCTCTGGTGTATTGCAACAGCATAACGAGGTGGTCTCCAGTGGCATTTGTAAAATTATAAAATATATTTAGTATCTTTAGAAAACATGTTGCACGTCAAGAAACTTCGTGTCTGACTCCTAATAGTAAAGACATTTTGTCATTAAAAGTTTGAAAAATGTTACTTAACTGCCAAGAATTCAAATATCAGTCAAATTGATTTTCAAAAATAAATTCAGTGGGCCATGTCTATACCATTATTGATCAAATATGAAGTATTAAAGTGACCCAATTACTCCTTGTACTGTAGTATCTGTGTGTTGGATGTGTGCCTTTAAGGGGCGTGGCCTATTGAGTGACAACAGGAGCTGGAGTCAGGTTGGCCTGTTATACTTCAGCGTGAGCGCTGTAGTGTACAACAGCTCGCCGTGAGTGTTCTCAATTTGTATTTGCGTGTTCAACTTTTTTGTCAATAAACGGGTGAAAGTGCATCAGTGAC
Source organism: Phyllopteryx taeniolatus (assembly GCF_024500385.1). Taxonomy (NCBI): domain Eukaryota; kingdom Metazoa; phylum Chordata; class Actinopteri; order Syngnathiformes; family Syngnathidae; genus Phyllopteryx; species Phyllopteryx taeniolatus. The sequence goes on along the minus strand of NC_084520.1, from coordinate 11,738,280 downwards.
TGTGGCTTTCTCCTATTCTTAACTTTCTCTATCCTGTGCTGCTGCTTCTTTTTTTTTTTTAATCTTAACTCAACCCTTAACTCAATTCAGTAACCTATTTGGCTCCAAGATATCACTGCTTCAGCTAACCGGTATTGAAGGAGGCCGGCCAAGTGCAGGATCGCGTTCCTTCAACGCTGCTGAGCTGGCTGAACTATCTCGGCCACTGGCATCAAAACAGTCGATGCGGCACAGGCACGTGATGAGCTCCTGGGTGGACAAGCCAAGGTCATAGCAGGGTAAACATCCCGACAATGGTGCCAATTGGTAGATCCGATGTGTTGCTCAAGAGATCGTCCGTCCTCAGTCATGAATACCCTCAGAAATGCATCTATAATTGTACCTTTAGATATGTCCACGGTGTTAAGGCAGTTCCTAGCCGGCACCCCCAGAGATCTCCAGTTGTCGGGATAAATGGAAGGGTAGCAATAGAAGTCGTAAGTAAGTAAAAACAACCAAACAAATCATGGGAGTTAGATGCATGATTTGCTCTGGCAACCTCTGATCTAAGAAGCCAATGGGGTGAAAGATTTGTCTGGTGTCCAAGATATGATGGTAGAGGCTCCAAAACACCATGAAAAGATTAACTGGATTGATCCACCTTGGCTTTTTTAATGGAGTGGTACTCTAATAGGGTTTGCTCTTGGATTGTTAGGTTTTATATCTTAGGAATGTGCATCATCATTTTGGGCCCAGGAAAGGGTACACCTGTGCCTGCTTTGAGTGACCTCCATGACAAACAAAGGAGCGGCAGACTATCTTCATTGATAAAATCCTGGGAATAGTGCTAGGCTCTAGTTCTTTTTCCTTGGTCCTGGACACCCACTTTTTGACTGCTGTGGCCTATTGCAGGCTCCCCAAACACATTTTGCAAACTTTTAAGAAGGTTTGGTGGCGGTTCGGCTTCCAAAGAAAGAAATTCAATCACAGCTCTCTGCTTCTGACAGGTATCCAACAAAGACGTCATTTCCAAATTGGCTTAACAGGAAAAGGACAGGCTTAAACAAAACTTTTTTTTCTAAAATAACCTTTAAATAAGTATTGAAACTACAAACAGTGAAAATGTCAGGGAAAAAAAATCAATTATTAGTAGGTTAAATTAAATTGAGGTCATTACTGCCCCTCGAATATGGTCTTCCTTTATCTTCCTTGCACACTGATGGGTTCCAAATGTTTTTTTCAAAAGACTACTTTTTATTCTGAAATGGATTTCAGATATTATACAGCCACACCTGAGCATTCATTCTCGATGAAGCCGGCCGGGCGACATCTTAACACTTGAGCATCCATTCTCGATGAAGCCAGGCGACATCTTACACACGTGTGCTTCCGCCGCGTTAAGATTTAACGGCGAGTCGTTAATGAGAATCCTCATCGCTGACAGCTGTACGCTAAAGTTGGGACTCAAACTGGGTCACACGACTATTCCAAGTGGGACGTCAGGTGAAGAAAACGCAGTGATCAAAATAGTTCATATCGGCTCAACACAAGCTCACAAATCACAGCGAGATACCCATGACTCATTATTAAGAAGTTATGTTGTAGGCATGATTTTTATTAGTTTCTTAAGAATTCCATGTTCCCATACAGTGGCGGACCCCTCTTTGGGTCTTTGAGAGGGGAAAACAAAAGCCTTTGCTGCCCCCAACTGGACAGAATCCCTCAGAGCGCCACTGCCGGCCGGCAGCCAAGTATCACATTTGTATAAAGAATTCCAAGGCTTGGAAGAGTCTTTGAGGGCAGTGTGATCTCAGGAGAAGCTGATACTTCCAGCAGAGGCGTAGTAGCCCGTGCAGTCGGCTGAGTATCGCTGCGAGAGTGACACCGTGTTCAAATCTAGCTCTCCGAAATGATAAGCTCCAAATATCTGCAATAAAAAGGAATGCACATTTTAGACTGGACATAACGTCTGTGCTTGTGTCATGAAGCAGGTGACGGATGGCGAGATTAGAAACAGTTAGCTGTGTGACTAATCAGCACTGAAAAGGGTGTCAGAATTTTGTGTTACCTTGGTTACAAGCAACATTATAAAGATTTTGAGACTCAAATAGTTGTTGCACCTTGCGGCTTGTCCCATTAGGAGTCGCCAAACTAAGTCACTATTACACTTAATTCCTGTAACATTACCTTTTTCTCGTAACCTTTCCCCATAGTGTGTTTTATACTCACTTTTAATTTGTATGTTTGTTTACAAAATAGTAACCGTGGGATATTTGCTTTCTAGTTTTAAAACCAAATTCGTGTTGGATGTGGATACTAAAAATGAATCTGACTAATTAACTTGTGATGAATTCTAAATGAAATTGATCGTATTCCTCTAACCCAGTGGTTCTCATACCTTTTATACCAAATACCACTTAAAGAAATACTTCACTCTACAAGTACCACCACGATGACCAATGTTAAATTACAGTAGCATAGTATTTGGGGGAAAAAAACATTTTTAAATGATTAAATCAAAATGTACTGTACTTAAAAGTTAAATACAACTGAACTGTACCTGACAAATGTACTGCACTAGATTTAAAAAAAAAGTTAATTAATTTAAGTGATTCTCTCTCAAAGCACTAGATGGAGCCTGTGTACCGCTAGTGGTATTCATACCACACTTGAAAATAATTTCTGTCACCTTTAATATCTTTCTGGCATCAAACGCCTCTCGTTCGTTCGTGCCTTGTCTTCCCGACCCGCTCGCCTCTTTCACTGGGGAAAAAAAAAAAGGAGAATGTGGAAAAGGACCTCAGTACTTGACATCACAAAACACAACATGGTGTCTTGAAATCAAATTGTCTTGTTCACATGCTGATGCAGTGGGCACAAAATCAAGGCTATTTCAATAAGTGAAATTCAGGTCATAATTGATGTTGACCTCATGCTGGTAAACATGCTGCGTTGGGACATGTTTGGGAACATCGGAGGGCGGGGAAGGCTTGATCCGAGGCCTGAATGAATGAGGCCTTTGTCAGAACTTGGAAAACATGCTGTGGGTTCACGTAAACAGAGCTGTGGATGCCGCAACTGTCTCTTGAGGAATTTGTTGTTGCGGATCCATGTGTGTCGACATCGCAGCTCTACTCGGGTATATTGGAAAACACGCTGAACAACTTTCCTTTTTTTACTTATGCCCAATGCAAAAAAAACAAGGCAGGAAATGATGTGTTAATAGACACATACTTTGGCCCTTGCAAACTGGGAGAATATATTTTCTAGATGATTCATGAAATTGGTTTTGTTAGATTGTTTATTTGACTTGGAGTTTTGGTTAGTTTGGTTGTTTCAGTGGTTGGTTGGTTTGTTTAGCTCGATGGTTTCATTGGTACTTTTTGTTATCATTGGGTTGGTTAGATTGTTATAATCTGTGATTGAATGGTTTTCTTGTTTGACTGCTTCAGTTGTTTGTTTGTTTTTTGGTTCAGGGGTGGGCAAAGTGTGTGTGTATATGTATGTATATATATATATATATATATATATATATATATATATATATACGACTGACTTGAAGCATCTGTGTGTTTTAAAAGTCAAATGCGCCCCCGGTTTGTTTGGTTAGATTTTTTTGGGATTTTTGAGAAACGTTTGCTACATTCCACTCTCTGTTGTAAATAAAAATAATTAAAATAAGTTTGGCTGAAGATCGCCTCAATTGCATCTTTAGCCTTCTAACTTATCAAAAAATAAGTAAAAAACACAACTAAAGTGAACAATTTGTTATATTGCCATTGCTATGTACCCGTAGTGTCTTTTCTGAATCGGGTGTTCATCACAGTGCCATGCAGCTTGACTCTGTCCCACTCTCTCGCCATCTGCCCCTGCGAGATAAAATACTCCACCAGGCGATCGGCGATCACTTGCAACCTGGCGCATAACCACCACACGCGATGAACAGTGTCAGTAAACTTGAAAGCAAAGAAATTATTTTTTTACTTCTATTACTTATCAGAGCCGTCTTTCACGTTGACTTTGGCGTACAGGACATCAACCATTCCGGGGTCGTCGTTCATATACTCGACGCCCGTCACCCGTAAAGGCAGAGGCTGGCCTCCTGTGATGTCCCTGACAGGAAAAATGGAAAACAAAAAATACTTAATATTTATCCGTAAAAGCACAATGTTAGAGATCAACAACATACCTGATAAGGTTTTGACAGTCCTGGAGGTGCTCACTTGCTTTCCTCACTTCCGAGTCATCCAACAGCGTGAGGGTGCCGACAGTCAGGTGAAGCTTTGCCGGGTTCTGAAAGATGCTTCCATCTAATCCTTGGTCCTGCGTACCCCGCCCCCCCCAAAAAAAAGTACACTCAAACTGTCTGTTGTTTGATAGCAATACAGCGCGGAATCTGCAGAAGAAAAACATAATTTATTCCATTTTGGAAGAGGGCTATAAAACATAAAATGTGGAAAATGTGAATCGCTGTGAATACATTCCGGATGCACTGTATGTTTATTGTACCTGTGAACACTGCTCCAAGACTCCATCTTTAAACTTCAGGAATCCCTCTTGGATTTTGGGGTCATTGAGAGGCAACGACAGGAAGTGTGTGAAAGGCTGCTTCTTGCGGAAGTTGTCGATGAGGACCTCGATTCTCGTGATGGCGGACGAGACGGCAGTTTTGTGCGGTCCCGTGACAACTGTCAGAAGGAAAAAGAACTTGAAAATAAATCTTTCCCATCATGAAGTGTTTAAAATACACAACCAAGTTACAGTAAGGCTGAGACGACATTCCACGGACTAGCTAAAAATTGAGGAACCACTGATGTCTCTTTTGCGTCTGTGTTTCAGCTCCCCGGCACTGACGTATGAAAATGGGCGTGTGTAGGGTGAGCAGTGGCTCATTTGCATAAGACAGGGCTGCCCCCTCAAAACAGGCTAATTTCCGGTTCGGCTCCAATAAGAGTTGTACCTATCTGTCCTTCCACTCCTTGCTTGGGGATGTTAATTGACGTCTTTGTGTCTGACTCCAGGCGCTTACGCGTTTCTCCCTTTTTCCCGATGATGTATCTGTCGGATGAAGCCAAAACAAGAACGATGAACATTTTCCACAGTGTAACGTGTTTTTGTTTTGTTGTTTTTTTGTGTGTGTATTTTTGCATGACTTACTTGTACAGGACAGTTGGCACGTCGATGGCACAACGGAATCCTCTCTCAGTCTGTTCAATGACGTGAATGTCACAGGTTTCTTCTGCCTCGAACTCCTCGCTCTCTACACGACAAATTCTCATCACTTTCTGAACCACAAACCTCCCCCCTTTTCTAATTATTTGTTTATAACACTTCCCCCACCTGTTAGCTAGGGGACTAATGTTAATATTGACAGACGTCAAAGTTCGTCAACTCACCTTGTGGTCCCATGTAGGAAAAACCCTCTTCCTCCTCATACTGTTCTTCTTGAATGACGTTCCTTCGGTATATTCTTCCATCTATATTAATTACAGGAGGGCGTAAAACGTCCATGTTGTCAACTAGAGCCCGTGAAAAATAAATCGTAACTATCGTGGGAAATTACGCTCAACAAATGTGTCACAAAATAGCAAATTGTTATAACTTGTCAAGTAAGCTAGCTACATACGTGCAACTCAGTCATAGACATCGAAATAGATAACGCGCTAGGCTCCAACTAGTCACGTCAACGTAGCCGCCATATTGCATGTGTCAAACCGTAGCGATACGTGAAGTTGCCTCATTCATTTGCAGTTTGAATATGTCGACCGTTTTACACTCGTAAAAAATATTGATGGTTATAAATATGTACTTATAAATATGTACTTTTTCTTATGTTTGCACAGTTGTTAAAGCTACCAATGTACATCGGAATAAAAGTCACATACGTTGTTTTTGGTGCCTATGTGTTTCCCAAATATGGTGGCGTGTTTGTGTGTGAATGGGTGAATGAGAGGCATTAATTTGTGCACTTTAGGTTGTCGCTTTGTGATGCTCTTGGGTACCCCGGCAACAAATCTATGTATATTTGATGTCTATGAGTGCAACTCGTGTGCATCCCTTGGTTTTCCGTTGAGGCTCCTTTTAGTAAATCTGTAAGTAAAGTGGAGGGTTAATTTTGCCTTACGTTCTCCAATCCACGTATTTGTAAGGTCTATAGTTAAGTCTTTGCCGTAAAACGGCCGGCTTTGTCGTAAAATGCAGAGGAAGTATTTTTGATGTAAACAAAACAGCAGCGTCAGCTGTGCGCATTGACGTCAAAGTTTGCAGGTTATCACGCGCATTGACGGTAAATTAGATTAGAACGTGATCAAATTGCGATGTTTGGCGAGGTGTCAGCGTATTACTCGATTGGCCGCTTCGCTTGCGGGAGTGATAATGGCTAGCACGAGCTAACCTTAGTGTTTACACGAGCCCCGTTGCCTAACTAGTAATGTTGGATACAAATGTAGTTTATGTGACAAGTGCGTGTTTTTCCAAATGTTGCACAGGCAATGGCGGCGTCTTCTTCGTCCTCCTCGGCCGGAGGCGTTAGCGGCAGCTCGGTGACCGGTTCGGGTTTCAGCGCCTCGGAGCTCATTCCCCCAAGGAAGGTCCTGTACACTTACCCCAAAGGAGCCGGTGAAATGATGGAAGGTATGTGTCGAAATATTGTTCCCATGCGCAGTAGGATGTATGTTTCGAAGACAAATCCGGATTTACACAGATTTCAAGGGATTAACAAAATGATTAATTTCATGATCAAGATGGTCAGTGTGTGCTGTTTAATCACTCTGTTGGATGTGTGCCTTTAAGGGGCGTGGCCCAATCAGTGACGCCACTAGCCGGAGTGGGGATATTTCAGCGTGAGCTGTGGCCGACAGCAGCTCCTTCCGAGTGTTCTCATATTGTATTTGCATTTTTTTTGTCCTATTCAATAAACTTCTGACGCTGAATCGGCAACTGTGGCTCTCCTTGCCCACATGCGCGGGCATTGCACTACCTGCAGGTTTTTTTGTTTTTTTTTTCCCACTTCACTCGAGCGGCGGTGTATCCGGAGCTTGCTCGCAACACCAAAACAAAAAATTGACCAAGCATTGGCTTGTACCTGGAAGTTGTGGCACTAATAGGAAAGTAGTAATTGGTATTTTTATGGGTTGCAAAGTGGCGACGTACAGGCAAAATAATTAACATTTAAACGTTCAACAATTTGACATCATCAAATGAGACGTCGAATGGTACAGCTCAGATGGATTATTTTCTGTTGCCAGATCTCTCACGCGCTTCGTGTGGAGTTGTACAGCTGAGGCAAGGCGACCTCGGCAAAATATTTGTGGCTTGGAAACACAAACCTCAGGTCAAAAGATTCCAATGTGGATAAATCCCTGCATTAGTGATTGTACTTTTGTGAACTAGCTCCTCTGTTCGCAGCCATGTTGTTAGTCTAAGTAGTGCACATCAGCGGTTATGCAGTGTGAACCACGGAAGCTCCTAAAAAAAAATGTTTTTCGTCCTGACAAATAAACTTGCCCAGCCCTACTCTGAGGTTTTATTTGCAGCCAGTATTAAATGTCGCCCGCACATGCAGCAGTTTCCCTAACACTCTTGTGCTCCCCTTGACAGACGGCTCAGACAGGTTTCTATGCGAGTCGGTATTCAGCTACCAAGTGGCATCGGCACTGAAGCAGGTCAAACACGGTAAGAGAGAAAAAAAACAAAAAAAAAAGGGACTACCTATATAATATATTTATATTTTTTTGCTGATTGTTGAGTATCAATCTTCCAACAGATCAACAAGTGTCCCGCATGGAGAAGCTGGCGAGTCTGGTGGAGGAGCTGGAAGCGGACGAGTGGCGATACAAGCCCATCGAACAGCTCCTGGGATTCACGCCGTCGTAAACAAAAGCACACGCAGACGTCTTTTTTTTTGTTTTTTTTTTAAAACAGGGATTTTTTTTCTTTAGCTAATAAACAGACTTGGCTAAAGTACTTATACTCTGTACTTAACAGATTCACTGCCATTGACGGCTTTAGAAGTCAAATGTCCATGTTAACTGGGAAGGCTGGCAGCGGTAAGTAGAACTACATGTAAGGAGAGAGAAAAAAAAAAAAGACTGGGAAAAGTAGAAGTACTAATTCAACTCATATACTTGCAGTAAGTAAAAATAAAAGTACAGACTGAAATGTACAAAAGTAAAAATGATTTTTTTTTACTGTCAATTACATACAATAAATGGAAGAAAACTCATCTGCACACAAAATAGTTTCCCTCTTTTATTAACTTGCATAGTGCTCATACTGAGAAGAAAAAAAGTCCTCTTACATGTCATATTTTTTTTTTTTTTTTTTAACCAAGAGCTCACTAGCATTGGCTTGTTTTTTATGCAAACATATTCCTGCCAATGTCAAACAATTCTAGCATTGGGTAGGAAATAATTTCCTTCTCCGAATCTTTTGCCTTGTCTTTAATGCTCCTTGGCTCATGCCGCTACATGTTTTTATAAAGTACAATATAATAGTGCTATTTTCCTCATTAACAACACATTACAAAAAATATGTTTTTTGGGGTTGAGGCTGGAACAGATTAATGGCATTTCCATTCATTTATTGGGGAAATATGATTTGAGAAACCAGTGTTTTGCCTTAAGAGTACAGTCGGACCAAAATAAAATGTTATCTCAAAGCACCGTTGTACTTAATTTCAGTAACAAAGTATTTGTACTTAGTTACTTCCCACCAATAAATGATGTGAAAGGGTGACACAGAAGCAGTCACAAACAACCCATTTATGCGTGTAATTAAAAAGTCGTAGGTTCTACGTGTCAGCCGCTGTTTGTTTTTCTCCACAAAACTGCGCTCGTTCACACACAAACTTGTAGTTGAACAAACAGTGATGTCACACGTCACGCCCCTAAGTATCAGCGGGCGTGCTGTGTTGACAGCGAGCAAACACGTTGTTTTGTTCCCCCAAGTGAATGAGCGTGTGAGTGTTTTTTTTTTTTTTTTTTTTTTTTTTAATTCGCTGCGAGTAGGGTGTGAAGTGTACAGAATGTACTGTCGCGGTTGGGGTAGGACAGTCCAGCCGCTTTGCAAACGCACGCCTGTGGACGCAGTTGGAATTTTATCCTAGGAAGCAGTTCAAAAGTTTGACGTGCTCGACCGCACTTTCTAAGAACTCCGGTGTCAGGAACTCAAAGCTTACCAATAAAAGTTCATAGCGGGTACTCAAGTTTGGGTTCTTGGTCTGACTGTGACGTAGGAATACGTACAGAGAGAGTTGTTTGTTACATGAATCACAGTGCAGAGAAAACCTAAAAATGTCCCATCAGAAAAAATATATAAATTCTAAAAAAAAATATATATATAATGTATAATATTGAAATGTATTTAACAGCAAATAATGTGGAATCTGAGAAAAAAAAACATTTTAATTTATATGATAAAGAAATTAAAGCAATTGTGTGTACAATGGTTAAAAACAATAAAGAATTGTCATACTGTATATGAGGAAAAATAAATGACATAAAATGTTTTATTTCAAAATGTTAAAACATTTGTGTGTATGTAGTTATTTATTTCTACTATACATAATTTACAGTTGATATAAAAAGTCTACACACCCCTGTTCAAATGCCAGGTTAAAATGAGATCAATATAAATAATTTCAAAACTGTTTCCATCATTATCATGACCTATAACCTGTACTCAGTCAACTCAAATGAAGAAAAAAAAAATATTTTCGAAAGGTGAAGTAAAATGAACTGGAATAATGGGGTTGCACAAGTGTGCACATCCGCTGACGACTGGGATGTGGCTGTGTTCAGAATGAACCAATCACATTTAAACTCATGTTAAATGGAGAGTCTGTGCACACCTACCACCATTTTGAGTGTATCTCCAAATGAAGTTCAGATGTTCTAGTAGGCTTTTCTTGACATTATTTTTTCTTTCTGAAGGTTTTGTGCTAACACTGACTGGTATTTGGAACTGTTCACAATTCCCTCCGCCTTTTCAGCCCCCAGGTCAAGCTGAAGAAAAACAGCTCCAAAGCATGATTCTGCAAAAACTGTGCCTTATTTTAGGTATTGTGTTCTTATAGTGATAATCAGTGTTGTGTTCATGGCAAACATACCTTTTGGAATTGTGGCCAAAAAGTATAACCCTGGTTTAATCAGAACATTTTTTCCACATGCGTTTGGGAGATTTCAGGTGTATTTGTGCAAACTGTCAAAATGTAGCCAGGGTTGCTATGTTTTTCTTGGTAAGATAAGGTTTCTGTCTTGCAACCCTACCCCATAGCCCAGACATATGAAGAAGATGGGAGATTGTCACACGTGCTGAACAGCCAGTACTTGCCAGACAGCAGGCAGCTCCTTCAATGCTGTGTCGGCCTCTTGGCAGCCTCGCTGACCAGTTTGCTTCTCATCTTTTCATCTATTTTGGAGGGAAATTCAGTTCTTGGTCATATCACGGTTGTGCCATACTTTCTCCACTTGATGATGACGGAATATTTAATTCCTTGGAAATTCATTTGCACCATTCTCATTGATACGTTTGAACAATGAGACCCCTCTGATGCGGTGGAAGCGCTCTACCGGCCGTTGCTTGTGCTGTATGATGTGACTACAAAAATGTCGGGAAAATCCTACTAGAACATCTGAACTTCCTTTGGGGTTAATTAGAGGAACTCTAAACGGCGGTAGGTGTGTGCTGACTACCATTTAAGATGACTTTGAATGTTAAATAATAATGGGCAACCACATTATGTCAGTTCAAAAGATTTTTTTGTTTTTTCAATTGAGTCATACAGGTTATAGATCATATTAATGGTGGAAAATGTTTTGAAATGTCTCTTTTTTTATATCACTAAAACCTGGCATTTGAACAGGGGTGTGCAGACTTTATATCCACTGTACATAATATCCATCCATTTTCTGAGCCGCTTCTCCTCACTAGGGTCGCGGGTGTACATAATATGTAATGTAAAATATGATAAATACAGTGCAGTAAATGCACATAATATATTTAAATCCCTATGTAAATAAATTTGTAGAAAAATAATGTACACAACATACGATCATGTCAACATTAAATTCTAAAAAATAAATGAAGTGCAAATATAAAAGCAATCACGCAAATAGAAAGAAAATAAATTCAAATGTAGAATCTAATTTTTAAAAAAGCTACAATTAAACAACATACAGCAATTCGCCCTCCATTGCAGGGATTAATAAGCGCAAACCGTGATATAGAAATACTCTAGCCATGTTTTTATAGCATTTATAGCACTTCTTTTTGTTTTTGCCTTTAAACACACTTTTAAAGCAATACAAACATATTCAAACTTATATATTGAGAGACAGCAAGAATCGACAGAAACAAAAATATTGTACAAACAGTTCAAAAATGTTGAGTAACAACTATACACTTAACCCAAAAGAAAATCGGCGAAATAGCGGAACCGTGAAGTGTGAACCGGGATATAGCGGGGGACTACTGAAGGGACTACTAAAATACATCTGAATGATAAATGCAGTCAAGGAGTGCAAATATAAATGCAAGCATGTAAAGTAACAAAACAAATGTAGAATCCAAGCTACAAATAAAAAAATATATATATAAACTATCCATCCATCCATTTTCAACACCGCTTATCCTGGTTAGGGTCGCGGGACACTGGAGCCTATCCCAGCTGACTTCGGGCAAAAGGCGGACTACACCCTGAACTGGTCGCCAGTCAGTCACAGGGCACATATAGACACGGACAACCATTCGCACTCACATTCACACCGCCACTGAGTGGGACTGAACCCACGCTGCCTGCACCAAAGTCAGGCGAGTGTACCACTACACTATCAGTGACTATATGAACTATATATATTTTTTAAAATATATAAATATATACTTTATATAATAACGCAATGATTAAAAAACCAAATGTTTAAAAACAGTCAAACAGAAAAGCCATAATCTTGAGTGAAGAAGTATAAGAAAGCAGAGTACCCAAAAAAAAAAGATATAAAGAAATACGACCACCAATTCTAGGAAAAGATTGACCTACATTTTCTTGGGGGGTCGCCAATAGGCCCCGCCACACACTGTAAGACGTGGGCCAGCCCCCCTCGCTCCCTATTGGAACACAGTGTGCTTTGCGGTGTTTGTCTTGTTTAGACAGCCACTCCCACTCACGTGTAACCGCCGAAGTACTGCTCCCAACTTCCTCACACACAAACAACTTCCTCTTTTGCAACCTAACGCCGTGCATGCACAACTTTCATCTCACCTATCCCGGCTGACCCGAGACTGGTCACCAGTCAATCACAGGGCACATATAGACAAACAAGCATTCCCACTCACATTCACACCGATGGACAATTTCAAGTCTTCAATGAATCGAACATGCATGTTTTCGGAACCTGGGACGATGCAAACTCCCCAAAGGAAGGCCGAGACTCAAAACCTCAGAAATGTGAGGCGGGCATGCAAACCACTTGACCGTTGTGCTACCCCGTGCGCAATTCATCACAAACAAATCAGCTGCGAGTGTCATCTTTATGGCATCGAGGAGCAGCAAAACATGTTTTTTTTGTTTTTTTTTTACCAATCAGCTGATGGCTGATGCAACGTCATTGGTACACATTGACGGAGAACATCCTGTCTCGTAGAATACAGACAGACAGATGAAACTGAAAATCTGTTGCTATGCATAATATCTACGAATAATCATTTCTAATTCCCCTTGAAACCTAGAAATAATAACAATAATACATTGTAAACGTGTGCATATTACAAAAAACAGATACACACTATACAGCAAATAACAACATACACATATTCAAATACACTAATAGAAGCGAGCATAAGAAATAATATTGTACCACTGTCTTTGGATTGGTATCGTGTAGCATTTAACTTTATGTTTGACAAAATTCCGAATGATTTCATTGATAAAGGTCACTACACTATTATATTTTAATGTTGGTCATGATGGTTTTACTTGTATTTTTTTTTAGGTGGTACTTGGTGTAAAAAGTTGGAGAATCGCTACACTAGTCCGTCGAGGTCTACTGAGTAATAATGTCAGAGCGCCATTATAGGCTACCTTCATTTTCTGCAGGCGGATTTATTATTACTTGACTGCTCACACTGCATTGAAGTAGAAGTACAGATACCTGTAACCAATTTGTACTTAGTTACTTCCCACCGCTGGTATAGAGTAGAGTGCAACTATGTGCAACTTTACACCATCTGTATGTAGAATGTTTAATAAATGTATATACAACACTTCTAATGTCACATTTGAACGGCTGCAAATTGAGATGTCTGGGTAATATAAATGTATATTGTACTTATGCTCATGTGCATCATGAACACAAATAAAGTGCGACGTCGTGGATATTTGTTCATCCAGAGCGTTTAATTGTCATTTTACGGAGATGCTTGCTTGCTGCTCCTGCTGCTGCTGCTGCTGCTGCAGTGTTGTTTTCGAGGCTCTGCAGCAGAAAAAAATGTGATGTAATGCTTTAGGAGCAAAACAGGTGATGTCATACCTTTGCAGCCAAACAGAATATGCGACCAGCTTAACCAGATAGCGACTTTTAGTCATTTAATGTTCCCCCTCGCTTGAATATAAAACAAAATATTTTTTTAATATATGCTCCCAACAAGCCCGGGCAAGTCTCTGTACATTTCCACAGCAGCGGGGGTCTGCTTTTCAACATTAGCCCCCCTTTTTTTTCTTCTTTTTTGTTCACTGCTGGCGTGTTACCAGGCAAGCTCGAGCTCGGGGGCGTGGCCGACGTGCCTCGTCTTTTTGATTGGCTGGCTGGTCGGACGAAAGGGCGTGGCCTGAGAGCCACTATATAAACATTGTTGCGGGGGATGCCGGAGCAGCAGAGCTTTTCGACAGCTGCTCGACGAGTACACGAGAGACGCAGGAAGTTGTCCGATGGTTGCTTTTTGCAGACAATAAAGCTTCGAATCACTGACATTTTTTGCTTTTGTCGTTAAAGGTAAGGACTTCGATACTGACATTTGATGACACTTTGTCCGGAAAGTCACTGTGCATTTTTCTAATTCCTGTTTCTTTTTACTGTATAGCTCTAAAAAAAAAATTAAGAGACCACTCCAAGATGATCAGTTAATCTGGTTTTGCAATTGAAAGCTCTATGTTGGTTGAAACAACTGACAACATAATTCCCAAATTCCACGTTGTCATTTAGAGCGTTTATTGATAGAAAATGAAAAATGATCAAAATACCCCAAAAGGTCCAATTTGTTGATTTATTTTTTTCCCTTCCCCAGAGCTGTATATTTCGCATTTTATTCATTTGCACTGTACCCCCCGTTTCCTATCATGTCTGTTAATAAAAAATATGTTAAGTGCACAATGACTCCACGGTGACTTTCCGAACACTGTAGGAGAGAGAGAAAAAAAAAAAGGAAAAGTACGAAGGCCCAGACATGACATGGGGGGAAGGGGAAATTAAATTGTGGAATGATATTTATGAAATGATCATTATTGTAATTCACTTGTATTTTTGTGTGCATATTACTTTGCAGCCACAATTACCCATGACTACAATTTAGTATTTCATGGCCACAAATAAGCATTTTGTTAGCTTGTTATATCTATATTCTGGCCACAAGTCTCGAGGGCTCCGTACAAAAATGATGTACTTTGTGCTCAAGTTTCTTTGTTAAGCCTCTCTGCAAAGTCAACAGTCTTCTCATCACCTTGTTTTGTCGCCCTCTTTCTTTGACACAGACGATGCATTCGAGTTCCGCAAGCGTGCAAACTGGCAGCTCGCCCCCGTCTCCGGTGGACAGCAGCCCCAGGAGGCTGTCATGGGGCAATCTGGTGCAAAAGCTGACCGACAGCATGGAGTCCAGGTCCAACAACAGCAGCAGGAGCGACCTTTCGGACTCCGGTGGGTAAAACACGTGTTTGGCAACTGGGCCTTCAGGGGGGGCGTAATCGATTTCATCAACCTTAATACCACTACTATCACATCAGAATTATAGAAACTATCAATACTATATTAAAAAAATAAAAAAAAAAAAAAAAACAATATAACAGCAAAGCTGTTCCATGTACATCAACTGCAGCAGTTCAGAATCAACAATTATCTAATAACATGAAAAGAACATTTAAAAAAAGAATGTTATTAATGCATGCAAATCGCTACAGACCTATTTTGTTACTTTACGTTGCTCCGACCAACCAGTCAGAAGACTGAAAAATGCGTCCCTCTGAGGCAAATTTGAAATGTGATTGGTCAAAGAAATAGTCCCATTGCTAATCTAGTTTAAGTTGCATTGGTTAGCACGACTGAGTCTAAAGGCCCTGGACAAATTAGATGGACATGCTGAAGTCAAATACCAAATGAGAACACTCGCAAAGGTGCTGCTGTAGGCCACAACACGCTCCCAGACGCTCACACGCAAACGAGCCCGCCAACCTGACTGAGTTGTAATCGTCGTGATCCTTCCGATCCCAACAGTGTCCGAGGTGTCTGAGGAGGACCTCTTCTACGACCCCACGGAGGCGGCCATCCTGAAGGAGGTGGTGCAGCTGATCGAGCGCAGCCTACGCGAGGCCAAGGACTCGACGTGCGCCCTGCGCTGCGCCAAGCTCCTCATCCCCGACCGCCTCCTGGAGCGCATCGGGGGCGAGCTCCTGCACCTGGCGGCCAGCGAGCCGTGCGGCCTGCGCGGCGCCCTGGTGGACCTGTGCGTGGAGCGGGGGCCGCAGTGCGAGAGCGTGGCGCAGCTCTCCGCGGACCCCTACCTGGTGCCCACCTTTCAGCTGACTCTGGTGCTGAGGCTGGAGTCCGGCGGGCTGTGGCCTAAGATCCAAGGACTTTTTAGCTCCAGATCGCCGGCGGGGAGGCGAGCTATCAAGCTGAGCACCGGATTCCGCGTCATTAAGAAGAAACTGTACTGTTCCGAGGAGCTGCTGATTGAGGAATGTTGAAGATGACTGTAACCTAACAATGAATGATGTCACTATGGTACAAGCGAAGCATTCTCAAGCAAGTGTGTACCTCAGTTTCTATGGAAACCGCCCAAATGGCAGCTACAGCTATACGGTTATGAGACGGAAACAAACACAAAAAAAAAAACTACATCATTTGACATAACAGCTTCTAGTCAAACGTCATTCCATACCTGTGTGGACAATTATTTATTTGATATTCAAATACTCATATGACATTGCACTTTGTTTGCACGTTTTGTTTTGCTTTTGTATTTTCACAGCCGCAAAAAATAAATAAATTATTTTTTTAACAAATTGAGTCCTGGTGGTTTTTCCTGCAAAGTATCAATGGTTTTGGAGAGAGAGAGAGACACACTTATGATGTAGGGTTTATTTTTATTTTTTTAATATTCCGTCCTTTATGAGGCACTGAGTGCATATATATATTTAGAATTTAAAAATTTAATATTTCAGGCACATATGCCATGTAAAAAACAAAAGAAAAAAAAGGTCATTTTGCTGAATGTATGAATGTCTTATTTTTTAATTCATTTAAATTGTGTCATTCACTGAAATAAAAAGACAAATAATACATGTATTTTCATATACTGTGTATATGTATGTATACATATACACAGTATATGTACATACATACAGTATATACACACACATATATATATATATATAGAGCGAGAGAGAGCACTCATTGAAGCATTTTGATATGTATTTACAAATTATAAATATGAAAACTAAGTAATAGTTTAGGCACATACCATATAAAACAAAACCAAATGAAGTCATTTTGGTGAATGTATGAATGATGTCTTGTCATATTAAAAAATAATAATTGACTTCATTTTAATGGGTGATTCACTGAAATAAAAGAGACAAATAAAAATTAAACCCCAGAAAAATGATTGGCGTACATTTGACTTTTAATGACAGAAATTCTAATAAATTCAAACATGTTTTTTTCAAAGCAATTCCTTTACAGCTCAATCAAAATATTTAATAAATAAAATATTAAATAAAACATAATTTTCTGTTTGTTTTTGCGTACTTCATAATAACATAAATCTATAAATACATTTATTTAGAAATACAGAAAATTGAACAAACTTTTTAGTCTGTTTACTCAATAAATGTATATATTCATTATATTATTATGAAGTAAAACCCCCAAATTATGGTAATGGTAAAAATATTAGATACGGCTCTTAATATGATGCAATGCAGTCATTAGCTTGCACAGGTGTCCCTCATGAAAATGGCCAATGAGCTTCACCCAAAGTATGGCCACCTGTCGCATGCATCTACAAAGTGGAAAAAAAGGGAAACTTTTGCATGAATTGGACAGGTTCTGCGATCTGAGACGGGAGGTTGTTAAAGTCTGCCCGGCGACACACACACTAAAAAAAAAAAAAGGAGGAAGGCCTTTTTGCGAACATGACACTGCACTTCCTGCCAAGCACATGCTGCACGTCGGCCCAGTAACGTGCACGTGCGGGGGCCACCATTCCCAGCTGCGGCCTTGAAAAAGTGCTGACCGGGCGCTTTGCTTTAAGTCTGTTTGTTCAGCTCCGAAACACAAAGCGGCCACGTCGTTGTTGAGCATTTCCACTTTTTATTGTACTTTTTTTCCCCCCCCGTATCGCACGTACAGTAAAAACATGGTTGCAACAGTTTCAAGTGTGATTGATAATAGTTTTTTTGTTTTTTCTCAACCGAAATAATACTTTAAAACATACTATAAACAAGGAAGTATTGTGTTTTTTTTTAATTACCTTCTTCTCAGCGACAGTAAATTTCTAAAGCGCTGAGTGAAAAGCTAGTTTGATGGGTTTTTTTTCTGTTTTACATTTTTTCATTTTCACAATAAACAGGTTGTTGATCCTCATTTCATCATTTAAGTAGACGCAACAGTATATTCCGTATATTTTCTCTGTGACAAGTTTGTCACCTAGCGTTAGCTTGTGCCTTTCCAGATAGGGAGTGCATTTATTATATTTGAGGATAGACTTGCATATTTTGCAAGTGACCGAGCTACTGGTCTCATTTTGTGGTGAAATGTTTCCAAACGTTGAGGCAAAGCTGCTGGTTTGCTACGAGAACCCACCACCTGTCGCTTTCAGCGAGGCAGCTCTGTTGTTAATGCCAGAAAAAAATCCTATGTGGTTTTTCGATTGGCAGTCATGACATGTAAATCATTGGCGTTTGTATGGGGAATTTGCACCCCCTTGTAGAATCGCCTTCTGCCGAACAGTTGCGAAAAGAGGTGTGTGCGTGCGGGTTGTTGGTGGTGGGGTGCCAAAGGGTGGGCTCGCACAGGGCCCCTTTCAAGCTAGGACCACCACTGGTTAAAGGGTAGGGTTAGGGGTTAGAGATAAATTAGGGGTTAATTTACAATTTTGACAATCTACGAGCCATTAAAAATCCCCCTGCAAGCCACGTGAGCGCATCATTCGAGGGGATCTGTGACTTTTGCACAGTACTGCGGACGAGACATCAACGATGGCGAATGTGAGGTTACGGACGAGGCGTGGTTGAGTTTTTCACATTGTTTCTGCATAGATTCAAAGGGTTACTTCAAAGGGGCAACTGAAGCCGAATGCCCAAACTTTTGCCCGTCGATTCGACACCAAAATCAAAAGAAGTCCGCTGCCGCAGGCTTATGAAATACAATTTGATGTCTTGTCGCTCATCCTCACCCATATCCCGTTGCTTCGTCACTCTAAACCAGTTTAGCAGGAGCCGCTTTGTCTTGCTGCATGTCGTCTTCGGGGGGTAAGCTTATCTATTTACAGGCAGGTCGGTCTAGAAGGGACCCAAACAAAGAATAAATCAATTATAAAAAGGTATTAATTATCACAATTTGTTTTCTTCTCATCCAGCATAAAACAATCATCGATCAAACAATCATCCAGTCGGCATGAATTACTCCTCTCGTTGTGACTTGGGTTTCTACAGTCTTTCCTTTCATACTTCCCTTCCTTCCTTCTCGTCTTCCTCCCATCCTTCTTTCTGTCCTTCCTTCCATACCTCCCTTCCTGTCTTCTTTCTGTCCTTCCATTCTCCCTTCAATCCTTCCTTTTGTTCATACCTACTTCCTTCCACCACTCCTTCCCTTCATACTTCCCTACCTCCCTTCTTTCCTTCCTTCCTTAAAATAAGTTAATTTAACAAGCGTATATTGTAAGTAAGCTGTCCATAGATACTTACAGTGCTCGCGATACAGGAGGGAGGCGACGCGACCTCAGCCGTGAAAGGAGGCGCTGATCTCGGACAGCTTGGCGCAGCTCGGCGTCCGAGCTCTCTGCGCCCGCTGGTACAGATCCGTGTCACCGAAATAGCGTGCTCGGTACAACATGCCTTCCTCTGCCCATGAGAGAATACAAACCAGTCAAGGGAAAATCGTTACAGTAGAATTGTGGAAAAAACAAGACAAGAGGAGAAGATCCCCACAGGATGCATGCGTCTTTTCACCATGCAAACCGATCTAAAATGTGTGAAAAGAAAAAAGAAATAAAGAGAATAATAATGAAACAACAACAAAGAATATAGAATTCCATTGTTTACTTATAGTCTTGCTATTGTCAAATGGAACCCTACTCAGACAAAGGAATCAAGAGTCTCGATTTAGCATGTTGAGGAAAGGTGACCAGCCATCTACGTATATGTGGAATTGATTTTTTTTCGTTCTGCTGATCTTTTTTCTAACGCAATATATTCTATGAGATTTAGCCACTGATTGATGGTAATCGCTTGGTTGTTTTTCCAGTTTAATAGAATTGTTTTCTTCGCGGTAGCTAACGTGCCAAGTAAAGCTATACATGCTAACAAATGACAATCCTCCTACTCCAAGAAAAATGACAATTATGAACCTGGTGGCTCAACCTGCTTCCAGGCCTATCGAGTTCACCACATACTTTGCTGTTTCTCCTTCCAGCAGTTGTTGCGCAGGTTGGAGATGTAATCATCCTCCACTGTCTGCTCCAAGCGCTTTATATTCCCGTCGCTGACGTCTTTGGAGAAGTGCTCAGCCACGTAGTACGCCACCTTCAGGTTCTCCGTCAGCCTCTTCTGCGTGTGTCCCGCCGACCTGACACGTGACAAAGTGTCAGGGAGCTACGCTGCGACGATTCTGGGAGTAACTATAGTGCTTTTGTTGTTGTTGTTTTTTAACTCACGGGCGATAGCTGAGGCTGTAGGCGGGGCTCTTGACCATGATTTGACTGAGGGCCGACACAATAACCAGAATGAGGATGGGTATAACCTGCACGAAGAGGGCGAGGCCCCCCTGAGGAAAATGAATCAAAGATTATCTCAGCAATGACTTTGAGGCAAAATGCATAATGTCGCTGTCCAATAAAAAGCATGAAACCCTAAAACATTCGGAGGTACAGAGGTACTTTGATTTAATTCGTTCCTTGACCGAGCGTAATTACGAAGCAAGAAGAGGCAGAGAAGATCCCCTACTAAGCTGTGAGTTAAAGTACCAGGTTTTTTTTTTAATAGATACTTCAGAGCTGCCAACCTATAAAAATTCATTTCCAGAACAATTCGTCTGAATTTCCATATTTTCAAACGTTTGTCAAGAACATTACCTTGTAACAGTCATAATCAGAATTATTAATAAATTATGGCTTCAATGTTTGTCCTTATAATGTTTTTATTACATCAACCTTGTAATGGCAGGCACAGTTGCAGCCTGAATCAAAGTAGCAGTATAAGAGATTTCGACATTCCATCATCCAAAATATCTGTGTCTACGGATTCATGCGCATTTTGCCACTTCTGTTTTCAACCCTGGTAACAAAAGTGCATTAAAGTCCATGAATCATATCTCAAACGTCAAAATTAAAAGTCAGCACTCTATTTTGCACCAAAAAAAAAACCCTACACTGCTTTAAACAGGGATTCACTGTAATTGTCTGATTTCTAAGAGGGAAAACAAACCCAGTAGGGCGTCACAGTAACATGACTCAATGACTCTCTCTGGTGGCTAAAGCGGCGAATGGCTGTGGGACAACTCACGTCTCGCGGTCGCTCTCTTCTTGGCGGTCTCTGGTGACGCATCCTCCCATTTGTGTGCGCTTGGTTACTGCCTAAATAACCAAACAAGTCGAATGAATAACCAACCAGTAGACGTCATTTGAACGCCGCTCGCGGTGAGACGCACTCGCCGGGGTTCCTCCTCCAAAGAACATGTTGAAAAGGTCCTCGGGGGAAATATCCGCATCAAAGTTTGCGTCCGCCTGTTGGGAAGGATGCCGCCGCTCCTCGCCGCACGCATCGTACTGTCGTCGTTTGTTGGCATTGCTCAGCACGCCGTACGCGTTCCCAATAGCTGCTCGTTGATAAAAAAAACGACATTTTAATCAGGTGATTCTACTCGTTCTGGCAGAGCAACATTCATAGAAAGCCATTTATTCAGTGTCCTTGATATTCAGCTTAAGGTCAAAGTCGTATTAAGCTCTTTGTCCTTACTAGTAAGATGATTCAGAAGTCAGCACACTAGTAGAATAGCTGTGTCTTACAAGCGACATTTTTCCACTAGTATTGCAACTTTTATCCCACTAGGACACAATTAAGCCTTTCTAATAAACTACTGTGATGCGGTAGTAACATGTATGTTTCTAAGGCCAACTAGTAGACACGGACTAGTCAGCTCCTGGACTCAAACTGCGCGCTAGTTGACAACTGCGTGCTATTGGTACTACTAGTGACATGACCATGTTGTTCTACTATTTTGTAGTATGCCAAAGTTGTCCTACTTGTGTGCAGAAATGTCATACAGTACTGAAAGGCAGCACAGTGCACCCCCGCCATTTGCGGAGGATAGGAAACGGGCCGAATAGCGAACACTCGCGGATAATTGCATTGGGAATTCTTTCGTTTGTTTGTTTGTTTAAACCGCCAATATTCTTGATCAGCATTTTGGGGATTGGTCGCCCTCCCAAAAAGAAAGAAAACAAAAAGAAAAATTAACAAAAACATGAAAAAAATGAAAAGAAAAAAAAACAGGGAGAAAAAGAAAAAAAATGGAAACAAATATTTGGGAATTGGTGAATCCGCGGGTGTTTTACCACAAGTATGTGGGGGTCCACTGTAGTGGTAAAAAAACGTTACTAGTAAGACATTCTACTAGTGCACCCGTGCGTTGAATTGCCTTACTAGTTAAGACCTAGAGCGTACTAGTACATGGACCTTAAGCTGGATATCAGCGATGATATCAAGAATATCAAATAAATGCTCAAACAGCTTTCAATGAAAGTTACCTTTAAACGCCTCCGTGGCACCGGGAGCGTGATTCTTATCCGGGTGGAATTTTAACGCCAGCTTGCGGTAAGATCTTTTGAGTTCGTCCTCAGACGCGTCCTTCTGCACGCCAAGGATCTCGTAGAAGTCTTTGCATTGCTTGATCCTGCACCAACAACAAAGGGATTCGGTTAGCGAAATGCTTGTTTCTTGTTTTTGTTTTTGTTTTGTATTATCATTTGAATCTATTTGTACAAATCCATTATATATATTTTTTATTTATCATTTTAGTATCTTATTCATTCTTAGATATATAAGATACCTTCGCACAGCATCCACCTGCTCTGCGGTGTAGGACTTTGAGGTATCTGCGGGTTTCTCTTCGGGTCTGCTACGGTCACTTTGGTTCTGTCGTAGTCGAGGTCCTGAGTCTCCATTCAAGTCCGCGTGTGCGCCTTGTCTGGGCGTGAAGCCATTCTTGGAGATGAGCTCCAGCAGCACTAAGGACACATAATAACAATGGCATCTGTTGACATTTGTTGTCCAATTTCCCACCAAATTTCTCCCCTGAAAATACTAGAAATGGACTACTTTTATTTTAGACAGGACTTTGGCACCATCTTGTGGTATCTAAGGGTGTTTCATAAAAATTACAAAAATAGAATCGTTCAGCGAATAATGGAGCGTAGGTTCTAAAAAAAAAGAAGACGAAAAAAGCCCGTGCAGAGAGAATAAATGCCTGTGAGCATTGTTGTATCTTCTTTTTGTATGCATTGCTGCTCAGTGTGTTAAAGTAACAGTTGCTTGAAGATTTAGAATTGCCGTGACACACATGCTAATTTCTGTTAGCCTGTCAAGGACATTTCTCATTATATGTTATCATGAAGCTAGCTAACTTTCACTAGATGAAATTATATGGTTTAGTTGAACATTTTGGTGTTTAAATATCCATCCATTTGAAGCCTATTCCAGCTGACTTTACACCCTGGACTGGTCGCCAGCCAATCACAGGGCACATATAGAAAAACAACCATTCACACCTATATGGACAATTTAGAGCTGGATTCACCAACCTATTTACCCAATATCAAAATACAACACTCAATTTTAATTTCACGCACGGGGAGAACATGCAAACTACACACAGGAAGGCCATAGCCCAGATTAGAACCTTTTAATATAAAATGTTGAATCATTTTGTATGTCTCACATTTACAGTTAACTATAACTTGGGGTGACAAATAAACAACTTGAAGCGAGCACACTTTACCTCTTATTTGGAGATCTGCGAGCAAGAAAGACGACTTTATTTAGAAGATTATTTTATGCACTTTCCCACTGAATTGTTCCAAATGGCCTATTGTTCAAGCACTATAATTGATACATGAATTATTTTATTTTTTTAATACTGTATTCGTGTGTTGAAGGTGTTCCATTGCTTGCGATGTTGTTCTTAGCCACTTTAGCTTTGCAATTCACCATTCCAAAGCACCCACACCCCCACCCCCATACTGTACATCAACATCATACTGCATGTGCACACACACATCCTTGCAAAAAAGCAGGTGATGCGTTCAAATGCTGGCAGGCTGGACTCACCCCTCGCCTTCTCGGTAGGGAAGAGCCTCTGGGCCTTCTCCAGGAACCTCTTCGCCTTGTCCGGTTGCTCGCTGCCCAGCGCCGCGGCGGCGATGTCGATGCACCGTTCCGCCTCATCCCGGTTCACCTCCATGGTGGTGGACCTCGGTGGGTTAGCCGCGGCAGGACCGGAAGTCGAGAAAGACCTGACGCAACGTCATACGGATGCTGACGCCGGCAAACGCAGTGGAGTGGACGTCTTCTGCTTGTTTTTTTTTTTTTTTTGAACCACCCTTCTAATAGTATCAAGCTGGAGCTTGCAATGCAACCGTTAGAGAGGAATCACTGATGGTGTGGTTGAGTAAGTCGTCCACTAGAGGGAGACAAATCACTCCTTCACAAAATGTAGGTCAAAGACTACTACGTCACACTCACAGTATAACGAATAAAATATTCTTTTTTTTCCCCCGAAAATATTTATTAATTCTTGTAATATTACGAATTTAATTTAAAAAAAAAAAAAAAAGGATATTACTTTATTCTCAAGAATGTACAACTTTAAGTTCGCAGTGTAATTTTTCGCACTACTTCATACTTTTTCTGTTGAGGTCTAATATTTTTATTTTGGTCATTTTCTTTAATTTTATTGTGTAAAATTGTGTATATTATTGTTTGTGTTGTTATTAAAATGGATTAGATTTTTAAATTTATGAATTACATATTTGAGTCTATCGTCTACTATTTACACTATTCAAAAACGTAAAATGGCACTATAACC
The DNA here is from genome assembly GCF_024500385.1 of Phyllopteryx taeniolatus. NCBI lineage: Eukaryota > Metazoa > Chordata > Actinopteri > Syngnathiformes > Syngnathidae > Phyllopteryx > Phyllopteryx taeniolatus. The sequence continues at coordinate 11,713,732 of NC_084520.1, read as the reverse complement.
TTAACAGTATTTTGACCTCTAAACCTTTGAATGCGCGTTCAACTGTACATAGATCCAATACTTTTTGCACAACTTGATGTTCTCCAACAAGGAACTGAAACGCAAAATTCACAAAAGGCACTTGATCCAATAAATGTCCCGATTCAATTAGAATTGGCATTTAAACAGTCCTCTTCAATGTGCTGTTGACATTTTGGCATCAAGAGACGAAGACGACACCTAACAATGGATCAACAATATCTCATGATTGCAAGGGTTTAAACAGAATGTTCTTAGGGGGAAGTGTTTGCCAACCTTTATTGAGCCAGTGAAGGGACATATTCTACATTAGAAAAAAATCACCAAATAAATATGTCACAGAAGGTCAATTCAGAGGTTAACTGTACATTCTGATAGCTAGTGGAATAGCATTTAATTGTTATGCTTTTCACGATACGTTGCTGGCATAGATGAACAAAGATACATAAAGGATTTTTGGACCTGAAGTGGAATTGGATCCTTTACCGCAGCACACCTGATGTCTCATAGCACAATAATGTGCCACGGCACACTGCTCGAGATACAGAGAGACAGTGAGACTGGAAGCGTCACAGAAAGGCAGAGAAGTTGACATCCGTGAAAATGTATTAGTCCATTCATGGATCGAACACCTGTTGTGAATTTTGCAGTTCAGCTCCTTGTCAGAGAACAGAAAGATATGCAAAAAGTACTGGAACACTGAACAGTTGGACATGTGCATTCAAAACTTTAGAGAAGGTCAAACGAAGTTCGCCTGTAAAAGTTGAAGTGCATTTTAGGTTTATCCTGAAATTTCGTCCGAAAGCCCAATACCCATTAGTTTTGTGAATAGTGTAAATATCAAATTAAATAAATATATGTATTAAAAAACAACACATAATAAATAACAAATACAAATGTCATGGCATTGTCAGAAGATCCATCCAATTTCGATAGCGGCTGTCCTCATTATGATTAATCAATCATACAATTAAATAAATAACAACAATGTAAAATAAAAATAGATGCAATAAAACAAAATATAAAACAACAATTAATACAAATATTATAAAATAACAATAACAATTATAAAAAATTTGTACAATTTATTTTTAATTATTTAACACAAAATTTCATTTCAAATCTGATTGGATGGTGCAGGTATACCTAACTTGTACGTCTTTGCGCGACCGTGTCACTTGACGTTTACGTACTGTTGGAGCCGTCCCTAATTTAAATGCACTTTTTACATTCATATCCAACTCCGTTGCATGTGACATCATCTCTTTTAATCCTACGGGTGAGTCGTGGTGTGGGGTTTAGGTGGGGGTGTTGAGGGGGGGGCTGACTAGCTTCATCGCACATCTGGAAGGAGAGCGAAGAAGAGGTGGAGAACAGCAGATGGCCCAGCAGCCAATGGGAGAGCGGCGAGTGGGCGGGAGCTGCGCGCCGATTGGCCGGCGAGCCGCAGCGGCACCTCGCGCTTCCCCATCCCTTTTAGTTTTGATGCGACACACTTCTTCTTCTTTCCTGTCTTTTATTTTGTGTTTGAAACAACGCGAACGGCTGGCTACCACATCTTCAAAGGCCTCTGTACTACCGCGTTCGGTAAGTTGTTGCAAGTTGTCTTCTGTTGCCATTTTCAAGAAGCCTGTCACATAGACGTTACGCAACGCTTGCGAGTGGCCCGAGCATCACCGTATCTGTCGATTCCTTTTCCTCCATTGGACTAGCAACCGTTCTAACTATTGTCTTCATTTTATTTGTATTTGTTTCGTTTTTTGTTTTTGTTTTGTTATTTTTGTAACCGGGGTGCAGAAGAGCATTTATCCAGCTAGCCAGCCAGCCAGCCAGTAGCGCGATGGCGGAGGCGGAGCAGCAAAAACAGAAACAGCAGCAGCAGCAGCAACAACAACAACAGCAGCGGCCCGCATCCAGCAACGACTCTCCGATGGAGGCCTCCTGCAGGGAAGACGTGTTCGACCACACGTACGAGGAGAAGCAAGGCCCCAAGCCGCCGAGGATCGTCGTGTGGAGGAACGTCATCCTCATGACCCTGTTGCATATAGGTGCCGTGTACGGCGTGCTCCTCGTCCCCAGCGCCTCGCTCCCCACGCTGCTCTGGTGTAAGTTCCTGTGCTGCCATATAGGGCCTCTTGTTTCACCATCATGTTTGAGAGGGCATTACATTTGGTGAAATGGCAGACGGGGATGATTTGAGACCTGCCTTCCATAAAAAGCAAGTCCAATGTCACAATATGCATTGAAATGTAACGTGTGAGGGGCATAGTCTGGATGTTTTGTAGTGCAGCGAGACCTCAAAGGGTGGATGCTGGTCCCATTTCTTGGGAGTTTCAATCCATTTGGGAAATAGTGCAATTTGAAATTAGGAATTAAAAAGTAGACTTTACACCGATTTTATCGGGCTGATCGGTATCGGCCGATATTTAGCATTTTATGCTGATCGGCTTTAATTTCAGAATTCGCCGTTGATGGGCTCCGCAAAATACTTTTACTCCGTGTCGCCATCGTGCACAGTATATTTGAATCCAAAAGCTAGTTTCTTTTTAGCCTTGTCGCGCGTCTGTTGACGTAGTATTGGAAATATCTGACGGCCAATAAAGTTATTAAAAAAAAACAAAAAAAAAAAACACTTTTCGGCAGTGTGGAACAGACAACACGTAATGCCCGATCAGACAAATTTGCTCTTTCACGATTGCACTATGTCAGACTACTGCAATAAAATAAAACCACCGCATCCCGTTTTTTCCGATCACTGGGCTTCATCGTGTCAACACAAACGTATACACTCGTTATCATGGCGACGACAACAATAATGGATCGTGCCGTGTGTTTGTAAGAACAAAAGGGGGGAAAACGTGTGTTGGTGGTTACCGGTGCTCAGGTCAGGAGAGGACGTTCGTTTAAGGCTTGCTTGAGGCATCGTCACGTACTTTGAATACGATATGGCTCGCAAGCAGGCAACAAAACGTTATGTAGCCTAGCAAGCTACTGCTAGCACAAACGGTTGGACGTAAATATGCTGCCGTTCTGTCGAATCATGCTCTAAAGGTTTGGTGTGGTTGAAGTAATTTAATTAAAAATAAAGTAATTTAATTACAGTAAGTTAGCACCCATTATTTCTGTCATGTAATGTTGGTTTGACCAGACTGATTAGAAAACACGATCTGACTAGAGCAGTAATTTCCAACTTTTATGGAGCCAAGGAACATATTTTACAATTGAAAAATCTCACGGAACACCAACAAACAAAAATGTCACAAAAAGTGGATACATTAATTAATGTATGTACTTTCTGCCATCTAATAGAAGACCATTTATCATTTGTTCTGTCTGTCACTGTGCCTCACTGGCATAAATAGAGGGAAAAAAAGATACATTTATTTTAAATATAATTTTTTGAGCAATTAAGTACACAAGTATATACAGTAAATCAACAGGTCATTTAAATAAGACACATTCCTCCGTCTTGTGATCGGTTATCATTTTTTTCAACTCGCCGATCGGTGATCGGCCCCAAAAATCCCGATCGTGTAAAGCCTATTCAAAAGCCGTGGCCCTCATTAAAACTCATTCCCTGCCATTGACGGACTTAGAATCCAAATATCCACGTTAATTGGGAGGGCTTGAAACAGTCTCGACTTTGATGTCAAACTAGGAGGGTATCATTATAATCACGACATCCGTAGGAAATAATGGAAATTCTGAATTATTATGTTCCAAGGTTGAACTCCTTTGTAAAGTATTGTCAACGGTCGTATGAGTGTAAGAGTATGTTAAACCACTCCTTAAACACTCAATCAAAGTCGTCCAAAGGAAATATTGGAAACTTGGAATCAGGGATAGACCAATTTGGCATTTTGATGCATATCGGCATTATAATGAAATATTGGAAAACTTTATAGTAGAAAACGCTAGGGAGCTATTTATTTGTGAAGTTTTCATTTAACTTTATCAGAATCCTCTTTATTTGCCAAGTATGTCCAAAAAACACTCCGGTAGTTGGAGCCGCTCTAGTACGACAACAGACAGTCAATTGACAGGGAACACACTGAGACATAAAGACATTGAGAAAAACAGTCACTGAGCAATAAAGGGCTAATAGTTATCTGGTAATGCCGGTACATTTTTTTTTTTGACAATTGTGCAAAAAGATGCAGAGTCCTCTAGCACTTAGAGCAGTTTGAATGACTAATCTCGCAATAGTCCGGTGTAAGGACCATTGTGCAAAGGGCGCAGAGACTTCAAGGAGTGTATGCAGTTTAAAGTGACGAGTAGTGCGATAATCTGGGACAATGTTGATTGTGGAAATGTTGCAGATACTCCTCAATCAGTGTGGCATGAGTGGCCAGTATTGGTCAACAACAGATATGCAAATAGTGCAGCGTGGCGAGACTACTGCAGTGAGTGCACGAGTAGTATATCATTGGCCCGACAGAAATGTGACAACAAACTCAGACAACAAATTGGCAGGATGTTGCAATGGAATAAGTTAGCTGTTTAAGAAGTTGATTGCACGAGGGAAGAAGCTGTTGGAATGTCTGCTAGTTCTAGTTTGGATTGATCGGTAGCGCCTACCTGAGGGAAGGAGCCGGAAGAGCCGGTGACCGGGATGCGGAGGGTCCGAGAGGATTTTGCACGCTCTTGTCTTAGTTCTGGCAGCGTGCAAGTCCTCAAGGGTGGGTAGGGGGTTACTGACAATCCTTTCAGCAGTTTTGATTGTTCGTTGCAGTCGGAGTTTGTCCTTTTTTGGTAGCAGCATCAAACCAGACTGTGATGGAAGAACACAGGACTGATTCTATGACCGCTGTGTAGAACTGCCTCAGCATCCCCTGTGGCAGGCCGTGCTTCCTCAGAAGCCGCAGGAAGTACATCCTCTGCTGGGCCTTTTTGAGGACAGAGTTGATGTTGATCGCCCACTGCAGGTCATGAAGCCAATAGATTCCGTTTTACTCCAAATAGCGGTCATCGGCCTCCTTGGCTACTAATAATCGGTATCAGTAACAGCCCTGAAAAAAACTGTCTCTAGAATTAATATGTTTGGGGTCAAACAGTGGTCTTCGTAAAGCATTCTCAACGGTGGTAAGCGTTTAAAAGTAAGTCAAAACACTCTTTAAACTTCAATAGCAAATGGGAGGAAATCAAAGTTGCTTCATCCATCGGGGAAATATGGAAACTTGCAATAATCTTTTCCGCACTTCGAACTGTAGCCTTCATAAAGCATTCTCAACGGTTGTACAATTATTAAAAGTACCGTAAGCTAAAGCATTTTCTCAATTTTTAACGTCAAACGAGGCAGTCGTAATAAAAAGTTGCGTTGCACAATGGAAACAATGGAACTTGGAATGAATGCATTCTAGTAATAGAAGTGTAAGGTTAAGTTAAAACGCTCTTTAAAAACTTCCATAAAAGGGAGTGAGACGTCCTAGTTTGCATCGTAACATACTATTTCAGGCATTGTTTGAATGCTATGCAGTACTGTGGGATCTTGAGAGGTCAATGCTGGTCCCAATTTTTTTGTTTCAATCCATTTTTCCCACAGGAAATAGTGGAACTTGGAATTACTCTATTCCTGTGTTCATCCTAAAACATTTCCGTCGTAAAAATAAAACAGTCTCTTGACCTTGACGGCAAACGAGGAGGGCGTAATTAAAGTTTGCGTCATCTATAGGAAATAATCTAAATTTGGAATTAATCTGGGCGGGGGTCAACCTGTGGTAATAAAGAATTCTACTGTATGTGTAAAAAGTAAAAACAAAGCTAATCGGCGTTAATTTTTAACATTGTAAAAACAAAGCTAATCAGTGTTAAATTGTGTAACATTAAAACAGTCTTTAAATAATTATCCATCCATTTTCTGAGCCGCTTCTCCTCACTAGGGTCGCGGGCGTGCTTGAGCCTATCCCAGCTGTCATCGGGCAGGAGGCGGGGTACACCCTGAACTGGTTGCCAGCCAATCGCAGGGCACATAGGAACAAACAACAATTCGCACTCACAGTCATGCCTACGGGCAATTTAGAGTCTCCAATTAATGCATGTTTTTGGAATGTGGGAGGAAACCGGAGTGCCCGGAGAAAACCCACGCAGGCACGGGGAGAACATGCAAACTCCACACAGGCGGGGCCGGGGATTGAACCCGGGTCCTCAGAACTGTGAGGCTGACGCTCTAACCAGTCGTCCACCGTGCCATTTAAATAATTAATTTTTATCTAATAAATAATCTTTAGATAATGTGGATTTATCTGTTCCGGGATCAAACTTTGGCCATTGTAAAGCATTCTCATTTGTCATACAAATGTATGTTGTAGTAAAAGTAAGTTAAAGCACTCACTCTACTTTGAAGTGAAATGGGGAAGGCGTAATAAAAGCGATGCTTAGAGGAAATGCAGGGAACTTGGAATGAATCTGCTCTGCGGCCAAAGTGTTCGAAATGGTTATACTGTGGCTATCATAAAACATAATTAACGGTCGTTTCAAAGTCAGTTAAGGCACTCTTTCGACTTCAGTGACAAATGAAGTTGTAATTAAAAAAAGAAAAAAAAAGAGAATCCTTGCTGTGATGAGGTCCGCTGGAGTCCGGCACGATTTTGTGGCAATTCAAGTTTTTGAACAACTTTTGAGGCTTTTTAAAATTCTTTTCTCCCCCCAGCAACCCCTCGATAGTGTGAGGTGCAATATGACATCATCCTTCCACTGGCCTCTTTGATGCTTTTTTCATGTTGGCTGGGAAATATCGTACTGTACTTGGGAGCTTGTGAGGTCTACTATGACTTCTAGTCAAACAGGAAAACAGGGAGCAAATGTTGTCTTTAAACCCAAAACGCACAGAAAATATTTGTATTGCTTTTCGGACCTGGTATTCCGGCAAAGGTTAAATCGAGGCACCTGGACTCTTCTTGTTTGTTGAATTTGTTTTTTTTTCTTGTTTTCTGAAAATATTTAAAAATAACCAAGGCTATTATGCAATTAGGCCAACAATTTTAAGTGTTCAACAATGTTAAGATCATAAAATGAGCTGTTAAACAGTACTGGCTTGATTAAAGAATAACACAGCACCCTCTTTAGCTTTCTGTGTTTTGTCATGTAGAGATGGGAATGTGCCAAATATTTGTGGCTCTGCAGCACATACCTCGGGTCAAAAATGTCCAACATTAATAAATCACTGCTTTTAGAATGTAGAAATGCCACCAGGCTCCTTTCTTGTCCTACAAAAAGAAATGTGAAAATTGTTGCGCTTATGTTGTCTGTTTCTTAGCGGGAATTAGTAGCAAGTCGGGTTTTTGAAAAATAGTCTGTAGAGGTGTTGGAAAAAGTCACTGTATTGGTCACACTGACTTTTTTTTTTCTGTTAGCAGCCATGTTGTTAGTGAAAGCAATGCATGTCGGTAGGGATGTGCTTTGAAGTACAGAATGTGGGGGAAGAAAAAAAAAGAAAAAAATGGATGAATCGCCCAGCCCAGACTTGAAAAAAAGTCCCCACACACGTTGTGTAAGCTGCGTGTGAATAGCGAATTAACGAATGTGATGCGGTCGGTCAGTGATCATGTGCTACTCTATGACTCAGGTCACACTACTGTGTAACATAACATGCCTCGACTCGCCGCTTATTCAGTTGCAATGTGAAACAAGGTTGTGCCTCGAAATAAAGAAGAATACACTGAACTCTGGCTATTTGCGGGCCTGCCGTGAATAGCAAAAATCTGCAAATAATAGACACCCCTCTAAAAGTTTTTTTAAATTTTTTTTTTTAGAATTGCCTATACAGTATCGATAATTGAATAGAGAAGGTGAAGGTTTACTGTACAGCGGTCCCATGCGATGATATGATTCATTGTTCATGCACCGTTAGTTCCTCTTCTATATTGTTTTTTTAAAGCAATCTTTTTTTCTGTGTTCTGACAGTATACTTAGGGTAATGCTCTCGCTTGTGGGGAAAGGAGAGCCACAGTTGCCGAGGAAGTTTTTTTTAATTTGGTCCCATATGATTGCAGATGGAATGAAACATTGAATGTACAGTATTAGGCTTTTGGAGAGCTTTTTGGACTAATGTGTGTTTGTGTGCGTTTTGTGTCTCTGCAGCCATGCTTTGCTTTTTGATAAGTGCTTTAGGAGTGACAGCAGGCGCTCACCGCCTGTGGAGTCACAGGTCCTACAAGGCCTCTCTACCTTTAAGGATCTTCCTGGCTCTGGCCAACTCCATGTCCTTTCAGGTACCCCAACAAACTCTCCGTCCATCTTTCTATCAGGCTTTGTCTGTACATTATTGAGTCTTTTCCCACCCGGCAGAACGACATCTACGAGTGGGCCCGCGACCACAGGGTCCACCACAAGTACTCTGAGACGGACGCGGACCCGCACAACGCCGTGCGCGGCTTCTTCTTCGCCCACATCGGCTGGCTGCTGGTGCGCAAACACCCCGACGTGATCGAGAAGGGATGCAAGCTGGAGCTCCACGACCTGCTGGCCGACAAGGTGGTCATGTTTCAGAGGAAGTGAGTAGGCCACCACGAAAAACTGTTGGCTTTTGTGGGCCTTATTGAATTGGCCAAGGAAGCATGTCGTGGCAGGACTACATGATTTCTTATGGCCGATTGTCTAAGAACAACAATTTAATAATTTTATGTGATGATCATAATACATCATTTATGACAGCATTTGTGCCCTTTTTAATGTTGTTGTTTGAAAAGTAGTTGTTAAAGTAGTGGTTAATTACATATATTTTTTCAAAAGTGCTTGCACTTCAGAGAAACCGCTTCAAAGTGCTTTAAACTTAATATTTTTAATTTTTTTTTTGCAAAGTGGTCAAATTCTTTGTATTTATAGATTTGTATTTTATTTTTTTATATTTTTCTGTAGTATTTTAACACGCTCTAACAAAGGGTTCAGCAGTGTTGAAACTGTCTGGATGTTATTTTTTAAATATGTGAAATGTGCTTTCATTTTGGACAAGCGATTTCTTTTTTTTTTTTTTTTTTTTAGTTTTTTTTGTTTGTATATTCACATACAAAATGTACTTGACATTTTTTTTAGATAAGGTGCTTGAAATACAAAGAAATATTGACTACTAAGGTCAATTAATTGAAAATTTTCAAGTTTGGCTAGTGGGCTAATTCATTTTTAAAAACATTTTTTGGGGGGGCATTTTCATCTGTTTAAAAGTGATTGATTTTTATGGGAGACAAAGTGTTTTAAAGAGGTTGGAACATTAACTACTCATTTAGGTCAGTGAATTATTTTCAAGGTTGGAAAAACAATTGAAAATAAATTACTTTAAAGTTCACACATTTTAATTCTACTAGTTAACTTTAACATAATGTTAACTAAGTGTGAAAAGTGACGTGTTTTTTTTTGTTGTAAAAATGTGTCTATTGATAGTAGTTTTAATCAAACTTTAGATAAACATTTAACTTTAGATAATATGGTTTTGCTCATCTTTTTTAATCCTCCAATATAAAACAATCATTTCGACTATGGATTAATATGTGTAGATTAACCACATCTGTGAGGTGCATTAACAGTATAAATAAAGACGAGGCTACATGCTACCAGTCTGGCTTTACATGGTAATCCAAGCATGCTGCCATTGACCCAAAACGACAACAGCAATTTCCTCCCTCCCACAAAAATAATCTATGTATATTTACTGCATTCTCTTTCCTCCTAACAGGCACTATAAGATGTCTGTGCTGCTCTTTTGCTTCTTCATGCCCATGTTGGTGCCTTGGTACTTTTGGGGCGAGTCACTGTGGGTTGCCTACTTCGTGCCGGCGCTGCTGCGCTACACGTTGGTGCTCAACGCCACCTGGCTTGTCAACAGCGCTGCGCATATGTGGGGAAACCGGCCGTACGACCAGACCATCAACCCCCGAGAGAACAAGTTTGTCACATTCAGCGCCATAGGTAAGACACAATACAAACATGTGTTGTAGCTATCAGTAGCTAATTGTTTTAACACCCAAAGGGTGTTCACACTGTTATTCTGCACCCAAGTTCGGTAGTTTTCGTATTATTCCGCCATCGATTTTAACCAAGGGGGGTCTGGTGCAGTGTGAGCTGGGCGGGTTGGCTGATCCCCGGCTACAGAAGCTGGCTATTGGGATGTGGAACATCAATTCTTTGGCAGAGAAGGAGCCTGGTGTGACAGCCGGGGTCAGTGCCTCTGGATTGTCAGACCAAAGTGGTCTTCCAAGCCCAGATTTAAGAGGCGCAGTGTGGTTTTGGTCCCGGCCGCGAAACAGTGGACCATCTCTACACCCTCAGCACCCTAGCTTTGTGGACTTTGAGAAGGCATCGGGGAGTCATGTGACATTTAGGCCAATCGGCCGCTGTACATCTCTGGTCACGCATAGTCGGCAGTAAGTCACATTTGTTTCTGGTGAGGGTTGGATTCTCCCAAAGCTGCCCTTTGTCTGATTCTGTTCACGAGGAGGAGGCCCGAGACAAGACCCAAAACACCCTGGAGAGATTATGCTTCTCCCGGTTGGTCTGGGAACTCCTTGCGATCCCCCCGGAAGAGCACGAAATTTTTTTTTAAATTTAAGATTACCCATGAAAGTCTCAAATATTTTATCTTGGTCATCCTCCAATTTGGTTTACATTTAATTGGAACCATTTGAGGCGTCGCGGTGGTGGGATATTTCCGATTTCCTAGCAGTCTTGAAGCTAGCTCACTTTAAAGTACTGTAACAAATCACACTCCAGGAATTGTCTTCAGTGTTCTCACAAAGTGTCCCAATTTGTCATGGTCCAGGCGAAGGATTCCACAACTACCACCACACATTCCCGTACGACTACGCCACCAGCGAGTTCGGCTGCAAGTTCAACCTGACCACCTGCTTCATCGACTTCATGTGCTTCCTGGGCCTCGCCAAGGACTGCAAGCGAGTGTCCCATGAGATGGTGCTGGCGCGAGCGCAGCGCACGGGTGACTGCAGCTACCGCAGTGGCTAAAATAAAAATGAGGGCCCAGACCTCGCCGAGCTTGAAACGGAAAATAAAAACCTCCACGAGTCCTTTTTTTGACGTCGTTTCATCTCTTCATCCTCCAAGTGGAGTCTAAGTCGGCTTCACGGGGGGCCGTGACCACATTTTTGCTTCTTTTTGTGGTTTTTCTTAGCTGTGACTAAAATTTGTGAAGCAGAGTTTGAAAAAAACTAAACACGTTTTAGCTAAGCTCTCAGCCTTCTAACATTCAGTTGGGCTTAGGTCTTTGGCGAAAGTGTTTTGGATTTGAAGTGAATTCATTTGAAAAAAAATCATTCTTTGCTGTGTATTCAAAGGTCGCTCATGTAGCCACTTGTTTATATTATACTAGTTAATAATCCCATGAGAAAGGACGTTAGCGTCGTTTAGTTAAAAAAAACGACATCCCGAACATTTGACCTGATCGGTCGTCTCGTGACAACTAAACCAAATGCATAGAAAATGGTTCCTTTTGTCGTGAAAATGAACGATAAAGCCGTTTATCTAGTGCCAATTTTTTTCTCATTTAGTGCGCTTTGTGGACGTTTTTGGATATTCTTATGGTGTCCGTGGCTTCGCTTCCTCTCGCGCGACATTTTATGCAACATCTCCACCGGTCGATGTAGCAGCCGGGTCATGTGACCATGCGCTCATCCATGCATGATGAGGATGACGATACACCGTACATGTTGTCGGCGAGCGACGTAAACCTCAACCCCCGTTCGAGTGTCGGGTTTTACAGAATGCCTCTGTGATCTTATTTATATATTTATTGTTGCGTTCTTTTTGGTACCGGCTAAAATAGCGTAGCTCCGATCAGAACCGCTAGCCTTCGAAACCTGTTTGATAACTTCTATCTGGAATTGGAGCACCTGAGTTCGTTCCCCCCTAACCCTTCAAGAAGTCAGGAAACTACCAAATGCCTTATGACTTGCATCCATTCCTGATGGTCAACAGTTCTGTCCCGACAAATACTCAATAAATAAAATGAAACTGAGGTCCATGTTTACCGAGGCATAGTTGGTCTTGAAATTAAACGTAGCACTTAACACTGGGGTGGGGGGAGGGGGAGCCAAGATGTTTATTATATCAAATGCTTACGTACAAAATTAAGCCCCACACCTTTCTCCCAACGAATGTGCCAACTCGTTAGCCACGCCACACAACCAGTTCCCTGAATTATCGTCGCTACTAAAGTGACAAGAAGGATCGCGAAAAGGTTGGAAGTCTTGAATTGTTATGTCAAACTGCTCAGTTCGGAAATAAAAGTTCACAATATTTTCAATACATGTGTCATTCTTATTTGTTCGTGTGTCCATTAGGAATTTTGGGAACATTTATTATTAAATGTCTAAAAAAACTGATGCTATTTGTTAGCCTGTTTATGGCGTTTCCCATTGGCATTGAAACTAGTGGACTTTAAACCAAAGATATGTGTTTTTTTGCGTTATGCTTAGTTTGCCCATAAACTTTAACTGGGAGGTTCAATAAACAGCTTGAAACCTCATTTTTGAAGAATTGATCTCTATCTGCCAAACTGGCTTGAGTTGAGTTCACTGCCACCATACAAGCACGTCTTTTGTTTTGCTCCCAAGTAAAAAAAAAAAACGATTGAAGCATGGCTCGTATCTTTAAAAAGCCATGCAACTGTAAAAATAGTACACAAAGAAAAGCGTGTGAATTGTATACTTTTTTCTTTAAAAAAAAAAAAAACAGGAAAAATCGTTGCTGTCCGATGAAATGGGAAATATTCTGAATGGAAAAGTCTCAAGAATGAGATGCGTGTAATTAAACTTTTATCCTTTTAACCGAAAAAACGTTGTTCCCGCTGTCCAATGACAAGCTTTTTCGTTTTTACCTGAAAAACAAACGTATGTAAAAACTCACACGATTTGAAGACATAAACATCAGTTTTCATTGGACAACAATGTTATCGTACAGTCCCCCATTTGACAACAATGTTATTGTACAGTCCCCTCCAAAAGTATTGGAACGGCAAGGTCAATTCCTTTATTTTTATTGTATACTTAAGACATTTGGGTTTCAGATCAAAAGATGAATATGAGACAGTTCAGAATTCCAACTTTTATTTCATGGTATTTACATCTAGATGTGTTAAACAACTCAGGACAGAGCACCTATTGTTTAAAGCCACACACTTATCAAGTGAGCAAAAGTATTGGAACAGACATTATCAAATTAACATAAAGAGAATAACATTTCATATTTTGTGGCATAACCCTTACTTGCAATAACTGCATCCAGCCTGCGACCCATTGACTTCACCAGACTGATGCATTCTTCATTTGAAATGCTTTTCCAGGCCTTTACTGCAGCCTCTTTCAGTTCTTGTTTGTTGTTTCTGGGGTTTTTTCCCTTCAGTCTCCTCTCCAGGAGGTAAAATGCATGCTCTATTGGGTTAAGGTCAGGTGATTGACTTGGCCAGTCTAAGACCTTCCACTTTCCCCCCCTGATGAAGTCCTTTGTTGTGTTGGCAATGTGTTTTGAGTCATTGTCTTGTTGCATGATTAAGCTTCTCCCAATTAGTTTGGATGCATTTTTCTGTAAATTACCAGACAAAATGGTTTTGTAGACCTCAGAATTAATTCAGCTGCTGCTGAGTTACATCATCAAAAAAGACTAGTGAGCCCATTCCAGAAGCAGCCATGCAAACCCAAGCCATGACATCACCTCCAACTTGCGTCACAGATGAGCTTGTGTGTTTTGGATCATGAGCGGATCCTTTTTGTCTCCATACTTTTTTCTTTCCATCACTTTGGTAGAGGTTAATCTTGGTCTCATTAGTCCATAAAACTTTGTTCCTATACATTTGTGGCTCGTCTCCCTACTTCTATGCTAAATCCAATCTGGTCTTTTCGATTCTTTTGGCTGACGAGTGGTTTGCATCTTGTGGCACGGCCTGTATATTTCTTCTCTCAAAATCGTCCTCAAACAGTGGATTGTGATACCTTCGCCCTTGCCCTATGGAGGTTGGCTGTGATGTCACTGACTGTTGTCTTTGGGTATTTTTAGACCAGTAGTTTCTTTCTTTTTCAGGACATTCCAAAGTGTTGTATTGGGTATGCCCAATGTTTGTGCAATAAGACTGATCGATATTCCCTCTTCTCTCAACTTCAAAATGGTTTGCTCTTCTCCCATAGACAGGTCTCTGGTCTTCATGTTTGCTTAACAGCAAATGCAGTTTTCACAGGTGAAACCCAAAGCCAAAAAAAAAAAAGAACTAATGTTGAAGCAATCAATCTAAAAGGCAACACCTGAGCAACTAAAAAACATTCATCAGTCACATATTCCAATACCTTTGCTCACTTGAAAGGTGGGCGGTTCAAACAAAAGCTTGAGTTAATACATCTAGATGTAAATACCATTAAAAAAAGATGGAATTCTGAACTTTTGTCTCATATTCATCTTTTGATCTGAAACCCAAATGTCTTCAATATACAACAAAAACAAAGGAATTGACCTAGCTGTTCCAATACTTTTGGAGGGTACTGTATATGGCTGAGATTATTTTTTGCACTGCTGTTATTTAGTGGTGGTTTCCAGTTTTTTTTTTAATACAGCATACATTCCTATGTAATATTATATCATTTGATGTAAATATTTGAGTAAAAAAAATACCTGGAAGTATTTAGTGAAGTTTACATACTGGTATATCCTGACTGTTTAAAGGTACCGTTATTGGCGTTAACCTGTCAGCGAAGGAAGTCTTAAGAATGGCACTGATGGTTTTACACAGGACAGAGAGGAATGTGAGGGAGGCCTACGTGCTTACAGGAGGGCACACATTATTACATTATTGCATAAGCCATGATAAATGGATGAATAAAGTCCTTGTATAATATTTTTATCAGGCTAGGGGTAGCCGAACTTGTGATCAAGGACCATGTATTGATTTTTAAAAAAGAACAGATGGGCCAAATCATTTGTGCAATTCGGACAACAGAATACAGAAGCAATTTTCAGGAAAAACAATGCCGTAAATATTACATGAGTGTAGATGATGTGACTGCTTGGTTGGCCGGATTAAAGACTGGAGAAGGCACACGAGTGTACTGTATTATGATTTATGGAATGCACTTGGAATGGACAACAATTTTCCCCATCCTGGCTTTGCATTTAAGTTTTTTTTTTTTAATATGATGACCCCTTCAGGGTTCACATCAGAGTGCTTGCAGCCAGAGACGAAGAGAACCATGACTCAGGCTGCTGCTCTGTGTGGCGTGATATTTGGGAATATTAACCCACCACCATTACCACGCCTGCATGACTGGAGGTTACTAAAGTTCAACCCCCCCCCACCCCGCCCCGCCAACCAAACAAACACGCACACACCTTACAAACGCGTCCGGTCACAGCGTCTGACTGCAAGCAGCCAATCAGCGACGAGCTCCTGACTTATGATCACCCACTCACCAATGGCGGGAGGGCACCTGTGTGCCATCATGCGTGACGGAGCACAAAGACTTACATAAGTCCTCGAAGGCGGCACACTGGCTATACTGCAAGCGGTGCATTGAAGTACCTTCGAAGAATGGGGGAAATGTGAGAAAAAGTATTTTGCACAAGAAAAGAAAAATGGTCAGAGTATGAAGACTACCTTTCATGCATCCATCCATTTTCAACACCGGTTATCCTAGTTAGGGTCGCGGGACGCTGGAGCCTATCCCAGCTGACTTCGGGCGAAAGGCGGACTACACCCTGAACTGGTCGGCAGTCAGTCGCAGGGCACATATAGACTCGGACAACCATTCGCACTCGCATTCGCATTCACACCGTCACTGAGTGGGAACTGAACCCACGCTGCCTGCACCAAAGTCAGGCGAGTGTACCACTACACCATCAGTGACCAAGACTACCTTTCTTTAGTGCAAAATAATTATTTACAATTTATGCATCTAGTAAGACCACATTTAAAATTTGTATAATATACTAAATCAAATTACAATTTACATTGACTGGATTAGATTTTTTTTAAACTTTTCGAACAATTTGCCATATTTTTACAGTATAGTCAATATACATATATAAAAAATGGAAATTCAAATAATTCCATATAATTATGACTTATTTAATTACTCTATATCTTTTATTTTAGTTTTCTATTTTATCATCAAATATTTAAATTGCATTAAAAAATGACTTTCTACAACAAAATGCAATTCTATTTATATAGCTTTGTTTAATCTTTTTAATTTTTAAAAGATGTTAAATAGTATTTAAATGTATATATGTATTTTTAAACTGATTCTAAAAAATACTCATAATGGAACAATTATTTTATATCATTTTACAGTTACTGAAAAAAAGTTTTACTAAAAATGCAATTTCCAATTTTAATTATAAAATGTATTTGTTTTTTAAAATTATAAATCCATTCCAAAAACAAAAAATATTTTTTGCAGTGTCACACTGAAGCATCTTGATGCAAAAATGATGCGTTTTACCATGAATAATGACGTATTTTAATGTAAATAAACTAGTTTTGTGCAGAATTTAAGCGCACAGAGCCTTGTAATTGAAGAAGGTACATTTTATTTGAAAAGGGGGAAAAAAAATCTTACAAGAGTTAAATAAGCGACATGGATTGTACTGTATAAACATTTGTGCAACAAAAAATGAGCACGCACGCACACATACACACGGAGGCACTTTACTGCCTTCTGCTTCCATGAATACGTAAACAATCCCATCAGAATATACATTGTTTTCCAACTATGCCACCTACTGTACGAATGCTTAAAAGAAAAGGAGAAGACACAGCCGGGTGGAGATTAAAGCAGCAAAGTTGAATGAAATGAATATGTTCATCATTCACACACTGCTAAATCATGGGCTGAATGGGGTGGAAAAGGTGATGGCACATTTCATGAAATGATCCACACACTGCTATTACTGAATCTCTCACACTATTTTTGTTTTTCAATTCAAAGATGTCCCACCTTACCTGGCTTTGTTGATTCGCTCTAAAACAATCAGTCAACTACAAAAACGCACTGAAGCACACAAATATTTCGCTTTGTACATCGACTGTTGCATTTGTGCAGTCACAACTTTCAGGATACATTCATCTGACCCATCTCTTAGGAGGGGGGGGGGAAGAAGAAGAAGGAAAAAAGACAGCAATCTGCTCACATAAGAAAAGGAAATAAATATGATTTTTCATTTGTTTGTTTTAACACTGACACGCAGGGTGTGTGGCTTAGACGCCCAGCTTGTTGGCGATGGTCATGACTACTTTGAGGATGGGCATGAAGGCAGAGATTTCGCTGAAGTTGCTGCTGCTCACCACCAGCGTGTGGACCTCCAGACCGCGCTGGTACTGCTGGTTCGCCACGCAGCGGCCGATCTCGTGCAGGCCGTTCAAGATGTTGGGGGAGAGCTGAGAAGAGGTCGCCGACGCACAACAAGACAAGCGGTGCCACACGTTAGCAGCACAGGAAGAAGAGGAAGATAATGATGACGGTTCCGTTCGGGGATTAAGTGGCAAAATGCCGACAGTGTAAAATTAATTCCGTTGGATGAAGATTATGTTGGGGATGGGTTAAATTTAAAACAGCAGAGTCTGAGGCTTAGACCTAAATGTCCAAGGAGTCAACTACAACTGGATACTTTTTTTTAGAAGCATATCATCATTTGATAAGTCTGGTGAAAAGAAGACACCTATGTGTTGAGAGGGATTTACGGTATTGCATTTTTTGTGATTAGTTTGAATAAAATGTTCACACACCAAACTTAAATCTTTGTTTGCTTTTGATCCCTAGTAAAACTAGTTAATGGCGCTGCTCCAAAGTACAGTCCAATGCAGGGCCAAATTAAGCCTTCATTGCTACTGCATTGCTATGACCGAATGCATTTGCTATGGACATTAAATCAATCAAATCCATAAATGGCAACATTTCTAACGTTGGTTCTTGAATATTCAGACCTTTCAATTATTAGTACAAAGCCAGTTTTGTAAATGTGCAGTAGCGGGCAACACTATTCGACATTCAACATTTCCTTACCGACTGCTCCCTCAGCTTGTCATACAGGCATACCAAACGCTTGGCTGCGTCGTCAAGCTTCCTTTTTGTTTGCTGTGAAGAAAGGAAATTAAAGTGCAGTGTTACCTAGAATTACTTGCATGTTTAATTCATTCCGTGACCAACTAACTCAATTTACTCCTATATCAAATACATTTTCAATCGTTAAATAATTCCAGAGGAAACGCTAAAGAGATCTGGGCTAACATTAAGAAATTGACTTTAGTCAGTGACATATGTAAAAAACATTTGAGGAGCTACAGCTGGTAGACAGAGTCATTAATGACCTAATTGACATGGCTACAGCACCGAATGTGTATTTTATTGACTCTGTGAAAAGCCTAACCTGTGACTCAGATCCTGTAATGCAGCAACTGAACCCTGTGCCTCTGAACACTAGTGCCCCAATCTTTGACGTCCATGCAGTGTTTCAGACACAGTTGGACAAAGTCATCTGTGCCCTTAAAATTTATAGAACCAAATATATATTTTGTATGGACAATACATTTGTTAAAACTAATAAACAGTCTCTAATTATTCCTCTAACAAATACCATTATTGATTCCATAAATGCAGGCGTTTTTTCAGACACCTGGAAAAACTCCATTATAACAACAATTCTTAAGTCAGCACTCAGGAGAGTAGGAGACTCTACAATGATGAGCAACTACAGACCCATTAGTATACTTCCTTTAATAAAGATAGAGAAACTAGTTGCAGAGCGACTGACAAAATCTAAACTCAAGTCCTTACTCACTAAAACTGCAATTTGGTTTTAGAAAACATCACTCGACCGAGACAGCCATCTCCTATCTTTTAGACTATGTAAAATCCAAGCTTGACACAATGGGTGTCATTGAAACGGTATTTCAGGACCTGAGGAAGTCTTCGGACACAGTCACTCAAACTACTCATCATTAGGTTGACAGATTTTAACTTTTCAGAGAACTCAGTGAAGTTGATGGAATTATACAGCACTTCTAGGATTCAGTGTGTCAGAGTGCAAAACAAAAAATCCATATGTAACAACCTTGGAGTATCACAAGGTTCAATCCTCGGGCCCCTGTTGTTCAGCCTTTACATTAATGACCTGGCAAGTTGCTGTCCACCAAATATCACTTGCCAGTTGTAAACAGATGATGCTGCTTTGTATGTGCATACCAAAGATACATTTCAAGCTGCTAACAACTTGCAGACTTTATGAGTTGTGCATGTGAATGGCTCGAGAACTCGCATCTGCATTTAAATGTGTCAAAAAACTGTTTGCCTGTCCTTCTCAAAAAGAGCGAACAAATCTGTTCCAGATCCTGCTGTAATAGTCGTAAGGTGAGAAGCTTGAAGCTGTTAAAGAGTTTAAATATTTAGTTGTAATTTTTCACTTGCAACCTAATTTTAAGCAATATATTAAGGAAAAGGTTATTGGATCAAAGCTGTAGCCAAAACCCTCCATGAACTGCTGTCTGCCTAACATGCTGTCCTCGCACTTTAAGTAATTTCACAATGCACTTGAACTCTGCCAATTTGTTGTGGGTTTTATTGAGATTTATTTATCTACTGTCTGGCTTATCTGTCATCACACATTGCACATCAAAACATTTCACAATGCACTTGAACTCTGACTATTTGTAGTGGTTTTTATTGTCACTGATTTAACTTTTTTATTCAGGGAATATCCCCTTGTCAAGGGACTAAAGATTTAAATGAGCCATGGGCTATAATCCTGAATATTTTTTAGAATGTTATGTTATGTAATGTTTTTTTTTAATAATGTTTCATGACTGTGACTGATTTCTTTTTCTAATAAACGTTTTTTTGTTCCATGCTTTTAATGAAGAAAAATAGCACTGTATTGTATAAAAGCATAAAACAAGGGAAGGTCAGGAAATAAACTTTTATAAAGTGTTATTACTGTACGTGCGGTAGTATTCGTGTTGGATTTATGCCTTTAAGGGGTATGGCTTGTGAGTGAGGTAAGGAGCTTGAATCGGGTTGGCCGGAGCGTCAGGTCATAAATTCTAGCCTATAGTGGCTCCTTGCAAGTGCTCCCATTTCGTATGTGTAAACGGCTGAAAGTGCATCGGTGCCCGCATCCGAGGGCATTACAGTACCTTAATGGCTCCATTATTTTCACTTCACTCGAAAAACAGCGAATCTGAAGCTCACTTGCAACACAAAATAAAAAATTCAAACAAGCGACTGCTCGTAACTTGAAATTATTGTAAATTGTGGCACTCGTAAGTCAAGGTACCACTATACACTATAAAATACTTTTAGTGAATAACAAGAGAGTTTGGCAGACTTACTGGGTCTCCTGCTGCAAGTTGGCAGCGTTGCACCAGACTATCGAAGGTAGATTTTAGCACAATGTGCTCAGCGGGGATCTCCTTCTGCTCCACCCGCTCTGCTGGAAGCTGCTGGAGGAGCTGAAGGTGGTGACAAAAGCAAGATGGGGTGGAAACTGCATGTTCGCTTGTGATATGCTGCAGTACACTTCAGAGGCTGACCTGCATGCTGGGCTCCTGGGGGGCACCGGGGGGCACCTGGGCATTGTTGTGCGGCTGAGGAGCCTCCACTGGGAAACCCATCACGGGAGCAGTGATGGGGGCGGGTGGAGTGTAGTTGTCAGGAACCTGTTTTATACATGTAACAATTGAAATGTTTTTTTTTCCTGGACACTTACGCCTGAAGTCATAATCTTTCCACTTTTTTGTGTACAGTGAACCGTCCCATATTTGCGGTTCGGCATTTGCAAATTTGCAGGTTTTTGGAGGATATTTTCTTCTGTTAGTCGCTGTAAAACTTTACATTAGCTGTTTTTGTGCTCAGGTCAAAGACGTCTAAAATACAAATAGTGGGTTGGTGCCATCTTGCAGCTATGTTGAACTGAGGGGCATGACCTTTAGAGGGGGATTAGCTATCTAGTAAACTGTACTGACCCAGTAGGGGGGAGGAAGTCGACCGGGAATATTCCGCCTTTGGAAGCAGTATCAGACCTGGAATGCCATCTGCGTGTAAGGGTACTCCAACATGCCAAGACAAGGGCGTGAACCAAGGTTGACAAACACTTCTCCCACCCTGTTGTGTTAAAAGCAACTGATGCTGTGTGGCGCTGACATCATCAAAATTGCAGCATGTCATTCCTTGTGCATCTTGTAACATACTTGGCCAATCAAGCTGATTCTGATCCTGATGTCATGTAGGTACGCAAAAATCTCATTTTGCTGGGTTCTGTATAGACCCTTTTACACTTCCCGGAAAAGCCTTGATTTTTCTGTGTCGCAATACGATATAAACAGTATGGACACGAAATGGGGGACGGGGGGAAGTTGACTGGGAAATTCCGCAATGCCGTGATGGGGCGTAAAATTAACACGAAACAGTCACTGCTCCCACATCAATATCCTGCTTTCACGGTGTTTTGTGTAAAAGGCACAGGCGACTAAATATCTTATTTTCAGCTACGGCTACGATGCGGTAATTTTGTGGAATTTCTGTGTAAAACGTGGCTTTTTAGAAACAAGTGTACCTTCTTCTTCCTGGGTCCACCACGTACCGCTGGTGGGTCATTCCAGCCTTCTTGGGACGCTAAACCAGAGACAATGATAAGAATTGTATGCTGAGTTCAAGAGCATTTAGTTAAATGCATTTAAAAAAAACAACATTAGAAGCAATAAAGAAAAAACTGGCAAGAACGGTTTGTGCAACTGCTTGATAACCAACAGCAATCTAGCGGATGCTTTAAAATGTCTACTCACACCTTATGTTCCATATTGCGATATTCCAGCAGCAAAAGCATTAAGCACCAACCATACAATATGTGTCCAGAAAAATAGAGCATTCAATCCAATGCCAAAGTCAAGAAAAATGAGGTAATTATAGTGAATTGTCAGACGTGTGTTTCTATTTTTCTGGTTTCACTTAAACTCATATCCCAAATGCATTGCTAACACTTGTCACCTTGAGGGTCAGACTGGGTATTCAGCCAAGGAAAGAATCCTGCAAGTCACATGAGGAGGACAGCTGAGTGTAACGTAACCATCTCTAATGATGTGTACATTATGTCAGCAGACATGAGAGGAGAGAAAAATGGAAAGTGAAGTGAGCGACGTGGCACCAACCTGCAGGAGGAGGAGCTACAGCTGAAGCTGCAAAGGGCTTTGCAGCAGGAGCTCCAGGGCCCCCTTGTGGGTAACCCGATCCAAGAGGGGCATAGGGACCGGTTGCCATCGGGGGCACGGGTCCCTGGCTGTGGAGCCCCCCAGGGTACATGGGAACAGGGGCTCCGGGCTGGAAGCTAGATGGCATGGGGCCTGATGGCAAGGAGGTAGAAGGCATGAAGCTCGTCGGTGGAACACTGGGGCTGGGCATGTGGGGGAGGCCCCCGGGGGCTGATGACAAGTGCTGCAGTGGAGGTCCTGACAAGTTTGAGGCTGGCATGGAGGGACCTGGAGGGGAGAAGGCTGAGGGTCCGCCCATGGGGGATGGTTGGAATGGCTGATGTGGAGCAAAACCTTTAAGACACAAATAAATAAAAAAATATAGAACCCAAAATCTGGCAGATGAATCAACTTCTAGCCATACCTGGAGCTGAAGCTGGATGCTGCGGGTAAGGAGGCCTCATAGTGGGGAGCGGCAGCCCGTGAGAAGAGGCGGGCAGGCCCAGGCCAGAGCTACTCGGGGGAACTTGAGGCTGGAATAGCGCTGATGTCGACATATTAGGCTGCTCCTGCTGCTGCTGCTGATGATGAGCGGGAGAGGGCTGGTACTGATCCTTAGTTTGGGGAAAAAAATCAAAACCACATTTTATTTTAAAACATCAACAGGAGTGGCACAGTGTGGCATGTGTGCATCAGTCTCAGGTTCTGGGTTCAATTTGGACCTCTGTGTGGAGTTTGCATGTTACACATTACACAATCATGCATATTAGGGTAATTGAAGACTAATGTGTTCACATCTGACATAAATTGAACCACTGATGCAATGCGATTAAATATAACCTCAACGCAAACGCATGAATAAGTGCGAATCCACGCAGAGCGATGCGTTTGACGCGACACGAGTGAGGCGAGTCGGGAAATGTAAACTTCAAGCCACAAATCGCGTCAAATGAGCAAAGGGCCAGCCGGGGGGACAGGGTGTAGCGCTGGTCGCCGTGGCCACTTGTACCGCACCGTCGCCGGATGCAAGTGTAGCAGAGAAGAATCAGGAAGGAAAAAAAAAAAAAAAAAAAAAAAAATAATCTAAGGAACCAGCTGGAGGGTGCATTGTGCTTGCCGTGGCCGCTCACACCACACTGTCGTCGGATGCGAGCGGGCTGGAAGCGGAGTTTATTTGTGCCACCCGTCTACAAAGTTTCTCCTGTTAATTAACAATTTCCCAATTTATCAAACAAACTTAATGGTAATTTCGTACCATGATTAGTGCTTTCTGTGTAGGTGTGTGAGAAGCAGCATTGGGCTTGGCTGCGCTTGGAGGCTGCTGTCGGCCAGCAGCCTCTCCCTGAGCATGGAACAGTCTGTTTCTCAGCATGGTGATACCAGGCTAGGGAGACAACACACATATACACATTAGGAACAAAGTAAAAAAATTCTTGGTGTTGAGATGAGGACGAAACCTCACTTGATCAGAATTGTCTGGCAGGTAAGCCATGGCGGTGGCCAGGCTGCCCTCTGCAGCCAGGATTCCGGCGTAGCACGTCAGCTTCTCGGCCAGGACGGGGCTCTGCACCGCCACCTCGCTGTTGCGGAGGCGTTCGATGGATTTGCGAAGCATCATGACTTTTTCCACCAGATCCTGAAAAAAAATAATACACAAAATACAACTCACAGTTAAGGGATTCAACTAAATAACCAAAATAAAAACTATGAAACAAAACATTTGAAGTCAATGTAAGAAGGTAACAGAATATGTACAGAGGTTTAACAATGATAATACAATTTATTGACAGACAACTTTTAAGACTTCACTTTTAAGAGACGGTTAAAAAAATATATATATAAAAATTATGTTTACAAGTTGATATGCATACGATATAAGGAACTTTATGAAGATAAACTATAAATATATTGTTTATACCCCTCCTTGAGCCGTCACCTTGTCGTGGTGGAGGGGTTTGTGTGTCCCAGTGATCCTAGGAGCTAAGTTGTCTGGGGCTTTATGCCCCTGGCAGGGTCACCCATGACAAACAGGTCCTAGGTGAGGGACCAGACAAAGCACGGCTCAAAGACCCCTAATGATGACGACAAACAATGGACTTCGTTTTCCCTTGCCCGGACGCGGGCCACCGGGGCCCCCCGCTGGAGCCAGGCCTGGTGGTGGGGCTCGAAGGCGAGCGCCTGGTGGCCGGGCCTGCACCCATGGGGTCCGGCCGGGCACAGCCCGAAAGGGTAACGTGGGTCCCCCTTCCCATGGGCTCACCACCTGTGGGAGGGGCCATAGGGGTCGGGTGCAGTGTGAGCCGGGCGGTGGCCGAAGGCGGGGACCTTGGCGATCCGATCCCCGGCTACAGAAGCTGGCTCTAGGGACGTGGAATGTCACCTCTCTGGCAGGGAAGGAGCCCGAGCTGGTGTGTGAGGTCGAGAAGTTCCGACTCGATATAGTCGGAGTCGCCTCCACACACACCTGGGGCTCTGGTACCAGTCCTCTCGAGAGGGGTTGGACTCTCTTCCACTCTGGAGTTGCCCATGGTGAGAGGCGCCGAGCAGGTGTGGGTATACTTATTGCCCCCCGGCTCGGCGCCTGTACGTTGGGGTTCACCCCGGTGGACGAGAGAGAGGGTAGCCTCCCTCCGCCTTCGGGTGGGGGGACGGGTCCTGACTGTTGTTTGTGCCTATGCACCAAACAGCAGTTCAGAGTACCCACCCTTTTTGGAGTCCTTGGAGGGGGTGCTGGAGAGCGCTCCCGCTGGGGACTCCATTGTTCTGTTGGGGGACTTCAATGCTCACGTGGGCAATGACAGTGAGACCTGGAAGGGCGCGATTGGGAGGAACGGCCCCCCCGATCAGAACCCGAGCGGTGTTCTGTTATTGGACTTCTGTGCTCGTCACGGATTGTCCATAACGAACACCATGTTCAAGCATAAGGGTGTCCACACGTGCACTTGGCACCAGGACACCCTAGGTCGCAGTTCGATGATCGACTTTGTGGTCGTGTCATCGGACTTGCGGCCGCATGTCTTGGACACTCGGGTGAAGAGAGGGGCGGAGCTGTCAACTGATCACCACCTGGTGGTGAGTTGGCTCCGATGGTGGGGGAAGATGCCGGTCCGACGTGGCAGGCCCAAACGTATTGTGAGGGTCTGCTGGGAACGTCTGGCAGAATCCCCTGTCAGAAGGAGTTTCAACTCCCACCTCCGACAGAACTTTGCTCATGTTCCGGGGGAGGCGGGGGACATCGAGTCCGAGTGGACCATGTTCCGCGCCTCCATTGCTGAGGCGGCCGACCGGAGCTGTGGCCGTAAGGTGGTCGGTGCCTGTCGTGGCGGCAATCCGCGAACCCGTTGGTGGACACCAACGGTGAGGGATGCCGTCAAGCTGAAGAAGGAGTCCTATCGGGCCTTTTTGGCCTGTGGGACTCCTGAGGCAGCTGATGGGTACCGGCTGGCCAAGCGGAATGCAGCTCTGGTGGTCGCTGAAGCAAAAACCCGGGCATGGGAGGAGTTCGGTGAGGCCATGGAGAAAGACTTCCGGACGGCTTCGAGGAAATTCTGGTCCACCATCCGACGTCTCAGGAGAGGAAAGCAGTGCACCACCAACACTATGTATAGTGGGGATGGGGCGCTGCTGACCTCGACTCGGGACGTTGTGAGTCGGTGGGGAGAATACTTCGAAGACCTCCTCAATTCCACCGACACGCCTTCCCATGGGGAAGCAGAGTGTGGGTTCTCTGAGGCGGGCTCTCCTATCTCTGGGTTTGAGGTCACCGAGGTAGTTAAAAAGCTCCTCGGTGGCAGGGCCCCGGGGGTGGATGAGATTCGCCCGGAGTTCCTAAAGGCTCTGGATGTTGTGGGGCTGTCCTGGTTGACACGCCTCTGCAACATCGCGTGGACATCGGGGACAGTGCCTCTGGATTGGCAGACTGGGGTGGTGGTCCCCCTTTTTAAGAAGGGGGACCGGAGGGTGTGTTCCAACTACAGGGGGATCACACTGCTCAGCCTCCCTGGTAAGGTCTATTCAGGGGTGCTGGAGAGGAGGGTCCGTCGGGAAGTCGAATCTCAGATTCAGGAGGAGCAGTGTGGTTTTCGTCCTGGCCGTGGAACAGTGGACCAGCTCTACACCCTCGGCAGGGTCCTCGAGGGTGCATGGGAGTTCGCCCAACCAGTCTACATGTGTTTTGTGGACTTGGAGAAGGCGTTCGACCGTGTCCCTCGGGGAGTCCTGTGGAGAGTGCTTCGGGAGTATGGGGTACCGAACCCCCTGATACGGGCTGTTCGGTCCCTGTACGACCGGAGTCAGAGTTTGGTCCGCATATCCGGCAGTAAGTCGAACTCGTTCCCGGTGAGGGTTGGACTCCGCCAAGGCTGCCCTTTGTCGCCGATTCTGTTCATAACTTTTATGGACAGAATTTCTAGGCGCAGCCGAGGCGTAGAGGGGGTCCGGTTTGGTGGCCTCAGTATTGCATCTCTGCTTTTTGCAGATGATGTGGTTCTGTTGGCTTCATCAAGCCGTGACCTCCAACTCTCATTGGAGCAGTTCGCAGCCGAGTGTGAAGCGGCTGGGATGAGAATCAGCACCTCCAAATCTGAGACCATGGTCCTCAGTCGGGAAAGGGTGGCATGCCATCTCCAGGTCGGGGATGAGATCCTGCCCCAAGTGGAGGAATTCAAGTATCTTGGGGTCTTGTTCACGAGTGAGGGAAGAATGGAACGGGAGATCGACAGGCGGATCGGTGCAGCGTCTGCAGTGATGCGGACTTTGTATCGGTCCGTTGTGGTAAAGAAAGAGCTAAGCCGAAAGGCGAAGCTCTCAATTTACCGGTCGATCTTCGTTCCTACCCTCACCTATGGTCATGAGCTGTGGGTCGTGACCGAAAGAACAAGATCCCGGATACAAGCGGCCGAAATGAGTTTCCTCCGCAGGGTGTCCGGGCTCTCCCTTAGAGATAGGGTGAGAAGCTCGGTCATCCGGGAGGATCTCAGAGTAGAGCCGCTACTCCTCCGCATTGAGAGGAGCCAGATGAGGTGGCTGGGGCATCTGATTCGGATGCCTCCCGGACGCCTCCCTGGTGAGGTGTTCCGGGCATGTCCCACCGGGAGGAGACCCCGGGGACGACCCAGGACGCGCTGGAGAGACTACATCCTTCGGCTGGCCTGGGAACGCCTCGGGATCCCCCCGGAAGAGCTGGATGAAGTGGCTGGGGAGAGGGTAGTCTGGGCGTCCCTGCTGAAGCTACTGCCCCCGCGACCCGACCCGGATAAGCGGTAGAGAATGGATGGATGGATGGATATTGTTTATAAATACAATCAAACCAATGAAAAGTTAAATGAAATACATTTAATAAATCTAAATTTAGTTTTACCCTGCTTTCTAGCAAATCCTTCAGGAAAAACAAATTATACAACAAATGAAATCATTGTATTTTAGAATTAGATTTTTTAAAAACATTTCTAAAAAAATGTGCTTGCTACTTGACTTAGAAATATTAACAAATAATGTAAAAAAAATTGCATCCATTAAAAACATTTGCGAATTGTAGCGTTTTCCTCTACATGCTTGAAAAGACTTGACTAGAGCTAGTGAAAAATACATAAAATAAGTATTTTTAATCAAATAATTTAAGAAACAATGTTTTTTTATTGTTGTAAGAAATAAGGTAACAGAGATTATTATATTACTACTCTTTAAAGCCTTGAACAAACTTTTTTCCTTCCTTTTTTTTATACCTCTAAGCCGAGAGGAGAGGAGCAGTCCCTGTGCAAGGCCCAGCACTCCACCAGCCTCTCGATGTTTCCAGAGCAGATGTAACACAGGCACGCCTGCAGGCAGCGTTTCTCCGTCTCACCTCTTTCCAAACGGCCTCCCAGGGTATCTAGCAAGATGTACATGATGAAATAAAGTCTCAAACGCAGTCACCGTTTTCACAAAAGTTGCGTCAGCTTACCGCACAGCTGGGCGAATTCTTCAGGGTGAGCATAGGTCAGGAGAGCGGCGAGCGCTTCTTTCCAGTTGTCCAGCTCACAGCTTTGCACAATGTCTCTCCAGTTCTGCGTGACCACTGATGATATAAGCTACAAAAAAGTAACAGTTTCATTAAACTCTCCCCCTTTTCATTTACATATAGAATTTTTTTTTTTTATTTTGTCCTAATTTTATTTCATGTTTCCCAACCTTTAATGAGTCAAGGCACATATTTTACATTACAAAAATCTCATGACACACCGCCAAACAAAAATGTCACAAAAAGAATACCCTATATACTGAAATAATGATGATCTCGTTTCCATTTACTCACAAATTGA
The DNA here is from genome assembly GCF_024500385.1 of Phyllopteryx taeniolatus. Lineage (NCBI taxonomy): Eukaryota > Metazoa > Chordata > Actinopteri > Syngnathiformes > Syngnathidae > Phyllopteryx > Phyllopteryx taeniolatus. Next base: position 11,685,253 of record NC_084520.1, on the reverse strand, counting down.
CTTGATAGAAACCTGGGCCTGTTTAGTTAAATGCAAAGCTATTATTCCATTGTATGAATGGCAACAAGTGGAAATTGGTAACAGGTAAATTGTAGCTTCTGCTATCTAGTGGAGGAACATTTAATTGTTCTGCTTGTCACTATATATCGCTGGCATAGCTAGATGAACAAAGATACTTATTATGTAGTACAGACATTTTTGGACCAATTGAGTGTAATCGGATAATTGAGTTCAATTGCTCATACGTTTACATACCCTGGCAGAATTTGTGAACTATCCAAAATTTTGGGGGAAAATATGACTGATGACCGAATGGAGACCATCTCATTTGCGTCTCTAATGCTACTTAGTGCTATTCTGAAATGCCTTATAGTTTAATTTGAATTCCATTTAAAAAATAAAAGGTGTTTTGCTGATCATGTTTTCTTTAAAGAATGTTACATAGCTTACAAACTCTGCAAACGTATATAAAGTTATGAGGACAACTGTATGCATCAGACCCCATTTCAAGTGTACCTCACATTGTCCAGGCCTTCATGTGATGCAGCACATTTCCTGGGTGCAAACTGAACCTTGGTAAAAGTGAGTGTATAACCCGGTAAATGATTACGCTCTTTGGATACAGAACAATGCTTTTCTATTCCAAATATCCAGTAACGGTTTGAACTACCTGTGCATTACATTACAGGGGACATTCTTAAACTGCAAGGAAAACATTTGTACACTGGATTGAAAGACCTTCTCCTGTCTCTAGAAGGAAAAGTTAACTGCATCAAAATATCCTCAAATTGATCTACTTGTTTCATTATATCCTGCTTTTACTTCCTAAATCATTAAATCTGTTCAACTCATTTCTGTAAGACAGTAAGAGAATACGGTTAGAAATACTACAGAGACCTAAATTAAAAGGCACCGTAGTTCCCCGCAAAACAAAACAAGCAAACAAACCAAAACTCTCGCCTCTCTCTTTCAGGGAACAACCGGGACATATTCAATGCCTCACCATAGACACGCTGTTCTTCTGCTTGCTCAGGTACTTCTGCTGGGTCTTCTTCAGCAGATCCTCTCCACCACTGATGGACAGCAGGATGGCTTCGGCGTACCGGCCGTCGCTCAGACATAAATCGACGGCACCATGAAAGTTGCCCACAAGCAGGGCCTGACTTATCAAACCGTCCGTATCTAATAAAGAAGAACATTTCTCATCAGCCACGTGCCACTTATTTGCAGCAGTTACAAGATTTGCGAGCGTTTACCGCATGAAACAGGGATCTGGAAGTTGCGAATATCTTTTGGATTCTGGCTGAAAAAGTCTGGGGGTGAAATGGAGCCAGACGTCCTGCCGTCTGCGGGTGCTTCTTCAGATCGCTGAGAAAAAAACAGAAATAATAGCCTTATTATTCCAGAACATTTTGGTTTAAGTCCAAATTGTTCCAAATTTTTGAAGGTTCCAGTGCACCCTACAGGATGATTTACAGACCTCAGTGGAGAGCTGCAGCATCTTTTTAGCCAGGTCCTCAGCATCCACAGCGTGTCCATTGGGTTGAAAATTCTTCCCAAGGCATTTAGAAATCTGTTGGATTCAGAGGTAGTGTGTATGTTTACTACACTAACTGTTTACTAAATTGCTTCGATGTCTTATTTCTTCAAACAATGGCCTTTTTTCAATTTTAATTTTATTTTTTAAAGATTTTTACAGATATATTAAAAATAAAAATAAAACCTCAAAGACACTCTTTGCAGTTGAGTAAATAAACACCCTCTGCCTTTGGTATAAAAAAGGGAGAATACCTTTTTCTCAAGTTCATCTTTACTGAAACCCAAAAGTCGCAGGAATTTAATGCGAGCCTCATCTTCAAAATTCACCTGTTGAAACCACCCCAAAAGCAAAAATCAGCTTCAGAGTTCACTTATGCATGATGTAGTGTCTCCACAACACAAGGACATTTGCGCCCTACCAGCAGAAACTTCCATATATCCTGTTCGGCCTCCGACTTTGCGCTCTGGATCTTGGCCTGGCAATAGTTGTTGAAGGAACCCGACTGTAAGGCCACCTGCAGCTCCCTGGAGCGCTGCAGGAACTCAGTCTCCGTGGTGACCTGGCTGACAAACACCTGCCTGGGGACGGGCTGGGGGCTCTGCACAGCCGTCCCTTTGGGATTCTCAAATGTGATCAGCTTGCCACCAAACTGAGGTAGAACAAACGTATCAGGTGTGAAAACGACGACGACACGTATGAAGCTTTCCGCTTTGTGAGTTTTCCCACTTACGGCGAAAGAGGCCCCCACTGGCCTGCGCACCCACTTAGGTGGCTTCTTCAAAGGGGGAACGACTGTGTCCTGCACTGAGGGCTGAGGAACCTGCAGTGGAGGGAGCACCTGTCCTGTACCAAAGGGATCCATTGTATCAAATGAGGATGATATCTGTTATAAAAAATAAATAAAAGTGTTAAAATGTACAAGTAGGTTAGTTTGCCCCACAATTTAAGTTTCCAGATGTCCTAAGAACATTTCTGTGACCCAAAGATCACGAATTACATCCTATTTTTCAAGCCTGGCTTAAATCAGCTTGTTGTCTCTTGTAAATTAGCCACTGCTCACAACGACCCTTATACTGCGGAGCAAAAGAAAAAAGATCAGCTTTTGTTACCATGACAACACGGGGCGGAGCTAGAGGAGTGGGACGAGGCGAGTAGCTACTACTAGCGCCCAGGTGTGGAAAAAAAAAAGCGAGCATCCATAAAGACGATAAAGGCATGGATTGCATTCTCACTCAGTGAGGCAGCACTTTATCACAAGGACACCCAATTACACTTGCAAATTAGTGTAGCATACCCTTCTTAAATCCTCCCAATCCTCTGTTTAGCTTTTGGCTTAAACGTGTTACCGTGTAGTATGAATGTCGCTTGGAAATGGCGAATCTTCACCGAGCCTAGCTGCCAAGTCATCAGGGGAGAAACTCGGTGTAAGGGCAGGATTAGGTAAATTAGCCGCAATGTTACGTCACAATTCGGCAAAGGCAAAAATTCTGAACGCCAAGTTCACACAGACACATTTTAGGAAATAGGCAGGCACTCTAGATACCCACCTATTTGTATACTTGCATGTAAAAAGTTAATTTTCCATAATATGTCCCCTTCTGGATGATGATCCCTTAAGTTTATGCACCCCCGTGTGGATAAAAACAATAGTAGGCCACACATTCTAAAATGGAGACTCTTACCTTATCAGCGGTACTTTGCTGCTGAGCCTTCAAGCTCCCGCCCATCACGGAGTAAACGGTAATTCTGCCGTCAAACGAGGCGGCAGAGAGCAGAGCGGGATTCCTGGGACACCACTGAATGTCGAAACACCACTGGTTCGTCGTGGGGAGCTCATAGATGACCTAAAAATGACAAAGAAGCATTTGTTGTGTGTGTGTGTCTTAATTAACAAGGCAGGTTCATTTAATTTTACGTACCTCTCCAGTGTTTGGATTCCAGCAGAGGATGCGGTTGTCCTTAGCACTGCTCAATAGGAGCTCAGAGTCAGCCTGGCTCCAGGAGATAGACAGAATACCCCTTTAGGAAAACAAAAACAATGACACAGTCAGTCTTTTGAGAAAGAAGATTTAAAAGATAAACAGTTTTAGCTTCACCGTGTGTGATTCTCAAGCACTTTAAGAGGAGACGTGGCAAAACGGAGGTCCCACATCTGTATGACGGGTAGTCGGTCGTCCTCGGAGGCCAGCACCAGTTGAGTGGCGACCTCGGGGTGCCACACCATCCCAGAACAGTGCATCTAGACACACGAGACAAACTTCCAAACCATCTGTACCTTTACCGCAAGCTGCTCTGAGCCTTCAAATCCGAGGGGGCCACAAACCCGGTTGCTGTGGTCGCTGATCTTGATGATAGGCTCGTTCTTCCTCAGGTCCCACACGACGGCTTTGCCGCTCGGGTTGGCCGAGGCCAGGATGTGCTGCACCTGCCGGTTCCACGACACCACACTGATGTCCTCGGCAGGCTGGAAAGTGAAGAAGAGGTTACACGTGCCAGGCTACCTGTTAGCAAAGTGCATATTTAGTAGAATGTGATGCTAAAATATTAAATATCCTCAAATATTGGCCTCTGCTCCAACAGGTGGAATCACTAAAGCTGAGGTTTATGATATGATAAAAAAGGGAAACATTCATTTGAAAACATGAAAAAAAAAAAAAAAATAAATAAAAAAATCAAATATTATTTTACTTTTAACAAGCTTAAAATTATTTAAATACTCTTAAGGTTTTCACCTGTGCTTTTGCTCCTGGTGTCATCGGACTGCTGAAGTTGTTCAAATCCCAAATATAAATCTCAGAATCATTCGCCCCAGATGCAAGGAGATTGCTCTGAGTGAAAACAAGTGGAACATTATTCACATCATGTACATTTTTTTTTTTTACAGATATGCGTTGCTGTATTTTGTAGGAAAACCCACCTGGAAAGGGTTGAAGTCAAGCGCTCGCACAGGCCCCGTGTGCTTGTCGCACTGCCCCACCACGGCCTCAGCATCGGTGTTAACGATGGCCTCTGGGTTGTAAACCGTTAATGCGCCATTCTCACTGCCGGCTACCAGCCTCCCTCCTGTAACGTCCTCGCCCATCCCAAAATTTACCCACACTAGACTGTGCAACCTGTGGCGAGTCATAAAGTAAAGCACTTGACTTTTGAGGTATATTTCTCCCAAAATTATCATGTACCATCATTCCAGTTTACCTGTTGGTGGTGCACAGAGACCCCTTGAGCTTCATCTCCAGAGAGGGGTCGGCAAAATCCAGTTCAAATATCTCCAGGGCCGCCGTGGTGTTGAACGAGGCATCGAGCTGCTGCGCCGACGTGCCTGTTGAGAAATCACAACATGGGCAGTCAACAAAAGCAAACAATCGTAGCGGAGAGATTGCAGTCGCTTATTCTTGAAGACTGTTTTTGTACCTAACGCCAGGCAGATGGGATGGTGTCCGGCCGGACTCCATGCCTGCTGGGCAGTCCTCTGGATCTCCTTCAGCCTCATCTTCCTCTATCTTTGAATAGACCGATTATCAGCCAAGACGATTATGGGTGCTGACATTCAGCATTTTGACACATACCGACAGCTACATTTTTTTTAATTTTTTTTTATATACGACGGCTGATAAGAAATCAATTTAAAACTGGGCAAATTTCAGGGAACTGTTTATTCAAATTTACAGTCAACTTTATTAAAGATGCTGCTGAACCTGGGAACTCAGTGCACTTTTTGTTTGAACTTAAAACAAAGATAAGTAAACATTTCAGTTATATTGAAATTTGGAAAACTTTGGGGAGCTACTTATTTAAGTATCCATTTAACTTTATAAGACGTGGTGCTGAGCCTGGGAACTCCCTGCAATTTTTGTTAGAATTTAAAAACAATGATGTCTATTGTCTAAAAGAAGCTTATCGGCCCCACTATATCAGTATCAGCCCTGAAAAAAACATTTCGGTCTAGGTCTAAAATAAGTACATTTTATTTATGTGGCACTTATCACAGAGAGGACTTACAAAGTGCTCCATATGTTCAACATACAAAATCACAAACAGTTCATACAATATAAAAACAAATCGAGTCTTGATTTCTTAAAGTGTTCATCAAAAACAAAAGGCGTTACTTGTATGGTTATTAATTGCTATTACGGGATAACTGCATTAATCTGAACACATGTTGAATTTTGCCAGTTTCCCACAATTAACGATTAAGCAGACGCACACCCACTCTTGACAGCTAAGCCTAAATCCTTTTAAATGCGGACTAACTGGCGAGTCGTTTTAATAGCCACAAAAGATGTCAAGCAAGACAGAAGTCGTGTTAGTGTGTGTATTTCTGTCACTGAATAGAAAATGCAGTCTCATCGCCGGTCATAAAAATGCAGGTCATAAAACACTGGCTTGGGTCAAATCGAAGTAAATCCAAGCTAGCGGTTAGCATTTGCTTGTCGCTGATCATTTCCGTCATTTTCTGGAGTAAGCGACAAACACTTTCACAATTACAAGAGGAAATGTTCAATACATTAAACATTGTAGTGGATACTTTTGCTACGAGCTGTGGTCGCCGCCGCATGCGCAATTCCACGCTAAACCTGAGCCGACTATGCGGTTAATGACAAGGGAAGCTAAGCAGCCAACACCCTTGTTGCTCCATTTCGCATAAAGAATAAACTACGTCTGCCCCTAAAACTTTCAACACAGCAAACAAAAGACATTCATAATTTATGTGACTGTCACTTACAACAGCCTATATCCCGGCCGGGCTGCCCACAACCACTAAGCTGACGTTAGCCACAGCCGTGCTAATAGTTTAGCCGCCGCCGGAGTCCAACCCGAGTTGCCGTGTTGCCACTCAGCTACGGTGGCCGAAGTGGATCACTTTGCAATCTGCGGTAACCCCCCCTGACTAAATGTGTTTATAGTTCTGCATTACATGAATACCTTAATCTTCTTAGTATAGGGGTCTCCATACTTAAAACGAAGGCTACAAGGGCCACTGTGACATTATTTACTTTTATTTACCATGCTAAAAACAATCCATCATTGTAAGTAAATATATGCGAAGCAATTCAATAACGTTTACAAATATTATATTTTACAACAAAGCTGATAAACAAAAAGTAAAGACTTTCATAATGTTGGGGGCCCTGCGTCCCACAAGAAGTGGCTTTTTCTGGTTTGTGTGATGGACAGGTCGCCATTCAAACTAGGACCTTTCGGATCCCAAACAAGTGCATTCTGGACAAAGCTGACCTTGACAAATAGCAAAAAGTGGAACAAATCATTTCGGTTCCAAAACGCGTCTTACCAAATGATGTGTGAATTGTGGAAAAAAAGGACGTGAGGAGTTACAACAAAATTCTTCTCTTGCCTTACCACCAATTTTAGAATGTAGAACAATGCAAGCAAACGAGACGAGCCATGTACTACATGCCGCGAGCAACTACAAAAATGAACGGCAGGCTCCAATGCCCCCCACGCTGTGGCTTAGACACAGCTCTTCTAGTATAATTAACAACATGACTATCTGAATGTAGGTAGAAGTTTTTATTTTTGACAGAAATGTATATACACGTAGAATGGGACATTAGCGTTTAGATTTCGTAATTCTTGACTTCCTCAGTCTGTTTTTCAGGATCTCCCCCCTTCTCCAAGTACAGGTTGTTGTAGGGATACTGTTTGGGTGCCTGGAATGGGGAAAAAAAATTACGTGTAATTAAAAAAAAAGTTTTAAGGAGTGACACACATACTTGAAAATTCCATAAAGTTATATTGTTAGCCTAATAGCAGTTGCACAAGTGTTTTTGTTGTTTGTTTTTTCTTTTGGGGGGGGGGGGGGGGGGGGGGGGGGGGGCGGGGACGACGACAAGAAAGAACAACAAATTCAACAAAGAAAAAAAGTCCAATTGCCTTGATTTAAGATTTACAGTTTACCATGACCTGGCTGATTAAGAAACTACAATTTTTTTTTTATCTTTTTTTTTTTTTTAAATCAAGCAAATTGCTATTTTACATTGTGACAGTGCAGGTGCATATGAATAAATTAGAATTAGAAAACTTTATGTATTTCTGTAGTTATAGTTATGTAGATATTTAAAACATATTTATATTCACTACACAGAGATGATTTTAGCTAAACAGCTAACAAAAACCCACATTTTACCATCTCCAACAAATTAGAATGTTACATACAAAACAGACAAAAAGATTTTAAGATGGAAATTAGGTTGGAAATGGCCTTCTGAAAAGTATTTTCTTGTGTTGGATCAATCTGTATAATATATGAGTTTTACTTTTGGTATTGTAATGCTGAAATACAAAGAACTCTTCCTTAGTAGTCTAATATATTGAGATGTACCTGTAAATTAAAATGATTAAGTAACTATGCTATTAGGCTAATGATGTATTTAATAAAATGTCATGAAACATTGATGTCAAATGTATGGAGGAAAAAAAGTAAAAGAATAAAGTCGTACCCCCAAAAAAAGCTGTAACCCTAAGAGAATAAAGCTGTAATAACACGTTTCTGTTCCTAAAATACATCTTAATAAAAAATTGTGACTAAATTTGATAAATTTACAATATTTTCTAGCAAAATTAAAACTTAATTTTCATCAAAATTGTGACTTTTTCAAAAGTTTGCGGTTTCTTCTGATACAATTACAATACATCGTATTCTTGTGAAAACTATTTTCATAAATTCACAATATTTTTTGTGGTCATTTTATTTTCTCATAAAATTTAAACTAAAATTAAAATGTTTTCCCTGATAATCCTGTCATAAAATTGGAATTTAAATCTCATAAAATAATGACTTTTCTCATATTACTTATTTTCTGTCACAATATTACAACATTATTAAATTGGCCATAATGTCTTTCTCTGGCCTTGTACTCATTTATAACTTCACTTATATGGTCCTGACAAAGTAAACATTTGATTTATTGTCCATAAATCCTGTGGTCTTTACTTACAACAGGCTGGTAAGATGGGAATTTCTCCCCGAGGTAGAACATAAACAACATGAACCCGATGAAACCAAAAAGCTGTTTGCACATGGAGTTCCAGGACAATGGGGTGGGTGATGTATCCACACGGTTCCTGATGAACATGTCAAAATCCCAGTGTAGCTGAGGAAAAGAAAAAATACAGAAAATACGAGATTGTACACAACTTCCATGTGGAGGAACAAAATGTCAATCTTTATCTATTCTTTTTACCGGCTCTCCCCAGTTTCTCCTCAGGTCAGGGTGGTCCCATTGATACCAGGGGTCCCTCTCATGCTGAGATCGGTCTGGGAGTTTAGGATAATCGCCATAGCTGCAAAAAGCACAAACACCAAAGAGCAGCCAATTTAGATCGATAACAAAATCAAGTGTACTTTAAGTGTACTTCCAGTCAAGTAGTAATAACAATACACTGACGCATCATTAAATGTGGGGATGGGTTCCAGACACGAACCCACAATTAGGTAAAATACACGATACACAATCCATATATATATATATTTTTATATAGTTGTATACCTTCTCACATGCTTTAAACACGTCAACTTATTGAAACACACCAAAAACAATTGCAAGCATTAACTGTTGGAGAAAACACTGTACGTGTTGTAGTAGCTACGTGTATGTGATGCCAGCGAGTCTGCTTGCAAGTGTCTCAGCTCGTTTTACTCTTTTCCTGGCATTCAATAAACGGCTGTGAAGTGCATCGGTGACTGTGGCTCTCCTTTCCCACATGCGGGGGCATTACAGTAAGTCGACTGTAACAACCCAGAAACAATCGCTTAAAAACAAAAACACAGTTTAAACCCCCCCCCCCCATAACTTACAAGTTAAGACTTGGCAGGAGCGATATGTTTAAATTATCCATCCATGTTCCGTACCGCGTATCCTTGCTATGGTCGCGGGAAGTTTAAATCAATCAAACTAAAATGATTATTACAGTAATCAAACCGTACCCCTCTCCTTTGTCTGGATAAGGCTCATAGTCCTCAACTCTCAAATTGTACTTCTTTGCAGCAGCAGCTTTCTGCTCTGGAGTATTGGGGTACGCGCCAGGTAGATCGCCCTTCAAAGCGCCAGATGCTGAAGAAATAAAAATAAAATACAATATACATACATGAAAGCAAATGAATTAAGACACACTGACGCGATTAGCAACTGTCATACTTCATCTTCAGAGGACGCTAACCAAGTAGCTAATTAAAGTTAGCATGTCAAGGTTACTTCAATTTGAGTCTCCAAACAGAGGACAAAAGGCGTCTACTTGAATGCATTCATCAAATACAGACGATTAAATGCAACAGCTAAACTCACCTGCCCTGGAGCCGGAAAGAAGAGCTGAAATGCCGGAGCCTCTTCCCTTTGAAAAAACCTGGGCCCACCGTCGGAAACCAACGACGGCCATGTTTACTGACTGCTGGCAGACCGACGCAGAAAACAATGCGCATGCGTGAAGCTGAAGTACGGGTCTTCACGAGGACCGAAATTAGGAAAGCAACCCAACCACACAGAAGACTTTAGCGCACCATAAATAGCACGTTTTGATAAATAAAATAACCTATTAACATTTATATAAGATTATATAGTTATAAGGGTCTAATTTACCTTGTTAATTGACTCATTCGTATTTATTTCAGAGGAAGTGACCAGAACAACTGGCTATGTTCAGAATCATTCATTCATTCTTTACTACATGATCATAATCACGGATTATTAAATATAGTGAACTACTTAGTTGCCTCATCAGTCAAGTGACAAATAGTTTTTGAACACTACTTAGGTGCGCTATTAATGGACCAAGGGTAGGAGACGTACATTTCCGCTGTCTGTATGTTTGCTACTGGGACGGCATCTGACGAAACCTCATTCTTTAAATGTGTGATAAGGTGGGGTTGTGTAAAAGGTACATTCAGTAGTTCGATGTTGTTACTTTTCAAGGTTGAAATTTCATCAAAATGTTTTACTTTTTTAAAAAAAAGAAGGGATAGCTCCTCCAGCCAACACTGCGGTTTGGCACTATGTTCAGCGTCAACTCGGTTTTGAGTTTCAACACGTTTCCCATCGTGGAACAATGCATTTGCCTGGCAACGGCAAGTTAGCACACCTCCTTACCCAAAATGCAGTAGTGCTGTGTGCATACAGTCCATTATCTCATTGCTGTCACATAATTAAAAAATACCTGATTAACATCCACTGGGGTGACCAGGTTTCCGCGGGCATCACGTTGGTGACCCCTGCAGTGCTTAAGGTTGAGTAAAATTATTGATTAATCGATGCAACACAATATCCCCCAGGCACCCTTCAACCACAGTTTCTCATTTATAATGCTGACTTGCAGTGTCTTGTCAAAGGACACTTGGACACTGGACTGTTGGAGTCAGGATTCAAACCACCATTGCTTTATTTATGTAGTGATAATAAAAGCAAGCAGAGATTCTAATCATATTTATTTTTATGAATATTATTGGTGGCGGAGAGGAATTTGTTCTCAGAGCGAATGCAATGAAAATCCGAGTCCCGTTCCTCCTCCTCATCAGATCCAGCTCAGGGGCACACATGTGCATTTACCGAGGGACCGTCACGCTGCCACCGCTGATCAACTGACGACTGTCTGTTACAGTAGCTCTGTGATGTCCTTCTCAACCTTATCAATGGGACAGTGCAGCTCGTACCTGTGGCAAAGGGAAAGCATTGCTGCGATAATTGTGTCCCTGATCCATGAGCGATAAAACAGCTGAGAGCATTGTCGTCAGACAATCCGTGAACTCCATAGCAGTTTGGCAACAATGAGTGGACTCAAAAAAGGGGGTGATTAAGAAGGTCAACAACATTACCTGCTGAAAGGCTTGCCATCCGCAGTGATGAGAAACTTTTCAAAATTCCATCGGATATCATTGACCGTAATTGGAGACCAGTAGAACTTCTTTAAGTCGCCAATGACAGGGTTCACAAAGGGCAAAGATTCCTGTGAAATGACATGACAAATATGAAAAGATGCCATTTTACAAGAAATGTCTCAACTTGTCGACTTATTTGTGTACTTTTAGGTAAGTGAACAGCGGCTCCTCGTTGACTCCATTCACCTCCACCTTGCCAAAGATGGGAAACTTTGGCACGAATCCCCCCCCGGGTCTCACGTACGTAAGGATGTTTAAGGTTTCATGATTCACCTCTAACAAAAAAAAGGAGCACAAATACATTACAAGTATGTAGGAATAAGTATGGTTGATTATTTAACACTTGTTTGATCATTGCATCGTCTTTTCATGAAATTGGGTACAATTTATTTAAACTGTCCTGTTCGGCTGGTCTGTCATGCAGTATGCTGGATCAGTACGAGCGGCGAATAGGATAAGATAGGACGGGACAGGACAGGTGTCGTGAGCCAGGCAGTGCTATGTCTTATGCGAAAAGGATACAATGAGTAACAAATATGACAGGACAGTACAGGACAGGGGATCTGCAGTGAGCCAGGCATTGCTCCACCCTGCGAAGAAAGGATCTGACAAGTAGCAAATAGGACAGGACAAGACAGGACAGATGTAGTTCACCAGGCAGTGCTACACCCTGTGAGGAAGTGAGGCGACAAGTAGCAAATCGAGCTTATAAGGATTAAAACTGCCCCTGATCATCAGTGACACGAAATGGTCTAATACAATGTATGGACCCACCAGGGGACTGCAGGCCGAACTGGTTGCAGGAGAAGCCCAGCACGGTGAAGTTGAGGTTTCCGAACATTTCCATGAGTGCATTCAGTTGATGGTACTAAAGAACAAAGTGAGGGAATAGATCACATTCTAGTACTACAAATTCAATGATTCGTATGAGTGTAAAGCAGGGGTGGACAACCTACTGTCGTATATAACCCGTGAGAGTATTTGATCTGACCCACCGTCAAAATTGAGGTAAAAACTAGTGGTGGTCTGGACATTTGGACCTGCGCCTTAAGTGGAGATTTACCCAATTTAATCCAGTTCATTATACCAACACTATCACATTGCAATTATAGAAAACATCAATAGTGTACAACAAAAAAATAAAAAATCAAATCAAATAAATAGCAATATACTGTAACAGTATGCAATTGTACCACATACATAATCAGGAGCAGTTCACACTCTATATTAATCTAATGACATGAAAAACAAAAACTTTAAAATAAAATACATCATACTCAATGGAGATGCTGATTACTGAATATACTGTATTAATGTGTGCATTTTGCTACAGCCATGTTTTGCTCTGACCAACCAATCAGATGATGGAAAAATGCTGAGGACGAATTTGAAATCTGAATCGTTAAAGAAACATTCACATTGCTATTGTAGTTAGTCAAATTAAATCGGCCAGCACTGATTCTGAAAACTCTGGCAGATTACATTGACATGATAACACATAGATGCTGAAAAAACAAACCAGCAAAAAAAAACACCAAGATAGTGTACATACTGTACACTACTGGAAGCAGCACAACAAGGAAAAATCGCTTCAATATGAAGAGAATATACTGTTGTGAATAAATGTATAAAATGTCATGGAACAAATATGAGAATTTCGGTGCTGTAAAGAGCGGTCCAGAATATTACCTCTTCTATAGTCGACCCTCAGAAGGTGGCCACGTTGACGACGAGAAGCACCTTACCCCGGAAGTCCCCCAGTGGCACCGTAACTCCGTCCAGGGTCTCGGCAGAGAAATCATAGATGGATTTATCGGCCATGATCCTATTTTATCTAGCGTAAACTTCTTGCTCGCACACACAGTCCCGAGAGTGAGCGGTTCGCTAAGCGGCTCTCTCCGTGACATTTACTGAAACAAACACATGGGTCAGCAATTGTTCGGCCTGACTGACTTTATTGTTTCTGTGGGCAGAGGTGAGCATGCAAGCAGGACATTGCTCATTTGTCATTTGTTCAGGAAGAGCAGGACGCTGACATCTGCTAAGGGTTCAAACTCTATTAAAATAAAAGGTTTGGGATATTTGCCTTTTGGGTGAAATTTCAGGATAAACCTAAAATGCGCTATATAACCTTTTCAGGTGAACTTAGTTTGACCTCAAAACTTTAGTAACGAAATGACGTTACTAAAATGACTACTGTGAATAGGAAGATGTTAGTTGCGGACATTTGAAATGTTCTTTTCGACTGAATTTGAGATATTTGCAACACGTCCAGTCGAGCAGTTTAAATGTTTAAAAAAAAGCCTTGCCATGTGTTTTCTGTTGCAAGGAGCCTTTGTGGCCACACGGAGGCGCTGCTGGACTTTTCAATGATGGACAGCAGCGGCTTCATCAGGGGCCTAACAATCTTCATTCCGACCAGTAATCAGTGCTGGTCCAAACCTTTATGTGGCTCTGAAGTAGAATTTGATTTGGGACCCCCCCCCCCCCCCCCCCCCCACACACACACACACACCACCGCTGGATCAACTTTGCTCGACTACTACCAATAATAACAGGTAGAACAGTTAATTTCCCTTCCATAAAATGGCAAAAGATAAAATTAACCTGTGTATCCATCCGCCTGTTGCCATTCATACGACAGAATAACATCTTTGCGTACAACACATAAACAGGCCTAGATTTCACACCGAGGAAGTCAGTTTGTGAGAAAAGTGAGTTAAGATGATCATAATTTTAGTGTACTTGACAAATAAATAAATGATATACATGCATTTAACTTTTGTCCAAAGACAGCAGCCATAAAGAAAACCATCATGTCGCCAACCTCTTTGTTATGCTAGCTATTGCAGCACACCCAGGAAGCCTGCTAACCTTTCTAGCGGATTTCACCATCCTGCCTGGTTTAGAAGCTTCATTTAAAAAAGTACCAACAGGGGGAGACTTCAGTCATACATTCAGTCAGACATACAGGTCAGCTTTCCCCTCTCTCTGTCTGCCCAAAGGCTGGCCTTCGTGTCGTCTCTTAAGTGTACGACGTCACCGCACATCACACCTCCGCCACGCGCCCCTTCCCCCACCGCTTCTTCCTTTCTCTCGCCACAGGGTGTGCTTTGTGATGGCAGCATTTACGGTGACATATTGCCACTGCCTGTCTTGCTGTCTCCCTCAATTTCTCAAGAAAAATATTGCACGAGGCCTTCAGGCGAGGCCCACTAAACCTCATTTTGTGTGTGTGTGTGTGTGTGTGTGCGTGTGTGTGTGTGTGTGAGTGTAGGAAGAGTAGAGGGGATGAACACAATCAGCAAACAATGCTTCTTGGCCGCCTGTCTTGGCTCGACGTTTTACGCGTCCATTAAGTAAATTGTTCGGTGTCGTGCGTTGCCTCGCGCGGCCGTGCAACATCTGTGTTTAAAGAGCTTCTTCTCGTAACAAGAGATTTCCTGTTTTGATGAAAGCGTGGCGCCAAGAACATCAGTTTATGTATGATATGGCTCCAACTTGAGGTCACAGTGGAATTATCATGGACGGACAAACAAATTGGAGTCTGATTTATCTTTTTCCAATCTTTTTTTTTTGGTTCTCAAACTTTTTACACCAAGTACCACCTAAAAAATATACTTAGCTCTCAGTAGCGTAGTATGCCTAAGTGTTTATTAAAAATGAGACAGAGGTTTTATTCCTAAAGTATATATTTTATAATATTGTAATACACTGTAACATTATGCAGAGTTTGAACATTACCACTCCTGTTAAATATAGGAACATGAAAAAACAGCTTAAATAATGTTTCAATTAAAATGTATTGTGCATAAAATTAAATAAATGTTTAAAAACAGTTCTAAGAGATTCAATGCAAATGTATTGTGCTTAAAAGCTAAACTGGATTAAAACAAAGTTCAAGCTACTGTAAACTTCAGTTCAGTTTAAACATTTAATTCAGTGATTCTTTCACTTACCACTAGAGGGAGCCTATGTACCCTTAGAGGTATTTTTTCCCCACTAATTAAAGTTCATTTTAATAGGTTTTGTGACCAGACAATGCAGTTTCAGTTAGTTATTGTTTTTTTTAAACTCTTATTTTAATTTGTATTTAAGTTAAAAAAATGTTTTTTTAATTCTAGTTTTTGTTATTTCATTAATTTTAGTTTTCTTTAATAGCCTTGCTTATGTAACCAGAGGAGCTTGCCACAAAACTGTACATTTTGTGTGGCAATTTCTTAAACCCCCCCCCCCCCAAAAACAAAACAAAAAACCAGCAACCGCAAAGCACAATATGTGTTTGCATGCCACCTACTTTTACTTTATTTTAGTTTTATTACGATTGACTTTACAGTGGTTAACCTCTCTTTGCACTTGCATGACAGCTATAGGAATGTTACCTTGAGAGTTAATAATGCATCAACTTCCACAGAAATATTCGGAATACAATCGTGAAAATAAAGTTTGTCTGCATGTACAGTATGACCTCTTGCAGAGGAGCTCGTGTTATTCCCCCGCTGCATTCGTTCTTTCTCAAGTTCGGTCATTTACTGCTTTATTTGCAAATACGACTATCTTTACAGGAGACTTGAGCAGTCACGTATCCAAATTCGTCTAAATACACTCCAAAGGAGCTTAGGATTCTTCAAACGTTCTTCCCACGAGTACACATACACACTCTCACACAAACATACACACAGTCACACACACCTCCTGCTGTTCCCTGGATCCATCATATATGCAGATTGGCAAAGCTCTGAAGTGCGTGGAACAGAATAGGAGATGTGTGTTATATAAACTGGAGAAGGAGGATTAGCGTCAAAACTTCCTCCTTGTCTCGTCGGCCCCTCTACCTTTTTCGACTCGGCAAAAAAATGCACAGTCTTCCAATAGCCTTTTTTATGGCGCTTCTTCTGGCGTGTGCAACTCTTTTTTTAATTTTTGCAATGCACGCAGAGCCTTGCCGCTGAAGCCCGCCTCAAAAAGCAAATGTAGGTCATGTGTCGTCGCCTTCCTTCACACCGACGTGCAGGAGATGGAAGTGATAAAATCCTTCTAGAAGTGTCTCTCCCCCACAACTCTCGCTCTCTCTCTCTCTTTTGCATTTATTTTTCTTCCAGCTTGAATGAGCTGCCTACCTGCCTCCCCAAGCTGACACTAACCATCCCTTTCTGCCCACTCATACGTCTTATTCTGGGTCTCGCTGGCTTTTGCTGCCTCATTCTTTGGCTCGAAACTAATCAGGGTGCTTGCCTGACTTATTACAAACATGAATCCGATCATGAGAAATCCTGTTAGAGGGGAAAACAACCTCGAATTGTGAGCTGTTTTTTTTGGATGTGTGTGAGAGTGCTTCGTGTTAGTGAGTGTTTTTGTGGGTGTCTGTATGTTTTTTGGAGAGAGTGAGTTTTTTGCAAATTTTTTTGGGTGAACGAGAGGTTTTCTGGGGTGTGTTTCTTTGTTCATGTGAGAGTTTTTTGGGGGTGAGTTTGAGAGGTTTTTTGATGTGTGTGGGTTCTTATGGTTACTGAGAATTTTTTGAGGTGTGAGCGAGAGATATTTTTGCATGTGACAGATATTTAGGCGTGTTAGAGAGGTTTTTATGTGTGGAAGGGTTTCCTTTGGTTTGCGTAAGAGCTTCTTGGTACGGGTTAGAATTGTCTGGTGTGTGTGAAGTCTTATGGTTTATGTGAAAGTTCTTTCGTGAATAGATTTTTTTGTTTCGTGTGAGTTTTTTTTTTATGTGGTGTCTGCAAGAGATTCATATATGAGATGTTATTTGGTGAGTGTGAGAGGTTTTTGTGTTTTTTTTATGTGGGAAGTTTTTGATGAGTGTGAGAGGTTTCTAAGTATGTATGAGAGTTTTTGTTGTAAGTGAGAGATATTTTGGTGTGTGTGTGTGAGAGAGAGAGAGAGAGAGAGAGAGAGAGAGAGAGAGAGAGAGAGAGAGAGAGAGTGAGAGAGAGTTTTTTGGTGCAAGCGTGAGTTGTTTTTTGTGTGTGAGAGTTATTTATTTATGAGAAATGTTATTTGGTGTGGTTTAATCTAAGATTCTAAGATTATGCCATAAAATATTCAATTTCAAACCCAGTTCATTACTTTGCAAACGTCTGCACAAAAGTATTGTTCTGGTATCGACTTTGGGCCCTTGCTCAAGAAAAATATGAAAATAGAAATTAGATGGCTGAAAGAAAAACAATCACGATATAGATTTTGCTATCAATACTGCTTGTAGCGATGATGGATATGCAGTCTTAATGCAATTAAAAAGTAATAAAATGTCTGGCTATTTTCATGTTAAAAAAATGGTCCAAAATGAAAAAGATAACCCAGCTTTCACCTGTATATGGTGAGACTGAAATACGAAAGGTCTTGTTATCACTATTAACCAAAATCCAGTTTTGCTTTGGTCCTTTAATCTTATGTTTATTATATATACTTGACATTATTTCCTATGGGGTGGGGGGTAGTTGTGGATGATGGATTATTATGGGATGCCGTATTGATGGGTAAATGACTGGATGGATGGGTGGGAAGTTGGTGCTCACTTGCTTTGGATGTCCTTGTGGTAAACTACAGCATGTCCGTGTGTGTGTGTGTGTGTGTGTGCAGAGTGCTGTGTTATGCATGGTTGCCCACTAACAAGATGTGACAGGGCAGAAATACCAGTACAGGCCACACTCGCCCACCCACCGTCACACACACATACACACACAAACACACACACCCCTCTGTTGCGCGGCGCCCTCACCCTATTGGCTGTCTACCTCAGTCACTCCACATCTTCTGCTCAGAGACAGAACACTCCATAGTCCCCCCCACCCCGCACACCAGCCAAACCCCCGTTTTGCCTTCTCGCGTGGGGTACTAACGTGCATCCGAGAGTGACGTGGTAAAGAAATGGGACGCATTATGCAACATCCTGTTACACAAGATTTATTTTATTTTTTTCATATCTTCATCCGCCCTGCCTCTTGAGACGTCTTCTTCTTCGCTTCCCCTCTTCTCCCCCTTCCACTCTGCTACATTCACTTGACATTTGGGGGCTGTGCCTGGTTCATCTTTGACCTTTGTCCCTTCACAGTGCAAGCTGATGCTCATATGAGGGGAGGGGGATTTTTAAACACCACACCATCTTCTTTCTCTTTTTAATATATTCAGGCCAGAGAAGGAGAAGGCGTGAAAGTTTTTAAGCTGCCGGCGAGACTATCTGGCCAAAGCTGAGTGATGGTGCAACACTGCGCCTCATATTGCCATCTTCTCTCTTTTAAAAGCCTCAGTGCTTAACAAAAAAGTTCACTTTTAGTATTTGCAGCCTGTTGTAGACTTTCTTATGCAAGAATACAAGTTGTTATTGCACTACACAGTGGGATGATAAACAGTCCATTGTCAGTGTGTTGTATCATCGCAGTGAACGTTAGTGGTGCATTTAGACCACATTACACAATCTGGTAGTAATATTCACTACTCAGACACTGGCAGACAACTACTGTATTAATTTAACAGTATCTTTACGATCTTTACTGTAAAATATTTATATAAAAAAAGAAGAAAACAGAAAACCCACACAAACACGGTTATACAGCGAATTGTTTAAAAATAATAGGAATTGTTAAAAAGTGCCTACAAATGCAATATAACGCTTACCTAATTTAATTAGAAACAGTTCCTGTTTCCCACCTTTGCAATCTCATTGAATTCTGCACGTGTTCCTAATTTTATGGCCAATTGAACAATATTTAATATCCTTGACAATTCGGCGCACTAGTAGAACGACTTGGGCGCACTAGTAGAACGACTGTGTCTTACTATTAACTTTTCCATTACTTCCTTCCATTGGGCCTAGTAGTGTTACTAGCGCAACTGTGCAACACAGTAGTTTACTAGTAAGGTTTAATTGTGTACTGGTAGGCCAAAAGTGGCACTAGTAGCGTGCTGAATTGTCCTACTGTGAGGACCAGCAGCATACTAATTCATGGACCTTATGCTCGATATCAAACATATTGAATAAATGCTCAAACGGCTCTCTTTAAAATGATTAGCCAGGACAGTAGCAGATTAAAAGTGAAAATGTTAGTTTAGCTTCAGTCGAATGCAGCAGACATGCTGAAATGTAGTGCACTTGTTTTGTCATCACTGAGGCTGCAAGGGGAGAGACATCAGTCTGCGCACTTACAATTTTGACCTTTTATACAGACAAATCTGTATTAAGACAGAGCACCCTGTCTATATTTTCTCTCCTCCCTCTATCCGTCCTGTGTGTGAGGTTTTTTTCGCTCTCCACAGGGAAGTCGTGCAGGCATTCTAGTTCACTGAGCTTCAAAAACACAGCGTCTAAAAAAACGACTTCTCTATTTTTACTTTTGCTAAAAGTGTAAGATGGGAAGCTCGCGGCGCCACTTGTGGAATCTGCCGCAGACGACACAGAATGGAGCATTTGTTGCGACATGACGTCAGGGTTTATGTAAATGGCTTAAATCAAACACAATATGACTTGTCTGGCAACTTCCCCATCTCTAATAGTGTGCATTTCACAGGAGTTCAGCCCTGGAGGCATCCATCTTGGATCTTCTCCAGTCCAGTAGAGGAGTGGGTGGGGTGGATAGCATGCGGCGGGAGGGGGGGGGGCAGTGTACTGTGTTTTGGCCGTGTTCCAGTCCAGTGGGCATGGAGCAGGCCTGAGAGGCACATGGGATTTCCCTTTTACACCAAGCCCCTTTTCTCTCCATTAACCAATTAGACACGAGAAAAGCCTAGCAGGAAATTTCAAGGAATTGAAATTTGAAAATGTAATGTAGAATCTAGCGAATAACAGTGGTTGCAAAGTGAGTTGTTTTTTTTTTTATATTGGGATTGCCATTTCGCTGCTGTGCAATGCATTGTGGGCCAGAGTGTTGCATCCATCTGTCTATTTTCTATCACGCTTATCGTCATTGGGGTCATGGGTGAACTGGAGTCAAGCCCAGCTGACTTTGGGCAAGAGGCGGAAAACAGCCTGGCCACCCTGGGCACATATAAACAAACGACGGTTTCATTCACACCTATGGATAATTTAGAGTACAGGTGTCAAACTCAAGGCAAGGGGGCCACATATGGCCCGTCACATCATTTTATGTGGCGCGCGACAGCAGATCAGGTGTGTCAACTGCCATGATTCATGCTAAATCCATACTAAAATTTAGAATTGTCCTAATAAATGTTGAGATGTTGCAAAAGCATTTTTTTTACCACTTTTTTTTTACAGTAAACTCCACAACAGTTAAAACATTATCCTTGATTTCTGATTTCAAACTAGTTATCCAATTTATTGCGTACATGTAATAATATGATGAGGGAATTAAACATTTATATGGTTTCACAGTCATAACGGCCCTTAAGGGAAACTGTACCAACAATGTGGCCCACAACAAAAATGAGTTTGACACCCCACTCAATTAGAAATGTACATCACCGGTAACAGGAGTCATGAAGTACCATTAAAACGCCGTTGTACATTAAGTGGGTGCTGGGTAACAAGGGACCAAGGGCGCCTAATGGATACTCACCAGTTTCTATCGTAAATATTTTAACACATTTACTGTCCGTAGTTGATGAATGTGCTCAATAATATCACAGTTTGTCTCTCTCATTTAGTGCCTTTCATTCTAGAACAGTGAGTGATATCCACCAACAGGGGTCGTCCTTGCACAGCTTGTCCTCACTTGACTGCTGACGCCAAACCAGAGGCATCATGTTAGTAGCTGCTTGGTTGTCCTAGTTGTGTTCGTATATAAAGGCAACCCGTAGTGTGTGTGTGTGTTTTTTTTTTTTAAAGCATAGACATTTTTTGCATGAAGGACAACCTCATTCTCTTTGTTCCACTACACCCCCCCAATGTGCGCTTAAGTGTGCTCGTCCTTGCCCCGGCCGTGCTCATGTAAGCGACCCACATCAATTCACAGAGCATCTGCCCTTTTACAGGGGCTGCCTGAAAAAAATATGATGTGACATGTGGGATGAGCAAGATCGAGCGAGAGGAGGAGGCGGATGCCGGGGCTGAGGTATTTGCAAAGGACACTTCACTATCACCAGTCTGACATTGACAGACTTCATCCTGACAAACTGGTGCATACTTGAAAGAGGACATGCATGACACCAATGAGTAACCGCATTTACATTGAAAGGACAGCCCGTGACCTTCGTTGGGGTCGGACTTCAGTGCCACAAACAAATACACTTTGAGCATGGAAACACAAATGGATTAAATAGGACAATTGTCACACATTTTGACTGCTGATTATGACATTTGCTGCATTCGGATTGCCAGTAAGTCTGTTGGGACACTTCATAGTTGATCACAAACCCAATGTTTCCCAAACTGTATTGAGCCAAGGCACATATTTTACACCAAACAAAAATGTCACAAAAGTATATACTGCAGAATACAGTGAATCCTTGAAAATTTGCATTTAAAAACAATTTTTTTTTTTACCTGTCCTACCCATTTGTGCTCACTCCAGAGCAATCAAAGTATTGCTTTGGTGCCCTCTTGTTATATGTATTGTGCCAAGAAACTGTACTGAAGTGAATTGAGGTGCTACATTTTGAAAAAAGCAGTGCTTTGCTGTCATTTTGTGGCATTTTGATGCCAACTAACTGTGTTGAAGTGAGTTGAGGTGCTTTATTTTGACAAAAGTAGTACTTTGCTGCCATGTTGTGGTTTCTTAGTTTTAAGTAGCTGTGTTGAAGTGATTTGAGGTGCTTTATTTAGACAAAGGTAGTGCTTTGCCACCATTTTGTGGAATCTTGGTGCCAAGGAACTATGCTGAAGTGAGTTGAGGAGCTTCATTTAGACAGAAGTAGTGTTTTTCCACCATTTAGTGGCATCTTGCTGTTGTTGTGCTCAGGCCAAAGCAATCAAGGTATTGCTTTTGCCGCATCTCGTGGCATATTGGTGCCAAGAAACTGTGTTGAAGTGAGTTGAGGAGCTTTATTTAGACAAAAGTAGTGCTTAACTGCCATCTTGTGGCATCTTGGTTACAAGGAAATGTGTTGAAATGAGTTGACTACTAATGCAGTAAAAATTAATTTTGTTGTTAATCTTTGTGATAGCCAATAACTCTATTCACCAATAAAGCCCCATAACCCTACCATTTATTATATGGAAAATACTTCACGTTTTTTGTTCTTTGTAATAAAAACTCAATAATTCAAACCATAAAACTGACATTTAAACGGCGAAATCCCTAAACATTATGTTATTCTTTTGGTAGTTTTAAAGTGGCGGCACGGTGGCCGACAGGTTAGATCGTCAGCCTCACAGTTCTGAGGACCGGAGTTCAATCCCCAGCCCTGCCTGTGTGGAGTTTGCATGTTCTCCCCGTGCCTGCGTGGGTTTTCTCCGGGCACTCCGGTTTCCTCCCACATCCCAAAAACATGCATGAATTGGAGACTCTAAATTGCCCGTAGGTGTGAATGTGAGTGTGAATGGTTGTTTGTTTGTATGTGCCCTGCGATTGGCTGGCGACCAGTTCAGGGCGTACCCCGCCTCCTGCCCGATGGTAGCTGGGATAGGCTCCAGCACGCCCGCGACCCTAGTGAGGAGAAGCGGCTCAGAAAATGGATGGATGGATGGATGGATAGTTTTAAAGTATGAAGCTGTTTAAGTGATTTATGAAATAAAGACTAAAATATTGATGTGTATGATGATTTTATAGCAGTTTGTTTGTGCGTGTAAATTTCTTCCCAAAGGTTAACAAATGGAGGAGGGGACAAGGGATAAAAATTGAGTAGCGAGCGTTACATTCATGCAGAAGTGATCCATCCATCATCCACAGATGATACATATCAAGATCTCGAGTAGCTAAATTGGATGTGCCTTATAAAAGTCTCTGTAAAAACATGTACCGTTTTGCCTTAATAAACGCATGTAATAAAGACATATGCAGAGATGAGAGAGATTGTGGTAAAAGCAAGCAGAAAGTGCGTGTTCACAAACGACCGTGAAGTAAACGCTTACATGTTATCGTCCTCTCTCTTTTTCTTTGAGTCCCACCAGGATGAGTGTTTGCCATATGCATGTCAGGTCCAATTAGTCAGGGCCATACAAGAGAGAGGGGGTGTCGAGAAAGGCGAGCGGCATCCGTCAGTGGGCTGACGGAGCATCTCAGACACAGTAGAGCGATCTCAGAGTTATCGTGCACTACAGAATGTAGAAAATGTACAAAGAAAAGACTTAAAACCCTATTTTAAGAGGGGCAACGTTATCCATCCATCCGTTTTCCATACTGCCCATTAGGGTCGCGTGTTGCAGTAAGTGTTGCTATTTATTGTTACCTCTGCCAAGCAGGTTTGGCATGTAGGAAAGAAGCAATTCAATTTTTGGAGCAAATCCAGGATTTATTTTTTTTTAACCTTTTTTTCCATATTGAATAATGGATGGATTGTACTGTCCAAATTTAGTCATGGAGGTGCATCTGTAAAAGTGCTGGTCCAAAGTAGGATTTTTTTGGCCTTGGCTGTGGTCTCCGCTCTACTGAGTGTCATCCTAGTATTGCATACATGCGCATAGCGCTTGTTAGGATGTTATGCTTTGGTCAGTAATGTGATTTAGTCCTTGGCATTGTGTATCATTTCATGCTAAATTCTTGTAAGAACATGTTGTAGTCTTTCTGTAGCAATGAAAGCATGGAATATCGGAAATGATTTCCTCACAGTGGTTTCAACTACTCAGGAGAATTGCTGTTGTGCTGCAGTCTTTCAAGACTATGTCGTTTTCGTTTCTTTTTTACTTTCACTCTCGCATTTGTGCTTCACGTAGCTCGTCAGTGTGCCTGGGTTCTATATTGGCCCGCCCCATGTGTTCTGTGACACCCAACTCCGGAGCGTCCTAGACCTCAGTCATGTGACACTGACCTGCTATGTTTTACAAGGCTGCGGGGCTCCATGGGGGCCTCAGAGGAAAGGCAGCAGCAGGAAACCAAGTACATGTTGTGTGCGTGTGTGTGTGACTTTCCTGGACATATTTCAAACCAAAGAGCATTTAATAGGGGACAGCCTGTTCAATGGGGGCGGGGGGAACAGGTCCCCATTTGGGAAAGTGCTAGACTTTGGGTCAGTGGTATTTTTATATGGAAAAAAAAATGAGTGGTGCACCAAGCACTTAGGTAGACGTACAGTACAAGGAGAACTGCAGTCGACTCTGTTTTACACAGGGGGTTCAGAATTCAGAATTCAAAATCCTCTTTATTTACCAAGTATGTCAAAAACACACAAGGAATTTGTCTCCGGGAGTTGCAGCCACTCTAGTACGACAATAGACAGCCATTTTGACAAAAAATACTTTTGAGACATAAAAACACACTACAGAGACTCACTTAGCCTCTAGCAATGTAATGGCAAGAGGGAAAAAGCTGTTGGAATGTCTGCTTGTTTTAGTTTGCATTGATTAATAGTGCCTACCTGAGGGAAGGAGCTGCAAGAGGTGGTGACCAGAATGTATAGGGTCCAAGAGGATTTTGCATGCTCTTGTCTTAGTTCTGGCAGTGTGCACGTCCCCAAGGGTAGGTAGGGGCGTACCAACAATTTTTGATTGTCCGTTGCAGTCTGAGTTTGTCCTTTTTTGTGGCAGCACCAAACCAGACTGTGATGGATGAACACAGGACTGATTCGATGACTGCTGTGTCGATTTGCCTCAACAGCTCCTGTGGCAGGCCTTGATTCCTCAGAAGCCGCAGGAACGACATCCTCTGCTGGGCCTTTTTGAGGATGGAGTTAATGTTGATCTCCCACTTCAGGTCCTGAGAGACTGTAATTCCCAGGAACTTAAAGGTTTCAACGGTTGACAGGGCAGTTGGACAGCATGAGGGGCAGCTGTGGTGAAGGATGCTTCCTGAAGTCCACGATTTTGTGAGATTATTTTGAAAATATATTAAAGTATTTTGGGATCACAGTTTGTGCTATGTGTACAGTAAAATATCAATATAGGCAATTTTAGTGGGGCTGTTACCATTTGCGGCAGGGCTTGGTTCCTATTTGCGGGGATTATTATTCCCTTAAAAATAAATAGTTTACAGGTGGTTTGATTTTGAGAAAAAAAAAAAAAAAGTCCAGTTGCCAGGATGCTGGCATGTATATTGCCTTCATAGTCCAAAATGACCAATGACTACTTTCCTACTAGCCTGTACTTTTGCGGCATCTTGTGACGAATAAGTGAATGCCATGTAAAGTAAACAGGCCTTTACTGTAAGTGTTAATTATATAGCTAGTGCAACCAAAGAATGGCCTGAATTATGTTCTTTGTTTCATGTGGGTGGCCACTTGTTACTTGGCAGAATTTATATGGTTCCATCATAACTACTTCAATAGCCAATTGTCCATTTGTTCTAGCAGACACTGTTCCACGGTCGAGATTGTTGTGGCTTTGTTCCTTCTTCCGGAAAGGAAAGTAAAAACGGCTACCGGAAATGGCCACAAAATGCTGAGGAAAGTCCACCCTGTGGTGTCCTATCCAATACCAGCTGTAGCAACACCCCCGAGTTGGAGGAGAACTGCAGTACATTTTCAAAACTGCGTGCATGGGTTGTGCTCGAGTATAAAGGCAAACTGTGTGCGGAATAACCACAATGACATCAGCGCGGTCACCGCCCGCGCGAGTATAAAGAATCCTTTAAAGTGAGCAGAGCGCTTCACTTAGACAGGCCATCACCCCTGTTTAATAGAAAAGTAGTGCTTTGATGCCATCGTGTAACAGCGTTGTGTGAAGGAACTATGTTGAAGTGAGGGTTAAGGGCTTCAATTAGACAGACCATTGCCTAGTCCATTTGAAAAGTTGTCCTTTTTTAGTGTGGCATTTATAGGCAATTATAAACCTTTAAAGAGGCATCAATTACTCACAGATTTTCGCCATTAGCGGTAGGGCTTGGTCCCCCAAAATGTTATTTTAGAGTTCAATACTTACTCTGCTATACATCTAAAATGCATACAGTGGAACGTCTAAAGTCAGAGGCCCCTGAGGACGTACAATTAGGAGTTCTACTAAGTTCGGCGAGCCTCGTTCATGGTCTAGAAATGTTTTTCATAGAATTATTCACTGTAATTATGACTTTCAAATTTGGGTAATGTCGTAGCCATAGGAACGGAACTTCGTTGTACACCACTGACCCCCTGTATAGTGACCACAATGGCTAGGGATTCAAGGTCTGAGCAAGCACATAGTTAAGGTTATTCTCACGGAAATGACTGTGAACCTATGAAAAATCCCAAAAAGAGAGCATGTGAGCGAGTTGGGTGGGGTCAGGCCGCAATATTTCAGGAGATGGCACTGGGCCATAAAAGGTTCGACTCCAAGAAGCCAGCGAGACGACGTTTAAACTTGCCGCCTCGCAGCCTCGCTCGACTTGGATCAAAACAAATTGGACTTTTTCCACCTGGCCGACGTTAGATTTTTCAATGCTCACATGGCCTTAATCTCCTCTCTCCTCAACTCCATTTCCCCTCCTCCCCCCCCCCCCCCCCCCCCTCCAACTTCCCCCTTCTACCTCCCCTGCATTAAATCTCAAACTTCTGCATGAGCCCTCTTCATTGTTTCCCCTCCCCTCTCGCTCTCTTTTCATCCCCAAATGAGTTGACCTTCACTATCGCTTGGCCGTAAGTCTGCCCTCGCTCGCTCTGTGGCAGTAATCTATGGCTGTAGACTTGTATCCTGTTCCTCTCCAAAGCACGTGCACAAGCACACACACACACACACGCACACAGGAGAGATTACACAGCAGAGGCAGTGCATGAAAGATGACCACAGGCACACACACACACATACACACAGGGAGATTTTAGACCATTAGAGGCGCGTCCAGTCTCTCAGATTGCTGCCTTAACCCCCCCGCCCCCCTTTGTTCCCCAAATCAGGAACAGCTGTTCTCCTCCAAAGTTGTAAGTCACTCACTCGGTGGAAATTTAAAAAGCCATTAAGAGAGCCGCCACGTTTTCTACTCTGCCCCACAAAGTGCGCGGTTCTTCTTGCTTATCTGCGGTTGCACACGCTGGCACGTACAAGAAAATTACAACGGGAAACCACTGTATCATAAGTCATGCACGCTTGCTCAGTCACAACATATATTCGTACATTGACCGCTTTGCACCCAGTAGCTGTATTTGTGTTAGTTAGCCGTACTAAAACATTCACAATCATATCCCAAAGTGGACCCAAAGTGTCTATAGTGTCTATTACTGTCTTGTCAAATAAAAACATTCCAAGATTCGGCTTAGTCAACGTTTGAACAGCTATCGGTGAACTAAATTGTGAAGTTAGCTTACCTGTCTTTGTGGGGTTTATAGTGGCGGAAGAAGTTACACGTCATAGTTGTCTCTTACCTTTGAGTTGCAAATCTTGCACGTTGCCATTTTCTTTTTCCTTGATTTGATCAAAAACATGGTCCTTCAATCCAAATTGAATAATCTTCAGATCTGCCTCCATATTTGCTTCATGAGGTGGTCTCTACTCTCTGCATCATAGCATACTGGTGGGCTGCCATGTTTGCGTCCACTACACAAAAAATAACAAATGGCACACTATATTGAAAGTGAACATTTTCAAATATTAACAGGTAGTAGTTCAACTCGAATTCAAGTCTAGTCTTTCATACGTTTTAGACAAGCAAGTTCCAAGTAGGGATACACTGATATCAATACCGTACGTCTGTATAATAAAAATGCAACAGTACTACACTACCACTTCACCAGCCATGTCAGCCGTGTGGAGATACTTGAAGGTAAACATGGGTGACGCTTTCAGCTGACTGCAAATTATGCTGTGCTCGGGCAGCGACAGGTGTGAGCTGTCCGGCAAGTGGCGAGTTTCGAGACCCGTCTCCCGTCTGCCGCCCCCGTGCTACTCTGCTCCGGCCGCTCCCGTCACGAAGCTACGGCACGGCGCATTGAGTAAAGAGAAGTATGCGATGGTTTAATAAAGTATTATTTCAGTTGTCCTGTCACAGTATTTTATAACTTTGTGGTATTCTCAAGAAGCATTCATGTACTTCTTTTTACACACTGTATTTTGTAGTTAACACACAGAAGTAACATGACATCCATATTCCTACTTGTTTAAAATCCACCAAACTTTACGTTTTTCTTCATCTCTTATTTCTTATCGGTGTACTCCTTTTACAAAGTGCCCCTAGTGTTCAGGCTGTGACACCACATAACTGAAATACCTTGTGTTACAGGCTACTTTAGAAAAACATGCAGTTGAACGTTAGCATTTCAGTAAAGACACGTTCTTACTCTAAAATGTGTTATGTGAGTGAAACATATTCCATATTCAAGAACAGTCTGTTTTTGCGAACAATATTTGATTAAAAAAAAACACATTTTCAGCACAATTGCAAGAAATAACAGCACTGTCGAGTATTGATACTCGGCAAATGGAAGTACCTGTACTCAAGTTATGTGACCTGAATCCCCTAGCTCTGCTTGTAAAGGTTGGAAAAGCTTGCTTGCTCTTCTACTTTCTTGGCTTATACACCGAGGAAAAAAAGAAAAAAACAAAAAACAAAACAAGAAGGCCACAATCTAACCAGCACAGTGGACATTTACATGCCAAAAGTGAAAATTGGGGCTGTTTTTTTTCCCAGCCATCTCCTCCTCCTCTATCTCCTGTGGAGATCTCTCATTTCCTGCAGGCCCCAATGTTGATTTCATAGTGGAGCTCAGGGCTTAAGAGTGGGAGTCTGTGGGATGGGGGGAAACATGTGGTCGTGAAGTGTGGGGGTATTTGGGTTCAAGCCAACATCAACCTCCATCTCACTCAACTAGTCTTTTTTTTTTTTTAAATGTGTGCATTCAAGCGTGGACTCTTGTTTTCCTACGCTGTCTACAATCACACTCACCTCAACGTCTGGCAGAGCTGCAGTCTTCCACAAATGCACTTTGGAATACAGTAATCCTACTGATGTGTTTTTTCTGTTCAACCTATCCCCTAGCCGCTTGCTGAAAAATTCACCTATTTCCATTTTTTTTGTGTGTGCTGAAATTCCACAAGATGCCGCCAAAGCCAAACCAAACAACTCTTCCGTAAACTCGCTCGCTGTTTGCATTTTACCGCAGCTATTGTCGTCTCCAGTGAAGCCAATCACGAGCCCCTACATATTCACGTCATCACAAACTCATCACTCAAACATGTCTGCGCCAGTTATTTCTCGTTAATCCACCGCAATTCACATTAGTTCTCGCAGCTTGCTGCGTTCTTCATCGACGCACGAGCCGAATGATCCACCGTTAAAGTTTCACAATTTCAAATTCACTGCTAAAAATCTTCAATTGTGCTTGAAAGTAAGCGTAAAATATGCTAATTGTGTAAAACAGTCCAACCGAGATGACGTCATAACACTTATGATCAGATCCCCACATTCTATAAAGAAACCTTCGGCGATGTTGATCGGAATCAATTGGGTCGACAGGATCTTGAGGTTAGCGGCAACGAAGAAGATAACTGACTATGCAATCAATGCGACTTTTCTTTCCCTTTAAATGTTTTAGGATTAAGGGTTAATTTAACGTTAGTTCAAGAGACTCTTGTTCTCGGACACTCACCTATTATTAATTGTTGTTCACAAAGCATAATTAGGGGTGTCCTCCGATCTTTGACATCTGAAATTGGGGTGAAAAAAAAAAAAAGAGTATCGGATCTATGTCATAACAGCTTGCTAAGGTGCTAACATAGTAGCAAAGAGTCAGAGTAAATGAATGCTTGCTTAAAGTCGTTTATTGACACTCCAGTTTAAGTTCACTGTAAAACTAAACTCATCTATCAAAACAAATCCATCGATTGAACGTTCAAATACATCAAGCTAAAATTCATGGCTGCGATATCAGTATCGGATCAGAAGTAAAAAAGTGGAATTGGGACATCCCTAAGCATAACGCTTACCATTCCAGTGTAATCTTACAGTTACCGGTATGTGAAAACCTTCCTACTTTTCTAGTTTTGCCATGAAATGACGTCAGAGTCCTCTTTTTCAATAAAAGTTACTTTTTTTTCTCCCAAATCACCCGCCTACTTGCTTAATATATGATAACTCGGCGTACCATGAATACAAATTATTAGCTTTAACCTGGAATAAAATAAAAAAAACTAATCTTACTCAATTTAAAAAAAATGGAGATGTCTAGTTTTGCGTTTGAACTCTTCAGTAAGTAGCAAGAGTTCCATCCATCCATGAAGCATACAAACATTTAAAGTACTTACAGTATATTACGGTGAGATGAATCAGTGTTTTGGGGGAAAAAAAGTGCTGTAGAACTAACCTAGAGCTTTATTAAAATGGACAAATAAATCATCCAGTCGTAAGTGGTAGTTATTATGACCTTGTAAAGAGGTAAACCTTTTTGGGTGCAGATGACTCATTAGTACATGGAGCTAATTTCTTCTTTTTGGTATCTGACCAGTGTCTTCACCCAAAGAAAAAACTGAGAAGTGTCATGCGCAGATCCCAATAATTGTGGCACATGAGCAATTTCAACTTTTCACTTCCTTTCTCTTGTGGGTGACACACACACACAGACCGCAGGGACGCCAACAGCTGCAGCCTTCAGCTTTCACTTCCCCTTGTATGAAAGCACACATGTATCTGTTACCATAACAAGTTCCCCAAACGTGGCCTCTATTGCCCTCTGTAGCTCCGCCACTCCCCCCGTGCCAACACATGTGTCTGTGTGCACGCTTACATGCACAAGTCTGGGGAAAAGCTGCTGCCAAAAAAGCCTGTAGGAATAACATGTATAATATATAATATATATGTGTAACAAAAAAATATAAAACAAAAAAATATAAAATAAAAAAAAACAGAGCTGGATAGTAGTGCCGAGACTGCACATGTTTAAATTAGCATGATATCAATAGAATTTAGTAGAAAACTGTATTATTTATTATTATTATTTCATGTTGTATTTATTATAATTGACATGAAAAATATATGCTACCATTCAAAAGTTTGGGGCTCACATAAATTACGTTTTTTGAACCACATTAACAATGTCTATACTGTATTTCTGATTAATTTAATGTTATCATCATTGAAATAAAAACCTGCTGTGAGCAGTGGTGTATATAGTAAAATGAATATGAAATAAAAATAATAATAACAGCTACATGATAGTTTTATTTTCAAAAGTATCCAGAGGCCACTGCACAAGTGCCCAGATTAACAAGATCTCAATGGATTTTAGTAGGAAACTGTATAAAAAAGTATGTATTGCTCATGCATTATTTCACTGTATTACTTTATTCCTATTATATATACTGTATATATATATATTCCTACTATATATATATATATATATATATATAATAATAAAAATGCAGTGGAAAAAGTATACAAAACCCATACCGTTCTTCATATTATATATAATGTATATATATATTCCTACTATATATAATAATAAAAATGCAGTGAAAAAGCATACAAAACCCATACCGTTCTTAAAAAACTGAAAATGATAAAAATGCATATCGTCCAAAAACTCCATGTGATGAATAAGCTTTAATTTGCAAAGACTTGCTTGCATGATTTTCAGTGTGGTATGCGAAAGAACAATCATGAAATATTCAGACTGTGCGTAATGTTCCAGTGCCTTAAACGTATTTTTAAAATCCAATACAGCATATTTGTCGGGTGCAGTTCAGTTGTCTTAAACTGGCTTTTTGTAACAGTTATTTAGCTACAATAATTGTAATGTAACTTTTGTGTATTGGCACGGTGCGTGACTGGTTCGTACATCTGCCTCACAGTACTGAGGACCCTGGTTCAAATCCTGGCCTCGCCTATGTGGAGTTTTTATGTTGTCTCTATGCCTGGGTTTTCTCCGGGCACTCCGGTTTCCTCCCACATCCCCAAAACATACATGGTAGGTTGATTGAAGACTCTTAAATTGCCCGTAGGTGTGAAAGTGAGTGTGAATGTTTGTTTGTTTATATGTGCCCTGCGATTGGCTGGCGACCAGTTCAGGGTGTACCCCTCCTCTTACCCAAAGATAGCTGGGATAGACTCCAGCACACCAGCGACCCTAGACTGCAGGATAAGCGGTACGGAGAATGAATGAATTACTCCAGAAGGTAATTTATGTGCAATACACTTTAACCATTACATTATTTAAGTAGTGCTTTTATTTTCCTGCATTTAAGTGCAGTGTTAATATTCAAAATGTTATTCAAACTGTTAGAGTGGCTTGCAATAACATTAAAGATACTTTTTAGAAATAAAACCTCATTTTTGATGAACACTTAGGCCTACTATTTCTGCCCTGAGGCGATTAGCTTATACAGTACAGTCTAGAACAGTACTTTTCGATCAAAATCCTACTAAATCTTTGCTAGAACAGGCTAAATATTTAAAGACAGGGGCAATTACCAATGTGCAAATGATTCTTTTTTTTTTTCCCTCGGAAAGAAAGGTGGTGTCAAAATCTATGATTTCCTGTGTGCTGGTCTCATATTGTTGAATTGACCTTTGATGCCAGTCATGCACCTCTTTTACTTACTCGGCACACACACACACACACACACGCACACGCACACAGCGAACCAGGCCAGACAGAGTGGCATCGCGTGACTGAGGCTTCACACCTCTCTTTCTCTCTTTCAGTCAGTGGAAGCACGAAAATCCCTTGTGCACAGTCATGTGAGAAGTGTGTGTGTGTTTGTGAGTGCGCTTACATTGAGTGTCTGTCTAGCTGTGCTCTGACCTGGTTTGGCCTCTCTATTTGTCACCTACACACTAAGTGTACTGTGCGCACACACTTTCAGAAATAGCCGCCGCCATGCGCTCTCTTTCTTGTTTGTCAGCAGGCAGCCACGTCAATCCAAATTAAGGCAGAACAAACAGGGGGGCCATTGTTTGTTGGACTTCACAGCTCAGTTTATGTGCAATCCCACCAGGCTGCGACACTTTATGTCCACTGTTATAGCCTCGGTGTAAATTGTCAATGAACTCTGTGACACAATGGATTTTCATTGTCTCTGGTGTTTTTTCTCAGGGGATTTACGTGATGCAATTTGAAGGTGTGGGCTGCAAATGTCGAACAATTGCTCTCGGATGATCTCACTGCTTGCACTCCAGACGGTAAATGGATGATTAGGAACATTTAAACGGGTGCTTCCTTCGAGCCGAGTATAGCGAACCCCTGCATATTCGCGGTTCGTCATTCGCAAATTAGCCGATTTGCAGATAGATTTTTTTGGAACCTATTATCTATTATTCGCTGAAAAATGGACAGATTTTCTGGATTTGTGCCTCTCATCAAATCAATAAATCAATAAATCGTTTCTGCATCTTTGCTGTATCTTGGTGCCAGGGAACTGTTTAAGTGATTTGACTAGATTCATTTAGAAAAAAGGAGTCCTTTGCCGACATCTTGTGGCATCTGTAGGCTATTAGAGTACAGTGGACCACCGGCGCATTTGCAGTTTGGCATTTGCCAATTCACCTATGGTGAAGTTCTTAGGGAACCTATACCTCGTTACATGCAGAAACCCCGACTTTTTTTGCGGCTTCTTTTGACCTAATCCCCATTTGTGTTTTCTTTGGTGGCAATTATAAGGGAGTGGTATTCGCAGTCAGCTCAGCCTCTGTCCCCCATGAATAGTGGGGGTTCACTATACAAAATCTTGTATATCGAAAAATGTATCTCAAGGCACCTTTTTACTTATGTACTGTAATGCCCTTTAATGTGGGAAAGGAGAGCCACTGTCGCCGATGCATTTTTCAGTCATTTAAGAAATGCTGGGAGAACAGAAACTACTGCAAAAGCTAGTTCTAGTTCGGGCGTTCTGGAGCCTATCCCAGCTATCTTCGGGCGAGAGGCGGGGTTCACCCGAACTGGTCGCCAGCCAATCGCAGGGCACATAAAAACAAACAACCAGTCACGCGCACATTGCACCTATGGGCAATTTAGAGTCTTCAAGCAACCTACCATGCATGTTTTTGGGATGTGGGAGGAAACCGGAGTGCCCGGAGAACACCCACGCAGGCACGGGGAGAACATGCAAACGCCACACAGGCGGGGCCGGGATTTGAAACTGCGAGGCACATGTGCTAACCAGTCGTCCACCGTGCCGCCTTCAAATAAAATGTTTAAAAAATATATTTTAATAAGTTTAAGTGATCTTTTAAGTTTACGTGTTTAAAGCGTGTTGAAGGGAAACAACTATTTAAAAAACGTTTTATGTCATCTCTCTATATCACAGATTTTCACCTATAGTGGGTGGGTCTAGAACGAAGTCTGTACTGTAATTGCCCATAGATGCTACAAGACAGCGGCAGAGGACTACTTTTGTCTAAATGAAGCGCCTCAATTCACTTCAGCACCAAGATACCACCAGATGGCACCCGACGCAATTGTTTGGCTTGAGCAGCAAAACAGCGACTAGGTGACTCGATTTTTCAGCGAAATCTGCGAAGCTCTGAATTTACAAATGTCGAACCACAAATATGCGGGGCTTTACTGTATTCTCCTCCTCCTCCTCCTCCTCTTCCTCCATCTCTTTCTTCTTCTTCGGCCCACAGGCTCACTATTGTAAAGGCGAGCTTGTGGCCAGATGGTTCACTGAGCTGTTCCCAGGGCAGACTGTGGCTACATGCCACTCTTTGCCATGGTGCCGAGGTTTCCCAGGACACACTAATAAATGTTGTTATTCCCCCAATGAATGTGTAACATTGGCCGGCACAGCTGGCACAGAAAGATGCTGGGTCCTGTCAGCCTGTCATAACACGCCACCCATGCTCTATAGAGCCCCCAAGTAAAATGAGCTCTCCGTAGAATTGTTTGGAACTGGAAATTTGGCTTTCCACTGTGGATTGTGAAGGACAAATGGGGTGCTTCCTCTCCATTCCCACAGAAGCAGCATTCGATAATTAGTCATCAGATCGATACCACACTCTGGTGCAATCCTTGGTACCCATCACATCTTTTTGTGTCATACTAAAATCATCACTTTTTTAGGTCGAGGGATCCCCTCATAATCCTAACACCAATTAAACATAACTGCCATGAATACGATAACAAATGTGATGCGAAAAAAAAGATGTTTTTTTTTTCGAGTGCACATGTACATGCACAAGTGGCGAAGACTCTTGTAATTTCCACTAACAACCCAGGCTAAACTTAGCTCCTCCCCAAAATGCCAAGCTTGTCCCTCAGTCGAGATGCATCACTTCAACACAGTTCCTTGACTCCACTGTGCTGTTTTTCTATTAGACAGAGCTTTGGTGCAATCTTGTGGCATCTTCGAGTTTCCGAAAGAACAAAAAAAAAAAACACAATTAGGTTGCGATTTTATTGAAAAGCTGTGGGTAGGTTCCACGGGAGGTACGTACCAGACCCACCTGCTATTGGTAAATAGTGATATAGGGAGATCCATCCATCCATCCATTTTCTGAGCCGCTTCTCCTCACTCGGATCGCGGGCGTGCTGGAGCCTATCCCAGCTGTCATCGGGCAGGAGGCGGGGTACACCCTGAACTGGTTGCCAGCCAATCGCAGGGCACATCGAAACAAACAACCATTCACACTCACAGTCATGCCTATGGGCAATTTAGAGTCTCCAATTAATGCATGTTTTTGGGATGTGGGAGGAAACCGGAGTGCCCGGAGAAAACCCATGCAGGCACGGGGAGAACATGCAAACTCCACACAGGCGGGGCCGGGGATTGAACCCGGGTCCTCAGAACTGTGAGGCTGACGCTCTAACCAGTCGGCCACCGTGCCGCCCATAGGGAGATCATTAAAAAAATAATTGTACCCCCCCCACAGGCTTCAAACACATTGTAAATGTATTCGAACACAAACGGAATGTATAGAAAATACACTACGCATGGTAGTGTCTGTGTGTTATATATGCACCTTTGAAAGGCGGGGCCTGGTGGGGTGACATATGATGTCGGCAAATCTGCGTGTGAGTGTCTGGGCGTGAGCTGTGGCCGACAGCAGCACATGTATGAGTGTCTTCACTGTATTTTACTGTTCTTCCGGTGTTCAATGAAGCGCCTTGGTGACGGGGGCTCTCTTTTCCCACATGCAAGAGCAATTACAGAACGTGAACTGTGAAAAAAAAAATGATTGCAGATTTCCGTGATAAAGTGGGTATTTTGCCAGACAAGTACATAAAGGGGCAGTCTCAGTTTAAATGGCGAGAGAATGTGCGAGACCCTCCCGTTTGGTGCCCCACACATCCCCAACACACACATACCAATGTAAAACACACAGCAACGCCGCGCTGTGTGGCCACACATGTCGCACATGCCAGGAACTGCCATTGAGTAGATTCTTTGTACAAAAAAAAAAAAAATCTGCGATGTAGAGGGGGAACACTGCAGGTGAATTTATCAAAAGCAGACTGCATTTTTCAAAAGCAAACTGAATCCATTACTGTACTGTACTGATGATGAAGTTTGTCAATGGAAACTGATCTGAGCTGAATGGTGATGGTGGGCGTGCGGGGGGCTTGGGAGCGATGGGGTGGTGTTTGCCAGCTGTGTGGGATCAGTTTCAGTATTGTAAACATGGCGGGAGGGACACTCCACGCTCCCCAGCTCTGAAAGGTGGCCCTTTTGAAATGCTCGAGCCCGTGGGTGTGCCTTTTGCCCCCCTTGCCCCACCACCACCTTCCCGCCCCACCTCCCCCTCCTTTCCTCTTCGTGTTTCCTGTTGAGCTGGCTAGACTCCTTTGACAGATTTACAACTCTGGGGTCAAAGTTTTCCAACAGCAGCAGATAAATCTTACACCGCCCCCTCCCTGCTTCGCCCTCACCTGATAAAAAGAGACACACACTCTCACAGCCCACATCCTTTCATGTGTAACGTGCCTTTTTGTGTGTGTACACCTATGTGCGGTAACATATGTGTGAGGATGCCTGCGTTTATGTGTTTGGGAGCGGGGTTACGCCAAAGTGCCTTGTCTCGCAGTTCACAGAAAGAATGCAGGATATTGTTCACGAACCATAAAAGACAGGCTTTTCTCCTCTGGTTTTTTCAAGGAGGGGAAGGTCTTCTAATTTTCCCTCCTGCGTTGTTTTTTTTTTAAGGCCTTGTGCTTGATTGCTGTGTTCTCCTCTCCTCCCCCAGATACATAAAATGAGCTGGAGAGTGCTTCACCCCCGCTAGCAAGGCATCATTTGTGTTATTTTTCCTCATCTTTCGTTCTTTTCTCTGACTCTGTCTCTCTCATTGCGCACTCTGGAGGCGCCAGGAGAAGTATTGGCTCCAATTTGTTTTGGGGTGTGAGGCAAGATAATCGCAATTTGCAGTCTCTAGCCAAATCGCATAATCTTTTTTCCCACTGTTGTTCCAGTAAAATTGTATCTATCATTCATCACGTCGCAATACCGAGCAAGCTTTTCCCTGCCATTTATCCCCAAATCTGAGAGAAGTGGCTTATAAGATGTGATTTGGATGGGTTAAGACCGATCCAGGCGTCTTGTGTTGATATTGGATGTGTACTTTGTGTGTTAAGATGAACGATGTGCTCATATTTAATGGGAAGTTGACTAATTTCTGCTCTTCTCGTTGCGAAGGGCCTTGCTTGTAGGTCATATGAAATTTGTGTTAATGGTGAAACAGAGTGTCCTTGTCCTGGATAATAACCTGCATACATCACGCACTGCATGTATAGAGACCTTGGTTAAGGCCTCGATCTGTTCACGTGTGCTTGAAATCCTCCATGCCTCAGTTTTAGTAAATGAAGAACACACTTTTTTTTAACCCTTTCACTTCTAGCTTGCAAAACTACAGAGCCACAGACATTATATATATATTTTTATTTTTTTTAATATAGATATTCTGTGCATACAAAATGCTAATTTGGGGCCACAAAGTATGTATTCAGTATTCCCAAGCTATATTGTGCTTCATTATTTCGTTTTTTAAAGCAATAATCTTTATTATTATTATTATTATTTTTTTTTTAATAGTTAACTTACTTAGCTTAGTGCCCTCAAATGTGGGAAAGGAGAGCCACGGGCACCGATACACTTTTCAGCCATTTATTGAATTCCAGGAGAACAGTAAAACACACAAACACAATGGGCACACTTATGTAAAAGATACTGTCGGCCACAGCTCACACACAGACGTTCACACACAGACTTGCCGATGTCACACGCGACTCTTAAAGGGACAGATGCTCCAATACATCCATCCATCCATCCATTTTCTGAGCCGCTTCTCCTCACTAGGGTCGCGGGCGTGCTGGAGCCTATCCCAGCTATCATCGGGCAGGAGGCGGGGTACACCCTGAACTGGTTGCCAGCCAATCGCAGGGCACATAGGAACAAACAACCATTCGCACTCACAGTCATGCCTAGGGGCAATTTAGAGTCTCCAATTAATGCATGTTTTTGGGATGTGGGAGGAAACCGGAGTGCCCGGAGAAAACCCACGCAGACACGGGGAGAACATGCAAACTCCACACAGGCGGGGACGGGGATTGAACCCCGCACCTCAGAACTGTGAGGCTGACGCTCTAACCAGTCGGCCACCGTGCCGCTATATATATATATATATATAAATTCCAGGTGGATCTGGAACACCCACAATAAAACTGTGTTCATTGTAATGTGAATATACTATTTTAATTTGTGGCCACAAAGTAACTGTGGCTCTGTACCGGACAGTTGAGTAAGCAAATTGTGCCCACTATTTTCTAGGTAGTGGTAGGTGCCGCTAAGGCTGCACCATGGACAGGGAGAATATAAGAGAATTTAATCTAGTGAATGAGTTCTAAAGACTGAAAAGCCTGACAATGCAGACTATTGACAAGAACATAATAAGAAAAGACACAATACATTAAGGATTGCAGTTTATAGTGAAAGTGCGCTCCATTTGCTAACCCAGACATCCAAGTTGTTCATGGGAACGTTATTAAATGCACAAATTAGTATTTTGTGCACACATTATAGCTATTTCGTGGGCACAAATTCATGTACTGTGTCTGCGTTATGTCTATTTTGTGACCACAAATGAGTATTTCATGGTCACAATTTAGCATTTGTAGGCAAATTGGGACTATAATGTAATTTTTTTCCCCTCATGTCATATCTGCGGCTCCATACAAATCAGTCCCTCATTTCCTGTCATCTTCAAACCTGACACTCAAATCATATACTGTTTATACCAGCCGGCAGCGGCCATAACCCACTATATACACGTTTTCCTCCAACTCGATCAATAGACATGATTGATTGGCTAGCGCTCTGTGGACAGCCAGTGCTGATCAATGTTAGCTTGGCTGACAGTCGCTGATCGTATGTCATTGTCAGTGGCTAACGTGTGTCACAAGTGTGAATCAGTTTTATATCATATCGCGATCGCATATGAGCTCCTTTTAAACTATCTATCTATCTATCTATCTATCTATCTATCTATCTATCTATCTATCTATCTATCTATCTATCTATCTATCTATCTATCTATCTATCTATCTATCTATCTATCTATCTATCTATCTATCTATCTATCTATCTATCTATCTATCGGTCTGTTGGTCTGTCTGTCTGTCTGTTGGTCGGTCAGGCGGGCGGACAGATTGACGGATGCCCGTCCTTCCATCCGTCCACTTTGCACGGAAATCAAGATACGGCAGTTTTTGCACCATCTACGAAAATAAAGCCCTTGTGCTCTAAATCGTTCAAAAGGATTGCACAGAGGCACACACAGACACACACGCATACATACACACACACACCAGATTGGAAGCGAAGTGCATCATATGTTGCGAAACATGGCATTCCTTTTGAAACAGTACATATGTTGCAGCGTGTGCTTTGCCAAGAGGTGACCTTGAATTGTTAAGAGGCTCCTGTTGGCAGAGGTTCGGCCCTTAACGTTCTTCACACATCACTGCTGCTGAGTGACAGGATGGACCACGATTGGAGCGGCTAAATGACAGAGAAGAGCATTAAAACGCCACCCCTACTCACAAAAAAAAAAAACAAACGAGGGAAATGGAGAAAAATCAAGGGCGGAGTCGTTGCATCTCCGGGGAATCGTATCATGGTGAAATGGGGAGGAGGAGTGTTTCTCGTGGAGCGAGAACGCGGGATGAATAGTTCAGAGGTAGTGAGAGCTTTAGGGGATTAACAAATGAACGAACCTGTTGTCCTCTCTTACCCTTCCCCGTTCATTATTTTTGCAAACTAGAACATGCTCTGACTATTCATGTCCTCGTGTAACCTCTGCAGAGTTTTTAGGGTGAGTGTTTCTTTTCGCCCGAGCTGTCT
The DNA here is from genome assembly GCF_024500385.1 of Phyllopteryx taeniolatus. Classification (NCBI taxonomy): domain Eukaryota; kingdom Metazoa; phylum Chordata; class Actinopteri; order Syngnathiformes; family Syngnathidae; genus Phyllopteryx; species Phyllopteryx taeniolatus. The sequence goes on along the minus strand of NC_084520.1, from coordinate 11,644,597 downwards.
CCAAAAACTCTCCTGCCTCGTTCCACGTTTCGATTGTTAAACCCGCTCGTCTGGTTGGCTTTTCTCACGTCCTTAAAAAGGAGCGAAAGATTGACAAAAAAGACAGAGAAAGCACGTGAATGTTGCCTGGTCAGGTTTTGTAGGATTTTTTTTTCTTTTTGTTTTTTCAGGGGGGGGGGGGGGGGACGCAACGCAAGCCGTTTCCCTTATGTAGGAGTATTAGAGCTAAACTGAAAAAAAAAGTCATACAGTTATGAGAAAACCTTATCAGGAAAACAAACCTTAAAATATTAAATACGGTGGTGCCTTGAGATACAAGTTTAGTTAGTTCCTTGACCATGCTTGAAAATCCTCTTCCCCCATTGAAATGGATGAAAATGGCATTAATCCGCTCCGATAAACCAACCCAAAATGTGCAATGTGTTTATTAGAATAAATAAAACGCTATAATTTGCACTTTATAAAAACATATAGGAATATCATGATTAAAGAGAATGTAAAAAAATGTAACACTTTGTACATCATTCATAATTCATTGTAGCTCCTTTTTGTGTGCGAGGCTTGGCCACCAGGAGGTAGTATAATAAAGTCATGCAGACAATTGAAGAAGAGTTTCACTATTGCTGTAATACTGTTCATCGTTCGCAGAGAGTAAAGAATTGATGCCTGTGAGTACTGTTATATTGTCTGTCTGCATGTGTTGCTGCTAAAGCTAAGTTGCTGTTAAAGCAGTATAACACTGCCACGTAGATGCTATTTCCTTAGCCCATCAATGGCATTTCCTAATATGTGTGAGCATTAAGCTAGCAGACTTCAAGGCAAAGTTATATAGTTGTTTTAAACACACGTGTAATTCAGGTTTATTTTGACAACAAATTAACAGCTTGACAATTAACAGCTCTATTTACAAGAATTTATTTACTCTCTGCCAAGCTGCTGCTTGTTGTGAAATGATTTGAGTTGAGTTCACTGAAATCTCTAAAATTTTGCTTGCATGTCAGAGCAAAAAATTGGCCCCATGACGGCTCTTATCTTGAAAAACTTGTAAGTCGGGTCACTCGTATAGCAAGGCACTACTGTATTACAAGAAAAATTCCTAATGTTTTAAAAATGAGGATAACATTGAGGATAAAGTCGTAATATTACGAGAAAAAAAGTCTTAACTTTTATGAATTACAATCTTTTTTTCCTCAAATGAATATGACTTTATTACTTTACAAAATACGTGTTGTATCATTATTTTTTAATTTTCCTTTTTTTTTCTTCCCTTTGGACACTCCCCTGGTCCTGTGTCACCCATAATATCATGTCACAAGCCAACTTTCCACTGGTGGCCTAAAGACTGGGGACAAGACAGGAAGTGAGAGGCAGACAGAGAGACAGTGAAGGGAAGGTACAATAATTTCAAAACTTGGATGTCATTATTTTGCAGCTACATCATCCACTCACCCTCCTATCCCTTCAGGGTTACTGCTCGATAAGTGATCCAGTGACCTTTGAAAGCCAACCTTGATGTTCACTTTGCATGATTCATCTGGCCGCACCACAATGGCATTGGACGAAGAGCAACAAAACAGAAAGAAAGAGAGAGGGAGAGAGAAACAGCACAGATTGTACAGACTGTATTCCAGAAACTAGGACAGTCACTGTCTAGAAATGTGGACTCATGTTCCCGATTCTCGGGAGCCCGCTTATTTACAGTACAAGCGTAATCAGTTCAGTACTGCCCACCGGCCGCTTTCACTGTCCTTCTGCTCTCGCTGTTAGCAACCTCTTGTGTTGTTTGACATCTGCTTTTATGAACACTGAAGCGCAAGTGAGTTAAGGCTTTGCACCACTGGAAGTCATGGACACTCGTCTATTCGAATATTGCCAAACGGTCAAACATTCACCTCCCCAAAGGCACCAGATAAGCATAAATCTGTGGTTAAAAAGTAACCATAACACATGCGATTCGAGAATGTAATTTCTGTAAAAATCACGTGATAATGTTGGAAGAGCTGGCGCTGAACTGAAATGCTGTGGAATTAATTGAATTGTTGAAATGTTCAACTATAGCAGGTCAGACTTGATGTTAGAACGGTCTGAATTGGTGGACAAATGTGGAAGGGGAATGTAAATGTGTAAAACATCTGCATTTATGTGGTTATTTTGTAGTCCAAAATGTGGCATACTAAAAAAAATTAATTTTGGGAATGTGACAAACAGTTCCATAGAAGAAGTTTGACGTTAGAATGGTTTGAATTGGTCAAGATATCTGGAAGGAGGTAAATATGTAGAGTATGTCTTAATTTGTTAATTTTGGTGTGAAAAAGTGGGAACTATTTGAATGTGAAAAATACTTAACCAAATGTCGTGAATAAAATCAACAGTTTGAAGTTGGAATGATGTGACTCGGTTGAAAAATGTGAGGAGGTCAATATGTAAAATATTGACATTTCTGTGTTAATTTTGTCATGGAAAACTGGGAATACTGAACAATTGTGGAATTTTGGGAATGTGATAAATAGTTCGGTAGATGACTGAATGAGCTGAACAATTTGAAGTTGGAACGGTTTAAATTGCTTGAGAAATGTGGATGTCGTAGAATGTAAAAAAAAAAAAAGAAGAAAAAGGCCAGGCCCACTAGGAGCAGGAATTCAGACACATGAAAAGACTCCAAAACAGAACAACAACAACAACAACAAATCCTTGGAGATGTTTTTATTTCTACGCATTAATTTTACATTTGAATGGATTCTCTGCATTAAATATATACTACACGGGAGAAAGAATGAAAAACAGTGCAATGAGGTGAAGCACTGAGAAACCACTGATTAATTTTGTAAAATTTCCATTTCCTTACATTTAAATGTAGTGACTAATCATAACTTTACAATGAACTGTCATAATGCCCATTTAGACACATTACTTCACTATTTCTATTGTTTCTTTTATTTCATAATTATCCTGTGCTGTGTCAAATTGACTTCCCATCTCAGTTTCCTTTTTTTTGTCCACACGCTAGAGTTTTTGCAGCTAAGTGAGGAAACAAAAGTGATGCAGTGAGTATACTATAATGCAGGACGGCTGGTTGGAATATTTTAGGACTTTTCAAAGCTCTGGCTGATGCTCTGTATATCATTATCCATCTGTTTGGCTTGAGAAGAACTGGCTTGTGGAGGGGACATGGAGCCTTGCGTGGACATCTGCCAGCCTACCTACGCCTTCCCTCTGCTGACCCATTAGCATCATGTGGCGGCTGGCGCTGATCCAAGTGAGACAGTGTGACCTTAATCTCTGTGCCTGTCACTGAGCTCCGAATGCATCTGGTCAACTCCAGATGCACGGTCATGGCGGCCTCCTCCCCTTCTCGCCCTGTACCCTGTGCCTTGTAAGTCTCCTCCCAATGCACATCTTATTAAGCAGACAAAGCTATTTCTCTACCTGCTCAGAGGGTTAATGTGATATCTGTAAAATAGCATATAATATAAAATATATCCTTGTGTGAATGAGTGATTTGGTTGTTTTAGGTTCAAGGTGGTACAACCGTGATGAAGTGCGATTATCTGGGCTTGACTGAAAATGCTTTTTGTACCTTTGCATGAAAAGGCGAAGGTGTAGGGCAGAGCCTTGTGGGACACCATTTTAGGCTCAAAGTGGCAGACATACTTACATAGCGTGATTTACTGAAACCTGTTGCCCAAACCTATTATGTGTGAATTGTTGAAAAAAACCTTCCAGCAAAAATAAGTAAAGCATTTTGTAGCTTTTCATTAATAGGTGAGGGCTAAGGACAGAGCCTTGTGATACACGAACAGTGACTATCATCAAATACTGAAACCTGTTGGTTACCGATGTTACATACGTATGCACAGGTTTCGATTACCTGGGGATAGTCGGTCCAGGTGTGGGACACCGTTTTAGGGTCAGACTGATGTCTGTATGGGCATGTTTAAAGTGGTATTATCTGTGGATAGTTGGAAACCGGAAAAAGTAAATCCTTCAAAGCTATGCGTGAATAGATGAGTCCTTTGTACAGAGCCTTGTGGGACACCATTTTTAGGATCACGTGAATGTGCAAATGACAAATGTACAAATGCACATGCACACTTGGCACCTTTTAGACAGGGTTGGATTCTGTTTGACAGTGATTCCTTATTGGTTACCCGGGAAACTACAGTCACAGATTACTATAATCTGATACTGACTCATCCACTCCGCCCGTTTTTAGGGCACGCAATGAGCTGTATAGTCACAGTGCCAATACTAAGATCATCTACTCAAATCACTCATAAAAACTCATCCATCCATCCATCCATCCATCCATCCATTTTCTGAGCCGCTTCTCCTCACTAGACTCACGGGTGTGCTGGAGCCTATCCCAGCCATCATCGGGCAGGAGCCGGGGTACACCCTGAACTGGTTGCCAGCCAATTGCAGGGCACATACAAACAACCAACTAGTCGCACTCACATTCACACCTACAGGCAATTTAGAGTCATCAATTAACCTACCATGCATGTTTTTGGGAGGAAACTGGAGTGCCCGGAGAAAACCCACGCAGGCACGGGGAGAACATGCAAACTCCACACAGGCGGGACCGGGGATTGAACCCCGGTCCTCAGAACTGTGAGGCAGACGTAACCAGTCGTACCCAATTGGCTTTACTTTAAAGCCATTGTCGGGCATTTTATGATCAACAATCTTCATCAGGCCACTCAATTACTGCCACAATAAGACACAGCAATCAATAAGCAATTAAACAACCTGTAGCAGAGAGGTGGCTTGGGACATCAGATCGGACTGCTATAAAAGTGAGTCAATCCAGCTCAGATTCCACAATTAGAAAGAAAAAAAAAATCCCACTTTAAATTTGTGATACATGATCTTTTTTATTGACTTTGCAGAGCTATTTTCAATTTTACAGATGATATTTCAGCTCCACGTGCAAGTAGCATGAAGAAACAGAGCTTATAATAAAGCCCCACAGGTTATAATCAGTCTTTAAGGAGGAAGACGAGCTAGCTCCATGTCAGATGATACTCGGCAATAACCTAAACCAGGAAGAGGTGTTGAAACCACCCATCCTGTGTGAAGGAATAGTTGCTGGTTTACAAGGAATTCTTGCCCTGGATATACACAGTTTTTCCAGGGCATTGATATTGTAGCATCAAGAGAGCTTTACAACATCATCTCGCACTGTCGCAGCGGATCGCATGACACAAACAGTCATCCCCAATTATACACAGCGACCTGATGAGCATATCAACTGTGTCACTTCACAGTTTACACTGCTGTGCAGTTTACACTGCATGCGCATGTGTTTGTGAGTGTGCGTTTGGCTTGTTTCATTTGAGAGCTCGCATTTCATTCTTTTGTCTTTATAAGCGACCGTCCACGCCCAGCACTGGACGCTCATGAAGTGAACGCACATGTGTGTGAGAGTGGGCCTTCATGAGAGAGAAAGCTGTGTTCTGGGATTGCCTAAGAACTTTTGATTATTTTATTTATTTATTTATTTTTTTATTAGGGCTGTGATTTGTGAATTGAAATGAATGAAAATGCCAATTTTGCCATTCCATTTCAGGTCAAAGTTTTTCCTCTTCGTCTTTTCCTTTTTTAAAATTTATTATTTATTTTTTTTTTTACAAAAGTAGCACTCTATAATGTTGCAGTTTATAAAAACTCATTTTACTATTCGTACTATTTTACTAATTAAATTTTTTTTTTTTGGTCACACATTTTGCTTCAATTCAAGTCAACACACTTCCTTGACACCAATTACCACTTTGTTATTAGTCAGGTTTTTCTTGTGGCATCTCAGGGCGTTCCAGAAAGAGCACAAAAATATGCGAATAAGTGAGTTTTTTAGCGAATAGCTTAAGATAGGTTCCACAGGGAAAGAAATGCAAATAGGTGGGGTTCACAGTAAATGAATACAAATAAACACAAAAATAATGAATACATTTCATGGAATTTTAGGAAGAAAATACTGAGAATGTAAATTCTCAGTGGGCTGCATTAAAGAAGGCAGGCCATACTTTGTGTACTTACTGTATGTTTAAAGGTGTGGCCATCCATAAAAAAAGAGGAAAAAGTAAAAATATGTTCAAGGGCAGAAATTCCACTTCTTTTTCAGTCTTTGTCTCCTTTCCCTAACACAGTTTTTACAGGTTTCCATTTCCACTAAATTAGTGCCCAGGGTTTTAATTGCAGTTTATGAAGCTCATTTATTGGCGCGGAAGTCTGAGTTTGTGTGATCTGGCATCCAGGGAGGAGGACCAAGTCCTCTCCAAACCTCCCTGCGGTTTTGCGTTTCTTCTTTTCTGTTGTTTCTTTCCCTCTACCCCATCCCTTTCTTTTTTAACACCACAATGTTGTTGAGCTTTAACGGTACATGCTGCTGTTTTTATAGAGAATTAGCACGTCCCTACGCAGCGCATTTAAATCAGGCCTCCCCCTAGGTAACCGCCGAGCAGGCACGTGCCAACAGCCACACAGTTAGCATACGGAAGCTATGATTTAAACCATTGTCCCGTCAATATTGCTTTATTGCTCCAGCGCCCCACACTGCTGGAATAGAATAGAGACAATTCATGACCCACTGCTGCCGATGCTACTTTCTCTCCATTTGCCGAAATTCCTCCACATTGTACCCCTCCATGGCATTCCGCAAGCACCCTGGGGGCTAATTAAACCTTAATTACATTTGTTGGAATTGATTTGTGATTTAGTCTTTCCTCTGTTGTTCCAGCTCATTGGCCCCCCTAATGTCATTAATGCACCATTATTTTCACGGGCGGCCTAATTAAAGGGACATACTCCCTGGGTTTCCTCGGATGAGATGCTGGAAAGGGGAACATGTTGGCATATGGCACCCCAGTGATCCAAAATGGGACATTCAGTGGTGGTGTAACTTAACCCCGTGTACGTTAGAACGTTTTGGGTGATACAAGGTTGCCAGGGGGCTTTTTGGGAAAGACGTCTAGTCATGTTTTATGGCAGGACATTATCATATGACATGGTTGTTTGGGATTGATGCCCGGGAGTGGGGAATCTTATTCATTGCTGCTTTCTGATCATCTCTGCCAGCTTGAGCAGAAGCTAATACGGAAGCGGACGGATTTTTGCCAAGAATACCGAAAGCCTGGCGTATGGAGCCAGAACACTTTCAGTCATTTGGTTTCAATTTAACATAAACACCGATACCCTGGGGAAAAATACTAGCCTGACTGAATTCAAAAGAAAACAACACCCACCTGTGCCGATAAATCTCACTAATGCACGCAAAAATCTGCATAGAAAAACGTTTAAATCCAGATGTTGTACATGAGAAACATGCCGCAGTTTTGTGTACACACATTAATTTTGCAACTGAATCACAGCTTTGTATTAAATATGAAATACTGTACATGTTGGCACTCTCGACTAGGACTGTTAGGGCACTGGATGGAAGAATGTTTACTGTGATTATCGCTAATCTTTAAATAGTGTGTGTAACCTGTGTATTCCGTGCACCATCACTATAGCTGTGACTGTAAAGGGTGGTAATATGAAATGATGGCTTTTGCACCATTTTACCTCATCCGCATATGAAGGCAGGAACATGTCTGAAAACATCGGCACACTTATCGTGCGTAATGCACATCTCAATTCTCCTTCAGAAATAAAAAGGGAGAACGCAGCGGCAAACGAGTTGGCAGCTGTTTGTGCTTCTTTTAAAACACAGCGCTTTTCCTTAGGGAGGTTTATGGGAGTGGGGTTGCTTAAAAGGGAGAAGAGGGGGGTTTGCGGTACATTTACATGTGGAAGCTCAAAGCAGTAACAAGCTTTCCCAGCCTGATGTGGCTTCATATGCCCTACAGTATGCTGCTCGAGCCTCTCTTCCTCTGACAGCTACCATATTATTGTCCTAGTTTTCCTGCCTCCCCCCAAAAAAGCAACAAAAGAGTTGTGATGCATTTTTTAAGAAGAAAATAGCTCTCTAAAATATTGTTCTTTATAAAAACACACAATATTGACATAATTAAACAGAATATAAAGAATTAAACAGTTTTCAACACATTTTTTTTGCTTTAGTTCAATGGACATTGTACTGCTCCTTCTGGTGTGCTCATCTTGGCCATCTGGGGGCAGGATAATACAAATACAGAGACACACACAAAGAAGAGTTTCACAACTGACTCAGTAAGCTGCCATAGCATTACTTATTTTTCGCAAAGGATAAAGAGTATATGGCTGTGATTATTGTTATAGTGTCTGTCAACATCTGTTGCGCCACCATTTGTGCTCAACTATTTGTTGCTTAAAGGGTTGTAATACTGCAACACTGATGCATATATGGTCTTTTGCATTTTTTTTGATAGCATTAAGCAAGATGTACTGTTATAGGGCAAAGCTGTGTAGTTATTTTGATACACCAAGTGTAATTTTCTTTGTTTTATGTTTGACAGTAAACCTCAATTGGGAGTGGTGATAAGCAACTTGAAGCCTTTTTTTAAAAAATATATTTGTTTATTTTTACAAAGTTTTTCTTGTTGTGAAGTGAGATGAGTTGAATTCACTACCAGCATACAGTTCAGTGCTCGTATCTCAAAATTTTGCTCGCTAGTCAAAGCAACAAAATCAGCCCAGTGATGGCTTGTATCTCAAAAACTCCCAAGTTGGGTCAGTCGTATCTCTAGGCATCACTGTATTATTGTTTAAGTCTGAAACTTCATGAGTGATGCTTTTCATCATGAAGATGTGGGTACTCAAGCATTTGAAATGATGAACTTAATTAAAAGTTGATAAATGTTATCAATTGAAGTAAAAGCGTTGAGATTATTTAGTTATTTACACTCAAGAAGGATTTTAAAGACTTCATCATTCAAGGCCTTGTAATGAGGTGAAAATAAAAATGTTGTCAGTGCAGTTTATGGATATTAGCGCCCCATGACTGGGTTCGCCGTGACTAAACACGTACCTGCACACAGGTACATAAAAGAGTGATTTTTAGCACTCATTTACATTTCAGTATAGTGATTTGAACCACTGTGTCATGAGAGATCATCAATTCCACTTAAATGGTCAGAACATTATGACTTATTTACGGTACTATAAATAATGTGTTTTGTTCATCCATCTACGCCAGCAACGTATAGTGACAGGCAGAACAATTACATGCTCTTCCACAAGATGGCAGAAGATAGAATTAACCTGTCACCTGTTGCCTTTCATACAGTACAATATTAATTTCACTGAGTAATTAAAATTCTTAGTAAACTGAGACATGATTTGTGATATTTTTGTGCTTTGCCAACTTGCCAAGCACCTTGGCTCAATAAAAGTTGGGAAACACTGGGACTTTGTCCCACATTCCAAAAACACCCATGCTAATTTCAATGAAGACTCAAAATTGTCCTTGGGTGTGATTTATGAGTTAAATGACTAAAGATTTTCTTGTAGTCAACTGTAATGTGATGAAAGTCAAGACGAAGTTGATTAATCAATTATCCATCCATCCATCCATCCATTTTCTGAGCCGCTTCTCCTCACTAGGGTCGCGGGCGTGCTGGAGCCTATCCCAGCAGTCATCGGGCAGGAGGCGGGGTACACCCTGAACTGGTTGCCAGCCAATCGCAGGGCACATAGGAACAAACAACCATTCGCACTCACAGTCATGCCTACGGGCAATTTAGAGTCTCCAATTCATGCATGTTTTTGGAATGTGGGAGGAAAGCAGAGTGCCCAGAGAAAACCCACGCAGGCACGGGGAGAACATGGAAACTCCACACAGGCGGGGCCGGGGATTGAACCCGACTCCTCAGAACTATGAGGCTGACGCTCTAATCAGTCGGCCACCGTGCCGCATTAATCAATTATGTTATTGATATTTTTTTCAGCACAGTTCAGTCCTGTGATTCCCAAAGCTTGCGGGACTAAATGCTATATACTGTATATAGGGATAAAGTACATTCTGACAGTTGTTCACCACCGGTGTAAAATACTTAATAGCCAAGCTGCAATAGCCTCCGATCACAATCTTAGCAAGTATCTGTCTTGACAACGCCTTGACTCGCGCTGTCCATTATAATTGTGTATAATGGGAGTCCAATTCATTGGCTACCAGCCAACCTCTCCAATATGCTGGTTGGCTGGCAGGCTGACGGGTATGTAGGGCAACTTCTTCATAGATGGCTGAGCTGGTGAGAGGGAGTGGGGAGGGAAGAGCAGTGAGCAAGATGGGTTCACATGAGTTTGTTGCTCATATCTAGCAGCTCACTTGGCTTGTCTCTTACCACCCTCCCTATCTTGATATTGCCATCTTTGGGGGTGTTCCTACAGCAACAATAATCCATCACCGTAGTTCCAAGTCTGCACCTTAATGTGGCGTGCAAATGGTGGAAAATAAAATGTTAAAAAGTCTCGCATAAGCTAAAAACATCAGATCAGAATGCAAATCTCAAGAACGGCAGTCAGTGAATGGTTACATGACAGATGTGATTTTACTGGTTGCTTGCTGGGAAAAAAAAAAAAAGCAATACAGTGAGAAAGTGTCACTTTGGTCGTTATAAAATTGATTTGTGGTACTTTACCGGAACCCTGCAATTGCTGAGTCATCTGGAAAAAAGTGATGCCTTTGCACTCATTCCTGAGTAATCCAGCATAGGATGACATTTTTAGCTTTTTTTGGCCAATTGCGTTCAAGTACAGCTCAGCGGGCCACAACAAAGTTAGAGATAATAAGGGATGAACATTTTTAATACGGCTGAGACTTTCTCCATGCAAGGCGTCCTCCATTTCTCCTCGCTGCCACTGAACTGGAAAAGAATGGGTTAAACCTGTCTGCGAGCCACATCTGGGAATCATTTGAAACATTCCACAAGGCTTACCACATGTTTTCAGATGGACTAAATCCTGCGAAAGACTCGGCTGTCAGGGGTTTGAAAAATCATCGGGTTTTTTTTTTTCTCTCCTTTTTTTGCCAGGAGGGGAAAAAATGAGATAATTAAACCGTATAATCGGTTTTCGCTCTTGCAGGTGATAGGGTGGGGATGTGGATGGTTTTAGGGGCCTGTCTCTGTGTGCGGTTTAGTGTGTGGAAACATTCTTCTGTGCCCTCCCGAGTGTAGGTAGTGTGTTATTTAAATGTATGGTACCTTTTTTTTTTTTTTTTGGTAGTTCAAAGACGACTTTCGAGGCCTTTCCGTTTCCATGCAAGCGATACAATCTCATCAGCACTCGTGCCCCACTACAAAGCTATAAGGACAACCAACTTGAAACTCAATTAGCTTTTCTGTGCGCTCACGGTGGTACAATTCAACTCCTAGCCCTTATATCTTCATCCTATTATCATGCTTTTAGTATATTTTGTGGCCTTTGGCCTTGCTCCAAAGTATAGTGACATCTTGTCCCCCCCACCACTATAGTTTGGATGACAAACTAATAAAAGCAGGGCTGCAGTGTGATTAATAGTGGGCTGTCTGGAGTTTGAGATAAATATGTGGCTTTAAACAGACAGCGGCAGACAGGAGGAATGAAAATTCACTGTGGATGGTGATTGACCACCAAACCTTGGCACCGCCTCACCTTCAAGTTACTCGACAACTCTTTACATAAGCCCGCCGCAACTATGGCCGCACTCACTCTAGGGATTGTCACCTGAAAGTCAGATTTGTTTGACGAGTGCAGGCTCACCTTGCCGCGTTCAAGCAGTACGGTTAGAACAGGTAACAACCAACATGCATAATAGTAATAAAGAAAGCAACTCAAAATTAGCCGCAAAGCGGTGCAGGGAAGTAATGAAGTACCAATACTTCATTACAGCATTTAAAGGGGAAGGTTGCTTTTTTTTTTTTTTTTTTTTTTTTTAAGAAACCACCACACCCAATGAAGAACAACCTTTTAGAGACAGAAGGTGTGACCGACGAGGTGTTAGTCATTTGCCGTGCACTAGTGGACACACTCTGGTTACCCCTCCTGGCTTGTGCTGACCTGTAAGCTTGGGATTCAGGAGCTTTGCTGAAGGTCTTTTGGAATATCAACCTCTGGAAAAATGGGGGAAAAATGTGAACAATTGGGCACAAGACTAGCAAACAGAAGCAGAGCGAAGGAACCTCAGACAGCTGAGATTTTTCAGAATTGCAACATTTCAGCTCAACATTTACGTTGATCACCACTATTTGATTTTTAACTGATTATGCATTCCCAAAACTAAAACTGACGCATTTAGTGTTATATGAACACTCTATTATGAATAAGATTGCTAACATCTGCTTATTTACAGTGCTAATGCTAGCTTAGTAGACTTTTTATTGCTAGCGCTGCTATTGTGTTGAAGCTGGACAGTCAGTTTTCTGGGACTATTTATCACCCTACACACTTTCATAATTACATTTAAATCTTACTAGTGGTTTTAAAACTGCAACCTACCCCCTTTGATAAAAGAGGGAAATTTTGTGTGCAGATCAATTATTATTTCCATTGTCCCAAGTTATCAAACTGCGTATTGTATATAATTGACAGTAAAATTCATTTTTACTTTTGCACTTAATTACATTTCAGTCTGTACTTTTTTTTTTTTACTTTTGTAAAGGATTTAAATCAGTCCTTCTACTTTCACCAGTATTTTTTTAAAACAAATATGATCTGCACTTCTACTTCAGGATAGTGTGACACTCTCCTGCTACAAAATCAGTAAAGTTGCGGTGTGGTATCACTGGTGCTCAAGCATGGTACGATAGAACCAGCCCAGTGTGAGTGTGGCCATTTTCAGCTGAAAACAAAACAATGGCATCATGGCAGTTCATTTACATGACGGCAAGATTTTTAGACGCTGAAAACATTTGAAGTTGGGTCTCAAAGCGGAAGTTGTTTTTTCTTCAATGACACAATTATTGTTTCTGAAAAAAGACGTTTGTCTTTGAAAATTAAGAACATGAGTATGTCAAAACCAAAACAACAATGGCAGAACACTGTAATGTATTGTACTATGCGTGAGGGTTTGGGACCGAGCCTCAGTTTAACTTTAAATATACCCCAAACTATGATCCCTTTAAAAAATAAAATTCTCACAGCAATCATCTGTAAGAATGTTTTTTTTTTTATTGACCTTTCTCTGCATTATTTTGAGAAGTTTACTGCTAACAACTGATTTATAAAAACACAAAAATGGCCATTTTGACTTGGTTGTTGTAATATAGCATCTCTATTATTCTACCCGAGAATACTTCCGGCTTCTCATGTTCTTGTGGTGCATTCGATGCCCCTCTGTTTACTGACTTTAGGGGAGCTGGGATGGTTTCCCGTGGCTGCACCGAGGGACTCCATCTCTCCATCTCTGCCACCCTGTGACATGTGGTATGTGGCTCCATGCTGGGGGTGAAAGAATTGTTCAGGCCGGCTAGTGTTACAACACTTTGGAAATAGTTGTTCACTTTCACACTGGATGGTAAATGGGCGCCAAGGCCATTTCAGGGGTGGGAGCAAAGCAGATCGTGCAAGGAACATGAGACGGTGAGAGGGACACTCAGTGATGGTCTTGCAGGAAAACCATACACACCGGGGCTGCTCTGTATTACGGGTGAGGGGAATTCCAACCATATCCCATTTCCTGTTCTGTTCCTGTCCAAGAGCACAGCGATCGCCATCTTTATAAGAACAAAGATGTATTTTAATAAAGAAGAAGAGGAAAGAAGAATAAAGGGGATAAACTCAGATTTTAACAAATACATTTCAAAAACACAATTTTACTATTGGAATATTATCTCTTTTATTCTGGAATATTATCTCTTTTATTTAAAAAAAAGGACTACAATACATTCTTGAAAAAATACACAATTGTTTTGAAAAATAAAAGGCTAGTCATGCAGGGATGTCAGATTTATGTGAGAATACGTTCCGATCATATCACAGCTTATAAATGGCCCAAAGCTAAGCTAGGCTTGAGTAATAGGTTGACTGTATTATTTTTGTTTCACTGGTACACCGGTACCCACAGGTATGAACTTTTTAAATGATACGACATAATAACTTATTGAAAATTATTTTGTGGACCCTCAAGCTATGGCTCATGGACCTCCTAGGGGTCTGGGGACCACAGTTTAACAAACACTGGTCTACGAGGCTTATACGGTACACTTAAACCGTGTGAACTCTGCTTATTAACAAGTGGCCAATCAAAAGTGACGTGATCAGGAAAAGGAATCATTCTTGATCTATGATTATTTTAATTTGTGTGCAGTTGAATGCAGTTGAACGGGAAACTGGATTTTAAAAAGCGCATCAGACAGGATGAGAGAGCCCTGTAGTTTTTCTGGTGTTTGTCCTACCAAAGTGGTTGGTGCTCCACCAGTTTTTTCATATAAAAATGTCGCTGCACATTTTTGTTGAAGCCACAAAGATATAATTGCATATGTCCGCCTAAGTTAAACTAACCGGAATCTATCTGCGGTCATTTTGAACCAATGAACATGATGTGTTTATAGTTAAGTCAGCTCCTTCATCTTCTCACTCCTTATTTATCTCACTTTGCCAAATTGAGAGGAAACACCACCTCTATTAGCGCAGTGGGCTTCTACCAATAAGAACACAGAGGTGCCAGTTTAATTCGTTGGTTGAATTCGTTCCAGCAGAAAGTCCCACGCACACGTACTTTAGTACATTTGTGAGTTGTGCCTTTAAATGGCGTGGCCTCCCTACAGAGTGCCTTGTAGCTCTCTAGCTCCCCCTTTCTCCGTTGCATGGCTTTGGCAGCAAGAGCCCGCGCACACTTTCCAGGCTAATGGTTAATAGCACAACCACTTACATGTTTCACTTTCTTGACAGCCACACTGAGGGCTAACTTAACGCAAACAAAAAAACAAATACTACCCGAAATACATGACGCGCTGAGCGAATGACGTTTACGCGCGTGTGAGAGAAAGCACGAGTGAGGGTTCCACGTGGATGTCAGGAACCATAGGTTGTGAAACATATCTTTTTATGCCAATTTGTTAGTGAACTAAGGTTTTACCTTAATGATTCAATTTCTCTCACTTCACTTGAGATGTCAAAACAGCCTGAAGCTCACTTGTAACTCAAGTCATTGCTTGCAAGTCAAAGCAAAGAAATGAAAAAAATCGCCTGAGTGACAAAGTGAGAGTACTCTTACGTCGAGGTACCAGTGTATAGGCACACATGTGCTGTGTACATACACAATCCATACCGCTCTCAGGCTTGTCTGTCACTCTTTGTTGCGCTCTCAAAATAGCACTCGGATCCTTGAAACGTGTCCAAATTCTAATTTTCTTCCTCTGTACTGTTGCCAGACACAAGGCGAACCAAGTGCCTCGTGAGCCACAGACTCAAGCTTGTCAAGTTGAAGATTTGCTGGCATCCCGGGAGTCTATGTGAAGCATTAAATTAAAACTGCGTCGCTACAGCTGCACGGTGCATGGCAAGATTCAGTCCTCGGTAGGCTTTTCGCATTGTCTAATTTCCGATTTTACTATCCCTCCATATGAGAAAACACAAATGACTAGAACATTATTCAAATCGAGTTTAGAATTTGTTTTTTTTCCCCTTCTTGAATTAGTTTTTTTGTAGTCTTCTACTACCAAACAAGCTTTGAAATTTGTATTTTATTATTATTTTTTAATCCAACAAAGGACCACCAGCGTCACAAACGAGTTTCACAAATGAGTGAAGCCATTAAGGCTCAGTCCCACTAACTTGCAGGGTAAATCCGGTGACAAAAACAGGCTGCAGCTGGGCTTCGGAGACCCCGGAGACCTTACTCACCATATCATGACAGCACACAATGCAACATCCCCACATTGAATGATGACATGTAAACATAGTGCACATACTGTAGGAAACCTGAATTGATGTCAATTTATTTTGATTTAAGAATTCTGTTATGATAGCGGCCGCTTCGACCAGCGCACGCTTTTAGCATCAACATTACATTACTTGCATGCATGCCTGTGTGCCCCGTGACAACCCACCCCTTGCAGCACTGCATTCCTCGCACACGTGGTGATGTGTGACAACTGACACAGCTTAGTGCCACTCAGAGAATAAGAAAGCCTCTAAGGCGGCAAAGGAAACAAGGCGGACACAGTCGCTCGTGCACCCTGTGTGGACATATTTACACTAGGGAGGGGCGAAAACACCTGAAAATAAAATATCAGATTTTTTTTCACAAAAACTTTGTTGCTAGTTGCTTTCTTGAAGAATAGTGGCTAGAGGGGATGGAAAAGTTGCTAAATTGGCTGCACTGACTGTACATTCGTAAATGAGTTTATGTATGTTTGCAGCCATGTTGTTAGTGCAAGCAGATTGCTATGATGTCAGCACTATGATGTATCTAGAAGCAATATCAATAATTTACAGTTTCTAAAGGAATTGCAACTTTTAGTTTATGCATGTGTTTCTAAGACCATGCTGTCTACCCAAAAACAATGTATGTTTAGTTTTCTGATAATTTATATAACACATTATGTTTTAGGTCTATTTTTGCACGCGCACTCATAAATGATGTCTATTAACGTTATTGTTTAGAGAAAGTTCCGTTTTTTTACTTGGGTTAATCTCTTTTTCATTAAGCATTGACGCACAAAGTAAACATACCTGAGATCAAACACACACACGTTACATAACATAGAATGTCAATTTGTGGTATTTTCACAAATGTGTGCAGAAAAAGCACAACTGTGCAAGTCTATTCATCATAATATAGAGAGGAACCCAGAACTGTGGAGAAAACCAAAGGCAAGTTGTGACAAAATCACACCGCACAATCTGTGATGGAAGATATTTTAGGCTTTCATGGCACTCTCAGCAGGACACAGGGGCACAGTCACGCAACGGAGGAGGGACCAGGTTGTTTAAAATTGAATGCAAAACATATCCTACGTATTCAAATACAGCCACGATGTTCGCCAGGCACCCCTGCTGTTCCACAGTGATCATTCCTTGGCTTTTGGAACCACAAAGCTGACAAAAAAGGGGAATAGCTTTGGGAATTTTATCGAAACAACTCACATGATTTTCTTGTTTGGGTTGAAGCCAGGGGTGAGGAACCTTACTAAATTTATGAAAAAATATGATTCAATGACTGAATAAATGTTGATTGTTATATATTGTGAGCATTTGTGCATTTTTATGACAGTCCCTCTGAGGATTTATTTGTTTTTAGAATTGCATGGCAGGCTGAGACTGTACTCCCTGCTTTTGTTCCCTTTCCTGTTAGCTTGACTTTCAGCCGGAGTCGATATTGACCAACTTTTGTGAACTAAGAACTTTAATTTTGATATCGTATGACTGGTGTCGTGCATTTGGTATTTGTGATTGGTTATGTGTCCAAATGAGGCAGACAACAAAAGATTTACTTGGTTGTTTAATTTCCCACTTGATGGGTGGGCAGGCACTCTAAAGACACAACAACATTAAAAAGCCAATTTCCATAATTTAAAAGATTGCCTGCCCTGTACAGTTAATAATGGTTTCCCACCCCTAGTTTAAGCATTAGACCATGCACTATGACTTATTCTCTCCAGTTTATGATTAAGAGTGATATAATCCTTTTTTTCCCAAACATTTTCTGCTTGCCAACATGGCACACAGTGTAACATGCATAAAACCAGCACTGCAGCGTTTACATTTTGCTAGCTGCACACAGTTACACAATCACCCCTGGCCTATTGACTCAAAACCTAATACGATTGTGGGAATGTTAACGGGGACATATGGAAAATTGACTTTTTAATGTTTGTATACAAATAATTGGGTCTCTGGAGTGCCTGCCCACCCATCATGCGTGAAATTAAACAACAACCATGTAATTCTCAGTCATCAGTGAGTGAGTCATTCAGTGAGGAAGTTCCAGAGAAAAAGAACCACTTTGACATGAACCACTATCATGTCAAGGCTGAAAGGTAAGTGAAGCTGCAGTGTCAGCACAGATTAGCATTAGCTAACAAAGTTACCAGCATTAGCTTCTACTAATAACGTTAAAATAATGTACGGCTAAGTTGTCAACGAGGGGTTGGGGAGTAATGTCATGCGCCAAACCTCTTCATTAAGTCTATTTTGAAATGCTGAAATTTCAGAAATGCTATTTCTGTAATGCTGCATTAATAATAATGCAAATGGTATTGCAATCGAATCTTTATGGGCGCTTGCTTTTAGTATGTGTGTTGGTGTGTGGGTGGTTAGGGCGAGATGGTTAAATTAGTTTACAGATTGTTAGATAACAGCATTAACTTCTGAAAAATTGTACTTAGTTATGGTTGCCATCAGAAACCATATTTATAATCTTGTATGTACCTGTAGCTAAAAAGGAAAGCGTGAAGAGTCTTACATATGTGTAGCCTGTCCTTCCCGCGATACAGGAGCCAATCATGTTGCAGCGGGGCGTGTCCTGCCTATAACACAAGTGGGATTCCTAATAACGTGTCGCCGAAATGTACAAATGCAGTCAATGAATTGGGCTATCGTTGCTAACTGTGAACTCTCCAAACGCTCTCCTTTATTCTTTTTTTTCTTTTTTTCATGGCGATTATAATGAGCGCCAATTATTTGCAGATTTTTGCTATTCGTGTTCGGGCCTGGTCCCTATCACCCACGACGAGCGGAGCTCCACTTTACTGTCTGGACTGCATTTCTTTTGGCCTGATGGCGGCGTGGCGGTTGTCTGGGTCTCGCTAGCTTAAAAAAAATTTTGCATGTGCAATTCGATTGGTTTATGTTACTTATGCGACTTTGCAACACTGTGCAACAGCGGTTTAAATTTTGGGCCGCATCGCTTGGTGCGGGGCGGACTTTAAATGCATGTTTTTTAATGCGAGAGGAAGCAAGAGTACCAAGCACGGTGAGATTGCGATACAGCCCCATTGGCTGATGTTCTAACAAAAGACGGGCTCGCCATTGGTCGAGCAAAATGTGGGGCGGGATGAGGCCTGGCACACTGGATGAAACAGCTCCGCCCCTAAAACAAACTAATTTCACCATTACAAGAAATATGCCATTTAAAATTGTCTAAAATTTTTACGCCTTGGGGAATTTTGACCAAAAGCATACACAGGCATTTTATGGAGACACCCGGGCACTCTTTAATATTGTGGGAAAAAAATGCCTTTTATATGCGAATGGAAAAATGAGGTTTATTATTACTATTATCCGTGCAGAGCCCAGTGCACATCTGGAGACGAGCAAAGAGGAGCAGGACGTCCACTGTGCACCACTGGCCCTCATGAGAGGAAAGGGGCGGGCTCAACGCCGGGGTTGGCTTTCTGCACCGGAGAGAGTCTCCGATGGTTGCCAACCAGAGTGCCGCTCCAAACTCGCCTGCTCTGCAAACGCGGCTCGCCGCCACTCGTCCCTAAACGCGCGGCGGTTATCGACCGGGGGAGCTTGCCTGGCTCACATCAGTCTTACGCCCGAGGACCGAACCGAGCCGCTCGGGAGGATAAGAGCCCCGGCCGGGAAAGTTTGAAGGAGACGAGCGGGGGGTGGGGCAAAGCTGCGTGACTGAACTTCCACCGAGCAGCCGCGGAAGGGACCGGGACGAGGAGGAGCCAACAGGTCCCAGGTAGTACTTTACTCTGACAGCTTGTCAACACTTGACAACACGCGGGCATTACTGGGGACCTAGATCAACTGGCGGACTGACACTCGGTGATTTCACGAGTTTAAAAAAATAATCATAATGTATTTATAAAAAAACGAAAACAAAACATAACAAAAAAAAACTACATTCACCGGCTGACTTTGTGTTTAAAGTGTTAAACTCACGGACAATTAGACTTCTATTGACGCATAATTGTGTTGCGTGACTGGCGTCGATAGCATGGAAAGCTAACGCAACGAGAGGACGCCAATGTGTGTGTGTGTGTGTGTGTGTGTGTGTGTGTGTGTGTGTGTGTGTGTGTGTGTGTACAGTATTCGTGCGCTGATCGTTGTCTTCAACTTGGTGGTGACAAAATGTTATAAAATCTTTTTTAAAATTTATTTATTAATTTTTTTAAAAGCCGATTCACATAACATTTGTCTCAACAAGCGCTTGTCTATGTGGCCCAGAGCGCTGGAATATAATATACAATATATATACGTTTTGGGACACGAATTGGACACCGGTCAATGGCTGTGCTTGAGGGGCTTCTACACACCTGAAGAGTTGGCAGTTGTTTTGCTACAGTGTCCCTAAAGTCTGGATACATAGGCAAAACAATATGTATCTCATAATATTCTTTGATGGAATTGGGATATTAACAACAATTCAATACGGGCAGCACGGTGGGCCAGAAGTGGTGAGCCACAACAAACTAAATCCCACCAATCGATCATTTTCTATACTACTTGTCCTGTTCAGGTTCACAGGGAGCTGGAGTGAGAGGCAGACAACACCCTTGACTGGTCAGTCAATCACAGGGCACAACTAGGGACGCACCAATACCACGTTTTTCAAGCTCAGTACGAGTGCTTACATTTCAGTACTCGCAGATACTGAATACTGATACGTGATAATTCCGTTATGCCTTGTAACTGTAAAAAGTCAGTTTTAATTTAATCAAATACTGAGCAGAAACACAAACATGGAATAAGTTTCACTCAAATATGACACTTGTTGAGCAATCACATACTGTTCAAAAACACAACTTGTTATTGAATGAGGTATGAATTTCACTTAAATATAACACTTCTTACACTAAGAATAGTCCTACAAAGATTTGATGAAAAGACACAAACAACGTCCAAACTGTAGTAATATACAGTAACTAATTTTTCACAGAGTTGAAAGAATATATGCCTGTAATTATTTTTTATATCGTTTTTCCAGATATGTTGCTCTGCCATTTGTGTTCAAATGTTCGGTATTTAAAAGTTTATACAATGGAACTTTGATGGAACGGAGTAATATGGGCGGGTGGTCGTCCGATATAGCTGATTGTTTGTTATATTGAAGCGGTTTTTTTTTTGGAGGCCATATGCACCCATATTACTGTATAGTACAAAAATGTTGTTTTGTAGGTTTTTTTCATGGCCTAAAACGCCCAGTACAGTTCAGAGTTATTGTAAACAAATTTAAAAGAAAAGCTTGAAAAAGTTTGAAAGTTTCACATTTTATCCAAACTTACCACGCTGGTGTGCTTTGTCGTGGTGACATTGTTGACATACTGTACTCATCACAGGTGAGTCGCTTTCATGAACCGCGAGGAATTCGTGTGCTTCCTAGTTCCAAATCCGTTGCTAAAGGGTAACGGTACCTGTTACTGTACCAAAAATAGCATGTTTGAGACTCCAAAGTTAATGCCGCAGCCATGCCGCTCTCTCGCTCTGCTCTATGTACAATAGACAATAGATATACCATGGTCACATGGCCACCACGTAGGCACGGGAGGCACATCTTTTGGATTTGGCTCTAGTAATATTGTATATCTGTGCCCCGGAAATACGTCAGTCTCATTCTCTGCCTGCATTGCGCCACAGCGCCAGTAAATAACAGCGGCCAATTGTGGAACTAACAGACTTTGTCAATGGCATTTTGAGTGACGAATGGAAACTAATTTTGGACACGTTAAGTCCCGACAGTCTGTTGTCTCCGATATCTGTTATATCGGGGTCTGTTTTATCGAGGTTCCACTGTACTGTGACATCGATGCTATTTGCCTGTCCACAGTGTATCGCATTATGTGTTAGCATTAAGCTAGTGGACTTGTGCAAGATGAAGCTATGTTTTTTCTTATTTATACAATGTGTAATTCTCTTTATTCTGTTATTTTTAATGTAAACTTCAACTGGGAGTGTCAATAAACTACTTGAAGCAAGCACAAGATGACTCTTTTTGAAGAGCTGTTCAACGCACGCTCAGGGAGGACAGAATATTATCATATATGACAGGCTGGTAAAGTGGTATCAGAGCTTTTTACGAGTGCGATTACAGACGTACAGTATTAGTGTGTCCTTACAGACAACCATTCATACTTGCACTACACACGATCACTGAGTGAGAATTGAACCGCACAAAAGTCCGGCGAGTAAACCACTATTCCATCAGTAACTCTACTCTAAATCCCAATTACAGGCAATTTGTTAACACCCTGGATTTACCCTGCCAATGTGTCAGCGTTGTGGTAAATTAAATGTCAGCATTGTTTTTAGTCTTTGCGGCACATACCCCCGCAGCATCTCATGCCCGCAGTGTTATCTTGTAAAATTCTGTCTTGTAAAAAGTGTAGATTATAGTCTGTGGGGATTTTATTAAACTCCATTTAAGGGTGTAACGACCTCTTCTGTTGCGTTTACACGCTTCACCTCAGACTGTTTATGCATGTGACGTTTGAATTATTGAATTGCAATGTTCATACTACATACTAAATGACACCTCAGCTCACTTCCTCTTTGCAAACATGCACCCCACTACCCCCTTTTCCTCTTACAGCCTGAGCAACATTCAGACAAGATGTGGTTGGCAGCTGGTGATAGCTTGGCAAGTTTAGTGTCTTCAAGGGTTTTCTCACTCTGTCATCTTTCCTCTTGGGTGTCATTCGTAGTTACATGTTGTGCCATGAACGGAACTGTGAAGGCATTGGGGTTACAGTAAAGGAATATTGTCTACCTCCATCCATCCATTTTTAGAGTGATGTGTCCTCATTAGGCTCAATATTGTTGACCTATCTAGTGAAAACACAACACGTGTCATAAAAAGTATAAATCTCTTTATTATATGAATGGAAACAGGAGGATACAAAAAATTATGCATGTTGGAAAAAAGGTGTTTTGTTTACTCTGTAGTATGAGTATATGTATATCTTGTATTGTAATATTTAGTGTTTGGGTGACAGGTAAAGAAAAGTCATAATTTTCATGGAAAGTTGCAATTTTAGAAAAACAAGTTTTGCGACAACATCATGATAAAAAAGTTTTCATTTTGTAAGAATGAAGCCATAAAATTATCATGAAAAACTAAACAAATCATGTGAAAATATTTTTTGTATTTTATTTTATTTTTTTTAGTTCTCCATTTACAAGAATAAAGTTAAAGAATTGCAATTTGATGAGAATAAAGATGTAATATTCAAATTTTTTTCTTACATCATTTTATACTTAAAGTTGTAATAAAAAAAAAGTGGCAATGTTTGTAGTTGTAACATTAGGAGCAATATTGTGGATCATCAGTCAAGTTACACTTAAGTTTACCAAAAACAATGAAATCATTTTGGCATCAACGCCATCATGTGTATCACCGCTGTTGTCTGTTCAAAGATGGTTAATTTCGCATTTTTTTTCACAAATTGCTGTTATTGGTCTGTCCGCACGTCGTCTACGATGCATATTAACCAATTTAACGTTTTGAAAACGGCTTGAGAACAAATCTATTGGCTCTCTTGAAGGCAAAAATGTTGCGAAGTGTTGTAAAAGTCCACCTCTTCCTTCACTCTGTGGGAGCTGTGTGGAATTAAGTCGCCTCAAGATTGAAAGTCTGGATGTTTTGTTTTGATTTCAGTATGCCTGTTTTGTTAAAAATTGATCGCTGTAATTCTTCAGTGCAGTTTGGAACTGGTCAGCTAGGAAAGTAAGTGCATGCAGATTCATTTCGGTTTTCAGTTTATTAAACTGCTGAATCAGAATCAGAATCATCTTTATTTGCCAAGTATGTCCAAAAAACACAAGGAATTTGTCTCCTTCAGCTCTTCGTTTTATATATTGCATACTTTTGAGAGAGTTTGGGAAGATGATATAACCACAGTCGTTTGCGTTTGTGAAGTGTTAAAGGATTTTTGGTGCACAATGATATTCAATAGCAATATAAGGTATAATAACGTCAACGATGTGGTATTTAATAACTCAAGCAAGATGGCGTTGTTTAACAAATCTTTTATTTCCTGAAAGCACTGATTTTGGAGATGCGAGGATTTTATCCGACAGCAACAATTCATGTACAAATTGACCTAATTGTGCAAAGGTTTGTATTCATGATCAGTGTTTGTAAGACTTCTTTTTGGGGTTTATCGGACCATCAAACAGAAGTGTTTCTAACAAATATTTAATGATATTGCCCACTGAATATTTGATAGGTCTCTAAAAAGAGATGCCGACTGCTGGTCTCAAACTGTGGGGCAATTTTGGCAGTTTTTGTGGTAACTTTATTCTGGAAATAAATGGACTTAATTCTTCTGGGTCTCTCTGACATGCATTAACATGAAGTAGTTGGTCTCCGCACGCTCCAAGCCTCGCCTGCCTTGGTTATCACATTGGACTAAATGTGTCATCAGGGCGGCGTCTGTGTCACACTCGAAGTGCCTGCTCATGTCTTCCTGCTGCCTTGCCATGTCTCTCTCCACTGCCCGACAGTGCTTCACGCTCCTAAAATCGCAGCAGTGTGTCAGTAACTCTCTGATGTCACTTCTTTTTTTGCTGTTTTTGTTTCTTGTCCTCATCTTGCTTGGCACAAATCTCACTGATGAAAGGTAATGATATTTCATGACTTTGTTCTGCAGCTTGATCTTGTTAGTGTAAAACAGGAAGCATTCACTGACACCGTTTTTAAACTGGCGGCAAAGTTTGGATGGAGCCCGTTGTGGAAAAGCCCTCTCTTTTTTTTCTTCTCTCTCTCCCTCTCACAGTGACAGGTGGTTTGGTTTAATTTGGCCCGCAGTGGTCGACACGTCTGCTCACCACAGCAACCCACTCGCCTGCTTTTGACAAGCCCAAAGCTTTGGCGATGCAGCTCAAACAGACCAAGCACTGACAGGTGAGACATGCTCCCTACAGAGATGTCACCGAGAGCTTGTTTAATGGTAAACATCTCCACCCAGGCCTACCCCCACACTGTCAAAATGTGCTATTTTGGTAGCTCTTTGTTTTCAGTGAAAGCCTCACTGCTCCCTATCTTTAAAAATGCAAAACAATATGAGCTTGCGAGGATTCTTTTGATGTGCACATGTTTCTAATTTGCCGATCTTGGCTTTTAAGAGGAGTTAAACAAATCAGCAAAACTGCTTTGTGCGCACTCAAAGAACGTCTTAGTTTCATCATCGGTGTTGAGAGTAAGTTACAGTAATATAAAAGGAGTAGTTTGGGAAACAGCGAATGTCACACTGCTTTGAACGTGTGAGCAAAGGCCCCTTTATACTCCCGCGGTTGCGCGGCCGACAACGCCCGCAGTGCATCACGTGACCGAGGAATTGCCCCACGCAGCACCTCTGCGTAGCTTGCCGCGCACCCGACAAAAATTGTCATCCCTCGTGATTGGTCTGTTTTAGTCACATGCTATGATGACGTACCAGCGTGCCCCTTGGTTCTACATACCATCTACAATCGCCGCCTTCTCGATCGATTTTGCAGCATAATTAAACGTATCGTCTGGTCATCTCGTTCCATTTGTTCTGTCGCGGTTGCCGTTGTTGTTGGTTTGTTCCTTGTTACTGAAAGGAAAGTAAAAACGACTACCGGAAATGGCAGAGGAAACTCCACCTTGCGGTGTCCTATCCAATAACAGCGACATCCCCGACTTGGAGGAGAACTGCAGCACACTTTCAAAACAGCACGTGTTGGTTGCGCTCGAGTATAAAGGCAAACTACGCAAGGGACAGCCGCAGTGACGTTATGGCGGTCGCCGTCCGCGCGAGGATGAAGAAGCCTTAAGGCACTCTTAACATACAACAATGGAAGAGAATCCATAGAAGTAAATGACTAGTTTGAGCGCAAAAGGTGACAAGTGCTATTTAGACAAAAATAGAGCCACCCCTACTAGCAGACTGCCTATCACGGCGTCATTCAATGTTAGTTTCCTAATCCTGCAAAAATGAATGATCAGTGCCTTACTGCAGCTCGCGTCATCGCCATTGAAGCCAATCATGTCATATGAACCCGTCACTTGTCACTTACGTCTTCTAACATGTCTGCACCTGTTAATATTTTTTTTTTTAACTCGCTGCTAATATAGCGTCATTTGTGCCTGAAAGGGAGAGTAAAATATGGTAACTTTTAACTGTATTGCCTATGGATAATTGCGTGAAACAGTCCAAGAGAGATGATGTCATGAAACTCATCAGTGAAATAGTTGTTCGTGATCAAGTCTGCAGATTCTACAAGGAAGCGTTCGCCGGTGTTTGTCGCAATCAGTTGGGTCGACAGGATCTTGAGGGTAGCAGCAAAGAAGATTAAGTCAGGTTAGGATTAAGGGTTAATTTTAGGTTAAGTGTTACTTTAATAAGAGACTGCAGTTCCAGTATACTCACCTGTTATTTTTTTTCACAAAGCGAAATACTACATTTCATTGCAATTTTGTAGTCGTGAAAATTTTGGACTTTTCTTGGAGTTGTCTGGTTTTGAGATGAAATTGCATCAAATACCTCTTTGAAAGACTTTTTCAAGAAAAGTTAGACTTTCTAAATTAGCCTCTTAATTGCCTAATTTATATTTACTTGTCATACTGTAAATCAAATTGAATAGCTGAAAAACTAATTTGACTAAATTCACAAAAAATGGAGATGTCCATTTTTACGTTCGAACTCTTTACAGAAGAATTCGTCTGTGGTAAGTAGACACTTTTTACCGAGATCAGCACAAAAAAGGGAAAAGAAAAAGGAGTAGTGTGGACTGTGTAGTCAAAAAACTAAGTAAGAGCAACACTTGTTTTACATTTCTATTTACTGTGTATTCAACGCCAATGGAAAAGTGACAATAGCAAGTAGAGCCATGTATGTGCCATGTAATGTAAACAAGGCATAAAACATCATGGAATCCCACTGCTTTGGTAAAGTAACACTGAAAGATAACTAATAAGTTTACGGCACAGCTTGTAATGGCATCGTACATTGTTGAATGGAACTGAGCAGTGTGGCCTCACACTAATAAGGCAGCTTCGCTTGAAAATGAAGCAGGGCCGACTTTGTTGGAGTAAGTAGAAATAAATTGCTATATTACAGTGGTTTGGCTGTGGTGTCCAATGACGTCGTCAGTGCCTCAGGGACTGGGGTGAGTGTGGGAAAAGCGAGAGGGAAGAAGGGCGGGAGCTGATACCAAGAGAATGTAGCTGCAGCCGAGTGGGATTTTTTTTTTTTTTTTTTTTTTTGGATGGGGAGTCGAGTCTGTGATGTTGAGATGTGAGCGCTCCACTCATGTTGGCCGGCGGCGCTTAGGCAGGCCGACTCGTGCATACTGATTCTCTTCTTTTTGTATTTTTTATTTTTATTAATTTTTTTGCCGGCAACACGATCCACATGCCTCACTGGCCTGCACGTCCCGGCCAAACACGCGAGGGTTAACGCTCCTCCCTTTTAACTCTCCCTTCTGTTCCTCTTTTTATGGCTTTGATGGTATTAAATAATCTTTGTGTCAGAGTGCACTGCTCCCAGTGTTCGTGTCAGCAGAGGGAGAGTGCAATTAGGTCAGGCTGGTAGAATAACATGGTTTCATCCCGGCCTTAAAGCGGCAGGGCACCTCACCTCAATTTACGCTTGATATTCACCTAAAGTCTTCAGAGGACAGCTTGCAAAGTGGTCCGAGGCCAGCGGGGGTTATCTCAGCACACGCTGAAAGAACGTTGTGTCTTTCCAAGGAATGCCTTATTATTTTGATTGATGTTAAGCATGGGATCAGCTCAGTATCACGCATCCTTTGGTTATTTTTAGAAGAAACTAACCAGGTTTCTCATGATTATTTTATTTATTTTATTCTATAACTGCGTTTCCCAAGAGTGTTCCTGTGGTTCTGACTTGAATTGTGCATTTTAGCAAATGAATCACTGTTAGTAGGCAATATCCAATTTCTAATGTTATGAAGATATGACAATAAATACTGTCAAATTACTGAACAGACAATTTCTCAATGGTCAGTTTTGTTACTGTGCGCAAAGCAGCAATGATGTTTGCACTGATGTCACAGTTTGGGCAGTTACCCAACCATGTTGGAGGTATATGAATGTACACATTGGTTGGATGGGGATAGAAGTGCACAGTAATTTATGATTTGAATTAGCGTTGCACTGAAATGAAAATTCTTCCCCGAAAACTGAAAATGAGGAAACCAAGGCCGAAAACCGAAACATCATGGACGGGAGGATTGGCGACTTATTCTGCGTTGACACTGAACGCAAAACTAAACCTTTGCGGCTCCCCATCGTGTTTAGCCGCGTTAGCTAGCTAGCCGTAGCTCGTAGGTTGCTGGGGTGGCGCAAAAATATTTTCTGTTTAAATAACTGGAAATGTTCACACTAACTAACTAATAATAATAATAACTAATAGTTTACCACATCCATATTCATTCTGTCATTAATCGGAATTGTTTAGTAAGATATTGGTAACTTATCTTAAATAACTAAATAGTTGAGAGAATATTGACTTACATTTATAGCTGTGTATATAAGAAGAGGCATACATCTTAAAGCCCTTTAATTTGCTTCTCTGTGCTTTGGAGTAGGATTTACAAAGACGACGGATGTAGTGTCCGTCTGTGATGGTTATTTCGGGCAAGTCCTGCAAACACCATGTGCAGAATAACAATTCTTCCAAAACCATAAAAGACCGAGCCATGGTTGGGCAATGCGGGACATTACGTGCAAACAGCCCATTGTAAATTACAACACATTTCTGTTATCTCCTCTCCAATTCAGAATAACTTTATCAAACCGTAAAGCATATTTACAGCTCGAAACAGCTTGCATGCACAAATTAGAAGCCTCTTTGGTGCGATAGAAGGTGCCAGATAAAGAGTCAAAGCTCATCAATACATTTCAGCCTTTAATAATGCTCCGTTTCCATCTCTAATGTCTCCATTCCATGTCTCATGATGAAGTGTCCCAGAATGGATCGTTGGTGGTGATATTTTAGGTTCTTCACTATATTAATTTGCCTCAAGAATCAGGCCACATTTTGTCTTTTTTTTTTTTCTTCTTTTCCCTAATGAGGTTGCGATAAAGACCCATATAACACATTATCCTTTTATTGATTGGGACTGCGTTTCATGGCATAAATTGCTTTGGCCGACCTTGAAATCATTGACACATTTATTTGCGTTGAGTTGTTGCATTGCTTTTCTGTCAGAGGAACGGATCATCTCGTGAAAATCTACACATTATACTAGCTCCTTGAGATACGAGTTTAATTTGCCCCAAACACTTCAGATTTCAAATCATCTTTCTCCATTGAAATGAATTGAAATGCCATTAATCCATTCCAGTACCTCCCACCCCTAAAAAACTGAATTTTTGTGATGTGTTTTCTAATAACAAAAATAGTACTCTATGATTCTTTATAAAAACATATAGTAATGACAATTAAATAGCATGGAGAGAATGTTTTCCCACACTTTGCATCAATTCAGTGGACTTTGTGTTGCTAGTTCTGGTGTGTGCGCCATGGTCATCTGGGGTCACAGCTTCTCAGTAAACTGTAGTTACCTTAGTGTAGCAGAGGATAATGATGGTATTAGTTAACCCGTCTATGGCGTTTTGCATTTTTGGTTAGCATCTCTCTCAAGGCAATGCTTTGTGGTTGTTTTAAGTACACATAATTCTCATTGGTTTATGTTTCACTTTTGACATTAAGTGTCAAGTGGTAGAAAGTTTTTGGGAAGAATTGTTGCTGCTTGTTGTGAACCGAGTTGACTTAGAGTCCAGATCCACCATACCGTGGTTGTCTCTTAAATTTTGCTTGCCAGTCAAAGCAAAAAAGTCGGCTGAATGATGGCTAGTATCTCGAAAAACTCGGGTCACTCGTATCTCGCTTGACGTTATTTCTTTTCAAAGTCGACCATTTGGCAGTTGAAGACCAATGTCACAGTGTTTATCGCTGTGTGATGACAAAAAAACTCTCCCCCAACGTTATTGTAACAATTTCCACTAAAAGAACTCTTGTTGTTTCTTAATCTCCTTCCACTTCCGACCCATAAAACAATGGTATCATTTGCGTCGACAGAGCACATGCACAACTCTGAGTGAGCGATATTCTGGCTGGTTCTCTTTGCAAGCCCATCGGGCATTCTAGAATCCAGTCGCAGTCATTTCTGTCTGGCCTGCCTGACTGTGGAGATTCCTGAAGACACTAATATTATCTCTGTGGCATGAGAACCAGCCCTTCATATTGAGGCTGCTCTGCAACCTCATAAATGCAAAAATAATGGCCTGTGTGTATATTTATTTTTCTGGGAAGATGATTAGTGAGCCACATTGGCGATTTTTTTATTTAATTTTTTTCAAGCTAGCCACCACCATCTTGCAATTACAGCACATAGATCAGCAGAATTGCTCAAATGAATTGCTGTTATATTGTTATGGAGCAATAAGCAATCCACTAAATGCGGAATGTCACGTGACCAAACCCGGAAAATGGGATAGTTGACTTCCTGTGTATGCTACGCTAGCGAGCATGTAGCATGGTTTGATTACATTATTGTTTGAAGCCGAACTTTCTAAAATTTGGTTTTCTTTATGGCTGGTGTCTTCGGGCAAAGGTTAAATACATGTACATGATTTAGTTGTACAAATATGATATGATATATGTAAACACGAATGAAGCCTAAACATTGAATATTGTAATCTTTGGTGGCTTTGTGGTGACATCTTAAAAACCTAAAAAAAAACACCTAAAAAATTATATTATAAATGTTAAAAGTCTCTATAGTTGCTGTGTCATGACCCTCTTAGCTATTCACCTGAACCGTGAGGAAGTGCTTAGACACGTTTTGCCAAATGTGGAAGTAGTTCGGGCATATACAGGATTGAGGCAAAAATGGAGTGCAGTACAGTACTTGGCTGCAACCAACATAGGTGCTGTTCATTCAGTCGCAGCTTGTTTGTGGCTTAACAAAGAACACAAAGTGACACCACTGCTATAGGAAGTTGATGCACAGACCTCTGCTATGGCACAACTCTGAATTCAGACATTCAGACATTTTCTCATCCCATTAATAATATTAAAGAAGGAACAAGGAATTGACAATTTATTTTCTACATGGCAAAAGAAAATTCAGTCAAATGCCTTTGACTTATAGTTAGATATAGTAATGATATGATCTGATTTTGGGAAACCAGAAAGAGAACAGGACCCATGAATTTATAATATACAATGAAATTTGAGACTGGGGCCACTTATTAAAGAGGAATTGCAAAGGAAAATATTCTTACACTGGATGGTGCCAGTTATTGTCTGCATTAAGATATCCTTCATCTTTTTAAAGCTTGTATAAGACCGTGCAACAACATTACATCCGTTCTATGGGCAGTTCCAAATAACTACACAACCCAAAGCATCCAAACACTGATTTCTGTGGAACAAATCCTCTCTATTGTGCCTCCTAGGTGGGAGTATGTGGCAGTTGAATGTGTATTATCCAGCTGGTGCATTTGCAGCTGCTTGAACATTAGCTCAAGTTGCGCGCCACATTTATCGGCTCCGAGTGAGCACAGCGGCAGGGGGAGATAATGGTCCTGGACAAAGATGATTCTGCGCTAGCTGCGGCAGCTAGCATGTCCTCGGTGGCACGGCTCGCAGTATTCGTCTGTACTGCACTGCTGCCTTGGCTCATGATCGTCAAGACTATAAAGCTAGTGAGCCACTTATTTTGTCTGTGTGGGCTGTCGTCATTGTGCAGCCAGACTCGGTGATGAGCCATCAGGCCTTATCACTGTCATGTTGGACTGAAGAGCCTTTTGGATGGCTGGATTTCTCTGCTTGCAGCTGGAGAAGTGGATGGGAAGTCTGAATTACCTCCTCATACAATTTGGTGAAATGATCGCTGGTGTGCTACTTGTTTCTGTGTGCATCAGTGTATTCTATGAAGTGCTCCAATGAATTCTTGAGGCATTTGTGTGGAGGTACTTACCTTCACATACTCTGGACATGTATGTCTAGGCTATGTACACAGCCTGTAGACAGACTATCATTTAAAATTAACACCTGTGCATTCCGCCATTGGTTTGTTAGTTCAACATAAGTTCCCTTTTTTCTGCTCTTTGTGTATTGCCGTAATAATTTTTGGTACTGCGAATAACGTGCAACATATGGCTGCCATTTACGATCAGCGGCGGCCGTAAAGGAGTGACTGCAGTATGCAAATGTCAGGATGCTAATGGTATTGTAATGTAATGAAGTGCGTGGAATATGACCGATAATGAGGTGTGGCTATTGAGTGTTGATGGCTTCTTCGCAGCCTTGCCTTTGTTGTTTTCACATCTCGTTTTCGCTGCATGACACCAGTCTAGTACAAACCCATTAGTACATACACACACTGGCACAGAGTAAGATGTATGAAAATTGCACTTTGTTGATTCATGGCATTGGCAAAAAGAGATATTGATCAATAGCTTGAGAAGTTGCTCATTGAAATGGTGGAATTAAATTGGGCAGAACTGAGACAGATGTGTTGCAGTAAATTAAACAAGCGGTCCTGTCTGCTGGGTGACAGCACAATGGTGATTAGGGTTTCATGCGAGCTGGCCTATATTATTTATAGCTGTGCTGAGGCATGTCTGCAGTTGAATAGACCCACAGTCCATTGACCGGGCATATTACAGGAGGCCGCCTGGTAGCAAGAGGGCGCTTGAAAATGGTTTTATTTCTTCATGTCGAGGTGCATTTTTGTCTAAATGAAGGCGGGTGCCCCAAGTGTGTTGTTTCCAGACCTTACATGTATGAAATGTGTTGACACTGTTCCAGGCGGGCTCCTTGCTCCAGGGTGATTTGACCTGCATTCAGCCATTCCCATTTTTCCTCACCTTAGTTATTATTATTTTTTTTTAGGATAATACATTATCTGAATATACTGGATACATTTTTCTGCTTAGCCTCCTGTCTGAAGTAGGGATCAACAATGGAGGAAGTAATCAATTAATTATTATTATGATTAATGTTTTATTGAATGGGAGAGTATCTCAGCCAATGTTGTATTGACCAGAGCAATGACACAACTCCTCCGGCTGAGTTGAGTCATATTGGAAGTCTGCATGAATGTAGTTTGACTTGCCAGAACTGATGCCATGTTGTTCTTCCTCAGACAACACACTGGTTTAACTGATTCAACAGCACCTACGCTGGTTGCAGCCAAATAGTGCACCCCTTTTTGCCTCATCTGTTTTAAAAGATGATTACTCAACAATTAGTTCTACACAATCGATCTATTAATTGATTAATTGTCAATTTGCCTATCTTGAGTCTGAATATTTGAGAATGTAACTATGGCTGCAGCTATCGAATATTTTACACACAATAATTCTACTGATTAGCCCATTGCTTAATCAAGTAATCGGATAAAAATTCGTTTTGCATTGTTTACAAAATGTGAGGTGCCAGGTATTGATGTGGTCCACCTGGGGTGTCCTGCTCACATTCCACACTATAAAATCTGTGACTTTATGCGTGTGTGGCTTTCAAAAGTGGGAGTTGGCTTTGTGAGTGACCTGAAGTCAGTAAATGAGAGTGTAGAGTTGGCTGTTGTGAGCTCAGGTTAGCGTCTGGCTGTAAACGGCTTAACCGTTTGCCAATTTGAGTTTTGAGTGCCTGGGCGGCAGTCGTTACCATGTGTTCAATCAAGTGATTGAAAGTGTGCCAGTGGCTGTATCTATCCTTGAGCACTTGGGGGGGCATTACAATATGTTCTAACTCCCCGCGGTAGGCTAAATTAAATTAGCTAACAACGATACCTTGTTTCAGTGGTCGTAGATGTGCGGTGGCGTGAGTCTGCAGCAACATTAGTCCAGTTGGAAAAATGATCACTGCGAAACTTCGAGGGAGAGATTTTGCCTTGACTTTTTTGTCACTGAATTATTCAAATTATTCAATTAATCATTTCAGTATTCCACCAAATCATTCTGCTGGCTTATTTAGAGAAGAGACTGGTGCTCTTAATCTTGTATTTGTGTCGTAGAGTTTTGTTTACATTAGAGTGTGGGAAATGGCAGTGAAAGATCAGATCCAATTTATTACATTTTTCTAATGATGTCCAGTAGCATAACACAAGTTATTGTATTTAATTGGCCACAGTAAGTCTGTGTTTGTTTTAATTATGAAATCAATTGAAGGATGCTTGTTGCGTAAGCGTTTGCTATTTGTGTCCCATGCCAGCAGCATTTTCTCATTCTTGTTTGGCACTGAGCCCAAGAACTCTGTCCACTTGTCTGGTGACTTTAACGGGCCACTGCCAGGCCCCCCCCCTGAGGGTGCGGGGGTGGAGTGACTCTGATAACTTTGAGCCAAATCTGGTTCCTGCTCTCAATTGCCTCTTTTTCGTTTCCTCCATGTGAATATGAGTGTGACTGAGCCGTGGCTCTGTGGCTCGCCTGTGTTCAGATACCTTGCCTGGCTTTCATTAGGCATAAGCCTCCCCTTTAACCACAACCAAAGTCCCTTCATCCTCCAACCATTGTTTTCCTTTTGAATGAAACCAAGTACCTAAGCCTCACTCATGACACATGAAATACATGGCTTTATGTTGGCACTGCTGGCTATTTAAACCTGTGATCCAACCCAGGCTGTGCTCATTAAATCGTGTAAATGATGTAACGTTTTGCCGCTGCTGCTGTGTGCCAGCCAGCAAGACATATTTTTCCACTTAGGGATTCCAATATTTGTCTGTGTCATAAACACCGGGCATCTGGTTGCCAGTGGTAGTCTCCTTTTCTACTTTGACACTGAAATGTGGCTGAGTTCTTCAGAGAGAAGCTGTCTGGCTGCTCATTTAGCAGTTTTTGTAGGTATGATAAATGTTACTAATCACCTATTGGCCCCAAAGGTCAAGCCTTTTCCTGGTCACCCATCACCTCCCTCCTTCCTGCTGTCTTCTAGCAGCACCCCGTGGATAGCCTTTATCTTGCTCAAGCAATATTTTGTCCAGACTCCACAACTATGCACTTTCCTTGTCTGCAGTAAAGTGTGAGATTATCTTCCACGTAGCCTCTGGAATTCATTCTTTGTAAATAGAATCTTAGCAGTAATGCATAAAAAAAAAAAGAAATCTGCTGTCAAGTAGGGATGAAACGATGTACGGTTTTCCGATAAACTATGGAAAGAAACTTCGATTTCAGTTTAATTATCGCTACTCTGAGATTAGTTGTTTTCGGCTTCTCCCACCCGGTGTGTGCCATGACAGGCAATGAATGGAGAAAGAAGACGCAAGCTGTCAAGCACAAAGAAGAGAAGAGGAGGACTCCCAACAGCCAATAAGAATGAGAAGACAGCCCAGATGTCGGTGAGATTTTTTTTGCACCTCGGGGAGAAGTGTGTGTGGATTTTAGTTTTCATAAGACTGCAGATGTAAAATTAATTCAGGTAATTGTCCTGTAGTCACTGGTGATGTAGTGGTGCACTCACCTGACTTTGGTGTAGGTAGCAGGGGTTCAGTTCCAGCTCAGCGACGATATGAGTGTGTTAATGGTCCTCTGTCTCTAATCAGCTGAGATAGGCTCCAGCGCACCTGAGAAGCAGAACTCATGCTGAACAGGTTAAGTTTTATCATTTGTTTTAGCAATATCATGATAATACTGATAACCATAATAGTTTTGGTCACGCACATTTTCACCCCTGCTGTCCAGTTTAGTGAGCAACAGGCCTCTAGACTTCAGCCTCTTAGGCACAACTTGCAAACATAGTGCAATGTAGCAACAGAGCTTCAGATATTTTTCAGCACTCTGCACACATAATTGACTCAGCAGGTGACACGTAGGTATGAAGGCAGTTTTGATTTTTCCACTTTTAAGATTGTAGGGTGCAGCAGCAGCCTTGTGTACTGGAAGTGACATTAAAGCCACGAAGCAGGTTTTTGATTAAAGGGATCAACCGTGGACGTTCTCCTTGCTAGAACCTCCTTATTAGCTTCCCATCCGTGTGTAAGATTGTAATCGGAGCCTGTGAGAATCTCTCTGAACGCTCTTCGCTGACTTAATGTTAGTCTTTATCAGACCACCTACCGTTCGAGACTGAAACAAGTGTTCAGGCACTCAATTATGCTTCAACTTCTTCAAGACACAATTAATTAACAATTTCATACTATTGTCAGAATTTTCTATGATCAATTAATTGGTTAGGTTATTATCATCCCTGGTTTATATCACAAAATTGTCATGTGTGAACATTAGCAGCACAAATGTCTGCTTGTCTACTTCTAATTAATATCGCAGAGTCGACGGCTCTGAAAACTACCTTCGAGTGTACAAACACGGGGTTTGTTGTAATCGCTCATGTGCTCCTAATGCTAAGACAACCATGACTCACAATATGAATGAAGCTAATTCATGGGTAAAATATTGATTCTTTTCAATGTGTACTTTTACCATATGACAATCAATCAACATTTTCATATTTTATTTATTATACCAAATTCCTTGATATTGTCTTCCATAAAAGACGTGAGAATGCAAGGTGGCAAGATGGCATCTTGCCCATTTGATGCCTTGCCCAAGGATACATCTACTGAAAAAGCAAATTGACGAGACTGACTGTCTTCTAAACGGGCCCATCATACATATTTCTTATTGTGCAGGGGACTTAAACGTGTGATCCTGTGGTCCTAAGGCCAATCATTACAGGCTGGTTTATGTAGTTATTTATTTATTTGCAAATCCACCTGATGATGTTCTGTTGTCTTAGTAGGAACTGACAGAAATTCAATGATGAAAGAACAAGAGCCAAAATTCCACTCCTGGCAGTTCCGTTGCCAAGGCCAGATTACTCATAATTCCCGAGGACAGAACTTTAACAAGTAGACAGTGAAAGTCATTTTCAAGGGCAACTCTATTGAGTTGACGAGTGCATCCCAGGTATGAATGTTGTTTTCACCATCACAATGTCATGTTTCCTGGATGCATTCCAACCAAGCTCTTTCTTTTCCCTTCCTCTTCTCAACTTTAATGTCCCATTGGAGACTGATGGAGCCATTTTACTGCTAAGCTGCATGAAGAGTGCTACTTTAATAATGAAAGAATACTGCTAAATGAAGCCTTGACAAATCTACTTTGTCCCTGTCCCTACATTGTGGTTTGATGGATTAGGCCTTTATTTTTGTGCCACTTATCTCTTCAACTACGTTTTTATATTATTTTAAAATAACAAAAACGCGTGCAGGGCTTTAGTAGGCGGGTATCATGGGGCGACGGTGCGATTTGAGGTATTGTCAAAGAAGCGAGGTTGTGAAAGAGATTGGCTGGTGCCAGGGAGGGGCTTTGCATGAAAGTTAAAATTTGCATACAAATCTCCAAAAATGGTGATCTGTGGGGCTTGGCCAGGCAGCAGTTAAAATTCCTCAAGTCTTTGAGAAATGTTTTATTTGCCTTTGCTCCCATCACACACTGTCTCGGGAGGCTCCAGGCGCTGAGATCATAAAGCCTGGTGGAACATCAATACACAACTTTTATTTTTTTCCACATTTTATACTTACCTTTTACATACTTGTGTAATTTTCCACATTAATACAGTGGTACCTCGACTTACAATTGACCCGATTTAGGAGTTTTTCGAGATATTTTTTTTTGCCACTCACAGTTGAAGTTTACATTAAAACTAAACATGAAGCAAAGACAACTAAACGGTGTGTATTTAAGGGAAGCACATTAACTTTGTCTTACAAAAGTCCGCTAGCTTAATCCTAACACAAAATGCAAAATGGCATTGACGGGCTAGTGAAACTAGCATCGATGTTGCTGAATAGGCAGATATTCTATCCTCTGCGAAAAATGACTAATAGTATTGCAGCTTAATTGAGACTGTCTTCTGTTTCATCAATCTTATCTATGTGTAGTATGATGCTGCCCCCTGATGGCCAAGGCTCACACATCTTAATAAGCAGCACAATGCCCATTGAATTATCATGATGTACAAACAGTTTCATTCTTTAAAGTTATTACTGTACGTTGTTATCAAGTACAATACTGTGCTAATTTTCTTATTAAAAACACCTTACAACATTTTTGGGTGGTGTGGGTGGGTCAGATTAATGGCATTTCCATTCATTGCAATGAGGAAAGATGATTTGAGGTTTGATGAGTGTTTTAAGTTACGAGCATAGTCACGGAACAAATTTAATTGAGAGTTGTCAATTTTCTATCGCACTAATGTCTTTGGCTACTGTGACATTTCAATAATACACAGAGTTGAGCATTTTTTTATTTATTTTATTATTATTTTTTTTTTTAGGTCACTGTACTTACTTCAAGCTCATGTACAAGTGAGCCCAAACTATTATGTTGAAACTCACCACCACCACTACTACTACGATATTCAGTAATGTTTTTTTTTTTTTTTTTTTTAACAGCCCAAAATTAGTGACCGAGTACCCACTTCGGCCTTTCCCCAATGCCACACCGCTGTTGATGCACAGCAACCATCAATAGGACACATACACATTTGTTTCTAAAACAACGAAGGGACATGTATTGAAAGCATTTGAATAGCTCTTTGTCAACTCATTGATTCCCCTTCAAGATCAGCATCAATTCTCCTCTGCTATGTCTTGTCTGTTCGTGCAGGGTCAACCATGTTAAAAAAAAAAAAACACTTGCTGTTGAAGTGAAGATTAATAGAAATTATCAGCAAGATTCGCTACTCTTGACAATATTTTGGGATGGTTATATAATCCGTCGGTGTGTTTTCTAGCGCCGCTACTGACAACCGTCATATAGCAACTGCCCAAGGGCAGGAATGTTTTGTGCTAGGTTGTGTCCGACAGGTGGCTAGGAGATGCTAATTGATGAATGACCAGGGTGATATATGAGCACCCACGACTAGCCCAAACATAAAGGCCCAGCGTTTCATTGATGCTCTAAATCATTTCCAACCAGCCCTGTAAAGCCAAAACATTCCCTTCATTAGCATATGAAAGACCATTTGGAGAGGCACTGTCCTTTCTAAACCTATTGTCAACACTTTTGTATCTACATTAACTGGCTGGCCTGAGGAATAAGTATCACTCAGGAGTAATGAATGATTAACATGACCACGAACTAAGCTTTTCAGAGTTTATGTGGATTTTTCTTTGTGGTTCTTTCTTTTCCTGATTGTTCCTGGCTGTGGTGGAAGGAACACAACAACTTGAGTTCTGTTTTTCAATGCAATGAAACTGCGGAAAACAAACCAGTGCTATGCACCAAACATTAAATCACAGCTCAATAACTGTAGCTTCTTTTACACGGGGATTCACACAGTGACACAGTGTCCGGCAATCATATAATTTGATTCGTCATCACTCATTTATGAAATACTATTTAAAATACAGTGGTGCCTTGAGACAAATCAAATGTGAAGAAATGAAACTGTTTGCCGCATTTTTTGCTTCAACTCAATGGACATTGTGCTGCTCCTTCCGGTGTGCACGTCTTGGCCACCTGGGGGAAGTATAATACAGACACAGCTATACATGGAGATGGTCTCAGCTTCTCAGTATGAAGTAGTATTAGTTGTTCTTCGCAGAGGAGTAACAATATATGCCTGTGAGTTCAGTGGACCCCACATCTATGCAGCATTTGAGGATCGACTGACGAATTATGCACTAAATAATTGTTTATATAATGTTTAACATTATAATAGTGATTTGTTCAAGACTTTTCTTTTTCTCTAAATCACTGTATGAAACAATGAAAGCATTGTTAATTCTGATAATTGTTTTTGTGTTTTTCTAAGAAAAAAAAAAAGTACCGATTAGAATACTGTTTAACTACTGGACCGATAACTAGTATTGATAAGAGTAGGAGTATGGTTATAATCTCAACGACTCAGGGTTGTTTATATATACCAATGACCTGGAAAATACAGAAAAATCCCAGGTTCAGCAGTATAAAAATATGACTCATAATGACTAACAATTGACATATGCTCTTCTACATTTCACAGTCGCAGTTTCTATGACACAGCATACTTGTTAGATCTGAAATGCAGAAGCATGGCAACAAAAGTTGTCTACTTCATACCCAATTTGCAGCATCACAGTCTCAAATGACATCTGCTTCTTCCTCTTATCAAGCCTGTGTGGATATGCACCATCCCACTTGGGGGATTGCATGACCCTCCTCATTGTTCTGTTTGGATGACTGAAGGACAAAGGCGGTTTGGATGGAGCGTGTGTGAATTTGCATCCTTCCATTGGGATCCTTGTCCTCCTCTGTCAAGAGAGGTCATGTGATCCATGTGTGACTTAAGGGGGTTTCCAATGCTGAGTGCCAGTACCACAATGAGAGAGGTTCATATTATGTGTGTTTATGGCTGCTGATGGGATTTTGTTGAAGCCATATAGTTGGAAAAAAGAAAAAAGCGAGATTGTGACTTTCCATGCTGTAGGGCTGCCATTCCTAAGAAACCTGACACCTGTACACTCCTGGTCACCAACCCTCATTTCTCTCTGATTGGCAGTGGAGGTTTAGTGCTGTCACAATGAGTAACTGTATGTCCCACAGCTGATGATTGATTTCACTTGAGTGTGAAAGCGGCCACGATCAAACCCTTTTAACCACCCGCTCCTGAGTAACACAAATCACAGTCTCAGGTGCCAGTGATGGGCCTGACATTGAGTATCATGAGATACCGCTGTTCTCCACTTGGCGAGAATGAGGGTCCCTCAGCAATTGAGACCTACACATGTGGTAAATTGTGTCCCATTTGAAAAGCAGAATGACATATCTGGCTGGGATCCAGCAGTGAGGGGCCCTATTTTCTACTTAAGTGTGCATTAAAGGTGAATGTCTGCAGTGCTTTCCTTTCACCTATCATCATGGATGAAGATGTGATTCCCCACGACTACACTCCTGTCCACTCCAATCATAGTGCAGAGACTCACTGTGCAACACATGCACGTGCACACACACGATGGCATAAAGTCAACCCCATTTCATTATTTCTTTTCCTCTAAAGTAGACTGCCCTTGGTCAAGTGTTTCAGTAAAACCCACCACTCAGACACACTTAAGATCCACAAACAGGAAGTGAGGGCATGGAGTGAGGGAAGGAAATGACTCCAGGACTCCAGCAGGGCTGAAGCCCAAGTCATTTGATTGGCTGACACATTGTAGTGCTTTAAGCTAGTATAACAATATCTTTTTCCAATATCGTACACCATAATAAGCTGGCTGGCTAGTGTATTTTGAATCTCCATAGTGCCTCTACATGTGTTCTGTTTGCCTGTGTTCCATTTCCAAGAACACAAACGGGAACAGTGTTGGTTGAATTGGTCTCAGAACTGGATGCCCTATTTCCATAGTTGATTTTACTACTTG
The DNA here is from genome assembly GCF_024500385.1 of Phyllopteryx taeniolatus. Lineage (NCBI taxonomy): Eukaryota > Metazoa > Chordata > Actinopteri > Syngnathiformes > Syngnathidae > Phyllopteryx > Phyllopteryx taeniolatus. Next base: position 11,603,458 of record NC_084520.1, on the reverse strand, counting down.
GCAGCAACGAGCAGAAGTTGTAAATGAATTGAAGCCCTACTAGTTAGCTGCTTAAATAGGCTGTTGGACAACTCACAACAAAGTAAAAATAAAAGGTGTACTTTCTGTGACCAATTTTCCATTTTTCCATGGGACTTTACCCAAATTGGTACAAAAGCTGGAACACGTTCTATCTTTATCATACACTCACGCATTAGTAAAGTCATAATTCTAATACATTCTTTGAAAAGTAAAACACAAATTAAAAAGTGAGGCGAAAACTGAGGCATGTGACGACGTATTCTTACGCCGCTGCACAAATTGCGCACAGTTTGCAACCCCGAAACATCATGTCTGTACCATCGTAAACCGAGGAACCCTTGCATTGACAGTGGTGAAATATTAGGGAGGGGGTGAGTTTGGTGGTTAGCCCACGTACAAAACTTTGAAGAAAAAATACAGTAATAGGAGTAGAGTACTGCGACCTGGCTGGCAGCCAGTTCAGGGTGTAACCTGCCTCCTGCCCGATGACAGCTGGGATAGGCTCCAGCACACCCGCGACCCTAGTGAGGAGAAGCGGCTCAGAAAATGGATGGATGGATAGGAGTAGAGTAATAGCAACTACGGGTTGAACCTATTAGTCGACTAGTTGACTTACTACTCTGCATCAATGTTTTATGCTTGACGTCAGCTAATCGCTGATCACGTTTTTGGCATCTCGTCTTCCAACTGTCCCATTTGCAAAGCACTTTAGACTCGTCCGTCTGCTACACATGCCAGACTATAACACTCCGGAGCAGCGAAATGTCTGGCTAAAAAAGGCCATCGCCTTTTCAGGCTTTGATTTTGTTTGTTTTTATGCTGTTCCATTGAAATATGTCTTCACGTGAAACCAGTCTGTGGTGCAAAAAAGGTTATGTGCTGACAAATGAACAATAACGTCATCGATTAATCGACTCTCTACTTTCATCAAATTAGAGTTGACTACAAAAAAATCAAGTCGTTTAACCCCAAGTAACAGTGTAGCTTCAGATATGCAATAGACTCCTTGACAGTGGTGGCCAGCGTCTGCTGTACTTTGTTTGTAAGAGTTGGCTTGAGTATTTAGATGTGAAAAGGTTTCGCTCAGAGCCTCAGGCCTTAGTGCTTTTCTGTTCCATTCCATGTTTTACAAGGCAGTTAATGTTTCTGAAAAGAATTTTGCTACACTATTGAGAAAAGAGACTGCTGTCAAACATACTTTGTTCAATGTTCTGCCATTTAAAATTGATATAAAATTTTACAATTTATGGATGAATCATTATTAGTCTGTTCGAACATCTATCGAGGGAATCTGTGTGTAGCTTGTGGGGGGAAAAAAAAACGTCTGTAGTGAATATGACTGTGACTTGATTTATAATTTTGCTTTTCAATTGCTCTTTTGTTGGTTAAAAAAAAAAGATTGTGAAATCGATTTTCTGCTTTTAAACTTGGGTCTCGGGGGAGATTTTTTTTTCCCATGTAATGGAATTACAGCACTTCTCAGAAGCTTGTCTTCTTCATAGTGACACGTTCTTGGTGAGGTACAAAAATGTATTTTATAAATGGTATTGGTTTTTATTTATCATGTTCTTTGGAAGCCTGTGTGCTGGTTGTACATCTAGCGAGAATTGGACAGGTTCTGGAGTCTCAATATGCCAATAAGAGGCGCCAAAGCCGCGGCTGACAGATATCTATCAAGTCTGACCATGATGAAATCCGTGGTAGGTTCCATGAAATCTAATATGTTCAAAGCACACTTTTGTACTCTTAGCTTACTTCTACATGTTCTAACAAATGTATTGTTTTTAACATAGTTTGAATACAAATTGTGGCTACATTCATCTCTGAAGCTATTATGGAATGACGACATTCATGCTAGATTTATCTGCGTCTTGCTATAAAAGCACTTTTGTGTTTCTTATTTGTGCATCGGGACGAGGGGATTTCTCCACTGCCACCTGATTCACATTGCAGTAATTGAGTTGTGGCCATAAGCGCTTCTGTGGCTGTCGAGACACAAAAGGACTGTTTTACTCCAATTTTCACATGATGCCGGCGAGAGCGAGAAGGTCTGAACTATTGGGAAAAGGATGGGGTGATTCCAGGCAGAGTGAGAGCGAAGGAGGCAGAAAGAGCAATCTTTTTTTCTTTTTCTTTTTCTTTTTTTTGGTCTATACGCCAGAGAGGCTGGAGAGTCACTAAAGCTGGAACACGTGGATAAGGAACCACAAAGCTCTTCACATCTTCCCCCTTCTTTCTTCACGTGTCTCAGAGCTTAGAGCTTCAATCGATTTGAGGGGAGATTTCCTCGTCCAAATACAGGAAGATTGACGTTTTCGGGGTAAGCCCGAATTTGTCGCCCCTGTCAACGCCACATAATTGGATACCCCTCCACTTTTATTGTTCGTATCAAACACCATCTTGCTTTTGAACAGCAGTATTGTTTCTCATTGTGTGACTGCCAAATTGTTAGGTTATACTTTTTGTTTGAAACATTTTTGTTTGTTAGTGAGCAGGAATATGCTATAACTACTAAGGCTGTGTGATAAGGCCTGAAATTCATATCACAGTATAAATGGACTGCCTTTACAGTAAAGGTATAGGCCAACTGTATATTGAGATATGGGTTTTTACATGATAATGGAAACACTTCTGATTGGGCTATATAGTCCCTTAGCAATGCTACATTGATTAAAAAGTTAACAGCAAAAAACAAAACAAAGAGGGAATGTAATTTTAAGAGCAGCAGATCTAAAAAAAATAAATAAATAAAATCTTCACTCTATGTTGCATAGTGTCAACAAACATAAATAACATTGTTGATAGTATAAGTATTTAATTTACTAATATACTTTTGACATTATAGCCTTCTCCTGGTTGGCATTTGAGTGATTTTCGGACATGTGCGCTTGCTGTGTAGCCGTTGTATTATTTTGTCTCTAGACACTTATTAATTTACCTGCTAATTTGCTGTTCAAAGTTGATGACTCACTGCTGTTCCAGCCAGACCTCTCTTAAAAGTGTACTGTACTATTCTGCACTCCCTTTGATTTCACGTTAGCTTAGGGGTTAATATGATTTCGCCATCTTCTCCTGTTGTCTCTTCTTGCTCGGTGTTATCGCATGAGTAGCTACTCCTAACCTTCCTTTAGTGATAAACATACTTAGTGAATTCGAGGAGTGGCCCAGCACCGTGGAAGGACAGTGTTTAGCCGCACCGACTACCCAGCCGCAGCTCGTAGCTGGTGCCGATCAAGTTAGCGCAGCGCCTAGCATTTTCCATATAGTTCCCGAGCAGCTGGGAGGATGGGGGACCGTTTGATGAAGGAGCACGTACGGCTCGCTCCTTCAGCTCCATGGTCAGATGTGCTTTAAGCCATTTTCTCACCGAGGCAGATACGATGATGTCTTAAACAAGCATTATCGCCAAATATATAGCGCATTTACTGTACACCCCTTATAACTGAGTAGATGTGGTTTTGGCCAGGGAAGAAATCATAAGATTTTAATGTGGCTCTGAACGATCTGGTTTATCCAGGACATGCATTTGAGGTACTATGTGACATTTCCCCTAATTTTCTAGTAAATATTGCCAAATTAAAGGGAGAAAGTAGACTTGGCAATTTAGTGCTGACAGTAGAAAGCCTTATAGTATTTTCCTTAAATGACTTTTACAAACTGTCTGCCAAATAAAGCATTGGGTAGGCAAATTATTTGTACCAATGTCAAGTTTAGTCCTTGATTTGTGACATCAGAATTGGAACATGTGGCTCCATCACGACAAATAAATGTTTGGACTGATTTATTGGTCTTTAATCTGATACAATATCCTGTTTTGTCAAAATAATTGATCTTCCTTTTCTGCCATGCAATAATGGCGTCATTCCCCTAGACTGATGCTGGTTCCACTGAGCTTTCACCCACTTGTCTTTTCATTTCCTGTTGTGCCCCCTCATGTCATGTGTTGCCTAGTACCATCCTGTTCTTCTTCCTGACCACACCGAGAGGGGATCCTTCCTACAAAGTCTCCTAAATTGCTAACAGAATGAGTGCAAAGAGTTCTTATTATTGCGCTTGTTTTTTTGGGCTGCCCCTTGGGCTGCTCTTTATCTATTCATTGTGAAATATCACGCTTTCTCTCAAAATCATGTAATTATTTCATTAGACTCTAAATGTATTCATCACAGTTTTTTATCTTGTGATTTCTCATGGGGATGCACAGTCCTTTGATGTCTTCAAATTCACTGTCACTATCTGGCACTCGCTAAGCATGGTTTGGATTTTTATCTTCACCTAAACCCTCCCTTCCATTCACTGCCCTGTCTCCCCCCCTCCTTCCTGTCATGATTTAGATCCCGACTTGTAAGTGGGTTGGGAAGTGGCCCCGGCGGTTGATGTGGAACACATGCCTCCAATGATTCACACTCTGCGTGCTGTAGGTCATGGCGGTCTGCCTCGCCAGCCCACCGCCTCCCTCGTTGTCAAGCATGGCACTCCTGTGTTTGTGTTCTCTCTAACCCCCTCCTTTCCACACTTCACATTTTTTAATGCTACCCTACCAAAAACTGGACGGATTTGAATAATGAGAGCCTTGTACTTTGTTGTTAAGCCAGATTTGTTCTTTTTTTCCCCCCCTCTCTCTCTATTCCAAATTTGTATTTGTATTCATAGCTGCCACCGATCACAAAGACTTACTTGTAAGGATAATCTCCTTTGTTGAAATAGATAATTTAAGGCATTTTCTTGGTGTTTGAGTTTAAGCAAAAACTGCTCTGTATTCCCATCGAACCAACTGGATTTGTCACAGGTACCCCACCCTCCAAATGCGGCGATATGCTTAACTACTCCAAACTCAGTTTATGTTTTGCGCAACTGACCTCTTATAGGGTAGTGCTTTCACATTGCTAGACACTGCCAGTTGACTAGAGGCGGTTAAAGCTGCGGAAAAATAACGAGTTTGATAAGGTAAGCTAAATCTTATTTTAAAAATGTGTAAATGCTGTATATTAATTATAAAGCCACACCCAAAAGGAGGGAAAAATACAAGTACTACAAGAATAAAGAAGTTACGATAGTAAAGTTGGAATTTTACAAGGAAAACCTATAGTTGTTGTTATCTAGAATAGTCATAATATGATGATAAATATATAATTTTAAATGTATTAAATTATTAGTAACATAACAAAAAATGTCAGAATTTTAAAGAATAACGTCTCAATGTTATGAGATGACTAAATTTGTAATACTTTGGAAAAAAAAATACATGAACAAAGTCATAGTAATTTGACATGAACAGAATCATAATATGAGTAAAATGTAATTTTTCAAGAGCTAAGTCAAGATTGTGATGAAAATGTTGTAACGTGATGAAAAAAAATGTTGCAATCCTACTACTCCTGAGAAATATATATGGTGTATGTGGCTTGTAAATGAAGTAGAGTCGATCAGGTAACATAAATGGCTTGCGGCTTTTTCTTCCACCTTGTGCTATCAATTGCAGCCACTGTCTTCCCATCCACACTTCTCTCTCTTTCTCCTTCCCATTTTCTTCTCTCTATCACTTCCTGTTTCTCGCCTTCTTGGATCGCACAACTCCTTAGGTGACCACATCTGACCTTCCTCCACTTGCACACTCACAAAAACACATGCGCATCCATCGACTGCCAGATATACTGTACATGCTGACTAAATGCTCTTAGGCATTCCTATACAGAAAATGAATGGCTCCTTCCTTCCGCTTCACTGAAATCGGCAGATGGACGGTCGGTCCAGCACACTAGCAGCAGTACCTCAAGCGTGTGGAAATATTTTCCTAAAAATGAGACAGGTAGCATGGACACTTGCAAAACATGCAAGTATATACTCAAATTTAACAAAAGCATAAGTGCTATGAACGCCCATCTGAAAAGCCATCCGCTAACGCTAGTTGACAAACAGCCTAAAGACTCTCGTCAGCTGTCACCGAACAGTTAATCCCAAGTGTAATAGTGAAGACAGACAATATAATGTAGCGTCTGCTTAGAGAATTGTGAAAATGTACGTTTTTTTGTCACCAACTAGAGTTTTACTCAAGCCTTCATCCCGCAGACACATGGCAACTCGGCAAGATATTTTTCCTCCTTAAAGTTGCGCCACCCCTGACTCACTCATTCAATCACAAATCATGCTCAGACACCTTCATGGCCCCACAGACACTCAGTGTAAAACTCTTGCAACAATACACGTGACTTAACACAACTGTATTTTTGCTACAATACAATATTGCAAAGCATTCCCTCCTCCTGTAATTTTATAACAATTATATACCATACTACTATTATATACGGTAGTGAGTCACGACCCTGTTGTTGTGTTTTTGCTCAGTGTGAAATCTGGGCTTGTTTCGTAAAAGAGCATTTAATTTTTCTGCTTGTTACTATAAGTTGCTGCATAGATTGATGGACAGATGGATGAAAAGATATACAGTATTTGTAGCAACTAAATAATTATCTGCCCAATTAAGTGAAATTGGATAATTTCCCGCAGCACATCTGATGATCTCACGGTACACTAATGTGCCGCAGCACAGTGTCGGGAAATCACTGCCTTCGTTCCATATTATTATGGTAGGTAACTATTGAGTAATTTAATCGTTCTGGTTTTTCTTTTCCACAAGCACTTGACTAAATATGTTTTTAAATGATGGTGCTCAGTTTTTACGATACCCACAACATAACAACGTGCCTCGTAAAGTGTAGCTTTATCCCAAAGACATGTCTTTATGTTTTTTTGCGATTTAAGTGTAAATTGGTGTTAATCCGTTTTACAGGCAGGAATTATACTCTCTGTTATAACAAATTTTTGGAAGAGCTCCCAAATCAGGGCGTGAAACAAAAGGGGGAGTGCTTCAAAATATGGTGTGATATATCTGGAATCGATAATTGGACCTTCTTTGATTGGACCGTTGTTACAAAACGCCATGCGATACGCAACGCAGAAAAGCGCAACCGCTCTACAGTATAGACGAGAGGGTGTAGCCGACAGTGCTGAGTAGTCTGCAGTTGCTCTTTGGGGCGCCTCCTGACAGGAACTTGGCAGCCAGAAACAAAAACAAACTCCCTGTGGTGGGCAAGCAGGCTGGGCCGTGCAGTCCTCTCCTCCTCCCTCCCACATGTTGCCATACATGTTGGCCATTGCAATACCAGACTCGGCTCTGTTTCGGAAACCTGAGGGAAGTACAATGGAATCTTCAAAGTTGAACACAATCAGTCCTCAATTATATTTGGAATCATTTTGTCCACAGTACAAAGTGTTACTATCACATTCACATATCGTTGATGAGCTGTACAGGTAGTGTTTTAACTAAAGGTAGAGTATCAAACTGCTAGCACGATTTGAATGTAGCCTCGGACAGCGGTTATCTTCTCCGAAGCTGTTGCGTCATTGTCGTTAATGCTCGCTGGTTCATGTTACTCCATCCTTACATCTTTTTTATGTTGTGTCATCATACGTCGAGTTTGGGATGGAAAGTACAGTTATTTGTTTTCAAATGTGGGTAGTACAAGTGAAAAGTCAACACAAAAAAAAACACTCAAGTCACACCTGAACAATCTACTGAATTACAATATTGAAGTATTTGTACTTTGTTACCTTACAAAACTAATTAATCAAACACTAATGAAAACGTTAAAACAAATACTGTAGTACTTTCTTGGATATAACCACTGACCACCTAGCGGCTAGCTAAGAAGCTAATGTAGCAGTCTGCATCTTCACTCTTGTCAGCACAAAGTACAAATTGATGGACTCAAATGCAAAACAGAATTCAATTCTTTGATGCTAGCTGAAATGACCTCTTGTGAGGTGCACTGATATGCTGATCACCCATTATGAGTTTTATATCCAAAATTCTAAAACTAAACTCAACTTTATATTTATAGTACTCTAACAACAGCCACGGGTGTACCAAAGCAATGCACACAAAACATTAAATAATATAAATAAGAATACAATCATACAGTAGATAACCACTTGACATTTAAACACAAACATTTAAGACACATTTTTCCTTTATGTTTTAAACTCCAAATTTGAACTGTGGAGCTCTTCGAGAGACATTTGATACCTGTGCTCCTCACCTTCTCTCTGCTCTATACTTTCCTTGCCCTGGTCATTCATCTTCCTGGATCATTTCAGTTGATATATTTTACTCCCAGTGTGCTGGATCCGCATCGGTTTCCAAGAACACCATTCTATCGCCGCCTGGGGGAGTAGAAACTGCTGCCAAGGGTCCCAAAATGCAGTGCCGAGGCAGCAAAACCCTCAGTAATCATGCTGTAACTAGCGATGGACATATGGGAGGCCACTGAATCCAACATGGAGGCCCAATGATCATAACATGCGTTCTCGGAATCGCGTCAAAACAAAAATACACTCAAACATACCATCCAGGTCCTGACATACGCACAACATATGTCTTCGCTGTGCACTTTGCTCTTTGCTGCTTGCCAAACACAGTGGAGTATTGTGCACGCTTACTTGGTGCATGGCCAAAGCCAAAGAGAACCCAGATTGCTGAAACAGAGAGCCCACGTACAAACTGGCCAGTCAGGCTATAGTTGTTACAGCCTGCTATGGTTTTCCAAACCAATGGGGAACGGTTAGCTGAGTCCATAAATTGTGTATGTGAATGCATGTTTATGTGTGGGTGCATTCTTTTTGATCAGCCTCAGTAATATTTTACTTTGCCAGAACCAACATGGCACCTCAGTTGGATTTCGTAAAACACTGTTGAAGGCAGTTGCTTGACTTTTAATAGTGCTGTGACTTTTATATATATATATATATATATATATATATATATATATAAAAACCCATTTTATATAGCGAACACAATACAATGAATAATATAAGTAAAAAGACAATAAACTACAAATATCCTGTGGTAAAGTACCATTCAAAATATCTTGTAGTTCAACCAGTTTTCAAGGAATGTACACTGTTGTTGTGTACATTCTAAAGCAGTGTAAAGTAAAATGTTGCTCACATTCATGCTTCTCTAGCAGTGCTGGAAATTTATTTCCAGGTGATGTAAACCTGCTACCGCAAAGTAGTACCGCTGCTGCAGTTACGTTAACCTTCATTCACCGTTCATACAATGTTAGTGTAGGATCCAAGGTGTAGGGCATCTAAACTCACTTTGGTCAAACAAAAACTCTCAAACTCATAATCTCTTGGAGCATATGCACACTGGGCAGACTCAGTCGGCTCAAAAGTGACCATAAATTATGACAAAAATTGTTAAATTCATTGTCATTACTGTATATTTTTTTTTCCATCCATCCATCCATTTTCTGAGCCGCTTCTCCTCACTAGGGTCGCGGGCGTGCTGGAGCCTATCCCAGCTATCATCGGGCAGGAGGCGGGGTACACCCTGAACTGGTTGCCAGCCAATCGCAGGGCACATACAAACAAACAACCATTCGCACTCACAGTCACACCTACGGGCAATTTAGAGTCTTCAATTAATGCATGTTTTTGGGATGTGGGAGGAAACCGGAGTGCCCGGAGAAAACCCACGCAGGCACGGGGAGAACATGCAAACTCCACACAGGTGGGGCCGGGGATTGAACCCGGGTCCTCAGAACTGTGAGGCTGACGCTCTAACCAGTCGGCCACCGTGCCGCCTTAAACAGTCAAGCTGCATTGGCCGGGAATCGGACCCGGGCCTCCTGCGTGGCAGGCGAGAATTCTACCACTGAACCCCCAATGGTTATATTTTTTTTTATAAAGTATAATGTTAAAGAGTGCACATTTTCTGATTAAAAACATAATACAAAAGTCTGGAATGATAAATGGAATTGCCATTGAGTTCAATGGGGAAAGATGATTTGAGATACAAATGTTTTGACTTCCAAGTGTGTTCAAGGAACTAATCAAACTCATATTTCAAGGCACCACTGTATATGGTTATATCACACAGCTCGAGGTGCGAAGTAGTCCGATGCTTGACATGGTTGTGTCTAATGTTTTTTCCACAAATGTGGCATACTGAAAAAGACTTCCTACATACTATATTATATCTAGGGTATCAGTCTGTGAACGTTTTGATGACTGTGGTCCCCTTTTGGGGGCCCAGCCAAGAATTTCTCTTGCGTGTGCCAGTTATAGTTTATTGTCTGATTTGCGACATGCTACTGGAATTTCAGTTGAAGAAGTTTCTTTGATGTTATTGTCATTACTAAGTGGACTACAAATGGAAACAAGGCTGCTTCCGCTTTGGTTATTTTGCAAGCACAACATATGAAACTCCTGTGAATATTCTCATTCATCCAGGTCATTTCATTCTCAAGGCATTGAATCGATCGCAACTGGACTGGTCTGTTTGTTTTAGATGTTTTGCCTCTCATCCGACCACGCTTCATCAGTTCATGCAACAAGATTTAGTTAGGACGCACTAGCTAGTGTCTGTGTGGAAAACTCAACTGTTTATGCTCCACCCAACGACTCTGGCGGACTGACAATGGTCTCTCGGCCAGGCGGCTTAACGGCTCTCTCCCTTTTTTTGCATTCCAAAAGAATAATGCCATACATGGTTTAGGGCATTCCTCTAAGTTGGATCATAAATAGTGGAGTTTTCCCACACATACACCAGCTAGTGTGTCCTAACTAAGCCTTGTTGCTTGAACTGATTAAGCCTGCTCAGATGAGAGGCAAAACGTCTTCTAAGACATACAGAACAGTCCAGTTGCGATCGATTCGATTCCCTGAGAACACATGAATTATAAACATCCATCCGTCCATTTTCTATACTGCTTATCCTCATTAGGGTTGTGGGTGGGCTGGAGCCTTTGAGCGAGAGGTGGTGTACACCCTGGACTGGTTTTCAGCCATTCAGGCAACATAGAGACAAAAAAAAAACCCACTTACATATGGACAATTTAGAGTTCAGTGAACCTAAAACGCATGTTTGTAGAACACTCAAACTCCACGCAAATATGTCGAAACCGAGATTTGAACCTTGATGCAGACGTGCTAACCACTTGGTCACTGTGCTGCCCTGAATAGTAACAATTCAACGAATGTATTTGTCTGTTTACACTTTCTGTGGCACATGTACCAAGCTCATGTACTGTAGCACAGGAAGTGGGTTGGTTATGTTACCACCAGGCAATTTGTGCAAGTATATTTGATATCCGCCATAAAAGAGCACACCACTGCAGAGTCAAAGTTGTTTTATGTCACGTGTGTTCTTATAACGTGCAAGCAGAGCGGACCTCATGCTGTCAGTTGGACCAAAAAACACAATTATAAACAAGAATAGAATTTTAATAAACTAAAACCGATATTGACAACAAAAGCAAGTTCTACAGACAGAATCATATGAGTATGTGGCACCTGTTTCCCCTGGGAGAGCATTAGCTTCCATGTGCACAGTATACTGTATATCCCTGCGTGTCTTTGTTATTACTGTGTGGTAAGCACTCACTCGCATCAAGTAAAACCTCCCACCAAATGAGGTATAGAAGACAGCATCAAGTGCCCTAGATGAACACTCATCAGCACACACACGCACACGCACTTCCTTTATCTGGTCCCAGTAGGCCCATCTCAATAATGGCCCCCCAATCAATCTTGAGCCCTCCTTGTCCACACTCATTTTCCATCAATTGGCACCTTGCAAAGAGTCTCCGAGGGCTCCTTCGCATCCTGTAGCTCAGCTTGTGTGCTGTCTGTAAAATACGGGTGACGTATATTCAGGAAAATAGACATTGTCTGCTTAATGATATAACATGCATGCAAGTTGGCATCACCACTGGGGTCGAAAGTCAAATGTTTGACTTGCCCCCGGGCACTGGCAACACATGCTAAGCCTCTGGGCATCTGCATACAGTACTTTCTTAATGCCTTTTTTCCCTAACACCATTACCATCTTTTTTGGACACAGTCAGCATAAAAATCATCACAATTGCATAGTTGGCAGTATCACTTTGTAAAACAGGGCACACCTCTTTTAGTCGTGGTGCAAGTCATAGTCATGGTTACTCGCAGGGGACCGCTTATAACGGTAAAACCACATAAATGTAAATGCTACACTACACCAAAAATCGCAGCTCAGTAAGTGCGATTAAGGTTACGGTTCAGTTCACATTGGGTAAAGGAAGGAAAGAAAATGCAAAACAAAGTGCCCATGTTTCGTGTAAACTGGAACATTCTTATGACATTTACAATGAAACATCAACAGCTTAAATCTTTTTATAAAAAAAGTTCGGTCTGTAAAGTGCTAGTTTAAAAAAATAAAATAAGAAAAATAAGCAAATCACTAGCCATGACGACTGCTAGCCAGAAGCTGAGCTGCACTGTATTTGTTTACAGACTAGATGTTACACTTCTTATCCATTTCCTAATACACTTTGTGGGATTGATGATGAACGCCCTATCATATTACATAATCGTCCCTTTATTTGGTTATCATTTTTAATGGGATAGTTTTGAACAGAGGTCAAAGGAAAACTGTGGCCGTTTGGCACCTGTCTTGTGAAGAAACACTTAGCATGTGCACATACCATCTACATCTCCTACTCGGTCTTATCTGAAACCGCCTTTTGAATGCCCTTTGCATATGTGATTTGTCGATAGAATACTTAAATAAAAGTAGCGATGCCATGAAACACTAGTACACTTTGCTTTACTGTTTTGACTGTGACGTACTCGTGCAAGACTACACTGAGCACAATTACTTAGGCACAGGTCCACCCCACCGTTTTCCACATTTACATGGGACCGGTAACCTGAGTTCCACTTTGAGATGCATTGTCAAATGCCTTTTCAGGAGCCAAAACTGTCGTTTTGTAAACAAAATTGAAAAGACACAGGCACAATGGCAGCGTCGTAGCTTAAGAAGTTTATCCGAGGCGAAACTATGGCTAGTGGAAAACTTTACCTAATATCCTGCCTTGACGACTTGCAAAATAGTTGGCTATGTGGCAATTTATATTGGCATTTTGACAGTCTCTACAGAGACTGATTCCTTAATTAATCTAAACAGCCACTGAGATCCTTTTGCACCATGAGCACTCATGAGCAATGCAGAACCTAAACCTAAAACCCGTTTCTCCAGCGCTTTTTCATAATTACTGTAAAACAGAAAAAGAAAAGACTCCCGTCTCTTCCCAGATTAATCTGTCATGCCATGTGAAAACTTTGCTTATTATTGTTACTGCTTGATTTATTAAAGGCCTCTATCTGGGTCAAGCATCCCCCTTCTTCCTCATTCTTCTCTTCCTTCTTCCTCCCTCCACCTAAATAAGAGCCCACCCCCTATGTCTCTTCCCTTTGTCTCTCATCTGGTTTTCTGTTTTTGTTAAAGGACACTTGATTAATGGTGCCACTGACAAAGGCTGCAGTCTACTCTGGTCCTGGGTTGAGATAGGGCTCCGTTCTAGGTAAACCAAAACACATGTGCTCAGGACAACCCCGGGGAATCCCTGAGGGGAGAGGGAGAGAACGGACATAAACTACAGTAGTCACTAGTGTCTATACATTGATGAAGGGCCCTTCCTTGTCTGCAAAATGTGTATGAAATGCAAACAAAATGAGCAAATCTCCTCTGGATATGGGCTTTGAATCATAAACGTTATCATCTTTCAATAATGTCAAACTGCTGAAGTGGGCCTCCTAATAATTCGGATGAGGCAAAAGAGTAAGAGTAAAAGAAATGGAAAACAACATCCAAATATTCCTCCTAATTTGATCTAGAACGAGTTGTCCCTGTCTAAACCGCAACGATACACGAATAGAGCCTCCACCCAACTTTCAGTGTGCCAATGTAAAGAGGGATTCAGTGTGTGGGTTAGGTTGCCGACGGATTTTAGGGAGACCATGCAGCTGGTCAGCAAGGTCACCGTCCAACAGCAACACCAGAGCTTCTCCACACCCAGAGGAAGGATGGAAGACTTCTAAAGAGTCTGCCGCACCCATTCACTGCCCATTTTTTCCCTCAGCTTCCCCGTGGGATGATCTTGAGGCCTTCCTCTGGCTGTACGAGGATTAACTGCGGCTTGTGGACAGCCATGCAAGGAGTCATGCAGCGAGCAGCCATGCAGTAACTGAACTCATCCAGTAGAAAGCCATTCTCTTCCCACTAAATATTATTGTTGATCCACTTAGGTTGTGTTCACACTTGGTTGGTTTGGTGTAAAGTCCCCTGAAAGGAAAACTATATATGCCTTGTAAATTTGACACATCACAGAAACGAGTGTTGTTAACAAACTTGGCAAATTTCAATGATTTAAAAAACATAAAGTATATCAAATTAAACTTTTTTTAAAATCAAGCCGTTCTTCCCACTTTCAGACACTGAAAGCAGAAACGACGCCCCGCTCAACTGTCCATCAAATACTACTACTATGACCAGGAAAAAATGGATGCTACTTCATCCAGAATCTTTCTTATGCCAACACAAAGCAACATGTTTGAGCTGTGAAAATACATACGCTGGAAGTCTCCTTTGGCTTTACTATACGCCACCAGATAGTCGCAGCGCGAGGTGTTCTCATTTCCCCCTCCTGGCACTTGTGCCTTTCTCACTGTCATGTGCGTGCACTCTTGGCTGACAAAAAGGCGCTCAAAAGCAGCTACGCCAACGGACTGTCCGAAGGGAAGATGCATTTTCGGGTTGTAGGTAATAGCAAGCTAGCTAACTACAGGTCGGAATTGCATTCCATAACTGCTTATGCGAATGAAGGCACTCTAGTTTTTATATCGTTTGGAAGGGGCGACTAATGCTGGACTCCAAAGTGCGTCACACCGTGCCTATTTATACGTGCCTCCCAAATAAATCAAGACTGGAACGGTGAAAAACAGTTGAATTCTATATCTCCACAACTGAGTTTTACATAGTTGTCGGTCTTTGCACGGTTTTTCAGCAATTATCTTCAAGCATACACAATACTGCTAAAAGTATTCGCTCACCTGCCTTGACTCACATTTGATTTTAAGTGATATCCCATTCCAAATCCATATCCATTATCCCTAGTGCGAAAAACAGTAACATAGAGGAAAGCCTCACTCCTGATCAAGAAGATGCATTCATTGTAATCCAAATCCCTGAGTGTTTGACACACATTGGTGTGGTTTTAAAGGCTGATGAGGAAAATGCACTAGGGACTGTTAACAATAGGCACGCTGATTAGGAGTCACTGTGAATTGGGTGGTTGTGTTTCTTACCAAATACTGTAGTTAAGTTGGAAGTATTGAATTGTGAACATGTTCTTAATCATTCAAATTGAAAGGGAACTAAGGGGTCTAGTCCTGTGGTTTATATCACGTTCCACTGTCAAAGCTTTTATCACCCTCCTTCTCCAGTTACCCTAAGATGGTGTGCCCAATCTACTGTTTATCTCCCATCCCCGGGGGCGTGCGCTTCTGTTGACTTTATAATTTACTGGATTTGTCTGCCTTGTTCTCAGTTCTCTCATCTCTTTTTGCTCATATGTCAGATTTAGTATGCGCCCCCAAGGCCTTAATGGTCTTGTATTGGATAACACAGTAGCATTGAAGATTGCTAAGGGTGCAGCTCAACCTTCTGAGGTGGAAACTTCTGATTTGTTCAGATTTGGAAAAAAAATCCCATTGTAATAGAAATAATCAAGTATTAAACTGTTGCCTTTGCTAACTGCAAAGTCTATGTTTTAAGTAACGTTTCAAAGTCCTCCAATCCCAAAACTGTAAGGTTTGGGTTTCTTGTTTTTTTCCCAAATATTTGTCTTCCTCTACTCGACACTGTCCTTTCTTCTCCTGTCCCATCCTCTCTCCCCTCAATTTTCGTGTCCCTGCCTCCTGCTCTGCACTCTCCCTGTGGTCTCATTAGAGGTGAAGCTAGCTGCCTTTAAGTGCGTGTGGATGTGGGTTCTCTTAGACAAAGTCTCACTTGACTGAGCATGCCACTTGCACTAGCAGGGGCCTGCACTCTATTATTACCACAAAGCTGTCAGAGGCAGAGTTTAAAGTAGCCTCCTGTTGCTGAGTGGTAGGTGAACACGGGACACTGGTTGAGCAGTAGCTTGCTTTTAAAGCTATACAGTGGACAAAATGTCAACAGAAAAATACACGTACCTGCATAATATAAAATACTTACAGTGAACCCTTGATATTTCTGGGGGTTACAGAAAATCCACGAGTAATGGACGCCCCCCTAAAAATGTTTAGCACTGCCTGTATTAGCAATTTAATCTCTAAATATACCCCAAACTATGATCCCAAAACACCCTTTAGAGCATTACCGATGACTTAAAGATGATTTAAAACAAAAAAAAAGCCAAAACAAAAACAGTGCTAGGACGATGGCTTGTACAGTATGTCGCTGCTTTGCAACCCATAAAGGTACCAATTACTACTTTCCTATTAGCCTCACAACAAGCGGTTTGGCAGATAGAATTAGTGAACAATTCTTCAAAAAAAGACACTTCAAGCTGTGAATTGCCACTCCCAGTTCATGTTTACTGTCAAACTAAAAAGAAAACCATGAGAATTACACACCGTGTATTTAAAACAACCACATAGCTTAGCCTTTAATTCCGCTAGCTTAATACTAAGGCAAACACATAATGGGAAAGACCAACGCCGGGCTAACGACTAGCATGTAGCATCTATTTGGTGGCGTTATAACCCTCTAAGCGACGGATATTTGAACAAAATGGGGAAGAAACACATGTATATCCGTATATCTATATTATAGTGTGCCTTACGATGGGCTGGCGACCAGTTCAGGGTGTACCCCACCTCTCGCCCACAGTCAGCTGAGATTGGCGCCAGCACGTCCGTGACCTTAGTGAGGATAAGCGGCACAGAAAAATAAATGGATGGATATATTATACTGTCTCCAGGTGGCTAAGGCGGGCAGCAGGAGCAGCACAATGTCTATTTAATTGAAGCAAAAAGTGTGACCAAAACTAATGGATTCTTTTCATTCTATTTAATTGTCATTACTGTGTTTTTATGAAGTACAATATTAGTGTTTTTTCTCATTAAAAAAAATAAAAAATTTTTTAAGGGGAGGCTGGAACAGATTAATGGCATTTCCATTCATTTCAATGGCGAAAGATGATTTAAGATATTAATGTTTTGAGTTACGAGCATGGTCCCGGAACAAATTGAACTTATATCTCAAAGCACCACTGTACTCTAATTTTAAAAATACGCAGTCTATCCCAGATTACGTTTTATCTTTAGTTTGGATGTCATTCCTGCCATTAGCGATCCAGACCTTTCTCTGTATCATCTTGAGAAGTTTACCACCTTTGTTTTTTTCCGACACCCAAGGAGCCTTGCCTGCCTGTCGGACCTCTACTTGAATCTTCCATCACGCCGCTGTTCGCTGTCAGGCCGGTGGTCAATGCAGGGCGTTCGGCGTTTTTCAGTGAGCATTTGTCAGTTATGTTCTCCAAAGAAATTTGTGAATGGTGATTCGATGGGGCTTCACTGTGTAGTAGTTCCTGCTGCCTTTCACCCTGACACCACACACTGAAGACATTTGTCTTTTTTCCAGCATGTCAGCCCACCTATCTGGTCCAACCTGTGGGATGCTACTCTGTCTTCCTATCTACTGAGTGACTGATGTATGTGTGTGTGTGTGTGCGCGTGTGCGTGCGTGGATCACTGTTTTGCTAGTGTCTAGTTACATGGATGATGGGGCTATGTGTGTGTGCAGGAATGAGCTCCTCTGCCACCAGTGACCCTGGCAGGTCAACGTTGACTACCACATGAATCCTAGATGTCAAGCGTGGACCTCCTGCAATTGCTGTTTGATTGTTTCTCTGTGGGTCACATGGCATTGATGTATGCAGACACTCTCTCTCACCTGTTCTTCTTTGGCCCACCTGGCATACAGGAAGTGGCCCTCAGTTATACTTGTGGTTGAAATAATAAGCAGCTGTGTAGTAACTGAATTAGCATGTTCTCTGTGCTTTCAGGAGTTTTTTTTCCTCCCACATTCCAAAAACATGCACGTGTAGGTTCATTGAAGTCAAAGATTTCCATGGCGTGAATGTGAGTGCTTGTTTGTCTGTACAGTATGTGCCTTGTGATGGTCTGGCAGCCAGTCCAGGGTGTACCCCGCCTCTCGCCTAAAGTCCGCTGGGATAGGCTGACCCTGCGACCCTGATCAGGATAAACGTGCAAGAAAATCTTTGATGGACACCTTGCGGGAAAATGTAAAGCACATCATAATAAAACTTGTTGTCATTGGTCATTTTGCAATGTTGATAGCACAAGAATGAGAATACCTTTATATTGACAGTTGATACTGGTGTTTTGAGATACAATGTCGATATAGTATCATCATATTGTGTGACCATGCATGACAGGTTCTTCTATTACGCAATAACTGAGACTTTATTGCATAATTTTGCCCAGCAGGGGGGAATGAACTTTTTTGCTAAATACCAGCCGCTGTTTTGTTGATTTTTAAAAACATTTTAAATTTATTTTTATTTTTTAAAATAATTGTTATTTTTTTTGCTTTGACATGCAGGCAACAGAGATACGAGCGATGTTTGGTGGCAATGAATACAATACAACTCACTTCACAACAAACACCAGTTTGACAGATTTTCCAAAAATACGATGTTTTTCACTCCCAAACATAAAAAAACAAAGACAATTACACGTTTATTTAAAACAACCACACAACTTTGTCTTCCCCTAGCTGAATGCTAACGCACAATGCAGAAAGCCATAGATGGTCTAACAAATAGCCTCGATAGTCATGGTATTATAAAACTTTAAGCGATTGATATTTGGACACAAATGGTGCATCAACACATTTAGACATTTGGACAATACGGCAATACTCGCAGGCATATATTCTTTATCCTCTGTGAAAAACGACTAATATTACTGCAGCTTATTCAGTCATAGTAGTTGTGAAACTCTTCTTTGTTTGTGTCTGCATGCCTGCATTATACTGCCCCCAGTGGCTAGGTCACACACACCAGAAGGAGCACTGCATTCTGTGTACATATCTTCCAGCTTTGTCTCGCCTTGTTTCATAACTTAAATACAACGACAGGTGCAAGCATTAATAACGAGGCATCCGGTTAGCTAACTCCATCACATGTTCCCAACATTACTGTACAACGGCCATCCATTTTCAAAGACACTCCACACACACGTTCACACTACACCCTACTTGTTTACAAGGACCTGTCCCTATGATGAATAAACAGGGATGTGTCCGCTTTTTAATGATAGCATACACAGGCCCGCACGCTTGAATATTGGCAGAAAGATTGAAAGCATTCTCAAGGGCCCTTCCAACATGACGCATGGCTCTGTTTTTTCACCCCCTCCTCTCCTGCCCTTCATTTTTACCCTCCCACCCCGATACCTCTCAGCTCCGCTTTTATTTATCTTAGACAGTGGCTTGCGCAGGGATTTGTAGACACATAAACACATTTATCAACGGGGGTCGGCCAATAGGTAAAAACATCACTTACATGGACGAAAAGAATGTGATAATAAGAACAGAGAAAATCGCATAATAGTGGGAAAAGACGAATGAAAGTGCCCCGGCAAGCCAACAGGGAACAGGTGGCTCTTGGATTTGTTAAATTTGTTAGTTAGAGGTGTAGTAGCTCCATGGGTATTCCAGAAAAAATACCACAGGTGTTCTCTCTTTTATAAATGTTTATACTGCCTCCACTCATCCATTTACAGCAACCAGCAAATTTATCTAGTTGTTTCACTATCATTTCATGTACAGTGAACCCCCCTGATTATGAATATTTTTTTATATGGAATGTACACGCTTAAGATTCCACAAGATGGCGCCAAAACCTTGGCTAAATAGGCAAGTAGTCATTGGTTTCAAGAATGTACGTCAAAGTGATACGTCCCAACTGAAAGAGGAGTTTTGTATGTCAGGGAGAAGCAAATTTTAGCCTGGGTTGTTAGTGAAAATGCTGGAGAATCTGTCCCATGTACATGAGCACATCCGGTGCATTTTTTTTAAAAGGGTAATATAATATAATATATTTTACTTTATGCTGTATTTGTAGTATTCTGTGATAGTGTTAGAAGAAAAGAAGTAGATCACCAGCCCCGCTGGCCTTTACGAATCTGAGTGCTTCCTTTTTTTTTTTTTTTTTTTTTAAATATATCATGTTTACCACTCAGCTGCAATATTCCACTTTTGACAATTAGCAATTGACCCAGTATGAGTGGAAAGGTGATGACACTTCATCCAAGGCGAATGGCTGAATGGATCTTCTGCCTGGGGAGAGGGATGTCAAGGCAAATTGATTCATGCATTTGTTGCAGCACTGATTGATTGCCATTTCACCTTGTTGGCTTTTTTAACCCCATCATGTGATTACATTTAAATGTGTAATCTCGCTGGGTGGAGGAGGATGGGAATTGACGGCACTGCAGCACCCTGAGCGCCGAGCACCTTGCTCGCCCCCCAACTGTATGCTGATAAATGTGTTTTTCTTAAAGAAGTCTCATTTAATGTACATTTGTGTGTGTGTGTGTGCGTAGCGTGCTAATGCAGTGCAGGGCCGTGCTCCGGGGCTTTGAGGCAAGGCAGACTCAGAGGCAGGCCCGCAACCTCGACCCCAGCATCATTTGTTTGGACGAGGGCCGTCAGCGCCTGTCGCGCAACCCATGATGAAGTGTCAGTTGGTAATTGTCCCCATGAAGCAGCCACATCTCACGGGGGTGATGGGGGGGGAGTTTTGAAGAGGGAGAAAACGGGGGGGAGCAGGGAGCTGACAGAGAGAGAAATGACATCACGGGCTCCTCCTTTTCTCGCTGACTGTCCATCGCTTTTCAGTCCTCCCATTTTTTTTTTCCTTTCAAGACTTCCTACATCCGCGTGTAAAGCTTTGCTGCGTGCCTGCTTGAGGCTCCCAGTGAGCTCCTGTGAGGGCCTGGTTGCAACATAACGTGTTTGTGCAATTACTGTACAATTCTGTGAGTTGGAATATGCTCAAACTCGGCATATGCTTTACTTTAGGCGTAGTTAACCTTTTCATGCCTCTGATATTCAAGCACTTTCAGGCAGTTTATTAACTTTAGTAGTCTGAGTCTGGTCTTGAAAAGAGATTATTGAAACCCTTTTACCAAAACAATGGCTCCTGCTAATGGAATTTAGCATGGGTTTTTATTGATTAGACAATGTCTTTATGTAAGGAAAAGCTTTCCCAGACTACTCGGTAGCTATTTACTGTGCGATCCATAATAAGTAATTGTTTGGGGGAGACTGTAATGCATCTTAAATGCCTCGTGTGCATTAAAACCCTGTTGGAGGAATCAAGTCAGAACTTGGCGTATTTTGCTCTTTGATGTTGGTGCGCGTTGTCTAAAGACGAAAGAACAAAGAGAAAGCAGAGCAAAGACAAAGGATCGGGGTTTATGTGAAACACCCTCATGAAAACACACTGAAAGTTGGAAGTGCAGAAAATGGTTTTGTGGGGAACAACGCAAGCATAAGTAAGTAAGTAGGCAGCCAGCCACCTTGAAATAGGTAGTCATAAGTATTTTAGGTTTCTTAATGTATTTGGTTGAAAAAGGATTGCTTAGATGAAGTTTAGGTAACCTGTGGACCAACAAATGGCAACCATAACATAAGCAGATATTTAGCTGGTAACTCATTAACCAACAATTGAGGACAAAAGCATAACCTGCTGCTACGCAGGTATGTAGTTAGTAACTAATAAGACGACAAATGGGGGAAAAACATAGCCAGCTTTGTATTCACATAGTTGGTTCATGAAAACAGCTTTTGCGTAAACCTGCTAACAACACTTTTAAGAGCTTGTAGTTATGTACTCTGTTCAAAGGTACAGGTTCATCAATGAAAAAACACAGTTATATATATACAGTATACACTACCAGCGAAAAGTTTGGGGGTCACTTAGAAATGTATTCCTGTAAGCAGTAAAATAAATTTTAAACCACATTTACCACGTCTAGACTGCATTTATGATCAATTTGATGTTATCTTCATTGGGAAAAAAAACCCCGTTTTGTTCAAAAATAAGGACATGTCTAAGTGACCGCAAACTTTTGGGTTCTTAGTTATTTAAAAACCTAACCTATTATCCAATCCTGCTAATTAACCTACAAATGATGATGAAAATATAACCGGTTCTTTTGTAGTTTACATAGACAGTTGAATAACCAGTTAGTTAACTTGTCTGGAGGTGGACTCATAGTCTGGCATTCTATCCATCCATCCAATCCATATCGATTTTCACTATCCTGGGTGATTTGATGCAAAAGGTGGATGCCATCCATACTCGTCGCCAGTCGGGGGGGATTGGGAAGAGCTCGTTTTCTACACAAAAGTCAACTATGTGATACGGGTTGAACGACTCCAGAGTTTGTAGTCGACTATTATGTCGAGTCAAAGTCAATCAATCAATGACGTTGTTGATATTTTTCAGCACTGCAGTCCCCAACCTTTTTTTGCGTCATTTGTAAATTGGCCGACCGGAAGATGAGATGCCAAAAACACTCCCCTTCCTTCTCTCACAACACATCTTGAATGGAGAACGGACGCTAAATGATGCAGGATGGTGTCGCATGAGCATACGCCGATCACACGATAAAGGCACTCCTTGATAGGATACAGAAACAAGGGACGATGCCCTCCAAAATGATGGGCCTGTCGACAGATGATAAATGGAGTTGGTGATTAGTTAGTCGAGGAGGGAGGTGCACTGCCTGGGTCCTTTCATGGGCCATAATTTGGAAGATAACTGTATTGTCCTATCTCTCTTGACATTTAAATCTAATCAGACCCTCCTCGTTAGCGCTGGTATTCCAAAGCGGACGAGCCTGGGAGGGATTGCCCCCGCCGAGCGGTTGCCGAGCAATTATTAGAGGCAGGGCCCAGGGACACACATTAATGCTTGTTTTATTTAGATTTTGTTTAACTGACAGCTCAGTTTACAGAGCTACTGTTCATTTAACAAGATAATAGCGCAACAGACAAATATGCTCTCAATCCTTTACACCTCCCCCTGCACACTCGCAAACATCCCTTAGGAGCCACTTTGAGGTCTCTCCTCCACTCCTTCTTTCCACAGATGAGATGCTCAGTCTGATTAACACTTCTCTTTCATCCTCTTCATTAGCACAGCCACTGCAGTGGCCCATGGAAAGAGGCCGTGAATTAGATTGCACTTATTCCATAGACTGCATCTAATTCCGCGCAATGGCGCTTAATGGTGGGGCGTAATAGGAAAAAGGTGCTTGTAATTGTTTCTTTGGACGGGTGCGACACGCGTGGCCGCAGCTGTTTCTGCGCAGCAGCATCGGCGGCCCGCAGATCTCCGGAAAAAAATGGGGGCAACGGGCCGGCGTGCAGACGAGCCAATTTCCTCCAGCCGAGCGTCCCGCCGCGTCGAGAACTTGGGCCTCCGTCAATGAGAACCACCTGGTGCTGAAGGAAGTGATTAGGCTTGGCACCACTGTGAGCGAACAACTGTTTTGTTAAGGAGCCTTGAGACGCCGAGGGGGGTTTTCTGGAGAAATATTGACGCACCCTTTCGGTCCCGACAAGATCTAAGGTGCGCCGTTGTTGTGGAAGTGCTCAATCACAAGGGAATTATTTTTGGTCGCAGGTCACTTTGCCCGAGTCATGCCACAACAGCATGGATGTGGGTTTCAAACTCCCCCGCAGACTAAAAACGTTGAAAATAGCAGCTGACCATTTAGTGGAGGAAAACTGTATCTCTGGATATGCACACAGAATGGAGATAATGACTAGATGGTTGGAAGTTTCAATTGCAGCATGTTGTTTGAACATAAAAACATCCAATGAAATTCAGTAGGCTTCTTGCGAGCCAAAAACAGAGATACATTTCGCATGCTATTTATGAGTTTTCGAAGACTAATCCAAAAAACATCTCATGTGCAAACCCATCACAGGCCTCTTGTAAATCATAAAAAACCCACATATCTTTTATTTTATTTAAGGCTTGCTGGAATCTTATGAAACTAACATACCCTACTCTCCAAATAGCTTTAAAGCAATGTCCAACTATAGCATATTCTTGGCAAAATAACATTTAGAATTTTTGGGTGTATTGCCGAGGGGATTTGTTCATGTGGGGGGAAGAAAGTTGCTATTGAACAAACTTTTTGTGGTGTGAATCAAAATCATCTCGTAGTACATTGGTACCTTCACTTATGAGTTAAATTCATTCCCTGACCAAGCTCGTAACTCAATTTACTAAGGTCGCGGGCGTGCTGGAGCCTATCCCAGCTATCTTCGGGCGAGTGGCGGGGTACACCCTGAACTGGTCGCCAGCCAATCGCAGGGCACATGCAAACAAATAACCATTCGCGCACACATTCACACCTACGGGCAATGTAGAGTCTTCAATCAACCTACCATGCATGCTTTTGGGATGTGCCCGGAGAAAAACCACGCAGGCACGGGGGAGAACATGCAAGCTCCACACAGGCGGGGCCGGGATTTGAACCGCGCTCCTCAGAACTGTGAGGCAGATGTGCTAACCAGTCCTCCGCCATGCCATGAAGAATAAAGTTAAAATTAAATTAACAGCAATTATCGTGCTACGGATTTTCTTAGCGTCAACAGTACACCCCTTTCCATTGTGTGCACCCTCTTGAGCCAGCATGCTGTTCATCCTCATTCACTTTGATGTTTATTTAATTTGTTTGACCTTTTAATGTAACAGGGCTTGTCAGCTCCTTCTCGTCTACCTTGTTTTCACCCTGCGAGCGCGTGTGCTTGTGTGTGTGTTGTGGTCAAAAAGTTCAATATTGAGCTGTGAGAATGTGTCATAGTGTGAGGATGAATACACCTTTGCACAGTGGTCGCCACGGTTGAGCGAATGTTGGCTTGTGGACAGTCGTGCTGATCACACTTGATGATGGAAATGCATGGCACAGAGGATTTGTGTGTGTGTGTATGTGCGTGCGTGGGTGTGTGTGTTTGGGAAAACAAGATCAAGGAGATTCATCTATACTTTTTACATTTTTTTTTATAGCTTTAGATTTTTTTTATTTGTATTTTGATGGATATTTATTGAAAACGCAGTCGGACAGAATGAGGTTTAAAATAGGAGAGCCAGAGAGAATAGGGGAACACGTTGCAAAAACAACAGAACAATAACAGGGAGCTGGATTTTCTCAATATGTGGAATGGGAAGGAATCAAGAGATGGGATCAAGTCACTCATGTCGAAGTCTCAAGTCTAACTTGAACTATCAAGTAGGGTCTCTGTTTTTAAAAAGTGATGGGCAGTGTCTTTTTTTATGAGGATTTATGAATGAGGTCCAGAATTGCACACGCACACACACACACACAAGATATGCTACTGGCAGTCTGAGCCAGGCAGCATGTCCGCCACCGCCGTGCTTGCCTGCACGCCTCGGCCAGATCAGTGTAGGTCATACATTTTGCAGTCGGCTAAAAGTGCTGTCATCTTAATGTATCTCCACACGGCTGAACTGCCTCTTAACTGTATTTGGAAGGTACATGTCAGGCTTGTGAAGTGGTATCACCATTGTTGTATCGGTGTACAAGAGTACAAGTGTACAGTATCAGCACCGAAACTGATACCGGCATCGGTGCATCTCTAGTCTCGAGCAAGTCTCAAGTTATTTTGTAATGGGCAAGTAAAGTCAACTTACCTGCAACATTGTCTGGTCATCATTTAGGACCAATAAGATCAAATAATGTTATTATTGGAAAATGTATCTAACCTGTATGTATGTATAACCTCATCATGTCTCAAGTCTTTATCTTCCAATTCCAAGTTGAGTGAGTCTGTCTTTTGAATTAGTTTCATCAAGTCAAGTAACTTACAAGTAATAAAAACAGGGACTATGTTCCATTTGTCTTTATATGGAGGTTATTTTACAAAATTTTGGGTCGACTTCTAAATGTAATAATAATTTTTTAAAAAAGTACAGTTTTTTTTTTTTAAAGGTAGTCTCCATCCTGGCATTTAGGCTCACTAATTGAGTTAGCGTCTTTCCGAGCAAAGCAGGAACAGCAGAGAATCCTGCCATTGTTTTCTCTGCCCTGCTCTCAAAGGGCTGATGTTTTTGTACGAAGGGGAATTTCTGGACCGATGAGGGGGTCATTTGTGCGCTGCTTATACGTGCGTCTGTTTCATAATCACCTTTGTACTCTTTTTACATTGATATAGGTTTGGGAATTATAGTTAATAGTTGGCACCAACAATCAATTTGATCTACAAAGACACTGATGATTTTCTGAAATCCGCTTGACAGCTACTGCAGCTCTCCACCTCCAAACACGAGCACACACGGCATAAAGACACACACAAATACCTGGCAACTAATCCCCCAGCAAGCTGCACTGCTGTGCAGAGGTAGCGATCATTCAGAATGAGGTTGTGTGCTTTTTAAAAAAAAAAAAATTTTATGCAGCACATCACCGCTTCGCTTTTTGCTTTTTGCCTCCAACACATGCATGTGCATGTGTTTGAGAAACAGGGTGAACTTGCATTTTTCTGCAGAGGGTGAAAGAAAGTATGATGCTGAGCGAGAAATGGACAGAGAGCGAAAGACAAGTCTCACTTATCGAGTTTCACCGGTATGAAGACGTAGAAGTGACTGAGTCGCACTCTTAACACACGTCCAATGGCAAAGTGAAATATAAAACTGTGACAGAACTCATCAGCACATACAGTGTAAGATACACTTATATACTAATCCCCCAGCATCATTCCCAAAAAGACTCATGGCTGTATTAGCTCAAAAGGGTGCTTCTACTAAATACTAAGCAAAGGGTCTGAATACTTACGGCTGTGAGATATTTCAGTTTTTCTTTTTTAATAAATCTGCAAAAAGTTCAACAATTCCGTTTTTTTTTTCTGTCAATATGGAGTGCTGTCTGTACATTAATGTGGAAAAAATGAACTTAAATGATTTTAGCAAATGGCTGCAATATAACAAAAGAGTGAAAAATTTAAGAGGGTCTGAATACTTTCCGTACCCACTGTATATACGCACACATACACACACACACCCTAACATGTACACCCCAACGATGTGTGTGCATGTCTTTGTTCTGTCTAGCTGTCCTCTTGGCACGTAAATCATAATGGATCTCATTATCCAGCTGGGTCAGCTCGGTGGGGCCCGTCTGGCGGGAGATGATAGCTAGCTGAGTGAGGGGCTGCCATGACACGCACACACACATACATACACGTATGTGCATACACACTGTTGCAGTTTATGCATGTTATTTATCTCATCCTCATTCGCTATATACTATTAACTCATTCACTGCCAGCCTTCCCAGTTAACATGGATATTTGACTTCTAAAGCCGTCAATGGCAGTGAATGTGTTAAGATGATAGACTCATGCACACTGCCATTGCACACACACACACACACCATCCAGACGCAACAGACATTAGTGGCTCAGCTTGCTGTCAGACAGCCAGTCATGTGATGGGATGCAGAGGAGAGGGAGGGACGCATAAAAAAATTGAACTTCCTCCTCTCCCTGCATCTCTATGGAGCCTCCTTCGTGATTGGTTCCACATCCTATCTCACTTATAATGCCAGCAAAACGCCGAGTCTCGAACGCAGTCTCAGTATTTAAGCACATTTGGGTGTGTTTGAGTAAAAATGTCAACAGAAAAATGTCTGCGCGGATCCCAATGCCAGCTTGAACGCTTGCGAGATGTAGGTGGAGCAGTTGGTTGCTTGTAACAAGGTTAGGCCGCACACCATTTGTTTGGACATGACCATTACCCGAGCCAATTACTGGCTGGTATACCAGCGGCTTGCCAACGAGCTAATGTTTTCCCGTCATGCCTCCCCCTCCCCTCGCAAACGCACGCACACACATATGAGAAAGGAGGAGGCGAGTGGGAAATAGATTGAGAGAGGAAGCACGGAGAAGGGCCTGGGGCACAACCCCCTCTCCACCTGACTGACTGATGCAGCTAATAAACTTTCATTTAAGATAATGTTGCGCCTTTTTCTCCCCCCCCCCCCCCCCCTCCTCTCGCTCTCTCTCTACTCTTTCTTTCTTTCTTCCTTCCATTTAGCTCTCGCCGCTTCCAGAAGACTGGTCGGTCAGAGAAATCGATGCGGGCAGTCTGCCGGCCGGGTGCCCACTTGGCTGAACAGCACACCGCTTAATCAGCCTGAACTTCAACACATAGAAAGCTGCTGCAGACCAACAGAGGTAGACACACCGTGTAATGATTATGTACAGCAGCTACAAACCCATTGCATTAATCAAACACACGCCCTGCAATGCAAGTAAATTGAGTTTTTACGTTACCGCAACCTTATGACGGCATAAAATATTCATGAAAATAGCGTGATGAGAGGATTGTACGATTGTGGAGCGTCGTGTTTGTTTGTTAGTTAGCAGGCGTACTGTTTAATGGAGAATGACATCACAAGTTTTTGGCTCGCGGCCAAACCCGACTGAAGTGAACAATTGTGAAAAAATTACACAATTGACTCTCACCCACACACCAAACGAGTGAGCTCTGCACATCTACCGACGTGTTGCAATGGAAAAACTGTGACTATCCATCAGTTTTTGAGGCTCCACATGGAGTATATTGTACTGTATTATTTTTTTATTGAACCACAACAAAACTGGTGTGAATAAATACAGGAATGTGAATATTTTGAGTCTGTTGGCAATGATCGATCAATCGCCCGATTCACTGATATATATATATATATTGTACAGGAAGTCGTCGAGTTACGACGTACTCGACCTACGACGTTTCGACTTTACGACGCCTGTGCCTCGTCCGCCATTTTGTTCCCAGCACCATAGTGTTTCTGCTTAGCTAGTGCATAGTGCTTGTCTGTGTTTGTGCGCCGGGAGTATCTTTGCCTTTGTCGCCCTCCTTTTTTCACACTCTCAGCAGTAACGGTAAGTACAGCATCTTATTTTTTTATTTTAACGTATTTTAGTTTCTTTATACGAAGTGTTAACCTTTCCTGCTATGGTCAGACGCAGGGGAGACGCCTTCTCCAGGGCCGAGGTTGTCCTCCTCGGGGTTAACTCCCTTCTCTCGTTGCACAGCTGAGCTGGGTGGCGGCAACAATAAAGGCACAAAGCACCGATTTGCTGCTTTAATGGCTTTATTAGCTCTTCTGCACATTCAACGTCAACGGGTCCTCCGCTAATCGCTACTCTTCCCCGGTCGCCGTCACTACAATTGCCACTGTACACACTCGCACCTGCGCGCACTCCTTTCTCCTTCACAGTCCCGCCGGACGACGCCTGCGCAGTCACGTCTCACTCACACGTCGACGCACACACCCACACACACTGAGCTTGCTGTCACAATCACATGGGACAATACCCGTGACAGAAGTATTTCGACGTAAATTTCGACTTTCACTGTGAAATCCGAAATTCGGGTTACGTCCCCAGCGTAGGAACAGAACTCGTTCGTAAATCGAGGACTTCCTGTATAATATTACTGCCCCTGGTGGCCAAGGTACAGACACCAGAAGGAGCAGCAGAATGTCTTTTGAATGAAAGCAAAAATATGTGGCAAAAACTTTTTAACTTCTTTAGATTCTTTTTAATTCTCATGACAGCATGGTTTTATACAGTACGATATTATAGAGTGCTGTTTTCTTGTTAAAACACACAAAAAAATTCCGGGGTGAGGCTGGAACAGATTACTGGTCTTTCCTTTTATTTCAATGGGGAAAGATGATTTGAGATGTAATTGTTTTGCATTATGAGCATGGTAAACTTGTGTCTTAAGGCACTACTGCTCTGTATATATTGTATTGGTATGGCTTGCCAGTCCTGTGGCTGCTGGCCTATGTTTTGCTAATGCTTAGTAACCAGAAAAGCATTTTTTTGGGCGAAAGCATTTTTGATGAGCTTTTTTGTGACATTGCTTGTGATTCGAATTTTCAGCAAGTCAGTCAAAATATATATAGACAAACATTCACATTCACAGCTATGGCCAATTTAGTCTTCATAGATGTATTTGGAATGCGGGAGAAATGCCTAAGTACCTGCAGAAAACCCACGCAAGGACAGAGGGAACATGAAAACTCCACACAGGAAAGCCCAAGCCAAGATTCAAAGCCAGAACCTCCCCGCTCTGAAGCTGACACTCTAACCACATGCATCCCTGTGCCGTGAAATCTTGGACAAACCGAGTAACAAACAGGTTCAAAGCAGTACCTCTCGCTGAAACAATAAGACCGCATCAAAGATTCTTAATTATTTTTAAAATAGAGAGTGTATTTTGAAACGCTGCGCCCTGCCAGTGCTATCTCTTTAACTATGTGCTAATTAAACCTTTAGACAAAAGCAACAGCTATGATTCTCTTCTATTTGTAGCTGCAGAAAAGGCTTTGTCTGAGGTCACGGTTGGCACACTGTGTGCATATGTGGCTTCCCGCCCCGTTCTGTTTACCATGTCCTGCATGTGTTGACACTGGACACGCTCCGTGCAACCGCAGCGCGCTCTCACCAATCGTGCCGCAAATGCAATCATGTACTGTATGTGTGGGTGTGTTTTGTGTTTTTGTCCCAGCAGCGCTTTTGCAATTGACTTTGCGGCACTTCTGCATCGTGAGACCGCTAAAGATTTCAAATGGCCAGTTGTCATATGATGTCATCTGTGCCTTTTTTTTTTTTTTAAAAAGGAGTGGAAGTACGACAAAATTAACATTTTTGTCCCCCCCAAATCCGTAAATAATTGGGCACCTAAGACTCGGTGTTCAAATGATGCGCGAAGGTCAACAACTTAGCGAGCCTCCCTAATTGAGATGATCTCTTCATGTGCTACAAATCAAGATCCATTAAGAGCGATTAAGTGCCGACAAGTATAGCACAGTAAATCAGGGCCATCAGATGGACCAGACAGGCAGAGGACAGATTGAAGAGCAAGTCCCTCCGCAGAAAAAACTCTTATGTTCGTCCGTTTGTTTGTGTGTCTGAATTAGCAGGCTACTTTTATGGTTAAATGAGAAGCCTTTCAAATGGACAGATGGGACGTGAACCATTTGTATTTTGGAGTTAAGCTGCTGCTGTCGCCGGACAAAAACGCTCTGTAGAGCAGCGAAATGTCCAGCCAACAAGATGACACGGTTTTCATACTGTATGTTCGTGTGAATACAGTAGGACGTAAATAAGCTGGTTGCGGATGATAATAATGGTTAGCATCGCTAACTTCTGCTCTTCTGATCGTCGCTCGTCTTCAAATATTCATACCTGCGGTTCACGAGAATGAGGAATGTAAGCAGTGGCGCGAAATGAAGCTCTATTGTCGCCAAAATGTTACATCATATAATGTGTGGACAGCAACTATGAGAAATGTAATTATGATCAAAGTTGTATGATACAACACCCACCCACATCACGACACTGACGTCAAGTGTATATGGCCGGCGTATGCTGCAAGAGTGTGAAAATATTTTGACAAAAAACGAGACCAGTATCAAAGTCACTTGCAAAATATACAAGTCTATACTCAAACACAATAAAAGTAGAAGAGAAATGGAAAGAAACAGCGCCACGGAGAAGTGCTTCATTTTTTTTTAGCCTGGCTATGATGTTCCATATTACACATATAACATATGTGCATATAACACACATATAACATACTATGCTATGGAACACAAGATGAGATCGTCCAGCTCGTTGAAGAGAAAACGTGCGCAGGGATCTACTATATTCATTGTAATGGTGAGTTGTATGTTTAATCATTAGGTTTTCCTTGTTTCTGTGCTCGTCTGTCGGAATATGATTTCACGAGAAACCGGTCCGTGGCGCAAAAAAAAATGTTAGGGACCGCTGTACTGTGCTAAAAAAAAATAAATACCAATTACCCAATTGATTTAATCGACTTCATCTTGACTTTTATCACATTAGCGTCAACTATAAAAAAAAAAATGTTGTTCAACAGCGATTGGTAACAAACAAAACAAACAAAAGAAAACCAATGATAATTATAGCAATTAGCTTTGATTCCTTTCATGTCATTGTTCCAAAGGGAAAACTGTCTTGCAGACTAGGTAAAAACACAGTTAAGTCAATCTATAAACAGTTAATACAATGTTAAACAATTTGATAAATTTGCACAATGCCAAAATGTTATTTGTATGGGGACAAAGAGCTCTCTGGTCCTACTTGTCCTACAGTTTATGAGGGGACTTTCAATTTCAGGCCCGAGGGAAGAACCTCAAAGCAGTGGTACAGAAGGCCATCCCTGACAGTCCACTATGAATTTGGCCTTTTTGAGAACCTGCTCTTCAACAATAGCCATCAGAGGAGTCCTTGGGGCACAGAATTTTTGTGTGTCTGCTTGGTGGAGGTAATAAAACATATTCATATTCTTTTGTATGCCACCCCTCCTTCCCAAAATGAACGTGAATTAATGCGCTTCTTTTCAGAAACACCTGTACAGTGTCTCTATTTTCTAAACTAGCTTGTGATTTGTTGATCCGAGCTCTATTTTTACTCATGTGGAGAGATTTAAAATCACACCCTAACATCCATTAGTGTGAGTCGCCGCCGTGTGCTCATCCGAAAGTGAAGCTGGAGGCGTGATACAATAGGTGAGGCAGGCAGTGTCAGTATTTTATAATAATACAGGCAATAACAATAAATCCCACAGGCTAATCATTTACTCACCACTCTCCCCCACCCC
Source organism: Phyllopteryx taeniolatus (assembly GCF_024500385.1). Taxonomy (NCBI): domain Eukaryota; kingdom Metazoa; phylum Chordata; class Actinopteri; order Syngnathiformes; family Syngnathidae; genus Phyllopteryx; species Phyllopteryx taeniolatus. The sequence continues at coordinate 11,570,804 of NC_084520.1, read as the reverse complement.
CACCTTCCCCTCCCTGAGCCTAGAGTGATGCAGCATTACCCCGTTGCCGCCTTCAATTACACCATTCATCATGTGTCTTATCTGGCGACCGCTTTGATTGAGTGTGCAATGGGCAGCATTGCGAACCTCCTTTACAAGCGTGTGTGTGTGTGTGTAGCTTTTGACAAGACTGGAAGCATGATTTTGGGCGCATGTGGTGCGGTGAGAGTGTGTTGTGTTGGCATGTGGCGTGTGTGTGCAAGAACCCACAACACATCTACTTGAGTGTATAAATCAAACCAGATAATGCCCCCCACACCCCCCTACCCCCCGAACTCCCTCTCTTTGATCCGCCGTGTCTCAGCAAGCCCATTTGTCTTTTTTTTTTTTTTTTTAACCTTCTACTGTCCCATCCTTCCTCCCTCGTCGTCTTTTTTAAAACTCATTTGTCTGGGAAGCGGGGATCTCAATTCCAACAGTGCCGAGTATTGGGAGACAGGCGACAAATTTTAATAAGCAACTGGGTGCTGTAATTTAGCGGACTGGGAGGGCGATTAGGCTGATTGATGCCGGGCTCGCCTAATGGCCCAGCCTACGGCTCCTGGTCCAAATTGGTAGTAATGAAAGTTTTGTGCAAATTGAGATGGAGGTAAAGAAGGCACCTTCCTTTGACTCTCTGCTTTGCCCCCCCCCCCCCCCCCTGTCTCTTTTTGTTACACTCTTGTGTTCTCTTTTGTTTTCATCTTGTCTGTTTCACTTTCCGTGTTTCGAGCTGTCCGCTGGTTTCTCCGTCATTGTTCATGCTGCCCACCACTCTGCTTCGTTACTAAAATCAATGCGTGCCTCATCTGCTGTCTCTCTCCTTTTCTGTCTTTCTAGCACTTTATTGATTTGCAGTTGTTCATTTCCTCCCTTCTTAAGAGACCCCTATTATTCTCATTTTCAGCTCCACTTGAGTAGTTTGCCGCAGTCACAAAAGTCCTTGTTCATTTTCTAACAGACTCCATCCTCTGTCTAGGGGGCCGATTGCACAATACAGCTTTAAACAAACCAGAAAAATACAACTGTGTTTGTTTACATTATGGGTTCTCAAACCTTTTTGGTCTGGGGACCCCTAACAGACGAGAACATTTTCCAAGGACCCCCTCTTAACCCCTAAATGCCATGGGAATGTTTTTTTTTTTTTTTTTTTAAACTTTCAATCATTACCTGTTTAAAAGAAAGAACCATAACTAAATTCAGTTAAATTACATTCAATATTTATCGTCTCTAGCTGATGTGAACTGCTTACACTAACAACATGGCTGTGAACAGAGAGGAAATAGCTTACAAAACCCCAATTTAGCATTTTCCAACCGCTCTGGTGACTATTTTTCAAAAAAGCGACTCATGACTTTTAATTCCACTTAGAAACAGACAACATGAGTGGAATCATTTTAACATTGTTTTCCACAAGACAAGAAATGAGCCTGTTGGAAGGAAGTTCATTGCCAAAAGATATATGACCCTTGCCAAAGAAATGGTGTCCATTCAGTCATTGCAAAGCAGTGATTTATCGATATGTTGGAAACTTTTAACCTGAGCGACGTGCTTCCAAGCCGCAAATATTTTGCTGAGATCACATTATTGCACTTGTTAAACTTTACATGAGAAAAGAGCATGAGAGAGCTAAAAATGCTTGGTGCTGGCAGGGGTGTTGGAGTTATGTGCTACATTACAATCATATCACAACTTTTAAATGGCTCCAAATAGGGCTGGGTAATATGACCTTAATATAAGATGTGCAATTATTTTACCCCAAAAATGTATTTCTGATTTTGAACCAATTTTTCCTCCCCCTTTAATAAACAGAAAAAGGAAATGACAATATTCAAACCTTGGCGAAAGAGGCCTTTAAAGACCCCTAACAGCATTTTAATAAGGCATTTTAAATGTTTGACAATTTAAATTTACTCGCTTCGTTTCAAATTCCTTTAAACATTGCAACAAACTGTTTGTAACTCATTTTCTGATGCTGCAAACCCAAACGGTTTCAAATTCTTCTCTGTTTACCGTCATGTATTCAGTGTTAACAAGGGGAGACAATTATATATTTTTTTTGATGTGACAAAAAAACCCACATTATGGGTTAAATCAATTAATCAGCTAGCTCTAGCCCGAAGGTACAAAGGGAGTAAATGATTATGTTCGGTTTATTGGTGCGCAGGTCCCCATATGTAGTCACCGACCCCTGGGGCTCTGAGAACCTCAGTTTGAAAACAGCTGATCTACATGATATTGACTTTGTATAGCCTCAAAACATAAACATCTGAAAAGCGGTCTCAATGTGCAAAATGCTGAAAATGCTCATCTCTGAAAAGTAACGCTTCTCCAGCAAAGTGGGCATTGCTTCTTTTATACTGTACATGACAAAAATCTCATGGAACACCACTAAAGGAAAAGGAGAAGGAAAGGTTTACACAGGTCATTATTTACCCTCAACTGGAAGGGCATTTTATTGTTTTGCCTGTCACTATACGTCGCTGGAACAGAAAGATGAACAAAGAGACATTATTTATAGTAAATGAAGGATGACCAGTTAAGTGAAGTTGGATAACTTTACACGCAAAACCTGATGATCTCGCTGGCACTGTGCTTGGGAATCACTGATCCACCAAGCCATTTTAAACTAAATATTGTTTAGTATTTTGACCATTTGTTTATCCAAGAATTTTAGAGATGCATATTTTCACATTTGTTTAAATGATGGACCTGCATATTGGTTGAATATCAGAAAACAGGGTTGTTGTTGCATATGTGTCACTCAATATGATGAACTTGAACTTGAAGCGAAATTTGATGTGTTGTATCTACTATCCCTACATCTATTTCAAAGAGTTGAAAACTCAAACTCTACATTTAGGTTTTCAAAATTGATGATCTGGTCTTCTAGGCTCTTGATCCCTTGCCACACCTCTAGAAGAGCCGGTGTGTGTGTTTTGTATGTGTGGGCACTCAAGAGTTGTCTACTGGTTCTTCTGTTATCGGAGCGTATCAGTCGCCATCTCCCCAAAAACAAGACCGTGTCGTTTGTTCCGTTTGTCTCCGCGGCTCACTCTCTTCATCTCACTAATTCACCTTCAGCTGGACTGCCACATTTTAGCAGCCTCCATCTGCATTATTAGACGGGGGAGGTTTCTTAATCGTTTTTCAGCAACCGGCAAATGTGAATCAGCGTGCAGTATTGGCAAACTCATTCGGGTTCTGCGTTTTACAATGCTGCAGATTCCTGTGAGCTAAACCAAGTTTAGATATGTTTCTCAGCTATTCTCCCTGAGTCAGGACTGACCTCTTAAATAAATACTTGTAGAGGAGTGATCGCATTTCTTGCATTAGCGATAACGGCGCTGCATTAAATTGAGGGATGGGCACATTTTATCTCAAGGTACACCGTCACAGATTTATACATTGTGTATTAGGAGTGCATGAGACAAATAAAATCAACACGGGTTTCTGCTTCAGCAGGTGATTTCTCACCAAGTCTACATCTTCCTTCGACTTCCCTTGAAAGTGTGCCAAAAGTAGGCGCTTTGAGAGGGAAGTTGTTGAAAAATCCACAGAAAACAGATGTAATGGCCTCAATTCACACAAAGATGCTCATCCCCTTATAATGTGTGCATTAAATGTGCACACAAGTGCATTATCTCTACAGCCCTGTGTGCACGCACGCGTGTATGTGGGTGCTTATGTGCTAACTAGCTTTCCAATTTCCCGACAAGCGAATGCAGCTTTTTTAGTCCATCTTTCTCTAAACTCCCACACGTTCCTTTATTCACTCCATTTCTCTTAAGATGATGCTCCCCATCTTGTCTTCCTCCTCGCTCCCTGCCACTTTGAGTTACGTGCTGATCTATCATTAATAGCTTTATTAGCATTTTCCTTCTCCCGAGGTGCTTTTGTATGCGATTCAAACTAGAACACGGATGCCGGCGTCATTATGCGAGGAAACATCCTGAATTCTTTCCATTAGAAAATGATGGTGAGAAGAAGAAGGCATAAGAGCCATACATTTTGACAGTTCCCAAATTAGACCACATAACTTTATTCTCACGCACAGCTGCCTGTAAAGTTTCTTAACGATTATTAACCAACTAGATTCTCCGCAAATTCTGGGGAAACTTTGAACACGTATTAAGGCGGATTTCACTCCTCACCAACCTACGCATGAGGAAGCATTATTGATGTGTCAAGTTTGATTGTAAAGTGTGAACGGTGACAAGGCAAACCCAGTTGGCGCACCTGAGCCTCTCACTGAATCCATCTCAAGGCTTGCAGAGTTGCTACGTTTGTATTAGTTGATTGTTGATCAGGCAATGTCTCTTGGACTTTACATTTTTGGCTATTTTTTAGCCCTTTATGCACCAGGCAGTACAGTGTGATGAGGTACACAATTTTAGGGGGTTTCCACTGAATAATAAAAAGAGATACTTTTTGGTACCCTTTAAGTTGGGGTACCAAATGCAATGATAATGTGGTACCTCAAGAATAGAGCTTGACACACACAGTTCATTGGTTGACTGAAAATTATGACCGCTTTTCCACTGTATGATGTCCTCAGATCCTGTATTGTGAAAATAAATGTCTTCTGAATTTGACGCTTAACAAAGGAATGTTGTTAACACCCCTGCCACTATCAAATGCTGTGGGAGTGTCCGCTGAATGTGCAGAAACCACGCCCTGCTCAACTGTCAATGAAATACAACTGCTATGAACTGGAAAAATGGATGCTACTTTGCCTAGCATCACTCTCATGCCTACAGAAAGCGGCCACACCAGTCCGAAGCCCCCCCGAAGTATTGGTATAATATTGAACCCATAACGGCCAGCGCTAGTGGCCATGTTTAGCGAATGAGAGATCTAAATTTCCTTGAAATCCCCAACTTTCTTTAGTACCGTCCCACAGTGAGCACATCAGTCAGAACAGGATGCTAACTAAAAGTAACAATGGAGTAGAACGGCCGTCGTTCATAATCCTTGGAAGCTCTTTCAGCTATTTTTTTCGCCTACCTTTTGCCCCTCTTCAATAACGCTTTTTAAATGTACGTTGCTGCATATAAACTCTATCACATGATACAGGCAAGTGGAAAAAAGCAGTAATCCATTAAAACAAGAGCTTACAGATCTCACACCTTATAATGTCATGGTGGATGAAGCTATGAGATATAAAATGGGATGATGAGGTGCTTTGAAGTTCCAGTTCCCACTAGAGAGATTCTGTCAATGAACTGCAGGGGAGGAGTGTCTTCTCCTCTCCTGAAAAGTAATGTCGAGCTAAAAATGAGGGGCATATGGTGGAGGAGGGAAGGTGCAGGGCAAGGTGCTGATGGGAAAGAGACTAATGGCATGCCAGTGTCAGAAGTGGTCATGTGCTGAGGAAGGGGTATGGGAGAATGAGAGGGAAGATGGAAGGAGTGCTTGACTGATAATCTGTTTACCTCCCTGAAAATGCTTCAGGCGCCATTCTGATTAAAGTTCTGTCTTTCATCTATCATCACGCGGCCGTTAAGAACCTTCAAGAGCTGCCGATACCAAAAGCACCAGCCAACATGTGCTGCCACCACACCTCCCTACACAAAATGTAATATCATCCTCCTTTGTCTTCTCTCGAGTTCTCGGAAAACTGGCCCCTTAGGATTCTTTCTTCCTCCTCTGTGCAGTTTTTCCTTTTATGCTGACTTTGTATGTACAGAATGTCCTCCTTCATGTGCTGCTCCTACTTTTCTTCAAAGCTTCTTGTCCTAAAGACTTGTGCTCCGAAGAGCGTTTCCTCCTGTGACGCGATTTCCTAACTCAAGGCTTTTAGCACCTCCAGCATAATACAATTACACCCATTTGGGGACATGATATTGTCAGCAGCTTTCTAAAAATACCTTTCCAATCCATGCATAGTTGCGCAGTAGCGCTGTATGATGTTGTGAAGCAACAGCGGGCTGAGGCAGCGCTGTGGACAATGTTCTGGCCACTCAGGCACAAATGCACTTTAAAAGCTTTTTGCACCCTCCAAGGCCTTGTGAGTGTGAGTGAGGACAGTCGGACGGACAAAAATACGTCAAGGATTGGCAAGATACCTTGTCCGTTCTTTGCTTTTCTATTGGGAACTAGTTGTGGATACAACCTGAGACATTTTGGACCATATTCTGCCTTGCCTTTCCACCACGACATACCCGTGTCAGCTATGTAAATAGTCTGACATCATACCAGCGGGACACAAAGCCACCAATGAATGTCAGGGGTAGGAACCCAATTGTAACGCAACAAAGGCGCCTTAAGTTGGTAATGACTTTTATTGTGGTTTTCTCGAGCAGGAAGATTGGTTTGGCATGAGGCAGAAGAATCCAACTCGCAGTGTGGGACTTTCAGTCTTTGTGGCGCTGTGCGTGAGTGAGGATTTCCAGTTAGAGACTTAGAGAGGATGTGCAGGGAAGTGGAGCGAGGAGGGAAGTCTGTGACTTACTGAATCAAGTGCGTCAGTCCAGGTAAGGCCGTGGCCGAAGACGTGGTCCAACAGGCGAGGAGTTCAGGACTAAGGAAATGAGCAGCAGGGACAGGCAGAGCAGGCAGCACATTAGTCAGGAACAAGTGGGGTCGAAAATGGGAGATCGATCCGAGAAAGAACGCTGGAAACTCTGGCACTGAGGGGAGAGCAGAGTGTTACTGCTATACTGGCTTGATTGCGGATGAGCAGCAACTGCATGCAAGGAGGGTAGTGGCGGTCAGGTCGGGTGAACTCAGGGAACCAATTCAGACACAGAGGAAAGACTGAAAGAATTTAACAAAGCGGAACACAGATTGGTTATACAGATACTGCTTAAACCACCACTGCTGACTGTTGATACCGGAATTATGCTACCCTTTATACCGGGGTCACCAACAGTGAGCCTGTTCTAACAATAGCTTACCAGTGATGGTAAGCTATTGATTGTGATTATTTCTATGTAGAGTCTTGTCTAAATATGGCCTAAAACTGTCATTGTTTGATCTGCTATTGGCTAGCTGTGTGCATAGAGATTGAATCCGGATGTGATGAAGGTCACCTTTGGGCACTGGAATATTGCGCCCCTCCTTGGTCCTATCTATTATATTGAAGAGGAACTACTGCACATGTCAAACGTTTAATAAGAGTCGATGGGTAAAAAAATTCTACACCTCCAGACTGGAAGTCCGTCGTGAAATTAGACAACATGAACGAAACATTACCCATCATTAACTGTATACTATTTATCAAGGTCATCTAAAAATAGAAACCCATATTACGAAATATTTTTTGTTTCACGATCATTTTTGCTCTTAAAGCAAAGTAATGCGGTGACCACTGTCAGTTGTGGGGTGCCACCCAAGTGTCCTCTATTGACCAGCTGCCAGTGATTACTTTTCTACCCTTCACGTTGTCCAGTTCTTCCGGACAGTGTTCAAGTGCCTGCCACGTGATGCTTTCAACACACAAGCCTTGATGTCAACCGGAGCAAAAAGCAAAACACGGACACCTCTACTACTGTGTTTCCAAAATATTTGCTCTCTTTCCTCTGCATAGACCAGTGAAAATCAAAATATTGTTGCAGCTCAGTTTAATTCAGTCATCTTAAGATCAGATGGAACACATTCGTTTTTGTTGATATTCCGTTGACTTTAGGCAGATGTTCCATTTTCTCTGTCAAATGTCGCTGATAAGCACATCTGGTCGCCCGGTGTGTGCGCCTGTGTACACAAAATTAGCTTTGGGAGTGCTATTACTGGTCTATATAGACCTTAACCTCGGGGGGCAAAAGAGACTTAGGTGAATTCACTTCAGCCCAGACAGCCAAATGGTCTCTCGGCAGCCTGTGATGGACTGATTTAATCCCACTGATGGTGCTCATAAGACACTGGAGAGGGGATTGACGTAGACACACGAACACACACACCCTTCAGTCATACATGTGGAGACAACATGGCTGTGTGTGTGAAGCAGAAAGGTCAGAGGGGCTAACACGGTCCCCTGGCTGTTCTCAAGGTTAATGCGAGCCTGACAGCGGCGGCTGTTAGCGGCCTTCAGATGGTGTCCCGCCCCCATCGACGGAGCCGATTCATCGAGGTGGCAGCGGTGCATTAAGATGTAACAGCTTCTCTCCCAGGTGTCACTCACCCCTTTAGACACTGCCTACATCGTGATCTTACGCTTCCGATGAAATCCTTTGGTCCACGGTGGTCCATTGTCACGTGTCACCCGACCCTCACTATGTGTCGTTATATCATGTAATCCCATTGTCTGTTAATTGAAATGCGTGCGACATTGTCTACATGGTCCATTAGAGGGACAAGAGCCTTGTTCCTGAGTGTCACCCCTGCTTCAGCAGCTCGCTCATTAATTTTCATAGTCCGTGTTTGACTTCTAGTCACAAAGGGAGGCGGGGATTAGAAGAGGTGAACTATGAGGAGAAAAATGCAGGCTGGCATGGAGGAGTCTCACCCAAACCATTGAAATCTAATTTACATTTTAATTCAAAGACATTAAGCAGATGCTCTTATCAAGTGCAGGTTGATGTTTAGTGTCACGCTCAAGGACACGCAGATGATAGGGCCTGATAAATGAGCACACGCTCGGATTATGACAGATTTATGGTTAAATACCTGCATTTTATTTTAAGTTCCGGTGAAGTGTCGTGCGTTTTTGGGGTAGATACCATCTCCACAACTTTGGCGTAGCAGAGTTATTGAACGTCATCCTAAGGGGGAAACAAATTTCGTGCAGACGTTTGTCTTCAGGATGTAGCTGTTCAAATTTGGTGTCGCACGGGGGCTGAGCGCCCGAGTCGATGGAAGAGTGATGATGTTGTTGACTCATTGTCGGCCAGATGCCAATCAATCAATTAACCGATCGATAGTCATCTGGTGAGCGCCGAAGGACACTTGGGGGGGGGGGGGGGAATCTCGGAGGAACACTCAAATCAATCCATCTTGGCTTCTGTCACAGAGGCACAGGTGCGTGAAACCGGGTAAATACGCAGAAATAAATACACATTGTTTAACTATTAGCAAATGTGCTGCTTAGCTTATTTCATAACCTCTCCCATTTTCCACGCACTCAAGCATCCAGGCGTCAGATTGCAGTGCTGTGCCAAAGAGAAAAATGACTAAATTGTCTTATTTCTCATCCTTCATCCTAGCATCTCATCTACCCCCGCCTCCCTCCTTCCTAATGGAAAGCTGAATTCCCTGGCTGTCGTCAGCAGCTATACTGAGCTACACTATAACACAGTTAATAGAAAGACTCGGCAGCTTATGGAGCCCATGCATTTTTAAATGTGAGTTTTATGACTCCTTGAGCGCAGGTGAGGGAGGACAAGGAGAGATGTGCTTGATACGTATTCGTTTCTATTAGAGGGCGATTAACTGAAGTGGGATGAGTGTCCCACTCTTGCTCTTCATGGGGATGTCATTTCAAATTTTTTTACTAACATGATAGTGTTCCCTCATACACAGTGGTGCCCTGAGATACGGATGACCCGACTTAAAAGTTTATCAACATATGAGCTGTCGTTTGACTGTCATTTTTTTTTTGCTGTGGCGGTGTTATAATTCTTTAAGGAACAACTATTTGAAAACAAATGGTGCAGCAAAACAGGTCAACAGACAATATAACAATTCAGGCATATATTCTTTTTCCTCTGTGAAAAACAGCTAACATTACTGCGGAATACTGAGTCCCAGTAGACTGAAACTCCTCTTCTTTTGTCTGCATGACTGTATTACACTGCCACGTGGTTGCCAAGTCATGCACACAGGAAGGCTCTGCATTGGACTAATCATAATGCACAAACTGTATAATTATTTATTGATATTATAGGCTATGTTCTTTATTGAAAAACACATTACAAAAATGTTTTTTGGGGAGGCTGAAACTGATTGATTTCAGTGGGGAAAGAACATTTGAGGTATGTGTTTTTTGAGTTAAGAGCATGATCATGAAATGAATTAAACTCGTACCTCAAAGCACCACTTCTATTTACCATATCATATATTGTGGTTCATCTCCCCCCGTCCTATCAAAAGAATTTCTCTGAACGCATCTGTCGCTATAATCCGCATTTATAGCTATCGTTTCATTCTGGATTTTTATAGTATGCTTGCTTACTGTAATGCCTTCACATGTTGGGAAGAAGAGCCACAGTCATCGATGCACTTTCAGCCGTTTACTCAATGCCGGGAGAAGAGTAAAACACAAAGCCAATGAGCACACTCCCACAGGACCTGCTGCGGACCACGGCTCACACTCATAGACATTCACGCAGACTCGCTGAACTCTCATGCTAACTAACACACTGACACACATATATACCTTTTACACAAGCATTTTTTGGCATCAAATACATTAAAAAGGTTTTTAAAGAATGTGTTTTAATAAATTCAAATGTGTTTTAAAGGGTGTGGGAGTATTAAAAACTATTCAAGATATCTATATCTTGGATTTTCACGTACTGTATAGCGGATGGGTCTGGATAATACCCCTCCCTTCCATTGCACAGGGATAGACTGTCGGGGTCCGGTCACGTCATAAAGCTGCCTGTTGACAAATGAGAAATTAGTTTCGCATGTTTCCAGCTGGCTGTATGTCAGCGTTATTCTGTATATATCTAATCACATATAGTGCAGAGATCCATATGTGTGGTTAATACGTGCTCTTAATCTCAAAGCTTTGCTATTTGTATCGTGACCTCTGGGCCACTCAATCTCATCCATGCTGTCTGTGTTCACTAGTTTATGCATGTATGTCCTCGAGAGGTCATAGCATGTTATGTCAGCACACAGTTGTGTTGTCATGTTGCTAATAGTACTACTCTCCCCATATTGCTTTTCTGTCTAAATACCATCGACATGTAATGGAGGTTGTGTACTATGAGAGCTGTAACAGAGGCAGGACAGCAGATGCTAATTTCAGTGAACCCTCGCTACAGTTTTAGCAGGGGTTAGGGACCAAGACCCGCCGCGAATGGCAATAATTCACAAAGATTCAAAATCAACTTGCCCATTTCACACATAAAAAAAAAAAAAAAAGTTGCCATGTTCCATTGAACTTCTTATTCATTGTATTAAGTATATGTGATGCTGCTGGAAATCCATCATTTAATTTACTATCATTTTTTCTTTAAATGCACCAGAAGTGCCAGGTGATGCTGATTTGCAATCGACAGGGGATTGCTGTACTTACTTAAACCTGGACAGTTCCATATTTGTTTTCAAGCTATTTTCAACACTTTAAATGGCTTAATAATGCGTAGAAATAACAAATGACTTGGGGACAGACCAATAGTATCGATTTGTGAAAAAATATGAAACTAACCATATCTGGACATACAAGGATGTTAATTCTAAAAATTACTTGTTACAGCTAATGAATGTTTTATGAAGACAACAGTTTCACACTCAGACTGAGTATTTGCATTTGTGTTATTTCTTATGGGAAAAAGTAGTTTCTAAATCCAAAAGGATTATATTTGACCTTGGAGGTTCCACTGTAGTCACGACCATGAGCCTGAGAGCCTCGTTCCCTGTAATGTGCTAAATAAGCCCTGTGAATATGCACACATTCACCCAGGTATAAACGCACTGCGATACAGTTTCCAAGTGAATGAACGTAGTCTTCTAGAGGCTAACAAGCCCCCCTGGACATGCGGTGACATTTGCCTTGGTGCTTTCTCTACACACCCGCGACGCCTCGTACCAACACATTGACACTTGTACGGTTGCTTTCATGTGCGAATGCTTCGCTGTGCAGAAGAGATCCCACCATTTGCAAAAACAGACTCAAGCAGGGAGAAGTGTTCATATGGACTAATAAATCCCAGGTTCAGTTTGATCGCATCATACCATTCAGTTTAGTATTGCTCCTGTACTGCTTATAGGAAGTCGGGGGCCGTCCCTTTAAGAGGGCACAGCCGCACATCTTTTTTGATCCTCAAGCGGGCGAGCGGCGGCATAAACAGGAAGGGGCCCTGCCTTTAAGTGCGTCATTCACTCTCGTGTCATCGGATCTTCTGTGTTGAAATATGTGCTTGAGTCTTTCTCAAAACATTGTTAGCTTGACATCCTGGATATAGGTATTCAAAGGTGACACAGCCTTGCGTGCTGACACGGATGTATGCTGATTGTGTGGACACATGCACAGCTGACGCATGTGTGTGCGTGTGTGTTTGCGAGGGGAAAACCAAAATATCCTCTTGAGAAATCCCTCTTGTGTTCCCCTGTGAGACTACGAAGTAATGTAAATATCTGTGTTGAAGGTGTACATGTGAGTGTGTGTGTGTGGAGGCCTGGAATATGGTAACTCAAGTGTTTTGACTACATATATTTTGTGTGTGTGGGTAGAGGGTGCTTCGGTCTCTTGGAGTCCTCTGCAGAAATGTGGTCTTCATTTGCGCAGGGCCTCTCCGGTTAACTGGAACAAGGTTGCTGATGGTGTGAGCGAGCCACCTTGCTTAACACTCATGAGACACACATACCATACACAAGATTATATGTATGCTTTCTTAAGTGCATCGTGTTGTTTCTAGGGTTTTGCAAAAGCCCAGCGATTATTAACTCCGTCTTGTGTTTACAAATGGCCTCCGATGATTTCAAAGCACGTTTCACAAAAACACCTCAAGCCCTTTTCAGGAACTAGAGTATACATGAGAACATGTCGGATTTAGGCTGTCTGGACATTAAACAAATGTTGCTGCCAGTTCCCTGGTAAAAGTCCACGTTATGTCCGAATATAGCAAGGTGACTTTGATGTTATTTGATTGTCTGGGAACCTCAGGAATTTAAGGGTGAACATCTGGAAGAACGGCCAAAGTTGATTAAAAAACTAAATAAATCCAAGGTACAGTTTATGAGCAAATTATAATCACGCATTTCCTCAAATAGTGGTCGTCCCTCTAAATCGACACCATCACCCAAAAGCAGTCTTCTAAATTTGACAAGGCACCGAAAGTGTTGTTAACAACCCTGCTAAATTTGATTAGTACAAAATGTCACCAAGTCGATAAAATGGGGCTTCAAAATCGTGAAAAACCAAGCTTTTGTTGTTACTCTCAAGTGGGCGAGCCCGCTGAACCATCACGCCCCGCTCAGCTGTCAATTAAATACCGCTGCTAAGACTTGGAAAAATAGATGCTACTTTGTTAAGGAACTTTTAACCTATTTTCACTTGTTATTGTAAAAAAAAAAACCATCTAGACTTTTCAATCTTGAGGCGACAAAATGCCACACGGCTCCCGAAAGTGAGGGAAGAGGTGGCGTTTTACAACACTTCTCAGACAGTTGAACGTTCACGAGCGTTAATACATTTGTTCACAAGCTATTTTAAACAATTTCAATTGGTTAATAATGCATTGGAAAAAAAAGAGATGACGTGAGAACAGGCCAATAGTATTGATTTGTCAAAAAATATGAAATTGACCATATGTGGACATACGAGGTTTCCTCTCGACAGCAACGATATAACAAATAAATACAAATACATTTTTGCTTTAATGCTGTTCGCCGTACTTTCCCCTAGAGCCAGCCCTCGTCTCAACGGAATTGCAGTTTAGCTTGGAATACGTTCGCCCCAGACATGAGTCCCATTGTGTCCCGCATGTTCAAGCAACACTTCAATCACAAAAGGTCACAACATATTGGATACATGTCACATGTTCATCGTGCGCTGCCTATTGGGGTTGTCGCAGACAGTCTGTTTAAATCTAAAATCTCTTTCAGGGTTGTCATGTTTAAGTGAAAAAAGGTCAAACAAATAACAAACATTTGCTTGTTTTCTCAGTTCTCCATAAGTGGAAAATAATTAGATTGACATATATGGTATGTAGCTCAAATAAATTGATTCATGAAGAGAATTTCTGACTGAGGAGTGGCATCAATTCATGGGAGGATTTTCATATATTTATAGTCATTATGTCAGAATCAAGTCAATCGTCCTTCGTCACAGCCATTTACATACAAACCTTATTTTTGTTGTTGTAAGTGATCCACTGTGCTTTTTTCTTCTGGGTACAAACGCGGTGAGGCAAGAGCAGTTGGGCCTGGTGAGGCGAGAGCAACCGAATGAAAGTGGTGTGTCACTGCAGTGAAAGAATAACATGGACCCCAGACCGCAGGAGGCATGACTCACCACAAGGAAACCTCAACGTTTCTCTGCTCCTTGTTGTGCTGCCCTGCTCTCTTCCCCCTCACTTACTGCCTCCACCGAAGGCTAATAGTTTGTTAGTGACCGGGATTACACAAGAATTCATGGTCCAACAGAAAGTAATACATTTCTTTTGTTGTCACTTTGGCTATATTATACTGAGCAACTAGGACAGAGACATATAGTGTATGTATCACTTTCCCACTTTCTAACAAGTTACATTTCCCCTTCTATGGTCACCAATTGTACTACTCTGTGGTGGTGTCAGAAAAGTAAACACTTGTGGAATTGATCCTTCAAATTAGGGCTGGAACGATTAAATAAATAACTGCAATAATTCCATTACAAAAAAGGTTGACGCAAAATCTCTGCCTCAAAGCCTGGCAGGGATCATTGTACGGACTATTACGGCGGACGCGCACACCACACGTGCCACCAAGCATAGAAATAAATTGATGGCGGCATGCCAGGAGGAAAGAGAATTTCCTATGTTTGGGATTATTTCACACCTAAAAAAGATGACGAAGGGCAACGTGGCTACTTCAAAACAGAACAGTCTTACGCAACAGCACGGTTACGATCGCCGACATAGGGTAACATAAACATCGTTAGCCTTCCACCGCTAGTTAGAACGTTCTGTCATGCCCCCGCAAGTAGTCAAGGATAGACAGTCGCCAGTACACTTTTAATCACTTAATTGAACAATACAAAGTTGTAATAAGCACATTCAATAATCATACTAGTTTCTATGGCCCACAACTAAGGCTCAGTCACTCAGCACGGTGACTGGTCAACAGTTAGCCAATTAACAGCCAGCCCCTAATCTGAGCCAACAACAGCCAAGTTCACTCTCATTCGCTGACATACATGCCACTCACCAGAAGCTGCCTTTTAAAGCCACACACACTGAAAGTCACAGATACTACTATGTAGAATGTGAGGATGGTGGCCCCAAGTGGACAAAAAGAATACCTGCACATCACAAAATCTATTTTGAACTGATTCATTGATGGGGTAATCGGTAGAATAGTTGGTTCTAAAAAATATTTGAATATTGTAGCCCTACTTCAGATCTTGGACTTTTCAGCTCTATTTTTCTGTATAATTTTGGTTGAACTCAGAATGCTTTGGAACTTAGACACTGTATGTTATTGAGCATCATTCTAGTTGGACCTGCTTAGTGTTCTGCATATTCAATTTTCCATAAGTATATTTCTTTTTCTGTCTTTATACCTCCCTCTAATGTCCTGCATCGTTGACCACTCTCAGTCTTTAATTCCCCCTCTGAAAAGGTCCGCCCTTCTATCCTGGCTCTCGTTGCCATTTTCCTCCTCGTTCTTTCCCCTCTCACCTCTCTACTCTCGTCATATTTCATATTAAGCAAGCCGCTTCGTGGAGCCAGCTGTGTAAACAATGGAGACCAGCCCTTCATGTTTTTACAGAGCTGGAAAAATGGCCAGAGGAAAAAAAAGCTAGACACAAGGAGCTTGCCGCGGGCCGTTGGTATCAGTGATCTATAGCCCTCTGTATCTCCGACCTCCTTTGCGCGCGAGTGGGACTTTTTGTGTACCTTCCAGGCCGAGTGTTCACGTGCATGTGGGAGCTTTCTGTAACCATAGCCTCCTGCAAATATTGACTGAGCTGAACGGTTACAGTGGGTAGCCTGAAAAGCAAATGCTGCATGTTGTGTCTCCTTTTTTGATTAATGGTTCTTTAGCTTTATTTTGCTAAGCAGAAAGAGTCATGTGGGACTTATAGATGAACAGGTGAGCAGGTGACTTGAGTTGGAGCCTGATTGGCTGCACACCAGAGGTGCAAGTAAGTCACATATGTGCAAGTCACACGTTAAGTCTGAAATCTTAATCCTCACGTTTCGAGTAAGTTCCGGGTTAAGGATGAGCAACAGTTGAAAAGGAGGGTATGGGTTCATCTAATGGCCCGGCAGGATCTGGGGGAGATAAGGCTCATCTGTTAACTATAGCTCCATGAAGACCGCTTCGATGTGTACTTGAGGCTGAGCAGTTTCTTTCTTGTTTCTTTTTTTACCACGTCACGTCTGGTGACCCAGAGCACGGAACACAGGGACACCACAATAATCACTGATTCCTTTATTTTCTTCTCTCTGCTGTTTTTAATGTATAACTCCTCCAAAATGTCTTACTGTTTACTCTAAAATCGCCCAGCCGCCATCTGTCCAATTGGATGCGCTGAGATGTCGTCACAACGTGCTGTGCCTGAATTAAACATTTCATTGCACCACAGAGATGCCAAAAACACCTGATCAGCAATTAGTCAACTTCAAGCTTTAAACCTTGATGCAGTTTAATGTCAAGTCGACTTATCGACAAGTTGACTTATGGGTTCAACCCCTACTAAACACAACATTTCTAGGCATCTGTCAGGGAGGGTGTTTATGAGTCCATATGGTGCAGATGGCGACGTTCTGCACAGACAGTCACACAGTAGAGGCTCATTTCGTGTGAAGATAGCAAGCAACCATCCTGCATCCTGACACATACGCTCGCCACTCATTTGCAGGTTTTACTTTTATTCTTTGCAGGTCCGCCGCTTGCTGGCCTTTGAGATAATTAGCGTCTGACCTTCCTGAGGTGAGGCACAAATGTCACCCAAACTGCCTCGCTGACAAGTGGGGCGCTTGGCAAAAGAGCTGACGGTTCTCGCTGGCCTGGATGTGCACTTAGCACACTTTCATCTCCTCGCGCCACACTTTCTTCCTCCCTCCTTCCCACTTGCTGCCCTCTCACCCTTAAAGTGTCGGTCTGTTCAAAATAAAGCTCTACAAGGAACACAAATAATATTGAGTTACTGAACAATAAATTCGAGAAATATAGTCATCCCTGCTATTCGAGGGGGATAGGGACTGGGCCTTGCTGCGAATAGCGAAAAAACACAAACTGATCCCTAAACAGTATCATTTTAAAAATAGATGGCTTCCAGGTTATTTTAATTTTAAAAAATGCACCGAAGGTGGGCATGTACAGACTTTCTGTAACTTCCACTAACAACCCAGGCTAAACAAAAGTCTATCATAGTGCAATTGTCTGGTTGTTCTTTCCACTTACAAATACTAATCTAGTACACTTAGCCAAGAGTTCTCCAGCAAAGAGGTGGTAAGCTATTACGGTACTTTTCTACTAGTGGTACTGTTCAGAAGGAGCACAAAAAATGTGAACCTGTGAGTTTGTTAGCGAATAGCTGGCGATAGGTTCCAGAGAACAAAATGCAAATAGATGAATTCATGAATGGTGAACCGCAAATATGTTACTATGTTATTACTGTACATTGTTTACCATCTTCATTAACATATTTGTGGAGTGTTACTGTTTCTAGCTCCATTTTCATTTGCAACCCCAATATAGGGAGTAGATAAAGCACAGTACACTACTTTTAGTGAGCTTAGCGTGGCCGCTCTGGCCTGAATAATTCACATAACATTAGCTGAGATACAGTGCGAGTGACTTGTCGCAGTGTGCTGCTCTGCGTGGTCTACTTTTTATGCAAATCTGAGCATGAAATGTACAGTGTGATGCCTGCGGCCCCCAGGGCAGATCGACAGCATGCAAGGGTGACTCAGGACATTTGGGGACACACACGCACACTGGCTTAGACACTTGTTGATCACACACACACACACACACACATGTATGTACATGTATACACTCATGCACATTCACTGAATTGGCACATTTACTCGTGACATGTATTCAAGCGCACAAAGCGCTCCTCATGAAAGTTTCATTGCATCGTGCACGAGCGACTTCCATTACTGGGACCTTTGCAAAGCCATACATGCCGGTGATGGAGCACATGTAAAAGATTCACATCGAAGCTTGACAACCTTTGGTGTTCCCCGGGAGAGTTCGCTGTTTTACACTTAAGCCTTCAAAGTGAAATTCAAAGTCATCCGGCTCGTTTCGCAACGAATCCTCACGAGAGTATCGCCAGATGTCGGTGTAAAAGTTAAGGACAATATTTCATTTTTCATTCATCAGTTCATAACTGGGCCTTTGTCCAGCAACAGGCACGTCATCGCACCTGCTTGAGCTCCCTGCGGTAACACACTCCACCTGTCACGTAAAAAATACTTTTTGTCAGTTAGGGTCAGGATTATATTCTATTCATAAATTCTGAACATACAGATTCATATCAGTGTGTTTAAAATAACAATAGCTTTCATTTCTAAACATGCGAATCCATTGGGAATACTACACACAAACTGTTCCAAATCAAAGCGTGAAGATAAATACATAAAACATGACAGTGAAGAAAAAGGAATATTGTACAGTTAACAAAAACGACACTTCCTGCATTTTCTCTACAAATATTTAGTGCATGAACATATTAATGTATTTCTTGTGTATGTACAGTGTACAGCAGCGCAACTGTCACAAGCTGTTTTTCACAGCTCTGACATCTCCTAACTGTTACTTTGTGTAACCCCGACCCGTTTTGAACCGTGTGTGCATGTATGTGTGTTTGTTGCCTTTTGGACGTGTTGTGGACCGCATGTGTCTATTTATGTACGCACCAGCCTCCATACTGTATGTCATGCGTTGCATTTGCCGTCCCCCGTGGCTCCGCTCGCCGTATTGTCCGCCCGTCCACCCCGACCTCGCTCTGCCATTTGCTGCTTGGCCGATGATTAATTCAAAGTTTGCTGTCACAACCAATTACGCTCTTTCGTGCCATGCGACCTCTGAACCGTCTTTCTCTCTGGTTACATGCCAACGCCACAGTTAAGACCAAGTGACCCAGATTGTTTGTTTATTTTTCCCCCACTGTTAGTGATCACTTAGGTTCCCCCTGGAGCTAACGTTCATACAGTTGTGCACATATGTTGAAATGAATATAGCATGTGCGGTATACGGGTAAAAGATAAAGCTTTAAAAATGGACGCTGCTGAGTCGAAAATCTTTCTAAAGTAGTACATTAAATGCATGAATCCAGCCCTTGGGCAATTATAGGCTGCAATCACAATTGCTCATGTTAATCCTATTAACATGTTGCTTATATTTTCCTGCTTTTAAAGAAAAATAATCACCTAGTAAGCTACTTTGAGATGCGCCAGCGAACCCCAAGTTGACATTGTCATTTTATTCAATCTGTCCGGATCATGCGCATTCACAGAACACATCTTTGTTCCGACACCATCTTCACCCTTGACACCAGTGCACCAGCAGCCAATCAGCGAAATGCACACAACAGCTCCCTTTTGTTCTTCCCCGTATCTGTGACCTTGTGTGTCAGCCCTATCATCTGCAGCACATACATCATATGAGGCGAGGTGGCGGCTAAAGAGATTCAAAGATCGAAAGACAGCTTTGGGCGTGTGTGTAAAGAGTCATGAACTAATGGATGTTTTTGTATTCTTGGTCTTTTTGTTGTTGAATGTACCCACAGTGTGCATGTTTTTTGTTGTCAGAGAGAGCAACGTTGGCAGGATATGCTTAGGCTGCATTCATAGTACGACATGCTGTTTTTTTCTATATTTGCTGGAGCATAATTTTTTTTTAAATGAAATCATCTTTAAGCCATTTATTTTTAAGGTTAATGGGCAATTAATTTGAAATATTAAAATGAAATGGAATCATAGTTTGTGCAATATTTACAGTTTAAAATATTGATATAGGCAATTATAAAAATTTCTAGGGCTTTACTAGTGCTGTTACTAATAGTACTGTACTATGATGGGGGGAAAAAAAGCTGTGGAATTGCGGTCAAACACAAGTCGTTCAGTCTGGTTTCTTTGAATTTTTTTTTGGGGGGGGGGGAATGGATCTAAGTGCAGTACGCCAAACCACCAAACGTGGGAAATTACTTTTATCACCTGTGACAGGTTCAACGACAAACAGGCGAGTAGCCACAAAGGTAACTTCAAGGTCCCGATACACTTCAAAGTACCAGTAAAGAGGAGTCAACATCACCGGACAGAGAGGCTTTGAGTATTGTGAAGTGGTTTTGGGACCAAGTCATGAACAGCTCTGTAATCCACAGAAAGCGGAACAGGGAAATTCGCACTTCGTTGTCGTGCTGGCACGACCCCGTACATCCACAGGGACAGACAAAACACGTGCTAAGGCAGAACTCGCAGGAAGGTCAGAGGCTTCCCACTGTGTAGTAAAGCAGTAATATGCTTGTTTATTTACTGCGGCATCACTTACGAAGAGTTGTTGCTTCACCACAACAAAGCGTAGTGATGTGTGATGCGGCCTATCAGTCACAGCAGCCTCTAATGGCGGCCACACGAGACACTGTAATGATAATGGTGAAGAAAGTAGCCCATTTGCTACTAGTGAGTTCTCCCATTGACCCAGTGAGAGGTTGCTCCTTATTGAAAGACTTGAGCCCCTGATATGTGAGATGTAGCCCCTGGCTATTACATGGAAATATAGATGGCATTACATCACTTGCACAGTGCTGACGATTCTAATGCATTTTACATGATCCCACCAACATGCAATGCAGCAGCGGTATTTCCAAATATTGATGGTTTTAACGCAGTACCTTACTGGCATTTATTAGTGCAATATGTGTTTCTTAATGGCAGTGGCTATTGAGCAGAGAGGGGGGCCTTTAAACGCAAATTCTACTATAACCAACTCCCATGGGTTATTAAAAAAATAAAAAATAAAATAAAAAAAATGCTGTTTAAATCTTTCAGTCTAATACAAGCTCAGCCTTTGGCCTTCAACCCCTGACCAGAGCGCACGCCACCTCTCAGTGACAAAGTGACAAGAGTACCCTAGCGCAACAATCAATACAAATAAGTAGGCTTTACACGATCAGGATTTTTGGGGCCGATCACCGATCAGCGAGTTTAAAAACCAATAACCGATCCGATCACAAGATGGAGGAATGTGTCTATTTAAATGACCTGTTCATTTACTGTATACACTTGTGTACTTAATTGCTCAAAAAATTATATTTACAATAAATAATGTATCTTTGTTCCTCTATTTATGCCAGTGAGGCATAGCGACAGACAGAACAAATCTTCTATTAGATGGCAGGAAGTAAATACAGTAATTAATGTATCCACTTTTTGTGACATTTTTTTTTTGTTGGTGTGCCGTGAGATTTTTCAATTGTAAAATATGTTCCTTGGCTCCATAAAGCTTGGAAATCACTGCTCTAGTCAGACCGTGTATTCTAATCAGTCAGGTCAAACCAACATTACATGACAAAAAATAATTAATAATTAAATTACGGATCGGCGAATTATGACATTAAAGCCGATCAGCCGATCATCATAAAATGCTAAATATCGGCCGATACCGATCAGCCCGATAAAATCGGTGTAAGGTCTACAAATAAGACAGTGAGCAGAGGGCCAGGCCCATAAAGTCAGCTCTCAGTTTAAAAGACTTGTTCGAACTAGACATGCGTACAAAGATACTATATGTTGTATGTTATGTCTTATTCACGTAATTTTGTTCTGTCAAGTGTGTTAAAAAAATAAATGATCTGGAAGGTTTTTGAACACACCACCACCCCAAAATTTTGTTCAACCACTGAATTAACACACTACACAATCACTATTCTATGACACTGTCATTTATTTTTGTTTAAATATGAAATATGAATATGAAATTAACCATATTTGGACATACACATAGACCCAGTGAGCACACTCACCCAGGAGCTGCTTTCAACCGCAGCTCACGCCCAGCCACTCACACACAAACTCGTAATGTCTTGAGGCAATCGACCAACCTCCCTTCAGCACTTGAATGTGTAAAGTACTCCTGAATTACTTGAAGTGTGGCACGATAATTAAGGAAATGTGGATTTCAAATGATTTTTTTCCTTTTAAATATGAGCAACGCTGCTCATGACAATTAAAAAAAACGTGTTTGGTTCAAGAGTGTTGAAGCATGTCCTTGACGGATTGAAGGTTGCTCTTAAAAAAAATTTGCCTTTTTTTTTTTTTCTTTTCTTCAATTTGTTTCCTTTTTTTCTTAATGCTCTTGATCCTTTAGTTGCAGTAGAAACAGGTCTTTACCACGGAGGGCTTGAGTCTCCAAGTGACTGATGCTTCCTATCAGTTTGTCTCCCGTCTGTATGCGGTTGCTTGCAGTACACGCCTCTCGGCTGTCACATCACGATGCTTTACGCACACGAAACAAGTGGGAACATGTCTGGCTTGACCCTTCTCCCTTTACAAGAGTTCATCCGTGATGCCCTGGTGTGATTCATGCTTGAACACCACATTCCTGCGCAGCAACGTTCATGCAAAGACACATTCCCCCCCCCCCCCCCCCCCCCCCATCTTTTTTTCCCAACCAATAATTCCACTTTTTGCCTCTCTTGACTCATAAATAGCTCATTACGGGAGAGAATAAACTGCTCTTGTGTTGTGACAAGCTGTTTTGAAGCCATGCTACTCTCTTTATCTTGTTTATCCCGGGGTGTCAGTGTACCTCTTGATAGCAATTACGTTCTCTGGTGCTCTCGCACTCTCTGCGCCAATAACAACTCTCTGTCTTTGTTTTGAAAGTAAACTCTGCAGTGCAAATCTCTGGTGGTTCCAGAGTGGCACCTTTGGTCTCACCTCTGGCTTCAGCAACTTGCGTAATTAGCCAAGTTTTTCTTTTGTGTTTGCATTTGTGTGTTTTTTGCTCATCTCCCACACTATTTTGCAGCCTGTCACTGTTAATGAGCAGCGCGCAAAAGCTGTGAGGAAACATCAGGCGCCCACTGGCTCTCCTCACAGTTGTAACACCCCATTAGGTAATTAACGCAGATGGGTTGTTTTTGTAAGGTTTCAGACGAGACATTACCATTAATTAGCGTCAAAACAAAAGCACTGTTTAGCTCAAATGCTGCGGCTGAAAGGGAAACCATCTCTTAACCTAGTCGTTGCAGCACTGAATGATCACTCTCGCTCTTTTCTTCTTCTACTTCTCTCGGCAGAGGCTGCGAGGAGGAGGCCCATCCCGGGAGAACATGGTGGCATCATGTGATCTGAGCGAGAAAGGAACCCCGTAGAGGAAGCGTGCGCTCTCTTGAAGGCTTACAACCACTAGCATCAGCATCACCACTATCATCACCTGTGACTGCAGTTATCAACGTCATCTCCTCCACTCCCCATTGGACTGGAAGATAAGGAATGGCCTCCCCATAGACCTGTTTCACAGTAGCGCAGCACACAAGGATAAAACACTCTGGAGCCCCTTTTTATAGTTCACCATTTCAACCATTGTTTCCGCAGTAACTGAGCCCTCAACTCGATTTTAACCTTGGTGACATATCCGGTGACTAGTTTGCGACCTTCGCTGGACGTTCTGTTGGATTATGTGCTAATCCAGCATTCCCATGGGGGATTAAATCAGAGCAGTAATCCACACTGACTCAGTTTTGGCTGTGTTACAAAAAGCAGAGGGGCTTTCTTCAGTGAGTGACACGCGTCATGGCTGGGAAGGGCAACCCGGTGCCGGGCCCGCACCTAAATGGCTTCCCAATGCCCACCTACTCCTACTTCTTCCCTCACATGTTGGGAAGTCTGTCGCCACCGGCCCTGCCAGGACTTCCTCTCAGCGGCTACAGCACCCCCTCACCAGCCAGTAAGTCAAAGTCTAGATCCCTTTTGTCCCACCTCTGTGATTGCGCGTGACCGAGCTCACATGCTTGAACTTCCCGGTGAACGGACACTTTCCTCTCGTCCCGCGTAGATCACTCCCGTTTGACAGACGTGTGTTGGTAAACAACCACAAATATACACGCCCACGCTCTCACAGGGCCTCCAGCGTGACCCTTCATTTATGAGCACACACACACACACACACACACACACAGTCACACACAAATAAGAACATCAGGCAGTACAGCCAGAAAGTGGCTCATTGCACAAAGACAAAAATTGGCAAGTGCTCCCGGAATAAACCTCTCACATACGATCATTGTCGCCAACTCCTTTTTGTAATCAATCATAAGCCGGAGAACTGTTGCACAAAGTTTCTCGTCTAAGTAGGTGAGAAAGTTTCTTTCAAAGGGAAATGTCGCTGCAGTCGTGCGCTGACTCAGACAAAATACAAGCTGCTGAATCATGTGTTGTCTTATTTTTTCCTGTGTTGCTGCAAATACAAACTTTAAGATGATTAAAGCAAAGTTAATAACGGAGGATGTATAGTGTGCAGATGTTTATATTTAGGCAGCACGTCCTCGTGGTTAGCATGTCTGCTCAGTCTGACGTTCTGAACTCGAGTCTGTTATTTTTACCCATTAGTAAGCAATTTAAAGTGTTGAAAATAGCCTCTTAACTCAAGTAAGATGGCATTTTGGGGATTTCCTTAAAAGTAGTGATTTTGTTGAGGATTCCGCCCGAGAGCGACGATATGTGCCCTGTGATTGGCGCGCGACCAGTCAAGGGTGGCCTCTCGCCCCAAGTCAGCTGGGATAGGCTCCAGCCAACCTGAGACTCATTTGAATCTTTGATGACCAATCAGTGCAGTGCTGCTTCCCATACCACCGCCCATTAAAAGGGTTGGTAGAGAGAAGTTATTTTTGGTACCCTTCACAACTTGTGGCATTAATGAAAGTGGAACTCTTCTTATTGAACTCTTCAAACTTTGAGTGACATTCCAATACATTTTCCTCCTCGGAGATCGGAAATTTCCGACTTCCTAGTTTGCTGGAATGCAGCGATAGTGCCCAACCAACCTGCTCCCACTTCCCCGCTACCAGATGCCGCGCCTCTCTCACAAAGACTGGAGCTTCCGTCAGATTCCCCTTTTTACACGCTTTTGTTTGTGTGATTGTAAGTGTGTGTGTGTGTGTGTGTGTGTCCTATGGCACTTTCCCAGTGTATGCGATACGGAGCGGCAAGCTTCCCTTCCCTTATGCCTGGACAAACATTTCCTGTCAGTAAACACCGGAGAGCTGGGGACACCACAGCTTCCTGACACATACACACATACACACACACACACACACAGATGAAAACACACTGTTAATCTTAGATGTAACACTGGCCCCTCACACTGACACATTTCTACAAGTCATGTCATACACGCAACAGTCAACCTTTTCGCCATCCATCATGCCCACATCTGACATATCTGTGCACCCTCCCGTTTGCCGTTGGACAGCTAAGCCCTCTCCAGTCTCATCCAGTGCTGAAAAGTCACGAAAGAGAGACGAGACTGCGAGCCAGTCAGTTTGCTTGATGTTGCAGTGAGAGGGATTTTCAGTCTGTCAGAGTGGAGGCAGTGAAAGCTGAGCACTAGCCTGGACGGCGTTCAATGTGGAATGTTTGTTCCCGCCCGGCGTGTGTTTTGTGCAGTGTGCATTGTCAGATTGTGCCGCTTCATCTCACAGGGACTTTTGGTTTGTTTTGTTTCAGGTTTGAAATCGGCTTGGTACCTTTTGCCAAGAAGGTTATTTTTGTCTGTTTGTTAGCACGCTTACTTAAATCTACTTAAACGATTAATTGGAAAACTTTGGTGAGAGGGATGCAGTGTGGGCCAAAGAACGGTGATACGGATCCACATAAAGATTTGATTACTCTTCTACAAATGGAGCATTACTGTTATTACACAAAACTAGGGATGATATCATATAATATACATACCACACAGTTATAATATTATCTGTATTAGTACGTCGGTTCTCCACAAAAAAAGAAACAACAAAAAGCAAAAAAAATGTTACAAATTAAAAAAAGACATTTTTCTTTTTTTTTTTAAATCATTGAATAGGTGAATCCGCAGGTGCCAAGCTGCGAGTATGCGGGAGTGCACTGTATACATACTATATATCTGTGGAACGTATCAGTCTGCAATTTATGACAATCATTTTTGAATTTTAATTTTATTATTATTATTTTTTTTTTACAGTTTACTTAATGTAATGCCCTCACAAGTAGTGCACTTTTCAACTGTTTACTGAACACCGTGGAAAACAGTAAACCAGGTAATGAGCACAATCCCTTAGGAGCTGCTGTCGGCTACAGCTCACACCCAGACGCTCACATGCAGACTCGCTGACATCACACGTCACCCCACCAGCCCCGCCTCTTGTGGTCATCTCCAGATATGCATGTCTGGCTTTAATTAAAAAAAAGAAAAGAAAAAAAAAGACATTTTCCTTAATTTCTCAGTGAACACACATGAATCTCCATGACAAAATGAATGCTGTTGTAGGTATCTACAGTATAAATGTGTCCAATTAGACGCTGATCCAAATTAGGATTGTTCGGCATTGGCAGAGGCTTGCGCTCGACTGGGTGCCTTTCTACTCAGATCCCCCCCCCCCCCACCCCACCCACCGTTCTCTTTCAGTTCTGGAAACGTTCCGTACACATGCTGTTGTTTATTTGGTTGCCGTGATTGGCACTTTGTCACAGTTCCATTTGTTTCCCCCTGAAAGTGGAGACAGAGCGGGCAACATTTGCTTTCGAGTTCAGTGGAGCGCATCGTTCTTACTTCCTTACGACTGTTGTCGTCAAGATGTTAACAACTTGTTAACAACAGTTTCGATTATTGTAAGCAACTGATCGGCCATCTTTAGCTTGGCCCGTGCTTTCAAATGGACTTCTTGGACTTAAACAGTGAGGCATAGCGATGCATCTAAACAAGTTGAGAAAAAGTCAGTTGCGCACAGACCTTCACCAAGGCTGATTCATTAAGGTACACACTACAGCTGGGCAATATGGCATTAAAATAAAATCTATTTTTATTTATGAATTTTTTTTCTGACCTTTTGTACTGTATCTTTCTTATTAGGTGGTAATGTTTGTTTCTTCTGCATCACCTTTCATCCCATTGTCATTCACTCCCTCTTCTGTGACTCAATCCGCCTCAGCTGAACATAATGCTATTATTTGGAACAAGCAGAGCAGAAGGGTTCATATTAAGTCTTTGGCCATTCTTCCCTGTTGCTATTTCTCAGCATCTCTCCACCGTGAGCATCCTCACTTATGTCTCCACATTATCTGATAGTCATCATCAGCTTGGTTTACACTCTGGAGCAGGTATTGATATCACATTTATTGCCTGGAGCTTTATTACTTAACAGAGTATCATCAACTGGGAGCCCTCACGCTCATATTGAACTTCAACAAATATTATTACACCGCCAATCAAATGTCTCATTACACACAATCAGCGCAACATTCACCGGCATTTTCAATTAAAAACTTTCGGAGACACTCGCCCTGATGAAAATAGAGCCAGCAGGCAATAACCCAACCCGACTATTGATCCCGTTCTTATCATTA
Source organism: Phyllopteryx taeniolatus (assembly GCF_024500385.1). Classification (NCBI taxonomy): domain Eukaryota; kingdom Metazoa; phylum Chordata; class Actinopteri; order Syngnathiformes; family Syngnathidae; genus Phyllopteryx; species Phyllopteryx taeniolatus. The sequence continues at coordinate 11,543,409 of NC_084520.1, read as the reverse complement.
ATGCCTTCTGTTTTCTGTCACCGTACTATTAAATTAGCTTGGTGTTTTGAGGGATCATAAAGAGGGCAGCCAGCCTGGTACCCGCTGCCACGCCGGACACATTGGGTTTTCGGCGGCCTCTGTAATTGCTCGCTACTTGAGCGTTTCCTAGAACCGCTAAAACACACAAACCTTCTTTTTTTCAAAACTATTAGAGGGACAAATCACATTTATAAATGTACTTTTTGACTAGGTAGAGAAATATGAAAGGGTATTTTCAGACCTTAAGGAAGTGAAGCCATTAAGAAACCCACAGAGGAATGCACCAGCCGTGAGTAAATATGGATATGGTAATCTTGGCTAGTGTGTGTGTGTGCGCTGCTTCCTGGACGGACAGGTGTTTCCTCTCTGCTCCGGTGGTCCGCACGAATCAAGGGGGACATGCGAGCGTGCTCCATGGGTGGCGAAAATATATAAACACTTGCTCACAATGTCCCTCTGATTGGGATATAATGACAGTGAGAAACACTTGTGACCGAAGAACTTTGTTAGCAGGCGTCAAGGTCGCCGATTCATTGAGAATAACCCCACTGGAAGAGGTGCTCCAGTGCTCGTCATTATTGGAAAGCCATTCGACGGCTGCCAATATGTCTGATGCCAGGATGGAACCTTATTAAACACGGTGCGCCAAACACTTTCACTACAGCTGTGTCGCATCCAGCATATCTTGCCTGTCGACATTGTTAATGAACTCTGGCATGATCGGAACCTTGAAAAATGAAGTGACACACGTTCCGTTGAAGCAGCAGTCACCAGCCACAGACCGGTTTCAGACCGATTTCAATAATTTGACGGAACAGTAAAGAAACGAATAAAAACAATTTATACAAAATACAACTTACCATTTAATAACATTGAATGTAGTTGTTTTAATTAGGGCTGAAACGATTAATCGAATAGGTTGAATAATTCCATCCATCGATTTTCTCACTTTTCTTTCATCCTCACTAGGGACCCTATCCCAGCGGTCATCGGGCAGGAGGCGGGGTAAACCCTGAACTGGTTGCCAGCCAATCGCAGGGTTGAATAATTTGATTACATAAAAAAAAGTCGAAAGCGAATCTTTGCCTTGAAGCTTCGCAGTGCTAATTTTTCCACACAGACTAATGTTATTGCTAACTCAAGCATCACTCTGTTGAAATAAGTTGGCACGATAGCGGCGGGCCAAAAGGAAAGACTTCGTAAAAGACACAGAATGTCCAGTTTGGCATCATTTTTAGATAAGATAACCTTTATTCACGCTTGAAAAGAAGATAGTGGCTGACACAATAGCAAGTCTACGCTCGCCAGTACAAGGCTGGCTAATTTAATATAGCCTACCACTGCTATTTAGAACGTATAGTAATGCCCCCACAATGCTAGACACAGCCGCCGGTTCACTTTCTATTTCTTTATTGAACCAATGATAAGAAAATAAACATGTAATAAGCACATTTATTCACAAGCCGCTACTGCCGCAACTGCCGCCGAGGCATTTAACACCCAGACCGGTCGGTCTGTCAACTGCCAGCCTGAGTTCACAAAAGCCAGCTCTACAGTCTTTCACTGACTCCCACGTCACTCACCAGGCCAGGCCAGGCCGCGGCCGCCTTTTACAGCCACACACACTAAAGTCACAGATATTATAGAGCGCAACGTGAGGATGGCGACAACAGTAATACATGTACCTCACTTGCACCTTTTGTTGTTGAATAATGCAAAATCAATTGTTATCCAATTACTTGATCAGTGATTCCAAAAATATTCTCAGCTGCAGCCTCACTTGTAATTAGTGGGAGCCCTGTATATGTTTCTCATGGACGAGCTGGAGCTGGCAATGACACCTAAAATATGATACTGATGTCCAGTATATTACGTATATTATTTTATAAAATCTTGCCAAAGAGAACAAGTTAAAAAAAACCATCCATGATATCTTGATACAAGCTCATGGCTCATCTTTTATCTCCACCCTTTTCAGAGGATAAATCTGTTAGTGTTATATTGTGACATTTTCCTCGTATATTGTGGTAATGAATAACAACGTCTTGTAAGAGCTGCAGTGAGAGAAAATGGGAGGGTACAACGCATGGAAAACCAAGTGAAATCGACCATATATTACAGCGGCAACAATGAAAGGATTGTCAGGCTCGTAAATTCAGCTCATTCGCTCTATCGGCTAAGTGGTGAGAATGGATTAAACACGCTGTCTTGGAGCTGACTATGATGAACTTGCACATGTGCGCTTGTCATTCGGTGGATGGGTAAGGTTACAAGTGATTTGAAAATAAAGATAAATGCGCAAGAAAGATTTCCAACCTCCAAGATCGAACAAATCCATTGCAGGCTACTCATCGACCTGCTATTTGTTCAGATTAAAAAACAACAACTCATATTTTACATTCTTCAGTATCACACAAGCGTTAAAAGAAATTAACTACGACGACACGTTCTTCTTAACTTTGAAAAGTGACGAGTATGGTGCGTTTATTTAACCCCATGCTGAGGCTTCTTTGCTTTTGGCGGACGTTTTGTCATATTAGATAAAACTGTCAGTATAAACTTGACAGTAGTACATTAGTAAAATGATCTGGGGGAAATGGAATCTGCCTTCTATGCCTCCATCTTGTACCTCCTGAACGAATTTTAAGAAATTAACTAATCAGAGACAAGGCAGTCCTCTTGTGGGCACACTCATAGTGCGGCTTTGTCATAGTGGGGGCACCCTTGGGCTGACCTGTTACCTTGGGCTTCAGGAGCTTTGTTGAAACTACGGCTGGGGCAAGCCCATCACTCATTTGCTGTTAGCAAATGAGTGATGTTTTGCCCTGGAACATGTAGGTTTAATGCCAAATTGTATGAGCTGAATGCTTAATAGGTTGCACTGTTGTAGCAAATGGGATTGAGACCCAGATGTGGATCTCTAGCGTGCAGACAGAAGTTGGAGTCTGATCCAAAAAGGCTTCCACAAGAAATTGTCACCGTGTCCTCCTGCTCCCTTTTTCTCCCTTTTGGCCCTCCCGTCGTGTGAGACGTCCCTCTCTCCTAATACCATCGCAAACCTTCCCGTTGCCGCTTTTGTCTTATTTGCAATCTGACCTCCCGTACCGCGGTGCGTTTGCCCACACTTTCCTCTTTCATTCCCTATTATTCTCCTCTCTCTGCACTCTTGCCTCTCTCCACTTTAGAACTTGACAGAGCTATCATTACCCGGCCACCTATTTACTCACAGCCTGTTATTTTCCATTTGCTTTGAGGGAACCTGGGGCCAAATCCCTGCCCGGAATACTTGATCCGAGCCACAGGATTTATCCCCGAGTGGCTTGGCAAGTATGGTCCACTCTCTAAGCCCCTTCTCCGTGTTTCCCTCCCTCTCTCTATCTCTCGCTATGTCTTTCTTTCATCAGTTTTTTGTCACATCCGTAGCCGCTTATGCAAATCCCGGGGCCCCCACTTTTCCGAGAGCTGTCTGCGCATAATCCAGTGGACGGCTTCATTCCGTGTGTCGAACCGCATGGCACACTCTATTAGGAATACAAGGACGTACGCTATCTATAGTGAACATTCACGGCAAATGAAAAATCCATATATGCACATACTGACGCACAAACAGCGAGGAGCAGCTAAACTGTAGGCCATGACTGTCGCCAGCAGCCATACAGCGCTCAGTTGGGTAAACACTGGCATAATCTAAATCTCTTTCTGATGTGCTAGCGAGAGTAGATACTCTCTCTCTTCTCTTCAAAGACCCCGTGAGGAAGTCAAGACAAGGGTAACGCGATAAGAACTCCTCTATTTTCTCATCTCTCGCTCTCTCCTTTAGCGTGTATCCTTTCCTTCAACCCGCTCTCACGCTGACCTCCTTCTCCTTCCTTTTATCTCCCCTCCGCACACAAATATATATCGCTATCTCCTAATGCCCTTTATGCGACACCCATCGCGAAGTGTCATAATTCACCCGGGCCGCATACATTCAAATGTCAATGACTCTCTCTTAGGCGTCGTTCCTCTATTGTCCTCTGATAAGCGCCGGGAATGACGGCATACATCAAAATATAGGGCAGTTACCTAATGGAGGAGACGATTGAGGAAGGGAAAGGAGCGGGCTGCAGGGGTGGGGGGGATTCCAAGCAGTGTCATGGATCCGCGTGGCTCGGCCTCGGAGAGTGATTGAAATATCAAGCGGAGCTTTGCTTGTTGTCCGAGGGGGTTTCAGAGGGAAAGCCCTTTTCTCAGCAGCTAATGCGCTTTTTTTTCAGCTGCGGAACAATGGCAAGCTGTGTTGTGCAAAAGTGCTAAAAGAGCTCGGCTGGGCCACAGCTTATGGGGCCACCGGCTCTATCTTGGCACCGTCTCTTAAGGGGCCCGCTGCCACACGTAACCTCGCGGCTTTGGGCTATAGCATTAGCACTTTGTCTCCTCAAAATGAGCGATAATACGTTCGGAGAGGGTGCGCTTATGTCACATTTGTTGGGCTTGTTTCACTTTGCATTAGCGTTACAGTATTCTCAGGGCGTTGAATCGATTGCAACTGGATTGTTCAGGTTGTCTTAGAAGACGTTCCGCCTCTCATTCGAGCAGGCTTCGTCAATTCATGTTCAAAGACGAGATAGGACAGCTCTAGTCGATTCAATGCCCTGAGAATATAACGACCTGGATGAATGAGTTCGAGTGTCTTGTTCCAGTCGTGTGGCGCTGAACCAGTACGGTGTGGTGGAGTCGCGCCATAATCCTGCTCCACTTTAGAACCTCTGGTAACGGGACCAAACTGATCCGAACTGTACTTCCTGGTGGAAATGGCCCTTGTTTGTTAAGTGAGTAAGTAAGTAAGTCTTTGTAATATGTCCTGCTTTATTTTATGCCAGATTGAAAAAAGCGCAATGGTGTAATAATATTATCTTTCAAGAAAAGAAACTCTTAAAAACAGATGCTCACAATGCCGGCGGAAGCCTGCGGATAGGCAGCATCAGTTTGACTAAATCTTTCCTTTTTCCTCTCATTGTAATTAATTTTCAGTTGATCTTTTTTACTTCTTCCCCTTCATTTCACGGATGTCTTTTTTCCCCTATTATTATTATTTTTTTTTTTGCTATGTTGCCTCTTCCCCTTTTCTATTCATCTACAATGAGAGGCAAACAGTTGTTGAGCGCTGTGATCTGTGCTGTGAGGCACATGAAAGTGTCCTCTCCTCACAGCCTTCTGGCAGTGTCACACACACATACGCTCAAATGTCCCCTTTAATATATTTGTGTGCGTATGCTCACAATAAACACACACAAAAGATGCCATCGGTGAAAAGTTTTTGAACATAAAAACGTTTGCTGTGGTTTTTCAGCAGTATGTAGCATGTTTCATTACATGCATTTTAACTTTGAACCGTAACAGATACAGTATGTGAGTAAAAGCAACGCAACTGTGGAAAAAGGTAGCACAACATTCACAGCTTAGAAGTTTGACAGTCCTTGTGTTGTTTTTGCACAGGAACTGTTGACAGATGTCAGGCCGAGGAATTCCACGGTCTGTGACATTGACTGATCAGCGACTGTCGAGATAAAATCTGACCGATAAGTGCACACGCACACACGTGCAAAAACACAAATTCCAGACATGTGCTGACTGAAAGAATTTTTAAAAATGATTTATTTATTTATGTAAATGAATAAAAAGTGTTCTAATTCTAGCTGACTTTTAAACCTGCATATGCCTTTTACACGCCCCCTCTGGACAATTTAGTCAAGGCACACACAAGCATACTTGGCATTCAATATCATGTATAACCAGTTAGTGATACGTGTCAGTCACCTTGCGCTCACTATTCCTGCTTAATAGGAAAAAAAAACACCCCAATATTTTATATTTCTGCTGGGCTAAAATTGCGGCACGGTGGGCGACTGGTTAGAGCGTCAGCTTCACAGTTCTGAGGTGCGGGGTTCAATCCCCGTCCCCGCCTGTGTGGAGTTTGCATGTTCTCCCCGTGCCTGCGTGGGTTTTCTCCGGGCACTCCGGTTTCCTCCCACATCCCAAAAAACATGCATTAATTGGAGACTCTAAATTGCCCGTAGGCATGACTGTGAGTGCGAATAGTTGTTTGTTTGTATGTGCCCTGCGATTGGCTGGCAACCACTTCAGGGTGTACCCCGCCTCCTGCCCGATGACAGCTGGGATAGGCTCCAGCACGCCCGCGACCCTAGTGAGGAGAAGCGGCTCAGAAAATGGATGGATGGATGGCAAAAATTGAATGTTTGATATTTAAGTAGCGAATTATGCGACATGCCCCCCCAAAAAAGAGAAAACAGGAGAAGACGGAGAAGCCATGCTAACCACTAAGTTAATGAGAAATGTAGAGGAATGAAACACCAGAAGCAGTTGGCTGCCAACTACTGGGCTGGCATGCATATTGCAGCATTTTAAGTTGTTTTTGCAGATTTGCGTAGACCAAGTTTTGACAATCTTGTCTTCTGTAAGTGACTACTAGGGCTTGGCATTGTTAAGAATGTCACAATTCAATTTGATTTTGATTCTTTAGGTTTCAATTCGATTCAAATCGATTTTGATCTAAATGCTCTGATATTGATTCAGTAAGAAGTATAACTACATAAATCATTTAAGAGTAAATTTTGACCATTTGGAAGTATCTAATTTCTCACTTAATTACAAAGATAAAGTGCAATGTGTACCACAGCAGCACATGTACGATTGCCAATACAAGGTAACATATTAATATTAGCTAATTTAATAAAGCCTACCATCGCATGTTAGAACATATTGTAATTCCCCCCGCAAGTGGTCGAAAATAGACCAGTGCAATTTCAATTGCTTTATTGGACAAAAAGTAAGAAAACAAGGAACAAAATAAACACACACATACTTGAGCCGCGAAGAGTTCGAACTCACGCGGAGTCAGCCAACTCTACACTTTCATTCGCTGACGCCCACATCGCTCGCCAGCCTAGGCCCCGCCTTTTGAAGCCATACACACTCAAAGTCACAGATACTAAAGTAGAATGTGAAGATGGTGACTCCAAGTGAACAAAAATAATACCTGCGTCTCACTTGCATATGGTACTGTGTTTAAAAATGCAAAATAAATTTTTGTCCAATCACTCGATTAATCGATGAAATAATCGGTAGAATACTCTAATCCTTGCCTGATCACCAAAAATGTAACTTGTCTCTTCTCCATCCCATGTCCCAGCCCTTCATGGAAATCCTGATCCATTAAGCAGTTGTCCACTTGGGTTGATAATCACCACGCAGGCAAAAACATTATCCCCCGCCATGAGGATTGCACTTGAGTGAGGTATAAAGACACATGGAAAAAAAAATTGATTTGCTTCTTGGATGGTTGAAGTTGTGATGAACCACCATACTGTAAAGTATGTGTGTTCTGTGTGAAATACCATAAGTAATCAAGATTGTCAGGGTGGGAGGCAATTGTGTCTGATCATTGAAGGGAAAAAGAAAGAAGAATGATAGAACGACACATAGTGTGCGCCAAACCTTAGACCTCGCTCTGTGACCCAGAAACTCTGCTAATGGTCTCATTCTTTGGAAGAGACTGTGGAGAAAGAGGCGGAAGATCAAGAGAAAAGGGAAAATAGAGGCTCCCTTCAGAAAACTTAAATCAGTGCAGGCCCAAACACACCCTACCCCAACGAATCATCATTCGATTCCCACCGGCACCAGTGACCACTCACTTCTCTTGTAGCACGCCCAACAAGACCAATGGATCGGGCATGAGTCAGAGGCTTTCAACGTTCTTTTGTGTTGCCAGTACTGTGCCCAGACGTTTCAGTAAATATATGTGTTGACATGTTATGTTTTGATGCTTCAGAGTGAAGGTGAAAATCGTCTTGTTTTTTGTTGACACAGACAACTCGGAGAGGGAAACGCGGAAGGCGGCGCAACAGTTGACATCTTGCTGATTCAATATTTACCCATCAAGCACAACTATTTCCTGTAAGCACTTGGCTTACTTCGTTTGCCCTCAATTTACTTTTGTTTTATCTCCTCAAGGTCTTCTTTCCACCTGTTCCTTTTCATCATGTTTTTCACCTAGCCTTTTTTTCCCCCAAAACCTCTCTTCTTTTTATCTTCAATGGCAACAAGCCTCCTCATCCTTTTTCCTAAAGCTTTTGCTGTATCTTTGAGCTAACGTCTGCTACCCAAACACACAGTCTATCAATTAGTGTGTTTCAGTCTTTGTGTAGCAAGTGCAATATATTTCTACATGAACCATGAAGCATGCCCAAACAGCAAGTGCAGGCCTGCTATTTGGAGTAAATTAGCTGGATCAGCGCAGGACGGACAAGTACAGTATATGGCCCCCGCGCTCCTCCCACCACGCAGACAAGCAAGGGCGTCTCCGTCCTGGCAGATGTGCTGTCAAAGTCAGCGGCTTCCAGAGCTTTGAAGAATAGACTCTTATGTCAAAAGCAGATCGCTTGGACAGAAAGTACACACGGAAAGTAGTGGAGGCGCTCCAGGGGAAACAGTTTTGAAGGGATATTTAAGCCTTTATCAGGAAGGCAGTCGGCTGTCTGTCGACACGCTCGGGTGACTGTTTGTACTTTACTCCCAGAAGTTTGTCTTGTTGCTTGTGTGGATTAGCGCACAGTTTGTTCATTTGTCCGGTCCATATTGTGCTCCTGGCCATCCCACCGAAATGTAGCCGGTGCGGACATGTTGCACGAGATAAAAGCCCTGGATCAGAAGGATTATTCTTGTAAATTCAATGCACACACTCTTAACTCATCCTGCTCCAGTTATAACTTCGAGACTTAATCAAGGCCCAGTGAACTTAATTTTGATTCTTAATGAGATAGGTTTTTTTTTTTTTTTTTTTTTTTGGATCTTACCTGAAATGTTTCTTTTTGGAAATACAGTGGACCATTGAAGTCAAATGCAACCTTTTCCATGTGGTTGATTTGTTTGGGTTTCAAATTAATTTTCTTCATAAGAAATAAGGACAGTGTAACGCAGGGGTGTCAAACTCATTTTTGTCTCAGGCCGCATTGTAGATATGATTTCCATCAGAGGGCCGTTAGAACAGTGAAAGGTTTAATCACCAAATCATATTATTACCATTACACAACAAATTGAGGGATAACTCGTTTTGAAATCGGAAATACAAGGATAATAGTTTGTTCAAGTATTGTTTAAGTTACTGTAGAAGAAGGGTTTGGTAACAGAAAATGCAATATCTCAACATTATTGTTTATTATTATGACAATTTGGAATTTGGGTACAGATTTTAGCAATTATCACGGAAGTTGACGAGCATGATTTGCTTCCGCGGGCCACGTAAAATGATGTGCCGGGCCGCATCTGGCCCCCGGGCCTTGAGTTTGAGAACTATGGTGTAGTGGTTCACTTGCCTGACTTTTGTGCAGGTAGCTTGGGTTTGGTTTCCACTCAGAGATGGCTGTCTGTCTCTATGTGTGCCCTGTGATTGACTGGCAGGAACCAGTCCAGCGTGTAGTCAGTCCCATGCCTAATTTTAGCTGGGATAGGCCCTAGCTCCCGGTCACTTCAAACTGTATAGAAATTGGAGGATGATTTTGGTTGGGTCTATATTTTTGTTTGACTTTCAGACCATATTTTCCTTTAGAGTTTGTCAACTCAAAGACAGAGTTATAGTATTCTATTAACTCAACCTTTTAATTGTCTTAAGAATGATGGGTGGTGCTCTCGTATATGTATATGTGATATTGTAATGGAAGTATTGCCTCCCCCAGCAGCCGGTCTTTGTATCCACGTTCTGCTTATTTTTTCAACAAGGGGAAAAGTCATTGGGCTCACTGACAGCTCGCACCAACAACCTGATGGGGAGTAGTCTTGTCACTTTGCCTCCGCTGACGACTCAAAAAACAGCTCATAGCTTACTGCGAATCGAAAGTTTCGATTTTGAAACCATGAATTTATTTTTCTTTTTTTTCAAACCATGGTATAAAATGAAACCGGTAAGCGGTCCCAGGCCTAGTCAAGTTGTTCATCTGACAAACTTGACGTTCCAAAAGTCTACATTACAGTGGAACTCTTAAGCTTGAACTCACTTGCTGGTTAACCACCAATTTCATTCGATTTTCGAAGTAATTCTTCCCATTGGAATGAACGGAACTAGGATAAAAACTGTCACCTTCATAAAAACCAACCACTCTTAGTAGTAAGACGTAAAATGACACTGTTCAGCTGTTTTTTTTTTGTTTTTTTGTTTGTTTTTTACAAAGGAGTTACTAGATTGTGAGGAATCTTTTGAGTTTTGTGGCCCTCAGTATTTAGGTGTGAATTGCAATTTCTATTCATAAGAACCTAATGAATAAAGATATTTGAATTACATGTTTTTTAATTTCTCATATCTTTGCCCACATTGATTCAGTGGTTTTGGTGTTTTTTGATCAACTATTGGTAAAAAATGTACGGTTGCATTTTGTGTATGCGACCATCTGTGGAAAAGGTTTGGACACTCCTGGACTAGAGGTACCCCTCTATTCTTATATATTCATTGATCTCTAAATTCCTCCTTGACCCCTTCCCTTTCCCGTGTTCTTCCATGCCCGTCTGAGTTGAAGAGCTTCGAGGCTTACACTTAGGCCTCACTGCCATTATGTGCTCTCCATTTAATAGCGCAGGTTAGGAGGTGACAATGGTGGCGGACAATTTAAAAGCTGATTGTGCATATGTGGAGCACATGCTTTTGACTTGAAGAAGCAGAGTCCAGATTATGAAAAACAAGCGAGCACCCAAGACAGTAATGGACATAGACATGCAATGTTTATTTGTCATTTATAAGAAGCTAACATGGTTAAAGTGTGGTTAATGCCCATAGAGATCGCTAGTCAATGCAGCATTTCATCACCAAGCCACCATTTTACACGTGTCAATAAATGTACAGGAGCGTTGTGGCGCATGGCATCACCAAACACAAATCCCCCCCCCCACCCACCCATCCTACATAGACGACTTAGCCATACATTATTATAACTTCATTATCAGAAGCCAATGCTGATAACACTGTTGGCTATTGCAGCTATGCTTACCTTTTGAGTTTGACATGATAGTACTTCCGCCAAAATTTCAAAGTGGTTTGTTCACTCTGGAACTTGGGCCAGTCTAGCTGCCAATCATTGGTGGAGAAACTTGGTGTGGGAGTGGTTTTGTTCATTAGCCCCACGGTTTTGTAACAGTGGGTCCGGTATGCAGGGCTCGCTCACAGACACATTTTTAGAAATAGATAACTAAAAATTCACTTGGTTGTTTAATTTCACCTTTGATGGGTGGGCAGGCACTCCAGAGACTCAACTACAGTGCTGCCATGAGATACGAATTTTATTCATTCCGTGACCACGCTCGTAACTCAAAACACTCATCTCAAAGCATCTTTCCCCTTTGAAATGAATTGAAATGCCATTATTCTGTTACTCCCAAAAATAATTTTTATTTATTTTTTTTTTAAACAAGAACATGCAGTAATGACATATTGAAATAGACTATGAATACTTGAAGTTTTTTTGCATCAATTCAATGGACCTTGTGCTGCTCCTTCTGGCGTGCAACCAAAAGAATTGGCCCCAAAACGTCTCGTATCTCAAAAACCTGTAAAGTCGTGTCACTCGTATCTCCAGACACCACTGAATTTATATTCGCATTAAAAAGTATATTTTACAAAATACAGTATGTCCCCTTTAAATACCCCCCCCTCTTTTTTTATACCGTATGTCAGCCCTCCGTCTTGTGTCTGTAACACATGAAGGATACCTTTGTACGGCAATAGCAGGTTTGGCCGAAACCTATTGAACGAAAAGCCTCACAATTGCCACTCTGCTTCTCCGCTCTAAAAATGTAGCTCTGCAGTGTACGAAAATACAGCGCATATGAATGGACGGTGAGGTTTGCGGGTCCAAGTGACTTTCGACTGGTCTGGAAGTATTCCAGCACGTTACCTCCTATAAAGCCACAATAGGCCATTTTTGCACATGGCCGCGAGATAAGACGAAAAGATTCATTTGCTGTAGGATTGTCTCCCTGTACTTTCTGCTTAGCATCTGTGAGTACTCTATTTGCTTGCAAGAAAAGGTTTTCCTTGTCTTTACGTGAAGCAAAATTATATGCCAGAGTAACTATAATGTACAGAGGGCTGTGCAGGACTTCTCTTTTTGAGAGACATACCTCCGGGCCTTGTGTTTTAAGGATGTGGAGGTTTTAATGGTATGTTTGCTCCCTCTTACACACACACACGCACACACACACACACACACACACACACACACACTCATGGGGAAATTTGCTCCTCCTCCTTGCGGACTTCAAAGCCGAGCTGTCCCCCGACGAACTTCAAACGCGAGGGAGGCCATTAAAAGACAAAAATTATTTTCTGTAAGGTCATGATTTATTTGATTGAAAAATGAAACCACTTTCCCAACAGACGTTTTTTTTTTTTTTTTTTTCCCGCTCGCCGGGGTCTGCTCCACCGGGCCGAGGTTAAATTGCTACCAGGTGGGAATCCTCTTTGGAGCAGGAGGACTCGAAATGAATCCTTGGAGCTTTCAAGCTTGCTCATATCTCAGCCTCTTAAGATAGAATTCCCGCGTTGCGGTGCATAACTGCAAACACATGAGCGATTCTAACGGCTTTGTTGGGTGTAGGTAATATTGCAGCATCCTTGCATATTACAATGGGGATGAAAGACACTGCTTTCAGCCTTCCGCAGAAATCTTTAATAACTTTGGAAGATGTTCCTGGCACCGGCTGAACGACTCAACAGATGCCAAATGCTTGCTACAGCCATTATCGAAACGCTGCCAGAACATCAAATACTTTGACATGGATTGCTGGAATGTTAATATTGTCGCTGATGATGCAGCCAAAATGTCTACAGAAGTCTTTCGGACTTGTTCGGAATTTGACACAATTTTTCCCCTTTACGGAAATATAAAATATTGTAGATCAAACTGTAACCTATGTGTCTATTATTCTACTTCTAACGTGAAAAGGCTTTACAGTATTTTGCAGTGTGCACGAGTCGCCTTTACATTGACAGTATCGTGACAAAACAAAAATGCACGCCGTTGACCTTCTTTTAAACATATCCAGTCCCGGCCTGCTATCATCTCATCGGTGGAACGTTCTGTGTCTACCAGAACAATGAATAGTAAAATAACCTTGGTCTATTCCCACTCGAATGGGACGATGACAGGGTGTTAGCATTTTCCATGCGTGTTAGCCGCGGTCGGCGTCATTTACGAACAGGACACCATCGGCTCATGCATCTTTTCAACTTTGTTTCATTATTCCCTCAGTTTGTTTGTCAATGTGCCATTGTGTGCCTGTGCGTGTGTGTCCCACTGATGAAATTTCACTCTTCCTCCTCCTCCTCTTCTTCCCCCTAATGTTATCTCACTTCCTCTAGGCCTCCGACATACCCGGCAAACAGGGAGAAAATAGAGCGCTTTATTGGCACGCCTGTCGCGACTCCCTCTGGATTTATAGCCCGCAGACAGCGTTTATCACTCAGCTGAGAGAGGCGGAGGAAGGATATGAGGAAGAAAAAAAAATAAGCGAAGAGAGGGAAGAGAAATTTATGGTGCCAGTGATTCATTTGCATATAGAGCAACAACTATTTCTGGATCTTTAAATCACTGCATTGTCAACATGCAGAATTCGTGTGACAATCAGATTAAACACAATTGTTGCTGTTTAGATTCATCACCAGTGGATGGTGACAAGTAAACGGAGAAGCTCTCCAGAAAGTCTTCCCAAGTGTGGCCACCAACTCGCATGTTTTCCTCCATTTTCCCCACCTGTATGCGTCACGGCCGCACGTTCCAATACTTTTGTCCAATTCCGAGTGCCTCAGAAGGGAGTTCATAGCCTTTCATCATCTACCTTGTCTCCCGCCATCAAAAGGATGAATTGGGGATGACGGAGTTTGGGCACAGGCTTTTAGCGGAGCGAAAAGAGGAGGAGGAGGAGGAAAAGGTGTTAACGCACTCATTAGCACGTGATGATATAACGGCTTTGATTTAGTGCTACGCTGCTCTTTCCTGGCGTCTCAGGATATCCTCTTTTTCCCCCTCGCGGCAGCGTCCCTCCCTCCTCTCTTGTCTCACCTTGTCCTCTTTCGTCATCGAAAACCAGGAATGGGAAGTAACAAAGTACAAATTCTTGGTATCTGGACTTCACTTGAGTATTTCTTTATTTTTTTGACATTCTACTTTTACTCCTTATGTTGTTTGAAAACAGATACCTGTACTTTCAAGCTGCAACGATTAATCGAATAAGTCGAATAATTTCATTACAGTAAAAGGTCGAAGCAAAATATCTGCCTCGACGCTTCGCAGGGATGATTTCTCCGCACGGACTAATGTTACTGCAGTCGCACACACTACTCAGTAATGAAATAAGCACGGAGGAAAAAGCGCATAAAAGACAAGAGAATATCCTAAATTTGTTATAATCTGTAGAGGAATAATTTCTAAAATTATTCAATAGCTGCAGCCCTGGTACTTTGTACTCCTTACTTAGTCAAAATAGGCAGGGTTATTACGACACGCAGAAAAAAAAAGCCTGGTGTTCCAAAATTGGTCCGTCTACTCTGAAAAAACACTCGCAGGTTTGTATGTATGAGATTTGTTTCAATTGTCCTCATTAGCTGCTTTTGTTCGTTCATAATGTTAGAAAAGCTTTGGAAAATTTGCAATTTGTGCCAAGTTATCAAAACGGGTATTGTATATAATTGAAAGTAAAAGTTTCAGTCTGTACTTTGTACTTTGACTTAGGTAAAGGTGTTGAATCAGTCCTTCTATTTTTACTTACCTGCATTTCTACTTAAGTACACAGTGCGAGTACTTCCGCCACCTCTGTCGAACACAACCTTTCAGCGTTCCCTTTTCCTCTTTTCTTCCGCTTTCTCCCTCTCATCTTCTCATTTGCTCCATCGCCTCCCTGGCACTGCTGTGCATTAAGATTGAATGCCCCAACCAACAACCTTTCTGTGTCTCACCACTGAGAATGCCAGCGGGGGCGCTCTGTTTTGCCTTCTGTCGCCGCTCTGAAAGCTGCTTAGGCACACGCGCTCGTTCACTGGCGCGCACACACACGCACATGCGCACACCCAGGCCTGGGCCTTATGTAGCCTAGTTCTGTATATGTGTGTCTATAACTATATTAAAATGATACAAGTAGGACAGGCATGTCCTTTATCACTTGCAATTCCTATTTCTTTAGCTTCCTTTCTTCTCTTCTCTGTTGCCTTTTTCTCCCTAAAGCCTTTAATCAGAGGGACTCTGTGTTCCTCCCTTTTTGTACCTGTGGGCGTCCCAATTCACCTGCCTGATGAATAATGAATAGCAGCAGGACGGGCAGAATAAAATAACACATCCAACACATCCAGCAAGTGTGCCACGGGAATAACTAATTTTACCTAATTGGTCAGAAAATGATGATTTATTTTATGACACATAATGTGTCTTTGTTCAGCCATCTATGCCTTAGCTCATTAAAGTTGGGGAAACAGTGAATTAGAAGACTCCGTTTGCTGCTCGTGTGTGTGTGTGTGTGCGCGTGTGCATTTTCACATTCAAAATGTTTACACTAGTTTTTGATGCAATTTGCATGGTCATCCACACTCAAAATGGAATCTTGTGTAGGTGGGAAAAGCTTTTGATAACATCACAGTGGGCCTCATTCACCAACAAGCTGTGCTTAAATCGTGCATACGAACATTTGACAAACTAATATGTGATTCAGGCGGCACGGTGGCTGACTGGTTAGAGCGTCAGCCTCACAGTTCTGAGGACCCGGGTTCAATCCCCGGCCCCGCCTGTGTGGAGTTTGCATGTTCTCCCCGTGCCTGCGTGGGTTTTCTCCGGGCACTCCGGTTTCCTCCCACATCCCAAAAACATGCATGAATTGGAGACTCTAAATTGCCCGTAGGCATGACTGTGAGTGCGAATGGTTGTTTGTTCCTATGTGCCCTGCGATTGGCTGGCAACCGGTTCAGGGTGTACCCCGCCTCCTGCCCGATGACAGCTGGGATAGGCTCCAGCACGCCCGCGACCCTAGTGAGGAGAAGCGGCTCAGAAAATGGATGGATGGGAATATGTGATTCACACGTTTTTACTCGAATTTAGAACCTCCTCACACCATGCGTATGCACAAGCACCAAAGGATCACCTTCGGAAATTTTTTTTTGAAACCCTCATCTTTGACTTAAGATGCACAATGTATTGAAACTACATTAATTTATACAAACCATAATAATATCTGAAACTGGTTATTTGCTATTGAAGTGACTAAAAGTCCTATATAACCGTGAAATGAACGCTTCTGAGCCGTTCATCTACTTACAATCTTCAACAAGCAATAAAGGTAAAAGTGATGTTATATAGCCATTTCATTAGTCATTTATATTACTGCACACTGTTTCCTGTATGTAAAATGACAGTTATTCCCTATAAAAATGTATTTTTTGTTAATATTTTTGGGTGTCTGCAACGGATTAATGGGATTTACATTATTTCTTATGGGAAATATTGCTTTGTTTTTGTTAAGATTTGGATTCAGTCAGACATTCTGGAATGGATTAATCACAAAAACTGAGGTTCCACTGTATATTAAAAAAAATACAAAAATTGTGCGAACAGGCCCTCAGGTGGAGACAGATGGCGCTCATGCTGATGTTGACACAGTACTTAGTTTGTGTGTACTTCTAATGTCTTTGCCGTTGCCCCCTCTTCCTCATTACAACACTGTTGCAACATTTACTTTTCCTCCTGATCCATTACATTGCCGAGACTGATCTGAAAGGATTCGAGGAGGTAATGAAACGAGCATGCATATGGCGCTGTCTGCGCTGTTTTAATTAGGCGCACTTCCTTTTGAAATGTCGTCGCCTGCAGAAGGAGGCGGGATGCGCCGCGTCCGTGTGCGTGACATTGTCGAGCAGGCGCGTTACTTGTTTACCGCTTTTAGATGCTCTGAGCTGACCGTCCAAACACTGCTAATGAGTTCCAACCCACCCCCCCCCCCCCTCAGTCCTCTTCGACACACACACGCGCAGACGCACACACACCAAATGGGTACAGCCACTGGAGGTCATTGTTCTCTCCGATGTCCAGCTCCAATTCAGTTGTGATACTTGTGATACTGTTGCTTTGCTTGTGTGTGTGTGTGTGTGTGTTTTGACCTCCCTCATTAACGCACCACTGTGAGGGCTTTGGAAGGAGGCCGGCGATTGGGTCACTGCTTTTTGATAATGTGTCAATTTGAGCTCATTTACATTTTTGGGGGTTTGCGTCTTCACTTTTTGGAATCACAGCGGCGTCCCTCTTTTGTCTCTTCCCTCTCTTCTCTCCACAAGGTCACCCCGATTCTCCGTACGCGCTCGCTCTCATTGACACGTGTCTCCTCGCCCTCATTACTGATTGCGTTCCGTTCCACTTTCTCTCGCTACATCTTTGCACTTATTAGCGGTGCTCTTTTTAAGGATCTTATTGATGTCAGCTCCTTTTGATGATTTGTTATCCGACCTTGCTTCGCATATCGACGTATAGAGGAACCCCTGCTATTCGTGGGGGGGGACCCAAGTAAATAACAAAACAAAACCTATGACTCCAAAACACTTTAATATAACTCACCTTATAACATTAGCCTTAAAATAAAATGTATTACAGTTTTTGGGGCAGAAGTGTGCATGTATGTTTACTTCGCAACCCGCAAAAAATCGCAATTGTCAAGCAATAACGAAACCTCTGTTGTTTATTAGCTAGAGGCCACTCAGCACCAAAAATGAACTCCTCGATATACTAAGATCTTAAAAACATTTAAAATATCTTACAAAATCTTAGTGTTGCCTAGCTATCTTAAATTGTCTTTCCGTATGGAAATGAATGGGAATGCCTTTATTCTGTTTCAGCCTCCCCAAACAATCAGCAAAAAAATGTCTAATGTGTTTTTTTAATGAGGGAAATTGCACTCTATAATGTACTTTATAAAAACATACAGTAATAACATAATTAAATACAAGGTACAGAATTAAACTGGTTGTGCATCATGATTAATTCATTGCAGTTTCTTCTGGTTTATGTGACTTGTGTGGCAGTGTAATACAGCCATGCAGACACAAACGGATAAGAATTTCACTCAACTGTTCAAATATCTGTTCCTTAAAACATTCTAACACTGCCACATATATGCTAGTTGTTAACCTGTCTCGTTTTTTTTCCCTCTTTTTTCCTTATTAAACGAGCTGACTTTATGGCAAAGATATGTATTTGGTTTAAAAACAGTGTAATTCTCTTTGTTTGAGGTTTAGTTTGACAGTGAACTTTCAGTGGGAGTGGCATTAAACAGCTTGAAGCGGAGGTGGGTAGAGTAGACAAACGTACTCTTACTTTAGAGTAATATGACTCAAGTAAAAGTAAAAAGTAGTCATCCAAATATTTACTTGAGTAAGAAAGGCTCCCAAATGCTATGTGTGCGGTCATGTGACTGCCTTGTGTCGTCTGATTGGTGAATTGGAGTCAAAATGACATTGGTGATCCGGTTTGATTGGCGCAACGGGCGCGCCCTACGCGGAAGTCGAAGGTGGAGTCTAAAAATCGACGCGCACGTGCAAGAATGAATAAATAAAAGTAGCGAACGGCAGGTCGATCATTGTAACGGAGTAAAAGTATCGATCCTTCTTCACAGAAATAAGTAAAAGTAAACAGTACGGTGCATTTAAAGTACTCTGGCAAGTACATTTTATGGAAAATGTTACTTGAGTAAATGAAACGGAGTAAATGTAACGCGTTACGACCCACCTGGCTTGAAGCCTTTGATTGAAGATTTATTCACTATCTAACCAAGTGCAGCTTGTTGTGAAGTGAGTAAAGTTGACTTCACTGCCACCATACAGCGCTGTTATCTCAGAACTTTTGCACACGTCAATGCAAAAAAAACAAAATATCGAAAATTGGGTCACTTGAAAAGCACCACTGAAAAAAAGTTCCACCAAAAACGTGTTGACGTTTCTCATTTATAATTTTTTTTTTTTTTCAATTGCTGCTTCACGCCGGTTCTCCAGGTGAGCCCGTATCACCTGTTAATGGGATTAGCTTTTGACCTTTAGCCAGTGCGAGCGAGCACGTAATGGCTAGAGGATTAATGCCCGATTCCTGGATGTACTAAAGCCCGTTTGGTCAAGTAATCCACCCTTCGACTGCCTCGGTTGTAAAGAGTGCACTCCGCACGAACAGGCCACACACACATCCACGCGAGCACCGCGCCAGACAGGAAGCCGAGCAATACCAAGTGTCCCTGTGTTGTTTTTACAACGAACTTTCTCTAGATGGCCGGCTCGCTCATCACAAAGAGCCGCTGCTTTATGAGGGGTCTGGCCGCAGAAGGCTGTCGGAGGGGATGTAAATTACACAAATAAACCTCCTCGCTGGCACTGATCTTCCCCCAAGAGCGAGCCGGGTGAGAGCAGGTGGGAGAGATAAAGGTATTTTACTGCGCATCCAGAGGAGGAGAGAATGTGACGGAGACAAAAGAGGCGGAAAAGGACACAGAGCCAATAAAGTTTTGTCTGAGTGAATATAAGAGGGAAGGAACGTGCAACCCAAAATTACTGTCGCAGCGTGTACTTGTTTCAGTGTAGCCCAGAACGTTTGGTACATACCAGATAATTTTCTGGCGCCCTTTTTGTCATCATGTCACTATTCAAAATGGACATTTCATATGCAATCCAGTACTGTGCAAAGGTCACCATGAGCTTTGTTTTTATAATGACCCTCAAAATGACTTGTAAAAAATGAACTCATGGGGCACAGCGGGTTGACACAAATGATTATAAAGCCAATGTCCACATAACTTTGTAGAGGAAGGAACAACCATTAGCTTTCACCAACTAATTAGATTTCAATCCATTTTGGTGATGATCCAGATAAGGGTGAATTATTTATTCATTTTTGAGTCAGCACGGTACCCTTGGAACTGTCCAACCCCCAGGATCATATTGGCACCCCTGTTTGTGCTTGATCCTCCATTAACCAGGAAGTAGCCTGCAAATTAACTAACAGATGGACAAACAAACCCAAATAGAAAGCTCTAGAAATTGTTTTCACTTTTATGTTGATCATTTTTAGGTGTCGTGTTGGTCTCTTGTTGTCAAAATGTGAACAGTATGTTGAAGAGGGCTTTTTGAGTATCAACTCCATTTGAAAAACAAAAGGTATTGGTCCAATAATGCTAAAATGCTAATAAAATGAAAGCTGGCTCCAAAGTTCTATCGATCATTTTCCAACCTCCTTGGATGGGGTGAGATGAGGCCTAAATAGTTGATGATGACTGGAAAGAAACGTTTGCTCTGTACTGTATTTGTAACAAGTAACATGCGTTTTGTGATGTTCCTAAAGGTTAAAAAGAAAAAGAAAAAAGAAAAAAACAATTGTACCGGCATTACCAGATAACTAGCAACCCCTTATCGCTCAGTGACTGTTTTTGTAAATGTCTTTATGTCTCCAAAGTGTTGACTGTCTGTTGTCGTACTAGAGCGGCTCCAACTACCGGAGACAAATTCCTTGTGTGTTTTTTGGACATACTTGGCAAATAAAGATGATTCTGATTCTGATTCTGATTCTGACCTTTCCATCGACGAAGTGTTCAAAACAAACATGGATATATGGATTGGATATCTGGCCAGAGTAAAATAAGCTCTGCTGATTCGTGAAAGCCACAATTTCCATCTTTTCCTTGACAAATGTCTTCTCGTCCCGATTCCAGCAAAATAAGACTTTGTCCCTCCCACCTGTATTGTTACAGCTAAACACGGCACAGTAATTCAACTTTTTTTCCACAGTGGCTATCAAATGTATCTATTCAAACCCTCAATAAGCACAGGAACAAAACTATGCATGTCCAGAGAGAGGTGTATGATGTCCCAGGAAAATATGTAATTTTTTTTTTTTTTTGCCGTTTAAACTTACTAACTGTGTCACGGTAGCATAATGTCACCCTATTCACATTGCTAACGTAGCTTTTGCATTCCTGTCTACGAGAAACAGGAAACATTAAGATGAGAGAAAGGGCGCCAAACTTAACAGTGCAACTTCCAATAGTTTTCATCCCAACATGACACGCTCTCCTCGGGATTGAGTCTTAGTTGCTTAAGGCTTTTTCCGTTTACTTGTTGATGCACATTTTTTGAGTCTTGAACATCCTGTGCACCCTTGTTATTAGAAACTGCAATTTACTCCGACATTATGCAAATGTGTTTCGTGCTACCACCACAATAAAAAGTGGCTTTGATAATTAGGCAACTGGGTTCGCTTTGTAATGCTGGCAGTATTTTGCAACTTGGCAACAATAACAGAAAGAGGAAACCAGACTTTAACCAGTGTTTCCTTTATATGAAATACGACAGCAGAGCACAAATGTTGCTCGAGGTTTTTACGGGCCTACTGACAGTATCTTCTGCCTCTCGTTTTAGAACCATATTATGCAAATGCAGGTTGATTTATGTAATTTAGAAGGATTAATGTGTTTAAATAAGGGGTGGAGATCCGTTTTCTTACCAGAGGCCATACATTGTTCATGGAAAAAAGAAAAAAAAAACATATACCGTATTTTCACGACCATAAGGCGCACTTAAAAGTCTTACATTTTCTCCAAAATGGACGGGGCGCCTTATAGTGCTTTATGTGTGCACCGAGTTCCAAAATCTGTACATGTTGTGTGTGACTTTTGAGCGCTCGGCTTGACTGACTGGGAGCATTTCTTGCCGACACGCAGCTTATATAGAGGAAAGGCGGACGTGACTGAGGACAGCATGCGGACGCTAAAGGGGGAAGGGTGCGTGTGAAAGAGGACGCAAAAGGCACGACCCCAGTAGGTATATAGCGCCGGTATGTGCATTGTGCAAAACAACATCGGTTTGGCTAAGGACCTCCGAAAATGGCACCTACGAAGAGACACGCTTACGAAGCACAGTTTAAACTGCAAGCTATCAGTTACGCGGAGGAACATGGGAATCGAGCGGCCGCGAGAGAAGTCAGGATCAACTTGGGTCGCAAGTGGAGGAAGCAGGAAAACACCGACATCATTACTGAACAGCCCCCCGCCAACGAGACTGACCACTGACCAATGACGAGAGGAATGTTTGATGGAGAACTTGCCCGGCTGTTCATTTCGGATACAGAAGATGAGGACTTTGATTAATTTGTGGATGAGGATTGATCAAAAAATAACATGAGTACATTGTTAAATACTACAATAAAGTACAACGGAACTCAGTTTTGCTCCCACTGCCTTTTAAAAACACACGCTAGCATGCATGCTACCGTATGTTTTAGCGTGCATGCATGCTACCGTATGTTTTAAGCTGGCGTATGTTTTACCATGCCTGCGCGCAATAATACGCTGCGCCTTATGTATGTGTTAAATACAGAAATAGACCCCGTAACTGAGACTGCACCTTTTAATACGGTATTTATTACTGGATTATGTATTATGATCCTTTGTGGGTAAAATGTTTTGAAGCTTTTTATCCTCTGGTGTGTTTGTAGTATTGAATCAGTCAGCGAGTGAGTGATTATTGATTGATTGATTTGTATTTAACTTATAAAGCACACAAAAGTATTCACGCTCTACTTAAGTAGAAGTACAGATAGTTGTGTTTAAAAAAATAAAAATAAAAAATTTGATTCGTAAAAGTATCTGTCAATGTCAATTACTGTTTATACAACACAGTTTTGATTAAAAAAAAAAAAAAAAGAGTGAGCTCTCTGCTAACCTTGTGAACTGAGTGACAAAAACTGTCAAATTTACTATTAAACTGTTTTCAAATGTGGGAGGTAAAAGTAAAAAGTCTTCTGGACAATAAATACTCAAGTAAAGCCCAAATACTGGAAAAAATCTACTTAAATACACTAGCGAGTTTTTACTTCGTTATTGGCCACCATTGCTTCTGACAGAGAGGACTCACGAAGTGCTTTTTTATATGGTTAAAATACAGAATCCAAAATATTATACAGTCAAGCTTTTGTTTCTTTTTTTGAAAGCAAGGCATGGTTAAATATAGTGTGTGTGCAAGCTGAGAGGCTGTTCTTAAGCATAAACACACACGCTGTCATACACTCTTTTGTTTGCTACTCAATCAGCGTAACCACCGAGAGTGCCGGCTCCTCTCTTGCTACCACTTGACTGCTGCGCCGCGCGAGATAAGCCGAGCGAGTGCGGCCGTGTGACCAGTAAACCTCATGGCGGCTCAGCCTAGCGGCATACGGCAAAGCGGTTAAGTTGATTTATATAGAGTTGTATGTTTCCTCATGGCGGGCACGAGGGACAAAGGGAGGGAGAAAAAAGTCGTAATTTTTACAAAAACAAGGGCGTACTTTATAGGGATGAAAAGTCATAATTTTATGAGTATGAAGTCGTATTTTTCCAAGATATTTGCAATGTCATGATATTAAAGTCAAACTTTATCAAGTGAAGAAAAATACAACTTTATTCTCGTAAAATTAATAATAATTAATAATAACATTTTTGTAAAAGATTTTTTTTTTAAATGGGGCTTCATTCTTAATAAATGGGCATCTTTTCATTAAAAAATAGGACTTTATTCTGTGTTCTTTAAGCTAAAGTTGGTACAACACATTCATTTATTATGTTGGTTTTATTAGTGCACTTGTCCCCCATATGTTGGCATGACATAATAATAATAATTGCTAATTGTTAGGGAGGCACCAATACCAGTATCATAAAAAAGAAACTGCCTCTCACATCTTTAGAACAGGGTAAAGAGAAGTAAGCAATGGTGCGCTAATGTATCCCTGCAGCTGTCCTGACACATTTTGTTGTATAACTGAAATATGTAATGACGGGCCACATTTAAGTGAAAAACATGCAGTTTGATGTTTAAAAGTCAGTAATGACAAGTTGTTACTCCAAAAGGTGTGCTATTTGATTGAAACTTATGGCATGTTCAAGAAAGCTTTTTGTGCTTTTGAACAATATTTGATTTTAATTTGCAAAACCTAATGACGTTCTCAAGTGTCGGTACTTGGTATCGGTGATTACTCAAACGGTATCGGTTGCATCCCCTGGACCTCAGTTTGAGAACCACTGGTATAAGAGATACATGATCGCATGAGGACAATTCCAAGCAAAAGACACTTAATACTCTCAATCATCCTCTGCTTTTGTAGGTTCAAATGACATCAACACAACAGTGTAACAGAGCCCGAGCTGTCACTGCAGTGTTGACACGCGGTCAGCCATTGTTTGACTTCGCTTTGGGACAACTGAAGTACCCTGGATGATGCGGCCCATACTCAGCTGTTTTGCCAGACGGCGGAATTTTTTGACAGACAGACAGCGGGCGGCCACCATTGTTGCCTCTTTTGCTGGAATAATCGGGGCACCTGCATTGTGCTGATGATGGCATTTGCGGTACATAAGTGCGCGTGCCTGTGACTGTGTGATAGCGCTGGACTGTAACAAAGCACCTTATGTGGCTTTATGACAAGCGGTACTTTAATCTGGAACGTGAAGGCTCACTTCGAAATGACTTAAGAGTGCTTAAAATGATGTTACCATTATGGGGTTTTATTCCTCTGTGGCTGGTGGCTCAATAACACCATTGATTGTTTGTGCTCTTGTATTGACTGCTCTTGTTTTAATTTGCTTGTGTCTGCTTGGATACGTGGAACTGGGTCCAAACGGCAGATGTACGCTCCTCTTATCACACGGTTTCAAGTGGTCATCATTACTGTCAGGAAATGCTTAGCCACGTGTTGACCACAAAAGGCACTCTGACACAAATGACGTTCATCACCCCAAGGTATAGATTAGAAAATACGTCAGCAACACGAGGCCTGGATGTAGTGTGCATGAACTAGAGAAGCAATCCTTGGCATCCAAACTGATTAGCCAGATGCGATATTGACCCATTCCCAAATTGGAATCTGTAAACGTGCCGGGGGAGGATTACTGCGTGAGCCCGGGAGGTGAGTAGCTTCACATGAAGTCCAAAAACAAACAGACTTTGAGGTGGAAATTCTGTTATATGTCATTTCTTATTGACATTGACTTTTTTTTTTGTTTGTTTTGCTTTTGCAATATTGTCCTGAGAAGTCAGGACAGGATGTGTAGTGCAATCGTTCCCACCCTTAGTTGAACCAAAGCACACATTTTCCATTGGAAAACTCTCACAGCACACCACCAAACAAAATGTGATCATCTCGTTTTAATTTGCTGACAAATGTACTTACTCAGTGTGAAATCTGGGCTTGTTTAGTCGAACACGACACTATTATTCTGTTGTATGAATGGCAGCAGGTTAATCGGACTTTCTGCCATCTAGGTGAACAGCATTAAATTGTTCTGCCTGTTAATATATTGTATGTCGCTGTGATAGCTAGATGAACAAAAATACATTATTTGTCATAGAAAAATGCAATTTTTTGGACCAATTAAGTAAAATTGGAGGAAGAAAAATCAAACCCACTGGTGGAGGTAATCATTTCGCTAATCACTGAGCTGAAGTGTCAGTTATTGTGCGATACAGCCAAAAGCGGCTGAAGTGGACCTTAGCGAAAAAATGACAGTTGGTGACTCACACCTGCACACCAAGCGATTGAGCACCACACATGTACTGGCGCACTGCAATGGAGAAACTGCAACCCTGTTTCGGGTTTTGAGGGACTACCCGCGCTTTGCTTTTTAGTCACAGGTTGGTATGAAAATGTATTGGATTTGTATTTATTTATTTTTTTGTGAAAGCTCATGTGGCTTTTGATTTTTGATTGGCTGTTACAGTACATCTGCGAAATTGCGATTTTGTTCACCTAAGATGAAAATTTTGAATCACATCAAAACCAGTGGCTGACGGTCAGACACCGCTAATATACAAACACATTCGTAAGTGCTATTCTAATTATGACTGTAATTAGGGCTTTTGTATTATGGGATGCAGTTTTCCGCTTGCATTGTGGTATTGTTACGACTTTAGTCCACTTCAGTTGCTCCATATGGAGTTCTGCTCACCGGGGTTTTGTCTTATGCGTGACTTGAGTCCACTTCTGAGTGGTTTTGCAAAATAGTGAAGAGGTTAAGAGGAGAGAGGAAGTGAAGACACTGTTAATAATTACTGTTATTGCTCATGGGAGTTTTGACGTCTTTCTGTATATTGCCTATACTGTATTATGTCATTCAGTTATCAGGAAGGGTTGCATAACGTCATTTCAAAACAAGAACATTAGATCAGATAAACACTTTGGCGTGTGATAACTATAACAACGCAGTTGTGTTTCAGACTTGATGCTTGCCAAAAGACGCCACATGCTGGATAAGAATAATGAGGGTTGGGACTCCCATTTCGGATGTTTTGATGAATCATACCCTCAACATGACACTTGTCATTGTTTACAAGCACATTATGCTGTATCTTGGAAGAATTAAACTACTTCTTATGAGCTAAAATAGTCCTGTATATGACATTATTAACAGTCTCTACAACATAGAATGCTGCAATTGCGATAATGTTTTTTTACGTATGGGTGATTGTACCATTGATCCACGCACAAAGAGAGCCGCGTATCCAACTAGGTTATCGTCTTATTGCCAGCTCAGTAACATTGAAAATTTGCATCACAGATAAACACAGACTTGAAAGCATACACTTCTGGTTACATGTGGTCTAGACAGTCAGGCTCTTAGCTGTGCTAAAATATGAATCATTCTGTTTACTCAGTGCAAACAGTGACACGTTTGGAGAACAATTTGCACAACTTTTTGTGCTTATTTTACCTTTTTAAGACATAGGAGCAGGAGGGCAGTTGGAGAACACTTGCTTGCGTAATCTTATTGCATTTTCAGTTTAACGCAAATTTCCTAACTAACAAAACAAATAATATTATTGTTAGTATAATAATAATTATTAAATGTTATATTTAAACCCTGTCAAGTGAATGCTGAGATTTGGGAGTGGGAAGGGGTAGTCCGCCTGGCGTGTGGACCGGGGCTTCGCGCTGGCAAGGCCGCTTCAGAGTGCCTCGTTGTCCCAGCGTGGAAAAGTCCCACAGAAATATTTTCGCAGCTCAAACATGAGTTATATCTAGGCATAAGAAAGATGGTAGACAAAATAGCATTCATTTTTCCTGGTTGTTGTAGTACTGGCCTGGCCAACCCGCGGCTCGCGAGCCTCATGCGGCTCTTTAACTAGTTTCATGCGGCTCTTCAGGAGCTGTCACATGACATGCGTCAAAAATGCTTGGCTGGCGCTGTCATTCACTCCCCCTACAGCTAGATGGCACACTGACCATGTAAGCCTGTTTGAGTGACGTCAAACGAGCGACGAGAGAATCTTTGGTGTGACATCATTTGTGTTGTAAACAATTTCCGTCAAGTTACCTCTTGAAATGGCAGGGGAAAAAAGCACAGCCAAACGAAAATATGAAGAAGAACACAGGACGTTTTTGCCAGAGTGGGAGAGTTTATATTTTTTTTGTTAAACGTAATGGCAATCCGATCTGCCTTATATGTCACGCAGCATTAGCGCATTTCAAAGCTTCAAATCTTCAGCGTCACTTCAGCTCACTCCACCCTAACATCGAACAGGAATTTCCAAAAGGGACTGAACTTCGCAAGAACAAGTTGGTCGCTTTGAAAAGCAAGGCAGAAAAGCAGGTGCAGTTTTTCAAAAAAATTACAAAACACTCGGAGACCGTAACGCTTGCATCATATCAGCTGGCTTGGAAGCCAGACTGTTTGAAAGCCCCGCTCGTCACAGATGAGGCTGCGGCTGAGTTGGAGATGATCGACCTTTGTGAGGAGGATCAACTGAAAACTGTTTTAAGGGAAGGGACCGTTGAGTTCTGGAAAAGTGTGCCAATTGAAAAATACCTCAACATCAAACGAGCTGCGCTTAAGATACTGTCCATGTTTGGGTCAACGTACGTCTGCGAGTCTGTGTTTTCTACCCTGAAACATGTGAAATCAAAGCATCGATCTGTTCTGACTGACACTCATTTGAAAGAATTGCTTAGAGTGGCAACAACAGAATACAAGCCAGATTTGAAGAGGATTGTTCAAGATAAGGAATGCCAGAAGTCTCACTAAGCAGCATAGTAAGAGAAAGATGTTATTGAAAATTATTCTATTATTGTTTGTGGACTTGCTTGAACTGAGAGTTTGTATGTGTGAGACAGTGCACACAATGTTAACTGTTGAAAATTACTGATATTATCATGTTGGTGTGGTTATTTTCATTAGATCTGGCTGAGCAGAGGTCTGTGTATGCGTGCATACATGATTAAAAGATGATGTTCATGTGTACCCGTGTATGTGGCTCTTTGCAGTAACACAGAAAAAAAGTGGCTCTTAGTCTCTGACTAGTTGGCCACCCCTGTTGTAGTATTTGACAAGAGTGGATCGCGCCGACTATGTAATGAGGACAAAATGGGGGAAAACGTGTGTTGGTGGTCACCGTTGCTCAGGACAGGAGAGGACGTTCGTTTAAGGCTTGCTTGAGGTATGTCCCCGTACTTTGAATACGATACGGCTCGCAAGCAGGCAAGAAAAACGTTAGCCTAGCAAGAACTTTAAAACACAGTGAGCACACTCACGCAGGAGCTGCTGTCAGCCACAGCTCACGCCCAGACGTTCACACACTGACTCGCGA
This sequence comes from Phyllopteryx taeniolatus, assembly GCF_024500385.1. NCBI lineage: Eukaryota > Metazoa > Chordata > Actinopteri > Syngnathiformes > Syngnathidae > Phyllopteryx > Phyllopteryx taeniolatus. Next base: position 11,514,728 of record NC_084520.1, on the reverse strand, counting down.
ACATCGCACGCCTCCCCACTAGGACCTGCCTCTTAAAGGCACTTCATGTACACAGACATTACAATATTTACACTTTTTCCAACACATTTCATGCTTGCAATTTTGTTTTTTTTGTTTTTTTTCCAAATAAGTTTACTGTGTGTTTAAAATGTAATTTAATAAGTTTAATGTGTATAAAGCATGTGAGAGGCATACAATTAAGAAATATTTTTTACATGGGCTCTCTCTATAGCTTTTCATCTATAGTGAGTGGGTTTGGAACATATCTCCCATGACATTTACCTCATTACAGGGAAATATATTTTATATTATATATTGTGTTTTTTATGATCATCATGTACTAGATATATAAGATAATTAAATTGAGGAGCAGAATGATTATCCAGGCCTCACAGTAGTTCCCGGCACTCCTTTTCCCATCCTTTTACAGATTTTGCTGTTACAAGTTTAGTCCGAACTAGGGCAAATTGCAAACTGTGCTGAACATGCAAGACTGTACATGCAAAACAGAAATATGCAAGGACCTGTGCGTACACATGTAGTGTACTGTGTATGAACTGCCTTTCTTTCTTACCAGCCGAAGCCTTCCCGTCCGTGTCTTCAAGGCCCACTGGCAGCACTAATGAAAAGATGTCAGGAGATGTGAAGGGATAAGAGCGGATCGCTCCATCATACTGTTGGCTTTAGTTGCAAATAGTGTTTAGCTGGCATATACCGACGTACACAGGATGCACCGTTCGACAAAAGCCAGACTTTCACCATGGCCAGCTGACGTTTTTGTTTGGCCTGGCATTCTAGCATATTATGTTTTTTGCCTGACCGCCACCCCGCTCCTTTCATAGCTGAGTGGGAGAAGTAATGTAGTTCAGAGGGGGCATGTAAGGCACAACAATGGCTCAAAAATATTGAATAAGGAGTGAAAGGGAGTCGGGGTGTGAATGACAATAGGCCAGAGTTGGGGGTGAGGACTGATGGTTTGTAGGGAGGGGTCCAGATTGATGATAGATCTGCGCTGGTTAAATATTATCAAGGCTCTTTTTTCGTATTTTGGCCCCCCTCCTGTCGTGGTAACGCAGAGAGAATGGCTAAGATGCGGCCCGCTAATGAGCTGCCTTTCTGAGCCATTCACTTTTCGCATTAGCCTATTTACTTACTATTGAGACACTCCCCCTCTCTATGGGTTGACAACACAGATGGTTTAGGTAGCCATAGTGACTGCACATCTTTATTTCTGTCAGCCCAGAGCCCCTCCGTGTTTCTTTTCACTCTGGGAAGTTCCACCACAGATGGAATTCTGATGTGATAAGCCAGCAAAGAAAACATTTATACTCATTCCGCATTTTTTCAAGTTTTTGTTTATGTGACAGCTACACTTTTGCACAACGCTGACACTCTTCTACTTTACACGCCTATATCTTTCATTTATATTTTTATTACCTCTGCCAAATGCTTAAGTGTGATGTAAATATGTGTTTTCCCACCCGCTAAAACAACTATACTGTTGGGTTTTATATTATTTGTTTCTATAAACCTATGCTAAACAATGACCGAATGTTGTCAGACATAACTAATGACTAATAACTATCACAACAGCACATTTATGATCGCCAAAACAAGATGTCGTATCAATGTTAGCTAAGATAATATAGCCTACCGTTGCGAATGAGAATGTATTGTAATGCCCCCGCAAATGGTCAAATATAGACACAGCCGCCGGTGCACCTTGAATCGCTTTATTGAACAAACGTTAAGAAAACAAACACGTAATACGTACATTTATTCACGAGCTGCCGATGGCCACAGCTCACACAGAGTCATTTAGCACAAACTAGCTAACAGTTAGCCAGTTAACAGCGAGCCAACTCTACACTCTTATTTGCTGACACCCGCGTCACTCAACAGGCCAGGCCCCGCCTTTTAAAGCCATACAGGAAACCCATTTTTGTTGTTTCCATGTTAGAATATCTAATTCTGATTAATGCATTCGTCGTGTTTTTTAAAAATGTATTTACTTATTTTTTGGCAGTTTCCCGCAATAGAGTTAGAAAGTGGCAAAACCAACCTCTCCAAACTGAGCTGAACAGAGCTGAGCGAAGTGAAATGATAGTGTGGCGAGTAAAAGTGGCACATGCCATCCATGGAACCGTAATCGACAATGGCAGCCCAATCATAACCTCTTAAGTTGTCATCCTAACTTGACCAGATGGACAAACAAACCCAAAAAGTAAGGCAGTCCGCAATTTATTTTTTCACTTGAACAGTTCAGCCTTGGCGGACATCCATTGCAATTTATAGCTTGAGTCCAGCTTCGTATTTAGAAATAGAGACGCCACATGCAATACTGTCAGAGAAGACTGATTCCACTGATAAAATGTTGCCCTTGGCACTGGGTGAAGGTATGCGCAACATTGTTGAGTAATGGCACATCAGTCATCGGGTGTTGACAGAAGTGGATGCACATTTTGACACAATACACCACATGTTGATGGCCACTTTCAACTTCCTTTTTCTTCTTTGAATTAGATCCTGTATTAAGGGCTATTGCTTCACGTCCATTTCGGTCACAGCAAGATACAATCGAGACCACCTACAATATCTAAAAATCACGGCCTGGCACATCTTTTTTTTGTGGCCCACCTGAGCTTAACATGCACATTGTCACCTCCTCAAATGTCATATTTTTTTCACAAATTGATCGCTCTTGAACGCTCAACTGTCTGACAAGTGTTGGCTTCCTCGCTCTGCGGAAGCCAAGATTGAAAGTCCGGTCTGGACAATAACGAGTAAAAATAGGTTAAAGTATAGTTCAGTAAGCCTGTTTTGTTAAAAAAAATTGATCACTGTAATGCATCGGTGCAGAAGGAACTGGTCAACCACAAAGGAAAAAAAAGAAAAAGAAAGAAGCCTATTGATAAGCCATTGTACCCTTAAAATACAATGTTTTTATGAGAGGGTATGCTGAAGATGGGTAAAAGTTGAAATGGTACTCATGGTGCAGTGTGTGTGCAAGACTCCCAGATGACCTTCATACACATCAGGGACATGTTGCCAAAGAGGGTGAACTCTTTCATATGGAACCAACAACAACAATACACACACACACACACGCACGCACACAGAACAGTAAAAAAGGGGCGCTGCTCCATCTACATTCTCAGTGCCCCTCTCTTTTGAAATGCTGATCACTCCTCCTCCCTCACCGTCATCACTCTGCTACCTTCTTTTTTAAACATGGCAGAGTCATCCATTCCATTAATTCTCCTCCTGCTGGCCTCCCCCAGGTTAGAATGAGGCGAACCCCCAAACAACAACCCCCCACCCAACCTCCCTGGAAGATGCAGGGCAACAAGGGCCACAGCGGCGGCGATGGCAGGGGTATTTGTCATGCTCCCAGCCGTGGCGGTCTGTCGCTCACCCCCACCCAAGGGCCTTTGTTGTCCCCACATCCCAACTTGCTGGCTAAGCAAGGGGGCTTTCACATTTCATTAACATTTGAACTGGCTTTGCCTTTTTGTGGACATTTGACACACACTGGAAAAAGTATTAAAACCATTTTTATTTTAAACACATTTTACCTCAACATGGAAAAAAAAACAGTTTACTCAAACCTTCTGCTTGCAAAACCGGTGTGATGGCCACTACACCATAGAAGCATGCTGCAGAGATCAAGGCCCACATTAGATTTTTAAAACGGACAGATGGAACTTTCCCTCATGTGAGGAAGGCATTATAGATTTCCATGATGTAGGATAAAAATGTTCCACACAAAAATCATTCTTATATTTGTTATTATTTAGAATCCATCCATGTATACTTGATTATTCATTTGATTAATATATATATAGATATATATATTACAGTTTATTTTTTAAATCTTTTTTTTTTTTTTAACAATAAATCAATTGACCAGTTATGTAATGAGCTCAATGATATTCAACCTCTGTGTGGTTCATTCGAGTTTAAACTAAGCGCCACAGCAGCGTGCTTTCCCCGGCGTCGCTCGAAGGGGGCACCACTTAAGTAGAGGTCACACACAGAGGTGCTGTAATGCTTTGGGCTGGGCATAACTGAGGGCAATCCACTTAAAGTGAACCGTAGAGCATCTCCCCCCCCCCCCCCCCCCCCCCGCCATTTCGTCTCATCCCCTCCAAGACACCCTGAGCATCACACGTGTGATTGGGAAGCAGGAAATGGGTTCTCTGCTGTACTTGGCGAGAGTGAAAAGACATGAAGGAAGAAAGTGTGGAGCAGGGGGTTGGTGTGCTTTTACATGGACTCCCAACGAGATCTCTGCCAGAGGGAAATTGAATAACACAGGTGAAATCAAAAGAGAGACACACAATAAAAAAAAAAATTGTGTTTTATTTTAATTGATTTCTTTGAATGTTTGAGTCGGCGGCACAGTGGCCGACTGGTTAGAGCGTCAGCCTCACAGTTCTGAGAACCGGGGTTCAATCCCATGTTCTCCCCGTGCCTGCGTGGGTTTTCTCCGGGCACTCCGGTTTCCTCCCACATCCCAAAAACATGCATGGTAGGTTCATTGACAACTCTAAATGTAAGTGCGAATGGTTGTTTGTTTGTATGTGCCCTGCGATTGGCTGGCAACCAGTTCAGGGTGTACCCCGCCTCCTGCCCGATGATAGCTGGGATAGGCTCCAACACGCCCTAGTGAGGGGAAGCGGCTCAGAAAATGGATGGATGGATGGAATGTTTGAGTCAAGGCCACAGGGGCAAGGCTGCGTTCAAGAGCCTGCCGACCTGTAGCGATTCCGAAAATAGTGTTCCCCGCTATATCGCACTTCATCATTCACACCCACGTTGTATTGCAGATTTTTAATACTAGTTACTAGGTAGGGGGTGAACAACTTCAGATTTTTTGCAGTCGACGTTAAGGTGATTTTAAGATGGGCGTTAATACCTAGCACTTTGTGCTTTTGTATATTTGAGGATAGACTTTTTTTTTTTTTTTCTTTGAGTGAATTTGTTAAAATATTTTTCTACACTTGAGGCACCGCTGCTAATTTGCTGCGCCTACTGCTCACCTGTTGATTTCAATGAGACATCGGTGTTGTTAATGCCAGAACACATGATTGGAGAAATAATCAACTTCAAGCTATAATTGTCATTCCGCAGTGGACTAGTCGGTGCCCGTCGGTACTACTTACATTCATCTTCTTAAAATTTTGGACATACGGGCATTTCCGTGTTAGTTAAAAAAAGATGAATACTTCCGCAGAAAAATAAGTCCCCAATTTATGCCTACTGGACTGTTATACTGTTTGTATGTGTTGCTGCTCCATGTGTGTCAAGTAGCAGTTGTTTGAAGGTTTATAGTTACTGTAACATACTAACATCTCTGCGAATTTCCGTTAGCCCGTCTACGGCATTTTGCATCATATATTAGCATTGAGCGAGCTGACGTTCGTTACATGAAATTTAATGGTTTCTTTGAACATTTTGGCATTTAAATATATGTTTAATCTCTCTATGTGTCAGTTTTATAGTAAACTTCAACTAGCGTGACAAATAACTTGTCTGAGAGTGAGAGCAAAAGTGTATTTGAATCAGTTATGAGTGTGTAAGTGGTAAAACGGTAAAAGCCTTTATTTAAAAAAAAAAAATCTTATATGGTCTCTTTGTCTCAAGGACTTTCACCTATAACGGGCAATGTCAATGTAATCAAATAAAAAGTCACATCGGTCCTAGTCTGTGAGCGTGTGTTTAAGCAGTTTTTGTAGTGAATTCAGCTCACAGTTCTGCCAGATGCTTCACTTCTCTCTTTATCGCAACACATCATCTTTCTCCAGACCAAGTTGTCAGTTTAGTGGTTTTCAGCCAACTTGTGATATGACCCTTCGGCGAGAATGTCTACTTAACTTAAATATGGAGTATTTCTACGCATAATTCCAGTGTGTATATTTTTAAAAAAATTCAACCGGCTGACTGAGTGCTTTAGCCAGAAACTTTCCTCCACTTCTATCATTTCTCCAACTAACTTGATACCTTCAAGAGACTTTGGAAGGAACTTTGTCAAGTCTTAGAGAATGGAAACTCGCAATACATCAGAGAAAGCTTCCACTGCAAACTGTGCACGTCAACTCGGAGTGTTTTATGAGTCAGGGAAGGTCAGATTGAATTCCAGTCTTCATCCATTCCAGCCTTCCTGCACTTCATACTTACTGTGTCGGTTGCATCAGTTATGACTTTAACGTGTCACGTGCACAATGTGAAGATTTGAGTTTTTTGTGTTTTTTATCATTAAACCTCACTTTGATTCCCTGTATTTGACACAAACAAGGCACTTATTTTTCTTCCGTTTCCTTGTCTGGCCCTCTTGTCATTCCTAATGGAATTGGCCACGTCTGGTCACACGTAAACTTGCCTGTGTTCCTGACGGCTAATGGGATGCCATTGCGTGACCTGAGATATCCTTCCTCCAGGGTAACATCCATAGCAATTTTCTCTTTGATTTGCTGAGTGATGGTGTCGAAGGAAAGAAGCACGAGCCTAATGATCATTGCGGAGATGGGCACTCTAACTCAAGGCCACAGTGTGTGGAAGATTACAAGCAATACAATAAGCTATAATTCCCCCCCAACCCCGCCCCCTCTCCGCTGAGGTATTTCCAGAATGCCGCCGGACCTGATGGATTTATGAGCGGGCCATACTTTGGTAAACACCGATGGTGGGCAGCTTTGTCCTCGTACGATGTGATATAGTGAAGGTCCCCATAAAAAATGGGAAAACCAGGTTACGGTCACCAAAGTGGGGCTTAACAATAAAAGGCTTTATGGGCAGATATAGGCCTGTGTACCATAAATGCTGGAATCGGCTGTTGGAGGGACATTAAAGGAATAATGATAGGAAGCAACTCTCTACAGATCCCTGCAGCCACTAAGAGGGTCTTTTTAGAAAAGACATGGCAAATTATAGCGAAGAGGTCCATAGAGCAGCTTAACTACAGTCCAGCCGTTTTTTTCCCTTTATCATGAATGTGCTGAGTAGATTGACAGAACGAGGTACAAGTGGCGCAGTGTCCATTGATAGGCGCAGCTTGTTCTCACCTTGTACGGTCGGGACCCTCATTATACGTCGGCACAGCTGTTGGGTTTGGCCACAGCACAAAAATCAGCTGTGGAAAACAAACGCATACAGTACATGCACAAAAACCAACACATGCTGACAAGAGTCCTAGGCAGACTTTCAAGTAAATATGCACCTCAGTGTGCCCACACAGACACATACAGGCAATAAGGAATGCAATGATGGCACATGCTGGCAAGTGCTGTGACCATGCTTATGGTACGTGCTGATCACCAAGTCCACATGTTACAGCGCGCAGTGCGATGCAAGCCAAGAGATTCACGCAAGTAAAAACGATGGCATTTTGGAGCCTGAAAATGCAAACATTTGAAAACTGGACTCAAAGTGGCTGGGTTTTTTTTTCCGTTTTTTTTAAATGACACCATTATCAATTCCATCTAAACTATGACAACGCTTGCCGGAAAATGGAGGACATGTCCAGACGTGTTAAATACTCATGTTGGCATGCAAGGCTCCGTCACAACCAAAACAACAATGGCGGACTGCAGTGTTGTTTTAGCATTTGTGCTTACACTGAATCATCTGTATCATTTGTTCTTTCCATTGTCAATTGGCAAAGAAAAACAAAAACTTTAAAAGTGACTGATTTTGTAGTTACTTTTTTAATGTCCCAAGTCTACTCGTCCACATGTAGTGTTTCATGTGCACATGATTGAGTTGAAACAGTTGCGATTGGACAAAGAGCAGTGAAAGCATATTTTCTATGTCAGACATGCTGTAATGCATGAAACCGATTACAATAACGCTTTTTACATCCTTAGTATAATCTGGCTGAGGGATCGTTGTTGTGGTCCGGACTGATTGTGGTGGCTAACATGGTACAACACACTGATGCTTTGAGGACACGGATGACAACACTTTTAGGTGACTGCAAATCCTGCTTTGCTAAATGGATGATGAATTTCGCTCGAGCGGCGACGGAGGCGGCCGTCACCAAGCAGGCGGCAAATTTCGCTAGCCCCGAAGCGGCATGTCAAATAGACAGTTGTCCTGCCATAATTTTATTTTATAATTTATGTATTCTGAAATAGCAGTCTTGTATTAACTTTTACTCACTTTATTTTATAGTTGACACGCAGAGGTAACATGACGTCCATTTATTTCTACTTGTTTATATCCACCAGACTCTTACGTTCTTCTTCGTCTCTTACTGCTTCTTATCTACCATATGCACTCGTTTTGCATTGCACCCCCTAGTGTTCATACTGAAACACCAGGCTACGTTTGGGAAATGTGTGGCAAAAGACTTAAATCTGAGCCTTAAATTGAAATATGAAAAATCTGAAATTTTTTATATTACATTAACAATTACATTTTTAACATTTTTGGATTGCCATTTGAACATGGAAAGAAGGAATGATACACGGAATACAATTCTTCTCTTGACTACACTGCTAATGTCTCGTTTATATACCTGCATGTCAAATTTTAAACCCATATGTACGCAGACTGGCAATATTTATTTAAAAGACACTTTAGGATAAACCTGCAAAGTGGAACAACTGGCAACATTTATTTAAAAGACACTTTAGGATAAACCTGCAAAGTGGAACAATTTCTCTACAACTGCCATCTCCTGACCTGGCATGCATAATACAGTGTTCACTATATATGCGAAACTTTACAAAAACTTTCCTGCTTTTACTAGGTCATTCGCATGTAAACATATCCCTAGACATTCACCAATAAATGTTCCGACTTCATTCCAACCCATTAAAAACGACTTCCCGTGCTGCATTTCTCTCCCGATCTTCCCCTGCTGAGCTGCTTTATTAAGGTTGCTGTGAAGATTTAGGGAAGCTAGAAGGCTTTGCCACGGCTTGCCCCGGCCTCTTTAGCTCCTGGGCCTTAGCCAGCTGCAGGCACATGTGCAGGAGAGCTCAGGGGGAGGTGTGGCGTGAGGGCCGTGTCTGTGTCGTAGCCGCCAAAGCGGACAGGAAGTTTAAAATTAGTCCGCATCCCCTTTGCATCTGGCCTTATCTTGTCACGAGAAGGCGTTTAGTCCAACCTGTTCTTGGCTAATTTGGCTCACCTGATGACTTAGACACTCCAATGGTTTTGTTCAATTCGATTCGAACATCCACTCCAATAAAGTACACTCTGCGTCGGAAGTGTTCATTGACATGAAGAGGAATAAAAGTATGCAGTAACATGAGTCACGGGACACTTGAATTCAGATGTGGATGTCAGGGTGGCCAGAATGTGTTGATTGTTCAAAAATGCTCCCAAGATCTGCTCAGTCACTAACAGATCCAGTGAAGCTGCTCTTCCTCCGCTCTCTTTTTATCACGCACAATAATCCAAATGACATAACGACCTATTGTTTGTTTTAACCCGACGGCTCATCTCCTCGGCGGAGGAATGGTTTAAGGACCACTCTTTACTGCTCCCTCGCACCCCCTGATTGGCTTGAAGAAAAGCAGCGAGAGGGAGCAGTAAAAATAGTTTGACACCCTCAAGGTCCAGCCAGCAATCTCCTTTCCACCCTCACCCATAAAACTCTTTGAATCCTCTTCTAAAATCCCACCGCCCCCTCCTCTCTCCACCGAACGCTCATTTTCAGCTTTGCTCCAGATCGCTTGCATAACCGCCTATTGTTGCGAGTTTCCGATGTGTGCTTGATGCTTCAATCGGGCGCATTGCATTGCCCGAATTTTCTGTGCCACTTTCCAGCCACGCATCTGAGGCTGACCTCCGAATATCAAGTTAGCAGATCAAAACTTTAATCTTACACTATCAGACTTTGCTCTAAGCCAAAATAGCCTCTTCAACTTCTTAGGCATGATACTTATTGAGGCTGGACCAAGACCGAGCTACCTGCAACGCAGTGATAACACCAGTTGAACCTCTTGTGACCCTCTTTTCTCCATTTTGCAATTACACAGTCATGAAGATGCAATATAGACCGGGCGACCACCTTGATGGTGCCACATCTTTCATGTTAAACCAACCTAGTACCGCTGATGCTTCACCATTTGACATGAAACTCGTAAAGATCCATCAATTTTCTAGAACGCTTATCTCGTTCAGCGTCACTGCAGAGGCTGGGGTCTATCTAAGGTGAACTACACCTTGGATCTTTCGTGCTGTTTCTACAAAACCGCCGCATTACAGGTAGAGATGGCAATTAGTCACCTTGGGTCCATGCCAGCATCTGGTGTGCTGTACAGAAGACAATAGTACATATACGTAGTGGGATGCGTTAGTCTTGGCTGTTAAAGTTCACACCGAAGTCCCAACGTCCCGCGATTCACTTCCACATAGCTGCCATTCAACCTTTGGTTCCACCTATGTAGCGGTGCGCCTACATGAGTTGACAATTTTATTATTAATGGCACCACAATTCCCCAGGATAGCAAGGCTTTAGTTTATCTGTATAGCATCATTCACACTCAAAGCAAATAGTGCTTGACAAGAGGAAAAGAAATAATAATTAAAAACAAGATCAAGTGACAAGATGGAAAATCAAGATAAAATCCTAACATAAAAGCAGGGTATATTAAAACATGGATTATCACGTTAAAACCACAAAATAAAAGCATAAAATAAATTAATTATGAATAAGTAACGGTGAACAATTAAGTTTTCAGGACAGATTTAAATATAGTGACAGTTTGAGGAGATCTCAGGGTTTGAGGCAGTTTGTTTCTTACTTGAGTAGCATGGAAACAGAACACTGCTTCTCTTTGTTTGTTTCTAGTTCGAGAAACAGTCACGAAAACTGCACCCAATGACCTGAGGGCTCTGGAAGTCTCAAACAGAAATAAAAGGTCTTGAATAGATTTATATCCAAGACCATTTACAGCTTTGTAGAACAACAGTAAGATTTTAAACCATACAGGAAGCCAGCATAGAGATTTTCGGACTGGTGTGATGTAGTCCAGTTTTGGGGTACAAGTAATAATTCGAGCAGCGGGAAACTGAATTTAGTTGCAGCTGTCAGATTGATTTTTTTATTTTTATTTTTTCCAGACCTGTAAAACCTTGTTACAATAGACTAGTCCATTCTTTATAGATAGATCACACAAGACTGAAGTTCAAAATTAAGAGTTTTCAGGAAATATTTTACAGCTTCACATTCCGTCGTATTGCAAGCAAATGTCCTGGATTAGATTTGTATTTTATTATTTTTTTTTTTTCAACCCCAGATTTTTCACTGTATCTGGACTGCGCAAACAATTCTATAGGTTTAATCCTCTCTGTTCCCATCCCCCTTCACAATAACCGTGATGCTCATCTGTTTTCTCTCGGCTCGCTCTGGTCTATCACAGTATGTCTGATGAACCCTCTCACCACAGCCTGGAAAATTTGCATCTTCTGACAGCTATTACCCAAACTGCTAATAGTGTCAAGGAATGTGTGGTTGTGCTATCAGTGCAGGTGAGGGAGGGCGCAACTCAGTAATGCACACTGTGCTCTTATCACATAGGGTAAACACAGCCTGGGCCTGCATTAAATAAAGTGTCACAGTGAGTGGGGGCGGAGTAGATCGTAGGCCCCACTCACCACACACACACACACACACACACACACGCGCGCATGCACACACCAACCCTTCCATGCAGATAATCCCACTCCAAAGCGCTGTTGGTGAGAGCCAGCTGTGGTTCAGGTGGGGGAGTGGCAGAGGGGAGGCATTGTTGAGGTAATAGGATAGGTAACAGCTTGATTCAATCGAACTGATAAAACTCCATTTCAAGAACAGGCATATAGTCTCCTTGCATAAGGTCTTGGAAGAAAAAACATCATATAGAAATATATGTGGACGTATACTATGAGCTGCACTGTGGGGCAGTCCCAGTCAGTGGAGAGGGGAAATCCCAGCAAGCAGCTGTACTCTGGGTGCATCACATGACACGCACAAATCAATGATATTGTCTTTCAACAACACACTGGACCGGTGATTGTGAAAATGTTTTTAGTAATTTTTGTCAAGCTGCCACTGGAAGGCATAAAAAATAGAGAAGAAGCCCGTGTGATGGATACAAAGCAAGGCTCAGCAATGGCAGGGAATGCTAAGTAAACCAGGAAGGAAACATTTTTGTGGACTGACGACGAGGTAGGACCTCTGCTTCGGGTCACGGTCAACTTCAGAATGCGAAACAGCAGAAGAATTTTGACGGGATTCCTGTCAGCGAACATATATGAACATAACGGACGCATTCGGGCACAAGACAAGGATTTCACTCACGACTCTGATGCCGTAACCAAAGCCAATGTAAAAAACATCCAAGGTTTTATAATGGCGACTGTTTGACCCCAGATGAGATTATTTCTGTGTTCCATTATCTCCTATGGAAACAAGTGCTTTTCCAAACCAAAGGAAATTAGTCTTTGTGTGTTGCACATTGATTGCTTTGGCACAAGTATCGAAACCGCCAAAGCCTCACGATTGCATAACAAGTAGCAACAATACTGTATGGAATGCTGCGACGTCGAGGAGCGACGGCTGAGATCTGGGACGAGACGCAAGCTGGCGGCCGAACAGTAAACAGCTGGATTTGACCGGGGCTGTAATTACTGTGAGGAAACGGTCACCTTGACTCTGGATGCTAAATGCTCGCTCAGGCCCCCGGAGTCAGGCGCCTTGCACTCGAGGGGAGAAAGAAAAAGGGGGAAAAAAGTGTAATGGTGTTGCATTGAGTGTTCAAGGTGGGAAACCTTGAATAATGGTGAGACGAGAGCGAGCCGGAGAGGCGAATCCAAGTCATCCAGTGGGTCACCAGGAGGTGAGGCTGCCTACTTGCCGGGGTTCAGGAAAAGTTCAGCTGCATAGCATTAGGCAAATGAGGGAGAGGGGGGGATGGGGGGAATGTGAGGGTTGGGAGTGATGAGAGGATGGTAGGGAGGAGTGGGGGGGGGGGGGGCAGGGTCAAATGAGATGGAAGGAGGGGACGAGGATGGGAAATATGTTGCAAAGTGGTAACAACACATGTTTTTAGAACTTAAAGTAGGACTGAAAGGAGGCCGCTTTCGGTGCCTGTCTCGGGATGGTCTGTGGAGGAGCGCGGTGACGTGCGGAATGGGTTAAACGGAGGAGGCGCAACGGATGAAAGCAGAGGGAGGAGGTGTGTGTGTGTGGGGGGGGTGGGGGGGGCAATGTGGGGGTGGAGCCTCAGCCCCCAGCTGCTGCGCCTTGTCACATTGCTGCAGAACATGATAGCGGCGACACGCTCCATCCGTGCGGGCTCGATCGTTTTACGCGCACGGACGCCACCGGCGAGCTTTTGCTGACGAATCCGAGGACGGACGCCGGTTCGGTTCGACTGCTGAATTGCGGGCTCGCTTAACGCGCAGTGGACGAGGCTTGAGGGGCCGGGGGACGAGCGCGGACTGTTAAAAGAGAGAGAGAGGGAGAGAGAGAGAGAAAAAGCTGCAGTCGGACGGGATTCCCTCTTTCATAGTCGCCTGGTTTGCGTGCGCTTTCCGCTTTGGGATTGAAATCGGCGCATTCCTGCTTTTTTTTTTTTCTTTTTTCTTTTTTCTTTTTCTTTCCAGAGCTCCGCTGCAGCATGCAGATTGTATTAAATGTCCTCCACTAACGTCACATCCCGTTAAAAAAAAAACGCCATGGCACATGTTCAAATGGATCTATGAGTTTTTCTGTGATTCCGTTTGGTGCTCTCTGTCCCTACCTCGGCTGGTGTGCGCACTACTTTGAATTCTTTATTTATTTTCATTATTATTATTATTTTTTTTCGTGTGTGTGGCATAACGACCACCCGTTCTGGCCCGTATGATGTACGAAAGTGTGGACGTAGTGGGCCTGAACCCCAGCCCGAACCCCTTTTTGATGATGGATTACTACAACCAGAGCAGAGGGTGTCTGCTCCCGGAGAAAGGTCTGGTACCTGGGGCCCCTCATCCTTACAGCTCGTCCGTCAGAAACCAGCACTGGAACGGCTCCAATCACTGTAGGTAACCCCTTACTTCCACTGAATTGTGTGGATTAGATTTCACGTGGTTCCCTTTAATGTTCAGTTTTTTTACACAAATGATGCACCCTTTTGTCACTAATCCAGAGTTTCATATTATGCATTATACAGTATATACTTGACCCACTTTTTGAGCCCCACTTGTGTGCATCCCACGTCGGGTGTTTTTTCCTCAGCCTCGAGCCACAAGGCTTTTTGCTCCCCCCCTGAAATATGCACTTAATACAAACACAGCTCTTCTGCAAGGCACGCCGCCTTTAATTAGATGAAACCATACCTGCCAGTCTGCAACCTCCTGGTCATCTCTGTGGCCACAAGTCTCAATTTCTGAGCAGTCCTTCGGGTTTCACGTGTCCAAAAAACACCCATGGGTCAAAAAAACTAAACAAAAACACCCTTGACTAAAAGTATTAAGCTTTAAAACGCAATCTGTGCAAATTTGGAGGAGTGCTTTTTGTTGTTTGTGCTTAGTGTAGTAGTTTTATTTGGGCCTAGTGACATTGCATGGCATTTTTTTTAAAAAGTGAAATGACACCGAATGTGCAGATGCAATAGAGTTTTATTGCAACAACAAAGTCTTTTTTGGCAGCTCGGCCGTGCAAGCAGGCCCTTAAGCGAGAGATAGCTCTGTTGTCTTTCACAGCTGAAGGAGTGTAAAAAGGCAGGAATCTCCACAGGCTCTTAGGGGCCAATTTCCTCCTCGCCTCGAGACTTTAGAAGCACATGACAAAGGAATTTTTTTTTTCTTTTAAAAGGGGATTTCTGATGTGTTGTGGGAGCAATAAAACCCCTCACGACCACTCTGCTTGCCACTATTTTGCTTTTGCCTGATATCTCGAGTAAAATCCCACCTCTGGCCTCCAAAGTACAACAGCATACGCTGCACACTTGATTGTAATTATTGAATTGGCCCACTAAACCGCTTTAGTGGCAGCATTGATTCGAAGCATGTGAGCTTGAGCGAGGCTATGTGGGGGTTTGGCCCAGGAAAAGACCTCTGATCCCACACTCCACTCCACATTGTTCAGCTCCGCCGTGGAGTCGCTGTGTGTTGGCCGGTGGGTGGGTCGATGTGAGCATTATAGCCTCCCTTTGCCTCACCGGTCCCGCGTAATTAAATATTCAGTGGCCGACTGGGGAGCGGTGGCGGCGGCGGCGGGTGTTGTGTAGAAAGCAGTGCGACACGCACTGGTGTCGTCACGTGGCTGTGGGACTTATTAGATCATAGGGCAGAGAAAACAAAACACGGCGCGTTTCTGTCTTCGCCTCTGCATCTTAAGCAGGAATTCTAAGCAGCCAGGTTCAAAAGCATGAGACATTTCCCAAAACATCAGCTGGCATGCTCTGTTTTTCTTTTTAAAGCACGAGCTTAAAATACCTCTTGTCTCTGGGTAATGTTATGTTTTGTGCATGGGATTCAAAAGCTTGTTTTGTCTTAATTTTTGGGACTCATTTGGAAGCCCCTGCAAGCTTCGTGCAAGAGTTTATGCGATACACTTTTCGATTTTAGTGGGTATGGTAATCATTGCATATTTGAAAATAATGTTACCTGAGGACTCCTTTAGTAAATAAATAAATAAAATAAGAAAATACTACAATATATTCCAATTGGGTTCTTTCTACATGGGGGATGTTAATAACAATAATCCTTATAATCCATCCATCCATCCATTTTCCGAGCCGCTTCTCCTCACTAGGGTTGCGGGCGTGCTGGAGCCTTTCCCAGCTATCATCGGGCAGGAGGCGGGGTACGCCCTGAACTGGTTGGCAGCCAATCGCAGGGCACATACAAACAAACAACCATTCGCACTTACATTCACACCTACGAGCAATTTAGAGTTGTCAATGGATGTTTTTGGGATGTGGGAGGAAACCGGAGTGCCCGGAGAAAACCCACGCAGGCACGGGGAGAACATGCAAACTCCACACAGGCGGGGCCGGGGATTGAACCCCGGTCCTCAGAACTGTGAGGCAGACGCTCTAACCAGTTGCCGCCCCCTTATAATATCATAGTTAATTGTACAACCCCAATATGGATTATAGACTAAATTTCAATTGAATCTAATCTAGACCCACTCGTCATCACTTGAAATCTTGAGTTTAAGGGGGAGTTTGACATTTCCCTCCATTTCCCTGATTTGTTAAAACAGTCATTATGACTTGACAGTAGTACATGAGCCGTGTCTTGTGCCTCTAATTTGACAGACAAGAAACCAGCACGTTTGAAGAAAAAGAACCAATCAGAGACAGAAGGCATAATTTACGAGGTGTCAATCATCCGTCGCCTTACGTCTCTGATTAGTTGCTTTTCCTCAGGCACGCTGGTTTCTCAAATTACATCAAATCAAATTACATCAAATTAGAAGCACAAGATGGGGCCAGATGGATTCCCCCCCACAGATCATATTTATCGTATTACTGTCGAGCCATCATGACCATTTCACAACTATGACAAAAGATATTTATATTTAAGATTAAATAGCAGTGAGCATACACATGCTTCGTATGGAAACAATGTGCACTCAGTGTCATTTTTGCTGGGCTCGTGAAAACTAAAAATAACCGGCTAGTATCGAAACCACCTCTTGACATATCTTATTTCCAGCATTTGTAGTGGGCACACATTTTTATATTCATGGTCAATTGTGAACTTGTCTTCGAAACAGAATAAGTCACGAGTATGTTGGTGATATGCAGAGCGATAATGCTGAATGTGTGTAATGAAAGGCTCTGGTGTTGCATATTAAATGCCCGTCAAAAACCTCCCAGCAATTACGGACTCGCGCATGAAAGAATGTGCATGGCCTTGTTCACATGACTGTCACACACACAAACGGGGGGTTATGAAGAAAAAGAGGGATTGCTTGGCGGGCAGGCTCAAATGCTCACCAGCTCATAGGCTTCTTGCGCTTTGTCATCTTTTTTTTTTTTTCATCTTCTCAGGCTGTGCGCTGTATGAAAACAAAGCTCTCACCAGGGATTTTTCATAGAGGGTGTAGTAGTGTGTGTGGGTTGTCTCCCGAAGTTAGGGGTGCCGAGCGGACTAGTGGGTATGAAGGTGGCCTGGAGGGGCTGAAATGGTTGGCGGCTTAATCTGACTCATGCGCTATTAAGGCTGGAAATGATTTGGCATGGCAAGAGGCAAGATTAACACATTTAATAATACAAAAAAATGATTGGGTTGTTTTTGTGCAAAGAGAGGTCAATCAGACATTTTCAATCAGAAAACGGATATTTGTCTTAAAAGTCCCTCTTGTTGTGGTTGTCAGACGGGGGACACAGAAAAGCGTGGGTGTTGGGCTTAGACTTGGCCGACAGATTAGTGTCAGCCATGCAAACAAACTGTGAAAATCACATACTCCCCCTCTGTGTTTCATATTATTTGGTGGTTATTAAGAACTGTGAATAAACTCTCGGCTCTTGACATTGATGGGAATTTTGCAGTCCCAAACATCCAGACTAAAGGGTCATTTAATATGTACAGTCCTATGGTTGCTTTTTTTTTTTTTTTTCCATTAATCCACTTAAGGATTTCTTGGCAAAGCAGCTTTCCACATCGGTAAAATTCCAATCTGTGACTTTCTGTTGACATGAAGTAGTAAAATCTCACAAAATGAATATTCTAAACTGCACTATTAGTCTCTCGGCCTTCGAAGAGTTTCTTTCCATCCATCTTGAGAGAGTGGCCTGTGGGAGTTCCCAGATGTTGATGGGAGGTGTCACAATGTAGAAATGGCATTGAGACAAGGTCCTCTATTCTTCTACGGGAGGGAAGCGCCAGACAGGCCCCTTATTGTGCCACATGCCCTCGCCCCTTTTCAGCCAATGGCGACAGTGATTTAGTTGGCCCAAGTGCTTGGAACGCCAAAGACTCTTGACAGAAAGAGAGAGTGAGCTCAAGTTATGTCCACAGAAACGCACCTGCTTTCACCTCCAGGTGAACATCAATAATCCATTTTTGTCATCAAGGTATGTTTGTAATAGCCAAAGGTTGAAGGGAGTTCAACTGTTCTCTCTCTGTAAAGGCTGCGGGGCGACATTTCACTACGTGCCATCACTCGCTCCCGAAACAACACCTTGTCACCAACCTTCAAGACGCTTGTTGCACTTTTTTAATGAGCCGCATCCTTCATTAAAAAAGGTTATGCGGCAGGAACAGAGTGTTTGTGATCTATTATTTACTTTTTTATTTATGTACTGCTTTTCATTAGTTTTGCAACAATGACAGAGTCTGTTGTCTTCTATATTTTGTGCAAACAAACACACGTGGTGCCACCAAAGGGCCCATTCTGATTGTAGACTGATTTAGGAGGCATCAGTTGGGGACTGTGCTTCTCTACCTGTTTGGTTTGATACTAACTCTCCAAACAAGGCTTTGTGTACACTGCAAAGACCACTTTTAAGGACCACAGCAGAGCAAGGAATCCAGGCTGTGTCACTAACTCATCACGGAAGTTGGGAAAATAACACTGTTATTTCGCTTTCGATAATGACTTTTCCCCTTGTGTCCATCCGTGTCGCGCTCGCACACAGGAGCGAGCGAGCGGGCGGCTGAGCTTCAAGAGGGGGCGGGTTGTGCCCTCTAAAATATTCATAGCTTCTTCATTTAAATCAATTTGCAGCGTGGGTGCAGCCAAGCGTCAACTGTCAGAAATGGAGCTGGCCCCGTTGTAATCACTTCTTTACTTATCTCTACAGATGGCTTGTTCGCAACGCGCCGTGCATGGCTAGGTCCCCGGCACACCGAGGGAGGACTCTCTCCATCCCATCTCTACACCTCCCATCTCCATGTTTCATAGCCCCCTCCTCATAATGGAACACACATAAATTCATCTGGCTATTGAACCTGGTGCATTCATCACCGCAGAATTCATCCACGAGGCATTTTCATTCCCAAAGTGTCTTCTTTCTCGAGCTCACTTTATCTCTTCCCCCTCTCTCCCCACCTAACCTACACGGTAACATTTGCAATACGGCAGGCTTAAGCTAGGCAGTCAGTGTTGCCATTAATCCTTAAATGCACACCTGCTCTCTGTTTTTCCAAATTTTCTTTTTTCTTTTTTTAAAATTACTGCATAAAATGATTTATTGGTTGGGAGAAAGTCTTTCACATTATAAGAAGGGGAGCGCCTTGGAGGTGAGGCTTGTTGCAGTGCTTGTCCAACATTTTTATACAGGGTGGAGATTTTTGCTGACTAAACACAACTAAATACTCATACTAAATACACTCCTAAATGCTATAGGAATTATAAGGTTGCCAATTTTTGAGGAAAAAAAAGTCGTACCATTACGATAAGAAGATATTTTTTTAGAGGACAAAGTTGTAATGTTATGACAGTAAAGTCATATTTTTTTCAAGAAGAAATAGTCGTATTTCTTATAAGAACAAAGATGTGTTTTGTCAGAATGAAAAGTCATAATCTTATGAGAAAGTTGTATTTTTCCAAGATAAAGTCATTATATTATGATATTAAGCTCAAAGTTTAACAAGAGGAGAAAGTGAATTTCAAAAATACAACTTTAGTCTCATAATTGTATGCTTTTTGAAATTGTATACATGTTTTCAAATGGTTCAGAATAAGTCATTGCAAATGATTCTTTGAATCCCCGAGCTGCAGTTCTCGCACCTCATTTTGAAAACCACTGTGTTATTGGGGTGAATTAAATTTATGAGACTACACTAATATAGTAGAGGCGACTGACTATTTGACAAAATGCGATACTTTCTTAGTGATAACGTCCAATGTTTGGTCACACTGGTCGGCGTCACGTGACCGAGTGCACCTCAAGCCGGCCCCTCTTCGCGGGCATACCTACACAAACGGCACAATGGAATGCCACCCTGTTTAGAGAGCGGGGAAGCCAAGAAAATAGGCTAGAGCTCAGCGTGCTAAAAATACTAAAGCCCCGGCAGTTCTTTTGCTGTCTGGGCAGAAAATAGCACGGTGTTACTGCCGTCGCAGTCAGTCAGCAGGCAAAAGAGGCGAACACCATGGCGCTCGCTCGTGGCTTGTGTCTTTTGTTAGAAAGAACAGAGCATATGGGATTACTCAAACCTTAATCTTTATTTGTGCAACAAAGCAGCAAGCCCCCCCCCCCCCCCCTGCTACAATTGTGGTTTTGATTAGCTAGCATTCCTGCTTCTAAGATAGACAAGATAACTGCACTCTGCCAGATAATCTCATTACTGTCCTGATTTAAGATGGCTATCGTAATATCTGGTCAAAGTGCCGTCGTGGAGGAAGACAAGGTTGATTTATGGAGCCTTTTTCTGTAATGTAACTTTAGATATACATATTGTTTATCTTCATCTCTTTGGCTGCGTCACGCTAGCCTGACCCAGACCAGACCGGCCCAGCTTGACTCAATCTAGTCCCA